>NW_023604972.1:71739851-72379775 GCF_014898055.3 Talpa occidentalis
TTTAGTTCCCACCCACTTCTCTGAGGGGAGGGAGAAGAGGATCAGCAAGGAGAGGGTGTGGCAGCTAAGAGGTGAAAAGAAAGGGGAGGGAGGGCCTGGACTGGGGAGCTGGAGGAGGTGAAGACTGAGAATTTAGAGGATTAGAGAATTTTGAAGAGGGGTCTGGAGAGGGCGAAGAGAGAGAGGAGTCTTGAGACTTAGAAAGTACGGCAGGTTTTTTTGGAGGAAGGGAAGGGGCGGGGCGCAAGAGAAAGACAGCCTGGCCCTAAGGATCTCTGACCATGTTCCATTGCGGTGACAGAATTGTTTAGGTCTGTAAGGACGGAGAAGTCAAAAGTGCCATGTTTGGGTCAGTGGGAGCCAATGTCCAATTGATACTGAGGCCATGCAGTGTTGTAGTAAAAGATGAGACGCTTAGGGCATTAGACGAGACGCTTAGGGCATTATGTGGCCTTAGTCCCAACGGACCGAGGTTTGAGAGAAGGCTTCCCAGTGGAGTGGCCGGAATTTGGCTTGGAATTTGCAGACCCCATGACTAAGTCGGCTCCTTTCCCAACTAACGGGAGCACAGAGTCAGGACGCAGTGTCCCACGAACCTGAACTGGCTGTCGGGGGCACAGGCTCCGAATTGCGGTGTCCCCCGATTCGGTCCTGGCCTTCGGAACAGAGGCAGACAAGCGAGGGGGACGTCTCCACCGCTCGGTTGCGCCTAGGATTCGGGCACCTAGTCTGGAAGGGCGTCCCCAGATCCAGGGTCTAGGTGTACGGGAGTTGGCTGACGTGGGCCCACGGTTTACGGAACAGCCAACCAAGGTACGGGGGTCAGGAGAGGAGCCGAATAGCCAGAGGCGAGGGCCTCCCAGGAAGGAGGGTCAGGCAGTGACTTACCCCAAGGATTAAGGCCGGTGGTGGGTGTGAGGTGTCTGCAATGGAAAGGAGAGGTCCCAGGGACGAGAAGGCTACCCGGCGCCAGGGGACACGGCCTTCCCGGGTTTCGGCACCAAGATGAAAGGTTCGGAGCGGTAAAGAAAAGGAGAGCCAGGCTACATTTCTCAAAGGGAGGGAAAGTTTATTGCGCCCCGGGCGGACCTCACAGACCCAAGGCGGGGGTCAGTGGAGTCGCACACGTTGTTAGGGGGAAGCAGGGTTTTATAGGGCGAGGAGAGGTCAGGTGGGTAGTTGGGCTCATACAGCGGGAAAAGTTTGTAGGTATATATATACCTATAGGTTCTTTGTCTGAGACGAGACTCGTAGGGGGAGGGGGGAGGCTCATTGCCTGAGTCCTCCAGGCAGGTATCCGCATTCCTGCCCCCCAGGTGGGCTTCTGGGTAGGATTTTGCATTGTGGCCTGCTGCATGGACCTTTCACAAACCATTCCCTATATCCCTGCATAGGCATCTTCTTCCTGCTGTGACTACTCTTCAAAAATACAAATTAAACTTAAATGGACCTGAGGGTCAAGAAGCTAAGACACAATTCACAAATGTCATCTGCTTTATAACATGATGGGGTGCCAAGGTGATGGAGGGATGGTAATTAGGTAAAGACAAGAAGATGCTAGAAAACTTTTGTGAATATTTCTCCCTTGTGTCCATTCTGGGCCAAGATATTGCTTCATTCTCATTGTGTGATAAATGTGGTCAGTAAGCTCACCTGGATTCTTTGTTGTCTCTGAGTTTCCCTGACACCCTGAAGGGACCAGCACTGCCAGAGGGTAGTGCTTCTACAGTTTGCCTTCCAAGTCTAATTTTTTTCATTGTGGAATGATAGACTATGAGAATTTATATCTCATCAAATGTGTGGGTGACCATGATGAGAGTCATGGAGGAGAGTGCTAAACGTTACATTCTCTACTGGGTAAGGTATACTTTGTTGGTCTATCCTCAGGATCTATAACAAGAGAAAAGAAAGAAGAATGAGCCTTGTCTTTTGTATTATTTTTAATTGAAGTGACATTGACTTATGACATGTTTCAATGTGTACCCCTATAAATTATCCATATACACTACATCGATTCACCACTAAAAATCCAGTTGTATTTTTCACCATCTAATTGACACCTTCTATCCAATTTACCTACCTTTCTCCCCCTTCCCTTCTGATAGTGATCATTTTATCTTATGGTCTAAAACCTTATTTTTGCTTTATTTAGTTAATCTGTTAGTTTTCTCTATGTACCACATATGAGTAAAATTGTACAGTGTTTGTCTTTCTCGAAATCGCTTATTACACTAAGCATAATACCCTCTGGGACCATTCATGTGTTTATAAATGGCAGCATTTCACTTCTATTTGTAGTTGAGTCCAGGTGAATATATACCAAATCTTGTGTATTCAATCTGTTGGTGGGCATTTAAGCTCTTTCCAATTTCTCAGCAATTGTAGGTATAATGCTAAAGTGAACATGGGATTGCATATATCTCTTCAAATTAGTATTTTCATATTTTACACAGATAAAAGGTACAATAACTGGGTCATATGGCATTTAATTTTTTGTTGTTGTTGAAGAATCTCTATACTGTTCTCCACAATGGCCACACCAATTTATAGTCCCACCAACAGTATACTAAGTTCCCTTCTTTCTACATATTCTCCAACATTTGCTTCATATCTTTTGGGTAATACCTATTTTCATATGTGTGGGGTAAAATCTGTTTTGATTTGATTTTCTCTATTAAGAGATAATAAGCATCTTTTCATGAGCCTCTTGGTCATCTAAATGTCTTTTTTAGAGAAGTGTCTAGTCAGATCTTCTGCCCATTTTTAAACCAATAGTTTGTGATTTGTTGTTGAGTTGTATGAGTTCTTTATATATTTTGGGTATAATTTCTTGTCAGATGTATACTTTGCTTTCCTAATAAGTACAGAAATAAAGCCTTTGGGATACTTCTCATTAAATTAAGTACCCTCAGTTGAGGGCCACATGTCTCTTATGTAAAGAGAGATAGTCAGAACGTCCAGTCAGTGTTTGTTGATAAACATTCTAGGCTCACAAGGGAACCTCTAAGCAAATGTACAAGTTTTGTGAGTAGAAGAATTTGGTCCCAGAGGTCTCCATGGAACCCCTGTCCGGGAGATCCTGGGAACAACAAAGGTCTTCAGCCTACTTCTGTCACTTAGAACTTCACGCTAGTGTTGACCTTCCAGATTTTACCAATCAGAAGACAAAACAGATAGGAAATGGTAGATGTAGGAGTAGGAGAGAGTAGCCTTCTCTCTAATATCTAGAGCATGCGGTCTCTGTTGCTTGCTCTGTGGGTCCTGACATCTGAAGCCATCTTGGGTTCAAAACTCTGTTCAGGGGAGCATGGGACAGCAGTCTTCTTACAAATTGGAGAATGTCTCCATCACACCAACTGTGTGAGAGAGGATGAAGTGACTAAGGGAAGGATGCCTTTAGAGAATGCCCACAGAGGATATTCGTATGAACAGATAAGCTTAAAATTTATTCTTCTTGGGCCTCCCTGGTGACTCAAGGGGTTGAGTCTCAGCACTATGAAGCTATTGGCAGCCCACTGCAGCATGAGTTTGCCCCTTGGCCAGAGAGCTGACCCACATGGTGCTGCAGAACTCTCCTGACCACTCACTGCTCCCCTCAGGAGTGTATTTCAGTCAATCTGCCTGTTCTGCTTCCCACTCTGTCTCTGTTGAATCCTCTCAACCCCCGTACCTCTGGCTTGTACCCCCGTTCTTTTATGCATAAATAAATTAATCTTTAAAAAAAACAGGCCCTACATTCCTTGCTTTAAAAAACGAAAAAACTTATTTTTCTTCTTTAATATCCCATATTCTGGAGTCTAGTAGCCTGGTAAACACTGACTCATGTACATTCTCCTCCTCCTCTTCCTCAGAATCTTTCTGGAGTAGGCAGTTTCACAAATCCTGATATCTACATAGTCTAGACAAGTAATGTCCAGGTAAGTAATGTGAAAGTATCCAAGTAGAAACTGGAGAACTAGAACAATTCAGTTCGAGCTGATGGTTGCCATGAAAAAAATCATTGGCAAGTGCTCCAATTTTTTTAAAAGAAGCTAGAAATTTAGGTATTTAGGTGACTTGTTTTTACAATGCTTGCTTAACTAAAAAAGCAAACAAAAACTTTATAGACGATATAGTCAGTGGATTATCAGTTACCAGTCCTTGCTGTGAGACTTATATATTAAAACATTTTCCCACATTGTTTGTAACGAGAGTTATATAAAAAAGCATATTTGAGAAATTCAAGATAGAGTGGGTTACTAACACATGGCAAAGGCAATGCAGTAGCTTATACTTTAGGACACTCACATATAACTAAAAAGAAGGACTGTGTCAAAAATATCTAAAACCCAACTGCTTCTTCCCACCTTCACTTCTAAACACCCTGTCCAAGCTGCTGTCTTGCTTGGATGACTGAAATATCCTCCTAATTCATCTCCCTGTGTCTGTATAGCCATGTACCACTTCATGCTTCAGGCAATGACAGACCACATGTGTATGATAGTGGTCATGAGAGGCTTCACCGTATTGCAACGGTGTATACAAGGCTATCATGCTACATTTGTATAATTAAACTCTATGATGTCCTCCCAATGACAAAATTACCCCAGGGCACATTTCCCAAACATATCTTCATTATTAAGTGATCCATGATCGTAATTGCCCTTTATTTCAACATTGGAGTCAGAGACATCTGTCCCTCTTCTACTCAAAATGCTCCCATTTCACTCCAAGCCAAGGCCCAAATCCTAAAAATGGCCCACAAGGCCCTCCAGGCCCTGACCTGTTCTCTGACCTCATTTCCAACTCTTCCTTGCTCTTCCTGTTCATGCATCTCCCAACTTTAGGTTTTTGCACTGGATACTCTCACTCTTTCCTCCAAAGTCCACGTGCTTCCTTTAATGAAGAAGTCTACCCTGACTACTTGATTCCATCCCTCGCATTCTCACCCTTTTCCCTGCTTTACTTCTTCTTCTCATCCACAGCACACATCCTTTGCAATGTGACATTTATTTGTTATGCCTATTGTTGATTGATTTTCTTTCTCTATTGGAATATAAGGGCAGCAAATATATATTATTTGTTTTGCTCACTGATATATTTCTAGTGACTTGTGCTTGAAGGATTAATTATACCTTTTTGTGAATTAATGAGTGAATGAATGCATGGAAACCTATCTCTACAGAAACCCCAGCACCTTAACAAATAGCAGTATCATAAAGAATAAAGGGACAGCCTGAGGCCTGCTGTATAACGGGAGTGAATATGGAGATTCGGTGGCTCCTTTATGTGTTATATGGCAAATGCCTAGGGAAGCAACAGGGTCATTGTGTTTTGCTTTCTTTAAGGTGTTACAGAAGCACACAGGGCTGGAAGGGGTAGTTCTGAAACAGTGCACAAGGAGAGACCCGAGCCTCCATTGCCTCTTTGAAATCTCACCTAGAATGACGTCTCCTTGGCAAAAACTCAGTTCCAACACCCCTGGCTAATGTTCCGTTAAGACCTTGAGGTAGTGAAACCATTTCTCTCAGAAACTCGGATTGAGCCCTGGCAGAAAGACAGACGATCCATCCCCGAGTGCTGGCAATTGGCCTCTCCTCAACATCTGTTCCCTTCATTTTTTCCTGTTACCACACACATGCCAATTAATTTTTAACTCCATTAACACATACTTCCTGCCATACCACCCACCATCCTTGCTTTCCTCTCAGTGATCTTCCCTCAGAACTACTCTCAGGAGAAGTGGACATTCTCAAGGTAGGATCCCAAGTGAACTTTACTGAGGAGTTGATGAATCAGTGGAATCTTATTTCAACCTCAGCCCACTACACAGTTTTAAAAATGAAAACCACACACAGCAGAAGACAATGCAGAGCTCACTGTCAGGACTTTTTACTTGGAAACATGAATTGCTTACCGAAGCAGGGAGGTCCTAATCCTGACTGAAATTTCCCTCCCATTACCTACCTGGCTTACTCCCACACAGAGGAAGCCTAGAATTGATGATTATTTGTGGAAGGACCTAAAGCCAGCCAGAGGCTAAAATAGCCCAGGAAAGTGGTTTGCAGGGAGCTACCCTGTGAGAACTATGGACAATCCCTAGTGCACTTGACAGATGAGGCCTGAGAGCACACCTTTCAGTCACTGGAGTTCCTAAGAGTTGGGCAAGGAACAAGATTGAATCATTGTGTTGGCCAAATGGGAGAGGATGTCAAGAGCTTCACGACTGGCTTAGAATGGGCCTTTCAGTTGTGCTGATCTCACATTTTCCCCAGTTCATGTCACATTCACTTCTCTCTCCAGGCTTAACTCACTTGATGCTCCCACCTCCCAACCCAATTCCATCCATCTTAAAGGCTAGCTATGTAATTCCCTATTCTGTGGGCCCGCTCTGACTTCTCTAGTTCAATAAATGCAACACCTAAACATTGCCTTCAATCCCTAGTCCCCGCAGTTTGACATTTCTTATTTTGGGTACTGAATACATATTGATTTTTTATCATACTATCTTGGCAAATCATATTCCTTAATACAATGCTGTTACAATAATGTTATAATAGTAAGGGCCTCAGAGAAGTTCAGTCTAACCAGGGTTGCATGACATTAAGGAATTTGGGTCAACAGGCTCATAAAAACTGGTTATCGTGGGGCCTCCCCGGTGGCGCAGCAGTTGAGCGCTGGGTTGCGAAGATACCAGCGGCCTCTGAGGCACCGGTTCCATCCCCGGCTGCTCCCCGGACACCGGAGGAGGGTCTCACATGGCGCGCAGACCTCTCCTGCCGCCCACTGCTCCCCTCAGTAGTGTACTTTGGTCCTTCTGCCTGTTCTGCTCCCTGCTCTGGCTCTGGTGAATTCTCTCACCCTCCCGCGCTTCTGACTGTACCCAGTGCATGTATAAACAAAACAAACAAACAAACAAATAAATAAATAAAACATGCCTCTGGAAAAAAACAAAAAAAAACAAAAAAAACCAAAAAACTGGTTATCGTCACTTGTTAAGAAAATGCTAATCCAAACTACAAGATGCCACCTCAGACATCTGAGAATGGCCCATATTTAAAAAAAAAAAAAAGACTAGAAACAACAAGTGTTGGTGAGGCTGTGTAGAAAAAGGAATCCTGGTACACTATTGTTGGGAATGAATGCTGTAAAGTCCTTATGGAAAATATGGAGTTTTCTCAAAACATTAAAAATAGATCTACTCTACACATGAGCATCCCACACCTAGGAATAAAGAAGACTACAAAGACACTAATCTGAAGGGATATATATGCATTCCTGTGTTAATTGTAGTACTATGTATAATAGCTTGTTACAGAAACAACGTAAGTGCCAATGATAGTTGAGTAAACTAAGAAGATCCAGTACAAATACACAACGGAAAACTACTCAGCATGAAAAAAATGAACCCTTGCTATTTGTAACAACATGGATGCAACTGGAAGGGAGTATGCTCTGTGAAATGAGTCAGAAGAAGAAAGATGAGTTTACTCATATGTAGAATTAAAAAAAAGGCAAAAGAACAGATAAAACCAAACTAATTGAAATAAACAGATAAAAATTAACAGATAAAAAGATAAACAGATAAATCCAAACCCTTGAAATCTGATTATAGCACTAAGGCTACTTGCTTGACTAGAGTATTTTTATGTACTTAAGATCTTGGACCACTGCAGATAGTTTATGCTAATGATGTGATTGATGATGGGGGTTAGGGTAAATTGTATTAGTTTGACCTTAGAAGGAGATGGAGACTGAGTAACTATGGTCAGCCACATGGACACTGCTTGCCTAAGTGACCAACCCCCAGTAGACACCCGATACCTTGGCTCAGATGAACTTCCCTGGTTGGTGACACTCTGTCCAGGTTGTCTTACTTCATTGCAGGGGCAATTAAACATTGCCTGCAGATTCCACTGACATGTGTGACTGGTCCACCTGACCTGTCTTGTATGCCTTTGTCTTTTTCTGATTTTAATGAATATCTGTTCACTACAGTGAATTAGAACATAAATATGCTACTTTTCAGAGTTCTGTGAGTCCTTTTAATGAATCACTAACGGCATTCTTGGGAAATTCCAGTGGTGGAGATCATACTCTGTCATATAATTATTCTATTGTATGACTGAAGAAGAAGAAACTTAGGGAGGTGAAGGGACTTGGCCAAGTTTTCTCATCTAGGAAATAAGAGAGCTCAAGGTAAAATCCAAGAACGTTTGATACTTAAACTTATAGCTGAATTTCCTGCTATCAAATACTAGCTCTGTTCCCTTCCAGCTGTATGACATTGTGGGATTAAATTACTTAATATTTCTGTGCCTTCGGTTGCTTTCTTTGCAAAGCAGGATTGATAAAATCAGCTTCAAAGTGTTATTGCAATTGTGAGGATTTAATGTGATAGTTCTTGTAAAGATATTTAGTCAAGAGTCTGGCATAAGGTAAACACTTAGCACTTATTAGTTTATGTAATTATGATGATGAAAACCGTACGTGGGACTATACTTATTCTAAACTGAAGAAACAGACTACTTGGGGTGTATGTGTGTGTGTGTGTGTGTGTGTGCGTGCGTGTGTGTGCACATGCATACACATATTAACTATCCCCCCAACTCTCTTCCCTAATGTTTCTCCACACAATCAATTGCTTCATATGTTTTTTGTCCAGATTGCCTTGATCAAACTGAAGAGAACATCCTAGGTTCTTTGATCTTTTTCTCTTCATTTGGATTTAGCTTCCATTGCCATTGACAGCCATCTTGAGGGGAATGTTTTTTCTTTTTTTTTATTGTGTCTACATGAGAAGATGGATGTTAACTGAACCTACTGTAATAATCATTTCACAACATATATAAATCAAGCCATCATGTTGTATGCCTGAAAATTAAAGTGATATGTCAGTTTTTTCTCAATAAATGTAGAAAAAACTTTTAAAAAAACCCATAAACTGATACTGATGGCATAGTGGAGACAGAAAAAATCTCAGTTATTGACGTTCTTGAATCTTACAATCTGCCCTACTTGTTGATTTCCAGTTACAAGAGATAATATATTTTATATATTTTTTGTCACTTTAACAAAACAATTTTGTTTGTAAATTACAACTCAAAACATCTCAACCAATATAACCCAAATCCTTTGGTTGATTTTCAACTTTGCTACACTGTCTAGGAAAAGTCTAAAAACAATAAATAAAAAAAAAAAAACACTTTTCTTCCCTTCATTCAATTAGGAGTCTTCAAACCCAGGAAATGAAAAACCAATTCAAACTGACTTGACCACCAAAGAGTTACATAGCAAAATATTCATAATAAAAAATTAATGTTAGGGGTGTCTGATGGGCGCTCTGGCTCCACTTTCTTATGTTTTTCCAGCTCTGTCTTGCCTCCATGTCAGTTTCATCCTCAGGCAGGCCATGTAAGATAGCTGAGTGGCTGATTCAGTCTGCTGCCCTTTCAGAAGCCATTCCCCACTCCTGACACCTGCACACCAGGTAGAACTCTTGTTTTATTTATTGTGTAACAGAGATTCTCCAATCTTAGGAAAGGAGGGTCCTGGCTTAGGTCCTGGTTTCAGGGGTGCCTGACCATGACAGTTTTTATCCCTAACATGAGGAAAAATAATGCTGTAGATCTTGTGCCCTCTGCCCCTGCATCTGAATATGAGTATGTGAGGATAGAGCTGCAGCAGTGATGAGGCCAAGTGAATGAACGAGATGTTGCTTCAAAAAGACTAAACAATGTCAGCAACTTTTCATCTTTGATCTTCATATTTGACAATAAGAAACTACTTTATCAGGCGTTTAATTATATTTAGCTGAAAACATTATTTTAAAAAGATTTATTTATTTATGCATACAAGAACTGGGGTGTAGGCCAGAGGTGTGAGGGTTGAGAGGATTCACCAGAGTGGGGAGCAGAACAGGTGGATCTACTGAAATACACTGCTGAGGGGAGCAGCGGGAGAGACAGTAAAGGTCTGCTGTGCCATGTGGGTTAACTCTCTGAACAGGAATCAAACTCAGGCCACAGTGGCTGGCAATAGCTTGATAGCACTGAGACTTTAACCCCTGTACCACCAGGGAGGCCCTGAAAGCAGTGTTGACTCATATAGACTACCAAGAGCAACCAGGATTATATATTTCCTTGGTCACATCCATGGAGAGAGAACCTACCACTAACTCTACCCACCTAAACTTCATTCTGATTGAACCACCTGTTCTGTGCATCACTAGATCACTTAATAGGTAATTGCCTTAGTCCAAACTGGGGTCAAGTTCTCTCAAACCCAAAAGGAGGGGATACAGCAGTTTGAGGGGAAATAACCAGGTGTTCATTACACATGACAAATCACATAGGCAAATATTTATGAGCACTATGCTGGCCATGGAAATGTACCACTTAGATGTCTATCCAAAAGAACATTCTGAAAGACAAATTTCACCTGATAGCTTCCAGGTACCAATGGTGGACCTCCTGCCACCCCCCACCCCCCGCCACCCCTCCATGACATTCATGCTGAGCCAGGAATATTAGATTCAGGTCATTCCTCTCACTGTGGGATGCCACTGCTGTCAGTCTTGTTCCTGCATTTCCCACTGTAGTGCCAGGAAGGCACAGGACAAGTTCTCTATGATCCTCTGCAGATGGGTGAAGGAGTCCTGGAGCCCTCGGTGGCTTTTCGGGGTTTTATGGAGATTTTTACCAGGTACATGGCAGGCAGGGGTGCAGGGGGCCAGGAAGCTGGCCTCCTAGCCCCCGGAGAATCTTTACTCTTTCTGGACTCTCTGGCATTTCCTCGTGGTCTCTGTTTCCATTCTGCCTCTCACTTGTTTTCCTTCTGGTAGTTCTGCTCCTCTGGCATCCCCATGATGCTGCCCTTATAGGCCCCGTCTCAGCCCAGGTGAACCCACCTACGTATGCCTACACCCTACTCCAGGCATGTATTCAGGACCGCAGGGATCCATCATCAATCCTAATGGTGGGAGGGCAGAAAAGCCTGACAATCATTTACCCTATACCCACTGGCCAGGCTGAGGTTGTCATAAACTAGCCCTGTATTCTGAACCCATCTTCGGTCCTTTGTTGGGGTCAGCTCTGCACATTGGCCGGATGAGCCATACCACTTCTTCCCAAGCCATGCCACCTCTTCCTCGTGCTCTTTTTGCTGTTCATGGGCAGTTCTCTAATAAATCTTTTGGCTTTCTATTTTTTTCATCACATCTTTATGTTTACATAATGGGCCTGCGTGTGAGTGCCTTTCTCTTGAGAGTGGGTGCTGCTCTCCTGTGGGTGAGTGCACCCTGGGGCCTCATTTGCCTCCATGGTTCCAGCCCTGTTACATTGTAAATATATATATTTTTTGTTTTTTTTCAGGCTATATGAATACTCCCTCATAAATATTCAAACTTTTCATCCTAGAGCAAAAGCAAGCACACAGGATATGTAAGTTAGAGGGTAGGACTATGTTCCACTAAAATTTTATTTGCAGCAGCTGATCTAAAGAATTTATTGGAGGTAAAGAGAAAGTATAGAGTCAATTAAGATAGTTCGGATGAGAAATAATGATGGACCGACAATGGTAGAGAAAATGAATTTTTCCATATTACAAACTAAGTACATGTTTACCTTTAAAAGTGAACTTTATATGGTGTATTGCCAAGGATAAAATGTCTCTGGTGAATTCTCTCACCCCCCAACTCCACGTCTGGCCTGTACCCCAGTTCTTGTATACATAAATAAATAAATCTTAAAAAAAGGAAGTAAACCATAACTATGACCATTTTTTCCCTATGTGTTTCCTTTCAGAAATTTTCTACTGACATTCTAAATTTTTTAGTAATTTTTCACTAACTTTCAAGAATATAGCCAAATTCTCTATAGTTACGTTTTTTTTTACTCCCTATTGTTATATCATTAGCATGTCCCCATGCCATTAAAAATCTTTAAAGAATTATTGATGACTATATAAACTTCCAACATGTATTCTGTAATTTATTCAGTTATTCCCTTATTGATATATTTCAGATTGATTTCAATATCTCAAAGGGAACTTTGAGATTAACCTGGTAAGATGTTTTTCATTTAAAAAAAATATATATATATGAATGATTTCATGGCCTTCACTATTTGGGGAGAGTTTTAGAGTTCATGGCCTTTTCAGAATGTTACAAAACACACTAGTATATCAAAAGCCCCAAGAATTCCGCAGTAAGGAGGTTAAAACTCCTGTTTGTTTTAATCCACAATTTCCTAATATACTTACTCATTAAATCCTGCTTCCCTTAAATTTGGCTGAAGAACTGTCATATCCTGTTGACTTGAATATTTCAAGGAGAACACTTTGGAAAAAGTTGCTTTTCTATTATAGAATGAAACTACAAAGAAAAGACTGTTAACGGAATGCAGTTTATTAAAAGTACAAATGACTTGATGATTTAAAATAGATAAACCTTCAGAAATATAATTAATGAATGTGAACATAATACACTTATTTTATTTTTTTATTATTTCTAAAGAACCCTTTTATTGAAATTAGGGAAGGGATTAAAAATGTCAAGTAGAGATTACAGATGGCTTCTGAACTGAGGCGAGAAATACATTTATTAATCCTGCTAGAACTGCAATCTCAAAGTAAATGAAAGAGTTAGAACTTCTCGGTTTAAGAGTTATAGATTTCAATAGTTAGAAAAGAATGATAAACGATAGGAACCAGTAGGATAATTTCAGCATGGAGCATTAACAGCTGAATATTATTTATCTTTTATTATATATCTTGGATATTACAGTGTTAAAATTTCATCTCAAAATATAAATCTAAAGACATATTAATCTGCACCTGCATTTCTGAAATTGTAAAATCCTCAGATGAAATTGGCATGGTGCATTTGTCAGTTCATTGATACTCTTGTCATTTTGTGGAAATATAGGAAAGGAAAGAACATTTTCTATTTTTCAAGGACTTTTGCTTCATTTTTTTTCATGAACTTACATTAGTAAGAACCAGTTGAATATTCTTTTGTTGGGTATAGTAATTTTAACAGCTGTCTGTGAAAGGAAATTACTGTCGTATTGCCCATGACAAAAATTAATCCACATTTCTAAACACAGGGAGGAAATACAAAACATCTTCAGTGCCATTACAAGAGGCCAAGCTCCAGACTATAGGTTATTTAAACAACTTTTCAGGCTGTCATATTAGGAAGATGAGAGGGTTTTCACAAAGAGTCTGAATTAAATGCAAGCCTGGCAAATGGTACTAAAAAGCTCATAAAAATCTTTATTATTTAAAGCTGGTCACCATCACCAAAAAAGTTCAAAAGGAAAAGCAGATAAATAAAATCAAATAGTTGTTTGGTTTTAAATAGCATATATTTTGTGCTGGGTCTAGATTATTAGAAAAGAGACAAAGAGAAAAAATATTGGCATGTTTTACAATACAAATAATATACATATTTATATGCAAGTGTATAAGTACTAGTTTCATTGATACTTTAGCAACATGCCTATGCAAAAGATTTTTCTCAGCAATGACATCTTGCTAGTATCACAGCAGCAACCTCTCTAGTATGATCTAAACTAAGTCTGAAACACTCAGTAATAGTTAAATCCACTTTGATATACATTACTTCTATTATCTAACACAACTTGCAAGAAAAATTCTGAGCTCATTTGCATTTTATTAGTGGTAAATTGGGTTAGACTGTAGCATATTTATGACTTCAATTTACCAATGTTATTCTAAGTTATTCTAGATTGTGTTACTGAATATTTATTTTCTGTGCAAAGTGCATTCAATTCTCCTTCCTCTGATTGGACCAGACCAGCATTTTGAAAATTCACTGTGACCTAGGAAGGAGCTTTGAGTGTATTACAGAAATAGGAATTATAGAGTTTTTATATATTATTTAAGAAAAACGGAAATTCCTAGACTGAAAGAATATATCATGATCTCTTTTACTCTGCTTCTTCCATTGGTCCTCCTTTACTCAAATACCATGTAGGATGTTTTAGCATGGTCATTGGATTCCTATCTTCCTATATCTCTTGCCAAAAGGACCTGTCATCATGATATTTCTTTCATTATCATAACTCATCGGGGGCTGATTCTAAAATATCTTGGAATAAAATTTACTTTTGAATGGACAAAATTTATGCCATCTAATAATGGAGCAGATTCCAAATATACAATATTAATGAGATATTCAGGCAATTTTGGATTTCCTCCATCCAGATCTGTGAGAAATAAATGTCTGTTGTTATTTTCTTGTGGCAGCAATATCCAACTAATACAACACAGGTGAAAAACACTCACACAAAAAATACTGCATAGAAATTATGAGTGGAGTTATAAAACATATCTCCATTGGAAGGATTCCAAGGGAGTAAAAACAATGAGATTATAAGTTAGTAATGTTGGCAAAGAGAAATAGAAATTTTAAAAGGGTTGAAAAGTCTTTGGAAAGAAAAATTATAGGTACCAATAGACAAGAGACAGGAAAAGGTGACCCAACATCCATATAACTAAAGTTTACAAAATTACAAATTTCAAAATAATGGAAAAATGAATATTTAATGATATAATTCAGGAATTTTTTACCATTATAAAAGTGGAATGAATTCTAAAAATTAAGTGGCATCCTGTGTGCTAGAGAAAATGGAGTCAAAATGGTCAAAACGACACTTATAGTTATAAAGATATTTATCCTTTATAAATAAAAAACCATTTGCACAGCAAGGTAAAAGGGTCACATTACCTACAAAGGGAAAAATTAGGCTAATTTCAAATCTCTCCAAGGCAGTTTTCAACACCTTAACACTTTAAGATATTTCCGGAAAGAAAAGTGTGAGCCAGTGCTTTTCTATTCAGCGAAACTTATTTTCAGCAAGTGTAAAGACTACAGACAATGATTTTTAACATACAAAACTCGGGAAATGGGAAAATGGCAAAGTAAGGATATTAAAATATCTCCTTCATAAAAGTAATAAGGAACTGGTAAAATTGTGAAAACCAACTTTTCAGATCTCTGGAAATTAATCAAATGTTTACGACAATCAAGGGACCTTTGACTCAAGAATAGTAGCTGAAATGCAATAAGAATCATTTTACAAATTTTTGAAGATAAGAGGCTAGAAAGGATACACCATGAGTTGAAGGATGGGAGTGGGTATGGTATTATGAGAGAAAAGGGCACTATGACAAAAATTGTTACTAAAAATAAAGTAATACTACATGATTATAAAATTGTCAATACTTAAAGAACACATAAAAAATATAAATTTATATAAACCTAAAAACAAAGTCCCAGAATACATAAGCAAGAAAAATATACAAAATAGAAGAAATAGAATATGCAAAAATAGGAGACTTCAATACCCCATGTCAAATAATAGACTATTTAAGCAGAAGATCAATAACCAAATAGTTGATTGGTAAAACACTATATGTTAGACCATAAAACAAGGCTAGAATATTGAAATCACATAAAATATGTTTTCTGAAACAATGGAATTAGATTAGAAGTCAACACCAAGAAATTAGAAAGTACTTTGAGAGGAATAAAAGTGAATGTAAAACATACCACAATTTATAGAATAAAAATAAAACAGTACTTACATAGAAATTTTAAACTGTAACTATTTTACTGTAACTATATTGAAAAGGAGAAAAAGCTTTATAATCTTATCTTGCACCTTAGGAAACTAGAAAAGAAGAGCAAATCAACCTCCAGAACAAGCAGAAGGAAGGAAATATTGGACTTCAGGAAGAAAAAAAATAAAATAGAGAATCAAGAAATGAATGAAAAAAAGAAGTTAGATCCCTGAAATGGTAAAAAAAAAAAAAAAAAAATTGACAAACTGGGCCTCCCTGGTGACCTAAGGTTAAGTCTTACTGCTGAGGCCTGAGTTCAATCCCCAGCCAGGAAGCTAACCTACATATGGGGTAGCAGACCTTTCCTTTCTAGCATGCTGCACCCTTAGCAGTGTATTTCAGTAAAGGTGCCTGTTCTGCTCCCTAGTCTGCCTCTGGTGAATCCTTTCCCCTCCATCCCACTCCCTGCACCTCTGGCCTACACCCCAGATATTCTACTCAAAAAAAAAATATTGACAAACTTAAGAATGTGAAAAATAGGTGAGAAATCTCAAATTACTAAAATTAGAAATAAAAATTAAAACTCCTATTGACTTTACAGAAATACAGAGAACTGTAAGGGGATACTATGAACAAATGTATGTGAACAAATTTGATAATTCAGATAAACACTTTGGTGTGGAGAAATGCCTAAAATGACAAACTACCGAAAGTGACTCCAGAGGAATAGACAATCTGAAAGGAACCAGAGTGAAAAAAACACAATGAATTAGTAATGAAAAAGTTTTCAAAAAAAAAATTCTCAGCAACAGAAGACATCACAGGTAAATGTTACCAAAAGCTCAAAGAATTTATATAGTATCTTCCCAATAAAAACTGAAGAGAACCCTCCCCGGTGGCGCAGCGGGTTGAGCGCAGCGCTGTGAAGCTGTCCGCAGCCTCTGCAGCGTAGGATCGATTCCCGGACAGCCAGGGAAAAACCCACGTTGCCTGGCAGACCTCTTCATCCTCGCCCGCTGCTCCCCCCAGCAGTGTCTTCGGCCCAGTGTTCTGCTCCCCGCTCTCTCTGGTGAATCCTCTCACCCTCCCGCGCCTCTGACCTGTACCCCAGTTTCTGTATAACTAAATAAAAAAAAAAAAAAAAAAAAAAAGGAGAGAAAACTTTCCAACTCATACTAAGCCAAAATTATCTCAATACCAAAACAAAGACAGTACAAAAAAGAAAGTATAAACCATTATCTCAAACACATAGATGCAAAATCTTCCATTAAAAAAAAAAGCACAGGGCCTCCCCTGGTGGTGCAGCGGTTGAATGCTGGGCTGCGAGGCTGCCCGCAGCCTCTGCAGTGTGGGTTTGTTCCCCGGCCGCCAGTGAGGATCCCACAAAAAAACAAACAAAAAAAAACACCAAACTAACAAACAAAAAAACCCACAACAAATCCAGCAGATGTAAAAATGACTATACATCATGACCAAGTGGGATTTATCCCAGAAGTGCAATGTTGATGTAACATCTGAACACTAATCAATGTAACATTAATAAAGGACAAAAAGTACATACCATCTCAAGAGGTGCAGAAAAAGCTTTCAGCAAAATCCACCACCATTTCACAACAAAAATGCTAAAAAAGTAGGAATGGAAGGAAACGTCCTCAACCTGATAAAGGTCATCTATGAAAACCACATCTAACATCTTAATGGTGAAAGATGGAAAGTTTTTCCCCTAAAACCAGAAGGAAGACAAGGACATCTGCTTTTGTAATTTTTATTTAACATTGTTCTAGTCAGGGGGGGATTAGGCAAGAAAAAGAAACAAAAGCCTTTCAGATTAGAAAATAATGAAATAAACTTATTTGTATGTGTAGAAGGCAGGACCATATATATATATATATATATGTAAAATAGTAAGAAATTAAAAAACACACTAATACACAAAATTATTGGAATTATTAAATGAATACAGCAAGGTCGAAGTGTAATAAAATAACTATATTTTAATACATTAGTAATGAGCAATTAAATATAATTAAGAAAATGATTCCATTTATAATAACATCCCAAAAAGTTTATAGCAACAAATTGAAAATGTTTGCTTCGATAGCACATATGCTAAAATTGGAACAATAGAGATTAGCATGGCCCCTGAACAAGGATAATATGCAAATTCGTGAAGCATTCCATATTTTTTGTGTCAATAAAAGGGCACTCTCTTTGAACATTAAAAAATTACAAAACATTGTTGAAAAAGTTAAAGGAGACCTAAATAAATGAAATGATACCTCATGCTTAAGGATGGGAAGACAATATTGTTAAATGGCAATAATTCCAAAATTCAACTACATATTCAATGGAATTCCATCAAAATCCTAGCTGCCTATACTGTAGAAAATGACAAATGAATTCTAAATTTCATATGGAAGTTCAAGAGATCCAAAATAGTCAATAATACAATTTTGCAAACTATGTATAAAGTTAGAGGACATATAATAATTTAAGAACTTATTATAATGTCACAGTAATCAAGACAATGTGATATTGGCATAAAGATAGACATATAAACTGAGATGAAACTCCATTGGAACTCTAAGATAAACTCTTACATTTATGGCCAAATGATCTTAACAAAGATGCTATGAATGCTCTCTGGGGGAGAAAATACTCTTTTCAACAAACAATGCTGACACGGCTGAATATCCATATGCAAAAGAGAGAAGTTGGAATGACTTCTACCTCATTCCATATACAAAATTAACTTAAAATGGGTCACAGACATAAGTGTAAGAGCTAAAATTATAAAATGCAGACGGAACATTGGAGTAAATCATCCTGACCTGATTTTAGGCAGTGATTTCTTGGATATGACATAAAAGCACAAACAAAAGAAAAAAGCAGATGAATTAGATATATTATACATAATTAAAATTAAAAACTTATGTGTTCCTCAGAGGATACCATCAATGAAGTGAAAAGATAATCCACAGAAAAGGAAAAATACTTGTAAATCCTATTGGATTGGATAAAATATATAAAAAGTTATTACAACTCGGGCCTCCGCTGGTGGCGCAGCATTTGAGCGCTGGGCTGTGAGGCTGCCCGCAGCCTCTGCAGCGCCAGTTCACTCTCTGGCCGCCGGCGAGGGTCCCACACACAAAAAAAATTATTAAAACTCAATAATAGGCCAATTTTTAAAACAGGCAAAGGATTGGAATAGACTTTTCTCCAAAGAAGATATATAAATTTCCAATGAGCACATGAAAAGATGATCAACACCACTAGTCATGAGAGAAAAGCATATCAAAATCAAAGAAAGTAGAAATTAGAAGCCTCTCTAATAGATTTTAATTTACTTCTGTCAGTCTATGACAAAACTAATGGGTCAAAACCTAAGGAAAGAGACCTACAATTATAATTAGTACAAGTGATCTGATTGATAAGTAGTTTTACTATTAAGGGACTATGGGACTCTGTACTTTATAGGACTCTGAATTTTGCAAACCCATGAAATGGAGTAAAGAATACACAGGAGCCTCTTTCTTGCTGAACCTGATGGTTAGCATTGGCACAGAAGGAGTAGAATTCCTAAACATCTATCTTTTCATTAACACTATTCAGACCCTAGAGAAACACTTTGCACATCTCTTTTCCTGTGTCTTTGAAACAAAAGGTAGCTCTGTCCAAACCATCTGAAAGTTTGGGGTTTGTGCTGCTCTCTTCATCTGAGATGGAGGCTGTGTCTGAGTGTGGGGACCATTGAATTGAGGATGCTTATTTTGAGGAAAGATAAATGAAGTAACTTGTCAAATTCTTCTTCTAGGATAGCATGAATGTTACAGTTTCCTGCATAATGAAGTATCATTTCCCAAGGTGGCATGTAGGTTGTGCTGAAGCTAGATCCTATTGTTAAAAAGGCAGGAATTGTGCAAGCCAGTTTTTAAATTAGCAGTGACCTGAAATGAGGCATTATGGGAGTATATACGCCACTGAAATTGATGTGATCAGGGTGCTCTCCCTCCTTTCTTCCCGATGCTGGTTTAGCTGTATGCCACTGGTGCAAAGAACCTTTCCCCCCTTCTAGTCCTGTCCCTATTTATTGTTTTGTTGCCACCCACAATTTATTTGCAGTAGTTTCATATGGTAATGGAGGAACACTTTCAAAATATTAATCAATGTCACTATTAATTTGCATAGATGTAGGCATCTTATACTGTAAGTGAACATTAAGATCATGTTTACCTTTTATTTTTGTAAAATAATAAAGCTATTTTTAAAAAGGCAAATTAAAATGTCAGCTTTATTTTTAAAGTTTACATTAAACTTATATTGAGAAATTGTAATTTATACTTAACCTTTTACATTCTTTTATTTCATCTTTCTCTATAGTCTCAAAATACCATAGTATTAAAGTCTAAGAGGTATTGGACTGGTTCTTGGGGTGTCCAGACTTTGAGGGAGGCAGACGTAAGTGGCCAGGAATGTGAGAGCAAGCATCATCTCAAAAAACCAGGAATAGATACTCTGCCAAGTTCAATGGCCCAAGTCAAATCCTGTGCATATCCCCACATGTGTGGTAGAGCTTGCACTCCAGCTCTTGAAGAAGAATGAGGGCAGAAACTGTTTCTGAGAAGATAACTTCTCAAAAGAGGACCCAGTGCCAGAAGAGTCTGGTGGGAGAAATGGGGAAATTGAAGAATAGGGATCTTCCTCTCCTTCCTGTTACTGCCTAAAGGCAGAGGCACGTGATCCCAGAAAGGGACCAAAGTCAGTAGCAGCAAAGTCAGTGGGATCCCACGTAAGAGAGACTGGACTACCCCACACTGGGTAACTGGCAATGCCAGGCAGTGAAACGGTGGCCATAAGAATGGAGATCAATTGCTCTGATTCTGGGCAGCTTGTTTCTCGGCCTCTAGTACCTCCTCTGGTTGGCCTTCTGCAGTGTTTCTTAATCCATGAAGATCTTACTAGTGATGAGAGAGAAACCACAGATTTGTCGTCCACAGTGCCTTTCAATTCTAATTTCTGGTAATGTGCTCATGCCAACAGCACCTGGCCCCAGCTTCTGCAACACTGAGACTGCCACAGTCACAAAGTTGGGCCCGCCACCGTCACACAGCTAATTTCCTGTAGCTCCCGCAGATCCCCCCATTTTTTTCTAGGTATGGTGAGACATCAGCCTCACAGTCCAGTAATAGGCATCAGACATGGCAGGGAAGTTAGTTCTGCAGCTCCAGACCTTTCATCATTGGGCCCTCAGGGATGGTTCTGACCACTGAAACCAAGTAAGTTGATGTGAACACGGATCAACATAACACTGACCTCAGAATTGGGAAGAACCCTCCAGCTGCATTGTTGAAGGTGTCGGAAAATCCTCCCTGAGAATGTCACCTTGCAGAGGGAACAGCCTTCACACATGTACAATAGAACCTGCCCTGCATCATCACACAGGCTGTGCCACTCAGGGACCCAAATGCCCACGCACCAGTGTGACCTGGCGCTGTACTTGGACAGATGTTTGGTGCTGCCTTTTATCACTGTAGAGGAAAAAGGACTTTTTGAAAAACATATGAAAATTAATATTAAATTTTTGTTTGATTTAAGTTTTTGATGAAAATGATTTACATTTCATTTATTATGACTATCAATCTTTCACTTAATACATTAGATGATTTTTGGCAATAAGATAAAATTTATGTAAAAATCTTAATTGTGACAATATAATTTTGTTCATGGTTGCCAGGGATTGGGAGAGTGGGAACCAGGGAATAAATACTTAATGAGTACAGGGTTTCCTTTGGGCTCATAAAAATGTTTTGGAACTAGATAGGAGTGCTGGTTCTACAACACTGTGAATATTGTAAATGCAATAGTTGTTCACTTTAAAATGATTAATTTTATCTTATGTGGATGTCACCTAACTACATATGTTTAATGATAAATAAAATAAAATTTTGCTGAAAGCAGAATAAGAAAAATTTTTAGGAGATAGATCACTTATAAATTATATATGTCTTATTTTTTATTCATCCTAACATCACCAGCACAACAATCAAATATCCAGACAGGTTCAAAAGGAACTGAATTCTATTATCTACAGTATCTTGCTGACTTTCAGTCATACTAAATCCTTTTTACATATTACTAAATCTTTGTTATTTTGAACATATATTTATCAAGGTAGAAGAATAAACATTTTATTGACAGTGCTAGTTTCAATATGTAACTTTTATAATTTGTAGACATACCACTTTTAATTATTTAGACCTATGATATGCTAGTCTGCATTTGTGCTCCTGCCTTAGACCCCACCACCAGCAAGAGAGACGGACTGTCCTGTAGCATATGGTGCATCAAAAGACAGTGAAAAGGGCAAAACTCTGGGCAGATCTTGAAGCAATTCATCCAGTGATGCATGGAACAGGGTTAGATAACAGGAAATACCAACAGGAGATATTTTGAGGTAAATGGGAAATCTCAATTGTGGATAAATTTTCCAGCCTGATCTCCATATGTTTAATGTGCATGATTCATTTGGTGATACTTTAGAAAACAATTTATGTAGAGAAGGAGATTTTAAAGCTTCATTACATCAGCAATATCCTCTCAAAGGGCACTGATAATTTTTAAGATATATATTAAGGATATATAGAATGTCTGAATATCAGGACTTCAAATAGATAATTGTTTATCTATGTATAAACAGAGCTTTACCTAAACATGGATTTCTTAAGTATAGCTAATGAGATACAGTTGGAGAAAACAGGAAAAAAAATTACAAATGAGGAGTTTACTTACAGGGAAGGTATACACCTTAAATTAATACTCTTGTAGGAACAAAGACCTGGATATGATATGGATGCCATAGAAAAGATAAAGAATCACATCGTAAATTTCAGCTAGAGTTGTCATTGCTGGACTTTGAAATGTCAGTGGCCAAAACCACATTTTTCCTTGTTATTATACTCAATTTCGCCATCATCAAATAAACTTAAGCACATGACAAGCACCCCCTGGTAGCTCCAGTTACAAAATAGTTGTTATTCTCAGTCCTTTACAAAAAATTAGAGACTGTAAACATTTTGAAGTTCAGGAAAGTGACCTCTGTTTCAGTTTTAGGCTAACTTTCAGAACTCATAACTCCATGGTACTGAGGACTGATAGCACATGGCAATTTTTGGAGAGCTTCATTGACAATACTGCTTAATAGCCCATCCAAAAAACTAATGTGTCTTAGAAAGAGCGAGATGCCCTCAAGACACTCAGACAGTTGGTTCCTTTTCACTTTTTCTTAGAGACAGTAAGGACTCTTCTCAGTTCTTGAGAAAAGATATCATATAGACATCAGAGCAGCAACTTATATCTATTTTCAGCAGGTCAGTCATCTGATCTGGGAGCACTAGTCTTCACAATCTTGAAATGTCAGTTTTGTCAAAAGATAGCATCACATCCACGGTGAGTGTCTGGGCTGTGGGACTGCGCTGGGCCATGGCGGCACTACCTACGATGATGGAAGAGCTTGAAAGATGATCACAGAGGCATTGTTGCTCTGTCCAAAGCATCCTCCTTTGTCAGTTCTTCAGAAACTCCTTCGTAACTATGGAGTTCAAAATAATCTTTCATGTGAAACATCTCAAAATGTCACATCATGATTGTTATTCTTCCAGCACAAGTTGAGTTTTCATGGAGCAAAAAGAGCAAAGAGGAGAAGTGCTTTTGAATGTAAACCATGAGAAGACAGGGACCAAGCCTTCTTCATGATCTGATGGCTATTTTAGTTCTCAAAGACACATAGGAAGATCCAAGCTTGAGCATGAAATAACTTTGAAGTTCCCATACCCTAAAAGTTTGGAATGACCTCGAAGGTGAAATTTCATCTCAAATTTTCACACCTGCTATTAACTTTTTCCATACCCTTCAACCTGCTACTACCATCCACACTCTTTGACTGATCAGTGACCTTTTTAATCAGAAGATAAACTGAATCATACAGAAAACTAAAGTCCCAATGCCATTGTTCTACTTCTACTCCTCATACAAACTCTGAGTAGTCATCTCTTGCAAAATGCAAAGGAAAATATCTTTGAGAGGATAAATATATACTGTAATAAATATATATATTCTGAATTCTGCCAAATAAATATACTCTATATTCTGTCAAAAAAGGCGCAGGACAGAAGAGGTTTCCTTTATTACTGTCCAACTATCAGAGAAATGATAGAGAACAGATCTTGAACACAAGTCCTTTGCATTATAGGTCTGGCCTAAAACTTTGCCATTGGAATTGTGCCCCATCTTGAAGAAAAGATAACTGCTATTTTACTTACTAAAAGACAAAAAAATACCATGTGTAGAAGGGCTAGTCCTGAGAGCTGTCTTTTCCCCTCTGACTTCTGCTTGCTGCAGCCTGCTGAAATATGTTATGGCTGACCGACCCTCAAAAATAGGCACTGTGATGGTGATATATTGTGGCCCTTGAAGAATTTAATTGTCAAATTGACATTTATCAAAACCTTTAGTGCATTTGAAAGATAAATTGTGCAAGTTTGGTTCAGATCAAAGAGCCCCTGTCCTTCTCCATTCAGAATGCAGGCTGGCTTCAGCAGGCAAGTCATGTGTGAAAAATAATCCCCTTCCACTCCCAACTCCTTTAAGCACTGTGCTGGTGACAGATAATCAGAAATTTAAATGTTAACCTCCTCTTCAGAAAGTTCTTAAAATAATGGAGAACCCATTGAGACCATTTGTATTTGAAAGGAATGCTAAATAATTTAGTGTTTGGGCTCAGGATGCACTGTGCTGGGCAGATAAATGAAGAAACCCCAGCACAGACTCTCTTCAGCAGTTGCCACACTAATTACAGATCAATTACTTCCCAGTTGTTCGCAACCTTATCAAAGAATGGTAAATTTACTGAGAGCAAAGTGTGATAAGATGACTTTTCATTATTACAGTAGATTTGTTGAAACAGCTCTGACACTGAGATTAATAAGAGCTCTCCCAGAGGTAATAGGATCCGTGCACATATAGGGAGAATTTAAAAACTGCAAACCGGATGCTAGACGCTATCATAAAAACCCTTCCTCTCATTAATTGTTATCATGAGTATGTTCATAGTGCAGAAGGAGGGGAAATGACCCATTCACTGAAACTACCCTAAAACAATATAGCTTTTTACTCCCAAAGAGGCCTGCTGAAAATCAAAGGAAAATAAAAGCATTTGGATTTGGAAGCAGGAAAAAAAGTATGTGTGTGTGTGTGTGTGTGTGTGTGTGAGAGAGAGAGAGAGACAGGGGAGGGGGGATTGGAGGGGTGAGGGTATGTTTGTGTGTGTGTGTGTTCCAGCTGAATTCCATTTTCATTAGGACAACCACAAAGAAATGGTCTGTCCAATGTCACTATAAAAGGAAGTGTCAACATTTTTGAGGTGGATGTCAATGGCATTACTAAAGAGCTGAGACCCATAAAGATTTAGGGTGGCTGCTGGGTTCATACATAGCAAGATTCCTCCTGGGATCAGAGGTCTGGGAGGATAAAAGAAGGGTTCATAGAGGCCAGGGACTCTTTCAGATCAGAATAAGTAATGCCTAATGTTCTTAATGTTCTTAACACAGTGCACAGTAGCTATGGAACCTTATTTTTGTGTGGGGTTTTTTTTCGTGTTTTTTTTTTCTTTTTTCTTTTTCTTTCTTTTTATTTATTTATTTATCTATCTATCTATCTATCTATCTTATTTATTTATTTATTTATTTATACAAGCACTGGGTACACTCAGAAGCGTGGGAGGGTGAGAGAATTCACCAGAGCCAGAGCAGGGAACAGAACAGGCAGACAGACGAAATACACTGCTGAGGGGAGCAGCGAGTATGGCAGGAGAGGTCTGCACGTCATGTGGGACCCTCACGGACGGCCGGGGATCGAACCGGCGCTGCAGAGGCTGTGGGCAGCTTCGCAGCCCAGCGCTCAACCACTGCGCCAGCAGGGGAGGCCCCTTTTTGTGTTTTTTTTTTTTTTTTTTATTGACATAAAATTCATTATGGAACACTATATCAGGCTAATTTTAACACCAGTGTATCAGTCAACTAAAGTTTCAGAGTCCATCCCAACACTTCCTGATAACTCCAAGTCTAAGGGGCTCTTGTGAACCTTGTGGAATTGCTTATTCAAACTATTGTTGTTCAGTTTATTACAAACTGTTGCTTTAAAAAACTTCTGATCTGGTGAGAAAACTCCCTGGAAAATGAAGAGAACATTCTACTGTGACTTAGGTAGCTGGAGTAATGTTTCAAATCCCAAGGGAAATAAATGAAGAGAGAAGCTGGCAGGCAAGAGCCAACTTTTGAGGAATGAGCAGTCTTTTATAAGACATTTTAATAAGTCTTTCACAATTTCCCCCCTGACTTTAAAGGAATTAAGAAACCATAGGGTAAAGGTCAAACCTCTTTGTGAATTGAAAACTAGTTAAGAAAGGGAAGGTCTTGGTGGATTTGTGAGGCAGCCTTTACTGGTAGAACATTCTCCTCACCCATGTTGAATGTTGCTGCTGACAAGAGTATGAACTGAATATAGTTCTCCATAAACGACATTTAACTTGTGTGCTTAGGAACGGTATTCAGTCAAGCTCTCCATGATTATCTTTATTTTTTAAGTAGACTCAAGTAAATAAACTAAAGCCCAAGGATAAAAGACTTCCCAAACCAGCCTGCTACATCGTTCATAGAGAACAGGAAGCCCTGGGCATCCCTGAGCTGCCACCCTGGCGCTGCTGTTCCGCTCCCTGGCCAAAGTCTTCCGCCTTTACTCAGGGGCCACAGTTGGGTGTGAGGGTGAAGTCCCTGAGGAAGAAAGATGCTACCAGGTAGCCAGGGACCCAAGGGCAGAGTTCTGACCTGGGAGTCTGGGAGCCTCAGAGAAAGTGGGCTACTCCCGCTATGGGGCCAGTCTCTGCAACTACCTGAGAAACACAGTGGAATCATCACAGCTGCTGTGCATGGCCAGACCCAGGCAAGGCGCAGCTGGATCCCATGCTCTCAATTCTCTGTTCACTGCAGTTTGCCACCCACCTCGTCTTTTTCCTTGCTATCACTTACTCGATGTTAAAATAACTATACACCGAGAATTTGAAGAATGAAGATGATGTGGACACTGGGCTATTAAGATTCGGGACTCTGGGCCTCCTTGGTGGTGCAAGGGGTTAAGTCACAGCAGCACAAGCCACTGCAGCACAAGCTTGATCCCTGGCCAGGGAGGTGACCCACATGGCACAGCAGACTTCTCCTGCCTCCCCCGCTGCTCCCCTCAGCAGCGCGTTTCAGTCAGTCTAGCTGTTCTGTCTCTGGTGAATCTTCTCACCCCTCACACCTCTGGCCTACACACCAGGTCTTGTATGCATAAATAAATAAAATAATTTTTTTTTTAAAGATTCTGAACTCTAATTATAATGCCCCTATCTGTCGGATTCTTCTTCTGCAGCTTTTATTGTACAGTGATTTTGATTTTTTTGAACCGGGAATGTTTCCTCCTCCTACTCTTTCACCTGACAGGTCCAAGAAACAGAGGGGACATTCTTTCCACATGGGATTTAGCCTGGAAATTTTGAATGGCCTTGTAGCTGCTCTTACTGTAGCGTGGTGCCTCTTGTGAACCCACGCTGAAACAATATGCTCGGCAAAATGTAGTCATGATTGCTTACAGGCCAGAGGCACGGAAGGGTGAGAGAATTCACCAGAGACAGAGCGGGGAGCAGAACAGGCAGACAGACTGAAACCACTGCTGAGGGGAGCAGTGGATAAGACAAGAGAGGTCTGCCAAGCCATGTGGTTCTCTCCCTGGCCGGCAGGGAATTGAAGCTACACTGCAGAGGGGCTGCAGACAGCTTCACAGCACTGAGCTCAACCTGCTGTGCCACCAGGGAGGCCCATGCCAACTACATTTTGTAGAAGCTGTTTTTAAATAAGATTATTTAGTTTTCAATATTCACATAATAATCAATAGAAGGTGCATTTATATTTTTTAATGGGACATAGTTCCTTATGTGACCTTTACATATTTTCCTACTACATATTGAATTTGTATGTCTTAAAAATTGTTATATCCAGAAAAGTGTAAATGTTACCTTTTAGGTGGTACAGACCTAATGCCTACCGTTTTTCATACGTACTTTGTCTTTTGTAAAAAACACTTTGCCCTCAGTTTAAAATCAAGAACACTTATTTTTAAGAAAAAAAATAACTGAAAACAAATTACTTGAACCATTAAAATATTGAGATGTGTGAAACTTCATATTTCTGTTTTCACAATTCCAAATATTTATCTTGGTGTGTTATGGTTACTTCAACAGAACTGATGTTATTTTCTTTTAATAAATATAAACCTGAAATTTTTATTAAAAAAATACTTTCTGAACCAAATGTGTTGATGTTCAGTGGCAGTGATTCTGTTCCAGGGTTAAGCCATAGCAAATTTGAAGACTGTTCAGATACAACCAAGTAAATTGGGAAAGATGCCAGGGGGAAAACTTGTAAAATCTAATTTGGACAAATGAAAGGAAAGATGATAATGACTGGGAAAAGAGAATACAAACTTTGCTACTTCAAACTTAATTCATATATATATTTAAACTTAGTTCCTATACATCTCTATGGGAGGGTTTTGGGAATAATTGTCAACTGATTAGTACATTTTCCTAGTCACAAACACTAAAAAAACAAGATTAGAAAGTAAATCAACGTGGCATCAATAGTTTATGTTTTCCTTTTGTGTCTTTTTGCCGCTATAGAGACATATAAACAAAAACTATATGAGAATAATGAAATATCTTCTTCAAAATTTTTCTCCATTAAGTCTAGAAGAAGGTAAAAACAGGAACAAAACAAAACAAAATGAAAACCCTCAGCTCTCCAAGCAAGTATTTGTATCCTCTTCTACTCAACAGGCTATTTGTAAGGTGATAATAGAAAAGAGAAAGCTCAGAAAAGCCTTTGAAAGTCACACAATGGAATTTCTAGCTTAAATTTCTCTCCTCTTCCTTCTATCCTCTCCCTTTTCTACCTATCATCTCTTGCTGAATTTGATTTATTTTACTCTGGATGGCTATTTGGATATAGCAGCATTTGGTTTTACACAGCCCTATTGTAAATTTGTTTTCCTTCGTTTTAAAAATCAGGCTGGGAATACTATAGTGTATATGTGTGTGAGTTGCTGTTACATAAAAGGGAGAAGAGAGGAGGGAGCAGACATGGTATATGAATTACGCATGTTGAGAATATTTAGCATGGACTGTCTTGAAGCAGATGTGATGTTTGAATACATCATTCAAACATGTGCATATTCAAAATCAGGAGAGGTGTTAGGAAAGCTGATCAGTTCTCTCCATACTTCCTGCCCAGAATATCAGAACAAAGGATCACTTGATGAAACTGAAGGGCAGAAATTTATGAGAATGAAAGGAAATCCTACTTCACATTACATTCATTCAATCTTCTGAATCTGCTTCCATGGAAATCCCTGATTTAATATTGTAGTTGGATTCTATCTAATAAGGTTAATTTTCTAGCTGATTGTATCCATTATAAAAGGTTCAGCTGAGGCTATAATAAAAATAAGAAAATCTCTTGTTTGGGTTGTATACATCCTTAAAATGATTAATTTGATTCTGTGCATAGTGTTGGCAGAGTTATTTTAGGGAAGGGTTAGATTTATTTTACTTCCTCAGAAACAATGCTTTTGGATCATAATTGAACTTGATGAACCTTTTCCTTTAGAAAATCTTGTTCACAACAACATGAAATCTATTTTGCTAAAGTGACTGCTTCCTTTTTTGGCGTTAGCTGTCATTTTCTAAAGCATTAGGGCTGAGGCCCATTTTAAAAATTTGCACTATTTTTGTAAAAGTAATATATGCTCATTTAAGAAAATAAAGAAGAGAAAAACCAATATAGCATTCAGACACAACTAATGTTAACTTTTCTATTATTTCCCCTTTAGTCCGCTTTGCTATGTAAGGGCTCTTTGCTTGCTGACTGACTTGTAAAATATGTAATCATGATTATTTAGAATTTTGCTTCTTGTCTCTCTGACAACATTTTAGCATACATATTTTCTATGTTATTGCATAATCTTTACAATCATTGCAATTGGTTATATAACAATTCATTGAGTTCAGAACCATTTTACTTGTTTTTGCTTAGCCATTCTACTGTTACTGAATATTTAACTTGTTTTCCTTTTTTTTTTTTTTTTTTTTTGCTATTGTTTGGAATTCTTTCCTTGAAATAAATCCCTGCAAGTGGTATTACCAAGTCAAAGAACATGAATATTTTAAAAGCTCTCATTAATTTGAATGCAAATAACTAGGAGAAATAGACTGATATGTTTGTTTGATTCTATATTTCAAAATTCAAATCATAAGGCTCCTTGAGTTTAGGTTGGAGATTGGTGAAGACATCAGTTATAAGGCATTTTCAGTGAAATGAGGTCTGCTTCATCATAAAAGTAGAAGCAGAGGATCTTCACCATAGTTCGATGCGTTTTCTGGTACATACACCATGCCAAGTGTCCATCAGTTGTATGGAGCAGCTTGCAAACTGGTTTGTTGACTATTGTTAGCAAACTTTTGTCATTTTTACAAAGCACACTCTCAATTTCCCCTTGTGGAAAATATCTACAATTGCTACCCAGAAGATTCTTGATGGCATTTTTCTTTCACTACTTATGTAAAATTGAATTTGCTTTCTTTTTGCCTCTTCAGTGACAGAGTAAACTCACCCGGGAAACACTCAATGGCAAATCTAACACAAATAAAGAAGTTGGCTGGATTTCAGAAATAATATTTTAGAATTGGGAAAATGCTTTCAGACCACATTGAATAGATTTTTGAGAAAGGATAATTAGGCGATGTTCAGATCTTTTACCCACAACTGCTCTGGCCTGAGTACTTCTATCATAGTAAGTAGCATTCCCCTGGGAAGGCACAGGGCAGGCACCATGGCAATGGGTACCATCTTAGTCCTGCAGCCCTGGGGACCCTATTTCATTATCACAGTAGCAGAACTAGTTGGCGAAACTGCCACTCTCTGCCTTTGGCAAAACTGGTCTGTCCTCATTCTACCCCTGTACAAAGACCTCGCTCATTTTTTTCCCTGGATACGCTTCAACTTGTGCTGCGATGTTATGTCAGAGTCTGTGCCAGTGGGTTGTGTAGCCCCGGCTTCCTGCTGGGGAGTAAGGAGTCAGAGCAGGTCTGCTCTGGAGCTTAATGATATCAGGACTTGCTGGTAACATTAAGAAGACATTATTCTTGGCTGGGAAGCTTGTATAAGAGGAAAATTAGGTCATATTTTCAATTTCAAAATCAATTGTCAGTTTAAAAAAACTGGGACTGTGTTTCCATAAAGTACTACTCCGAGTAACAACTTACCCCACAACATGAGACATTCTTCCTGTTCACCATGGTTCCCTATTTATTTTCACACTTTTCCACTTTACTCACTCAGTTCATTTTTCTGGCCAAGGAGGCACCTGGATTTGCAAGTATCAAAATGCAAGAACATGCCAGGGAGGAACTATGAGGACAGCATCTTATATCAAATGTGATAATGTCTTGCCTTTCTGGTAAATGCCACAGTCTTTTTCCTAGTAGCTAGTGTTGCTGGCTACTCTGACACCTTTGACCATGACACTCTCCAGAGCTATTTTCACTGACTTATGCAAGTCCTCAGTTGCTTACCTGTGCTGTCACATAAGCAATACTATTCACATTAACAATAGACCTGATTTCACGGCACCTTCAAAGTCTAGTATTAGAATGTTTCCTTTCTCATTAACCATGATTCTGTTGGATGATTGTTCATCGCATTAGTGTGATGTTAATTTAGTGAGTATAGACCAGTCCCTAAAAACTGATGTTTATGAACAACTGTTGACTATGATTTCTTAACCCTGGGGAGTAGAACTGAGGTCTATAGTGGGAAAGTTTCTTTGCATTGCATCACATTTCATAGTATCTTGACTTCTTCCTATCAAATAAAGGTATAGTTTTAATTTATAAAAAGCTCACGTTAATTTTTAAATAATGTATTATGGCATGGGAGAATGGAATTAATTTGGAATAACAAAATCATGGTATAATATTATGTGTATAGAAAATCCACATTTTGCAAAAATGACATTTTATGTGCATATAAAGAATCAAAAAGCAATTAGTCATAATGTTAATTGTGATTGGAAGTGGCCAGATACAAATACATTTTCTTCCTTAAAGTATAATTTGTTTATTATACAAGGCAAGGTTAGTTTGTAGGAGGATGTTGTTCTAGAAACTTTTATAATTATAAAATGAAATAGCATTCTAAATTTTTTTTAAGATTTATTTATTTATATAAGCACTGGGTATAGTCAGAAGCGCGGGAGGGTAAGAGAATTTACCAAAGTCATAGCAGGGAACAGAACAGGCAGACTGACGAAGTACACTGCTGAGGGGAGCAGCGGGCGGCAGGAGAGGTCTGCGCACCATGTGGGACCCTCGCCCGGCGGCCAGGGATGGAACCAGGGCTGCAGAGGCTGCGGGCAGCTTCGCAGCCCAGCACTCAACCGCTGCACCACCGGGAGGCCCATCTAAAATATTTTTTAAGAAGGTATCCATTCTTAGTATGAGACCATGTTCTCTGTTGATGAAATTCCATGTTCATGTCAATTCATGTCAGATGTATTTTGCTAAATATATGTTTCTCCCTTGTAATAAAAGGACTCATACTTCCTTTCCCATCTCTAGGTCTGGTATAAGGTCAGCTCTTTTAAGACACTACAATTGAGGAAATACCAAGGAACAAGACAAGAGGAGGAGACAGTATATCTGATACACTCTGAAATGCTGTGATACTTTTCAGCTAAACAGTAATTCTACCTCACTCTTTCTCTTCTGGACTGCAGTGAAGAGGGATACATAAAAATGGCAAAAGAAATTGAATATAATTCATTCATTGCCACGCGAAATGAACTTTTTCTCTTCACAGTATTGCTTGTGTCACATGACTAGCATTTCTAACAGTAAAGTGAGAAACTGAGATGCAGATTACAAAAGGATATTGCCAAGTATGGACAGTCTTATATAGAACACTTTTATGTTTTCCTTCTGTTAACTTTAATAAGAGATCAGCAAGGTTAGTGTTAGTGGGCCAGTCGAAATGCTTTTATTTGGGGAAAGAAGAGAATTGAAATTTAGGATGCACAGATTTAGGTGGAAAACTAAAATGTGTCCCAAAGAAGAACAAAAGGTTTTTTGTGGAGAGAAAAGAAATGTCGATGTAATGATCAGATTAAGAAGTCACAAGGTGAAATGGTAAGGTGGAGTAACAGTAAATGTAGGTAAAAGATCACTTTATCAGTCTTTTCAAACAGACTATTCTTGTCTCTGCTGGCTTCTTGGAATGCTGGCAGTTTGGCCAGTTCGTGTAAGACAATTCTTCTGAAAATGAATCCTCATCACCATTTTGTGGTAACGTGCATTTGAAGAGCTGTGAACCCATATTGCTAAAACATATACAGTGTTGCAAATTGTTATCACAATAAAATAAATAACTAAAATCATTTTAAAAATAAATAGAATTATCAACAATCCAAATTAAAATAAAAAGATATCAGCAGGAAAAAATAAATAAATAAATAAAAATAAATAAATAAAATGGCTTCATTTATGTCCAACTTTCCAATTTTATGAGAAAAATAGGCATTGTGTTAATAAATTAAAGTTTTTCACTTTGAACTGTTTTTAATCAATATTCAGTATTATTTATTAACAGGGCAACCATTTCTGTGATTTTAACACATGAGTATCAAATTCTAACAAAATCCATTGACATAATTTAGCTTGATATGAATGGATAAAGCTCTCACAGGGACAGTGTTCCAAAACCTTTCCATTGATTTATTTATTTTACCAAGAGAAAGCACTGCATTGGATCAAAGTTAAGTTAATTGCTAGAATGTATTTAGACATCCTTAAACAGAGACTGGGATCTTTATAAACACGACTTGCATTCTTGTCTAGAGATGAAACAGGGATATACCATCTAGAAGACCATGTAAATTATTCTCTCCAAATCACTGAGCAAGTTTTAAATTGCTTTACAGAAAAGTTTCTCCCCCCAGTATCACTTGTGTCCAGGTGCCCTGGGCACTCCGTGGGCCCTCTAGGCTCTCTCCCTGGCTTCATCTCTCTTTCAGCCACTACTTCAAAAGCAGATGATACAGGTCATTCTCCCAGGCATATTTTCTAAGCGCAACTATTAGCATTTTCTTCTCCTTTTTTTTTTTTTTGGTAATTAAGAAAAACAAAAGTAGAACTCTTTCCCCAAAATCATTGCATTTCTTTCTGCTGCAAATAGAATCCCCAGCAAGTCATTCTGCTCACTCTTCATTTCTACAGGGCAGTGGGGGGAGGGGCTGACATGCACTGTGTTCTCCAGCCCATGACTTCTCATCCTCAGGTCTGTAGAGAGACACCCCAGAAACACAATTGTCACGTTTTAAGCAAATGGGTGGAAAGTGAGAATTAAAAATTTCCAATCTTTTTTCATAACCAAGGAGCATTCTGTTTTGCCAACTCCCCTCTGGTGGAAAAAGTGTTTGGGTTTGACAAGTGTCTGTCCCTTTGTGGCAGGGAGCCCAGGGTGACATGAAGACAGACAGAAATGGACCAGAGCTGGCTTGTTCTTTTGTTAATTCAATGACCATGAAAAGTAAACTTTCCTGACACAGTTTTGCGGTTCACTGCTTTTATTCCCCCATCCTCTCTGCGCACAGAAAAACTTTTAACTTTACCTCTGTAATTAGCCAGCCTCAGACAACTGAAATTTCAGTCCCTGTGAGAAGAGGTAAAAACATTTTTAAAAGCTTTGACTAAAAGCATTAGACTACACCATTTTTTCAAAAGTTTTCTGAATTCCCTTCTTCCTTCAAAATTCTTCCACTTTGAAGAAATCAGAACCTGGGCAAAGTAATAATACTAATTCTTGATAGATGATTCCTAATGTGTTCAGGCCAACTTGCAAATAACCCAGTCCATAAAGAAAAATGAACCACCAAATCCATTTTCTGTGCCCATTAATTAATTCTTAGAAACATCAGACTTTCAACACTTTATCCTAAGAATCTATTTCTCTCAGGTAAGGCAAAACACCAGTCACCGTATTAAAAATGTTGAAAGTCAGATTGGTGATCAAGGCAAATCCACTTTCTACACTAGGGACTAATATTTAACTTTCCACTTGCACCATGGGTAAAACTGGCTTCTCATGCAATCTATCAACCACCATATTTTAAATGAACTGGTATAACACTGGTGAATTTCAAAATCACTAACAAAGGCAACTTTGCAGAGAATGTATGGCATAATTAACCCTCATGAACGTCTCCCCTATTCTATTCTTCTTTCCCAAAAGTTCATCACCTGGATCACTTTCCCTAACTCAGCACCCAGCACCTCAGGACTTCTTGTCAATCCTTTATCTGGTTCTAGAAACCCTGCTCTAGACCCACTCCTTCTTTTACCCTTTTATTGCTGAACTCCCAGCCTTCTCTGCCTTTCCTGAAATATCCCCAAGATTTCTTTTACTCGCTTGCTATCAGCCACTAATCTCTGACACCAATCCTATTTTAAGTGTCTGAGAGAATCTGTTGGTCTTCTTTGACTTCAACAGTCTCCTAGAAAGCCTCCCCTGTTTTTACCTAAATTCTAGAAATGAGACTAATAGCTAGAGATTCTTTGCCAGCCCAGACACAAGAAAAGGTGGCTGCCTATTTCTCCTATGTAGTGGCTGGCCTGGCCTATGTATATGTGGGAAATTGAATTGAAGTTAATAAACCTAGAATTTACAATGACCTAAAATTACTTGGAAGTCTTGTTGACACGTCTTTTCTGTCATGCTTTATAAACACAATTCTTTAAACTTATTTGTGCTTTCCCTTTTTCAGTTTCAAGAGCCATTCTCAACTCTACTCTTCTTCCACAAGAATGTGTCACGATCAGTTATAAGATGTCTCAAGAAATTTTGTTACCAGTGATAGTTTTCTTGAAGCCCACAAAGTATTTGCTTTTCTAAAAGGTGAGTTTTCCAGCCTATAGCAACCATCTCGCCGTCTTGTTACAGCTAGGATAACCCTTATAGCACCCTTGAGAGTTGCACATGTGAAAGCTATCTACCATGCATGATAAGGAAGAAAAAGCATTGACAGACTCTGTGCTGCAGCACCGGATGCTGTAATGGAATATAAGGTCGATTATTGGATCATTTATTCCAATGTACTCCTATTCAATTAAACCATATGCCTGCATGAGCAGGGCAGACAATTCACAGGAAGGAATAGGGCACCACGGTGACTGACCTAGAGAACACTCCAGATCGAAAGGGCAGCTGCTCTCTAGCTGATTGCTGCCAAGAAAGAAAGCAAGCCCAGTGTTGCAGGTAAACCCAATTTTTCCAAAGAAACTAGGAATGCAGATTTTAATGTGGCACTCTCCATTTGTAATTGTAAGTATATATGTAAAACATAGAACCTAATTCACAATGTGCTAAAATCTATTTAGCCAAATGATCCACGACCGGCCTGATTGTTATGCAGACCATTTTGTAATCTCTGAATTAAACAAAACATTAATTAGCAGGATTCAGTTGAACTCCATGTACCACTCAAAGAGGAGCAAAATCCAGTCCTTAGTCGCAAGGGCCTGATAAGAGAGAGAAGGGAGGTGCAAAACGTGGGTGCCCTTAGATGAAGTATGGTAAACCACAGAGCTGGTGCCTTAAGCCAGTGTCTCTCTGCAATTTAGGATTCTGACAGGGACCAAGACAAGTCTGGCATCTGAGCCCTCTCTCATCCTCCACCAGATGCCCCTCCACTTGGTGCTGGAGAGCAGACACAGGGCTTCTTCATCAGAGCCATTGTCAGTTTATCATGTGTCCCGTGCAAACAGCCCCCTATGCACAATGACTACAACTGGATGATATATTTACACGAGTAACTAGGCCTCTTCCTCTAGAAAAGTTGCAGCCCCGTGACAGATGCGTAGTTACACCAACAGATTATGGGATGGATTCTATCGCCTCACCATGTCCCTGAATGGGCACCCTCCCTCAGGACAGGAACAGCTAAGGCACTTTTACCAAGCTGCCCTGCTTCTTACCAATCTAGGTGTGCTTCTCCAGATGTGCTATTTTTGAGCCTGGTAAAATGTGGACTGTGTTGAAAATTATTTTCCTGCAGCCTTCCTACCTGCCTTGTGGATGGAAATCAGGAGCCCTTGGGATGTGGAGCTATTTAAAAATAAATGTGGCATATGTAACCATAGCAAGCGATTATATCAATTCTAAATGGACTTTGCCCTAAGAAAAATAAAAAGCCAAGCTTTGGGGTTTTATTTCATTTACCAGAACCCAAGTGAATTGAGCGTGATTGAAGTGTCTGTGTTTGGCTGGGCTCCTCTATGTAATGCTGGCTTGTTGGACTTGTTTGAGTGGACCCAGCTGTAAAACTAAGAAGCCCCTCTGGACACAATCTCTTCCCAGATGCCAAAAATACCTCCTCTTTGAGAAGCTGGAGGAATAATTCTGCTCTAACAATAGGACATTCTTTTTCCTTGAAGGTTTTATTTTTTCAGGGAATCGGAATGGAGCAGGAGGTTATTCTCTGCTACGAGGCAATGCCCAGAGCAGGGACAGAGTCCTAACCTAGTTAAGAGATGGGAATCCGATCCAGCATCCCCAAAAGAAAATTGTTTTATGTTTCTCTTTAGACACAGCACCCTTGTCCCCTATGGCACATCCACTCTGTGTGTGTGTGTGTGTGTGCACGCCTGTGTACCAGAGTGGACTTATGGGGACAGTATCACTAAGATTCTTGGAACACAGCTTTGTTTTCATTTCTGAGGGCATCTCACTCACATGGTTCTTTCAGAAACTCCAGTGCTGAAATAATTCTGCACACCCTGTTGCAGTGCCATGCACTGTGCCTGGGGGGCCGTGGATGCTCTTTTTTCACATTGCTTTGTGGATTGTTGTGTAGCCACAACCTCTTATGGAAATTGTACCCCTCCTTTTATTTTTCTCTCAGGGTGTGCTCAGCGGTTCTCCTCCACAACCTGGTAAAATGGATGTCTCCCAGTTATATTTTAGTTCACCACTTAGTTTGAAACCCTTGCTTCTTGATTCAATTGGAACAAACTGTGAGCGTTCAGACTGAAACAAAACAAAAAAGCATTACCTCTCTGTCTGATGTTGACTTTCAAATTGGCTAGAGGACTCCTGGGATTAAACAGATGTGGGTATCTTCTTGTAAGGATCTTTTTTCTTTCTTTTTAATAGAATATTTCTGACTGAGACTAAGAGGCCAAGAGAATATGTTGAAAAATCAGAGCATCTTATGTGACTATTCCAATGGAAAATAGAAAAAGACCAATCTTGTAAGGCACCTCGGTCCCAAGGTAGGAGCCACGAACTTTGGAAGCCAGGGGTGGTAATTCACCTCACTGGGGAGCTAAAGTAATTAAATGAGTGTTATAAAATCCAACTCTGAGTGGATTTCAGCATGACTAGGGATATAGAGCCCCTTCCTTGGGAAAAAGGTGAAAATATGCATTCTGATGGCAAACACACAAGCTCTCCCTTGGATTCTGTGCTCTTTATGTTATTTGCTACTCTCCATCCTTCCTATTTGAGATCCTCCTTCCTCTAGCAATAAGAACGCATTGTTACAGCTTGTTATGTTGAAGATGTGAAGGAAGTATGTAACTAGCCAAAGAAAGCATGTCGTTATTTTTCTTAATTATTTCAGAAATGTCATCTCCCATACCATTCAGTCTTTTGTAACCACGAGGAGAAAATTGAATAACCACCTATTTCCCGACAATCGCTTTAAAAAGTTTGCAGTCAATTTTTTCAGATGGCCATGAAACAATTCAATGATATGGGTAAGCTTGTAGGATGATAGGAGACCTATTACATTTATTCAGGACAAAAATATTATAGTGTATACAGGCAGGCTGTTTCACATAGTTCAGTTAGTTTAGGTTAAGAAATGTTTTCTCTTAGGAAATGCCTTTAAACCAGGGCTACATTTTATTTAATGATGTGGAAAAATTCCACAAAATATCCTTATGAGAAATGTATTTAATTTTCTCTTTTTAAGCCAGTCAGCAAGTAAAGTGAGCTGCATATTGCTCGCATTACTAACACCGCCTGGCAGAGCGCGCTGAAATATGCCCGGTCATGCACATTCGGAGGTAATGTTAGTTAGGAGCACTCGGTATGGTTGCTTAGCACTTTCCAGAAACTGATTGACTTCAGCTGCTGAAAATTTCTGCTGGGATATTGACAGATGTTGAAAATCAGAGTAAACTCTCCTTGCCTTTTTTTTTTTGTCCTGAAGTGTAAAGGAATAAACAGAAGTGCATCCTGGCATGGTTAAAAAAGACCTGCACCTTCTCCGGGCTTTAATAACGGCACTGAAGAAAGAGCATTTATGCCCTGATTTAAAAGAGCTGTTATCAACCTTGGCATCCGCAGGGCAGGCGGCTTGGGGAAAAAGGCTCGGGAATACGACTGCGCTTTAAGTGTGCATCTTGCTTCCCTCCCACTCTGGCTACTATCCTAACTCAATTGATCTTTTTCAGGGTTTAGTAAAAAGCAGGTCACACTGTCCACCCCCCAGTCATTCAGTTTCTCACTCTGACCTTTGGTGGAGGCGGGCTGGCTCCACTCTGCTCTATAAACACTGCCAGGCAGTAATGACATTCTCAAAACATGTGGGACTCAGTTATGAAAACCACTGGGTTGACAGTGATAAAACAGTGTGTTAAATTATCTTTCTCACCTATATTTACAATTTGCAAACTCTTATTTTTACTCCAGGTAAAAAGTAAACTGTAAATATAGGCTGATTTGTGATTGAGGTAAATGTGACAGAAAGTTCTTAGTACAAAATGAAATGTATCTGATTTATTTAAGATTTCCTCTCTTGTTTGACCTTCACTATTGCTTCTAGCTCAAGCAAGCTCAGTACTTGCTTGAACACTACAAAGAGAATGTGTGTTTTTCTGAAGTCAGATATGCAAAGGAATAATTGTGTCGACAGGTTTCTTGGACATTTAAATTCTGTTAAAGCTGTCACAAGATTGTGTGTGTGTGTGTGTGTGTATTTTAAGAGTCAACTTCCACAAATTTTAAATATGTACACTGAGCCTGAACTCCATATAGGATCAGCAAATTAATAGAAAATCTATGCACTAACTAATGGCATGAGCATTAAAATGGTAGGTAATTCTTGATCCTGATAATGATATTTTTCCATCAAGGTTAATTATCGGGAGTTTTCAGTGTGCTGATAACTCTTCAGGAGGATGTCAGCTATGAACTAAAGATGAAGTATGGTTACATAGGACTAAACTTCTGCCCTCCTGAATGCTGTTTGACATTTGACCATGGGTAAACTTTGAGTCATAAAGATGGACACAATCACTTGAAGTCAAGTGCCTGACTTTATCTCAATCCAATGGGAGCAGAAAGGAACCAGTGTCCTGCAACACAGTATATCATCTTTTTGACCTGGACACAGATGTTATCGCACACTTAATAGAGGTTATTTTACATGGAGCTTTCCGTTCTCTGGGAGATGTGCTGGTTTTTCCAGCACATCTTAAGGAAAATATTATAAGAGAAATGATTTCCCATAAATGACCAAATATTGATCCCCCTCACCAGAGATTCTATTTCATTAGGAGCCTATATCTGATAATTCCAAAATAAGTTAGCTATGGGTCCCAAAATATAAAAACCCAAGGGGAATGTGATATTGCTTAGTGAGAAAGATAAAGGTTATCCCTGTGTAGGTCATAAACTAGTGTCCAGTTGCTTTTGATAGGTTCATTACCTACAAAAGAGATCAACAGATTATTTTTTAATACTTGAAACAAAATTAATGATCACAAAATATGTACCCCCATGATTTTCCTAAGATAATCTGTGACACTCCTTCTATACTTTAGCTCAATACAAAGCGAAATATTAGTTCATATTTTTAGTAATTTTCACAGTTATTAATTTTGTACAGTACCCCTTTGTTCCTCTTAGCCCAGATAGGCTAAAATGTGGAGTTGTTTAGATTTCACTGAGGGTTTAAATAGCCCAATAAAGTCTTTAATAATTTTTCTCTATTCTAGAATAAAATAATGCTAGATTGTTCAATTTCATATGATGTATTAGACCATCCATCTTACAGTCTATATTTGGAGTCCTAACCCAGAGTGGTCACCTTAACCCTTATTGTACTTAGCTATCCTAAATCTTTTTGAGCAAAGCCATCACAACTAATTATACTGTTTGAGATAATTATCTTAAGAAATGTGCTAATATTAATATGTTATATAATTCTTTGTTTTAATCATCTTTCCTAATTATAGAAGTAATACATATTCATGATAGAAAAGTTGGGAGAACACAAGAGAAATATAAATTAAATTACTTTTGAAAAGGAATGTTTGATTAGTTATTTTCTTCCCATTTTGTTGTCCTTCCCCTGAAAGAATTTAAATTGAATATTGATTTTATTTTTTACTTCAGAATATATCAACATTATAACTGCATATTGATTCAATTAGTCTTTGGAGAAAGTGTTCAGAATTCAAGAGGCTTGGAGTTATTTTTTTAATTTCTTGTATCTCCGGAGGACAGAACACCTTTCTAATTTCCAGAAATAATTCCTCTGTGTGAATAGATGATGGGACCCAATTCTCGAAACCTTTATACCAGAAAATACTCCTAGTGGAGCCTAAGATTTAAGTAAGAACATAGCATTAAGTCTGTATTTTATGTCCTGACCAACTAGGGCTATTCACATTGAGTCCTCCTGGGACCCCACAATGAATACCATCTGGCTTTTGAGAGCTGAAGCACTTAACATGTCTTAAGTGCTACGTAATGACTTCTTGGAAGACTTTTCTCTCCATTAACATTTTACTAAAAATGATAACAGGACAATTTTTGGTCTTACCTTTAAGTTATTTTGTTGCAACTGCATCTCTTAAATGCTCTGCTTTGGATCATCTTCTTTGTGAACTTGATGTCTGGCAGCAGAATTTTTCATTCAGTTTCTAAACTACAATATGTAGTTTTCATAAAGATGCTCAACTATCTACCTTTTGCGCCATTTATTTATCTACCTCATCCCATCTGAATTGAATATAGGCATTTAATACTTCAATGACTAATTATAGCCAGATAGATTTTTAGTTTCTACATTATATTTTATTTTAAAGAATTTCTGTTTTGCTTCTGGAAAAAAATCATTTCTCTGGTTCATTACACAGAGTTTGGTCTTTCTTGCCCTCACACTTTATTTTTCAAAAGTATCGTGACCTTCAGTGCTCTTAACCCAATGTACTTATACAATGGTAAAGTTGTATAGGTTGATTCTAAGCTGCTGGATGGTTTTGTTTTTTGTGTTACTAGGATTTTTCTTTCCTTTGGTTTCCTGTTTTGTTTTTGTCTCTCCTTTGTACTAAGTTTGGCCACTCAGCTGTTGTTGCTTCTGCTTACCGTGTAAACAATTGTATAACTGAAAACTTCTCTAAGGTTATTTTGCATAGTAGTTCATAATCTTTGCATTTTATGTACAACCAAAGTGACTAAATATTTATCTAAGTATTCCTCAGTAGCTAGCACAGTGCCTGATATATAAGTATTGAGTAAAAGAATGAATGACTGCTTCCATCTTACCACAATTCAAATGCTCACTTTTCTCATTGTCTTTTAATATGATATACATACGATAATGCATATGTTTATGCATACACACACACATACATATATATATCATCTATGGACAGTTTAAAGATACTAAGTTTGTAGAGTATTTTCAGGAGTGTTCTTTAGTGCTTTTGCTAAAGCAAAACAAAAAATATTTCCCTTTAGAATGTAAAAGTCATCATGACGTGGCATTGCAAGTGGAAATAGATATTGCCTTTAATAAATTCTTTATAGTTGTTCTGAAATCCTGTATCCCCCTGTGCTACTTCTCTTGCCCACAGTCGGCCTGCAGTCCACCAGCTAAAAACTACCAATCTGTGCATCGCTCTCCTACTCCCATTCCCTCTCCCCATGATTCCTAGCTAGTGTCTTCTGTTCACAGTTCCTCAGAGACACACACTGTCCCTCAAAGCCATCCATCCATCATTAGTTTAAAGTCATGTCACAAGTGAGTGAAACTGGGATTCAAACCTAACCAGTTTTGGTCTAAACCCTATTTATATATATATATATATATATTTTAAAGATTTATTTATTTATTTATACAAGCACTGGGTACAGTCAAAAGCACGGGAGGGTGAGAGAATTCACCAGAGCCAGAGCAGGGACCAGAACAGGCGGACTGATGAAATACACTGCTGAGGGGAGCAGTGGGTATGGCAGGAGAGGTCTGCACGCCATGTGGGACCCTCATGGGCGGCCGGGGATCGAACCAGTGCTGCAGAGGCTGCAGTCAGCTTTGCAGCCCAGCGCTCAACCGCTGCGCCACCAGGGAAGGCCCTAAACCCTATTATCTTAATCCTCATGCTTTTTTGCTCTCTGGAAAATAATTCCTAAATTTCTCACTCTAGGACATGCTTTCTACAATACCCTGCCATCCACACAAATTTAATCTCCTTTTACCTGACAAACCTTTAAACATTCAGTGATGAATATCACATGCCTCTGATTTGTCTCCTTGTGGCTCAGCATTATTTTTTCCTTACAAGATGATAGATGGTATGAGATAGGGCCCTTTGATCTGAATTACCCTCCCTCTTTAAAAATATCTTTATTATAAACTGATCTTAGTTTGACAGAGGAACGGGTTGAACTATAGGCATCTTGTATATTGGTGATCATTTCTCATATTAAATTTTAGAACCGCATCATTTCATCTTTAGTGGTTATGTTTGAGTTGAATGCCTTCTAAAACACTAAAGTATCTTCCAAGTATATTCTAGTCCTGTCATTGTATGTAACTATCCCATCTAAACTTTCTCGGCTGGTGTAACACCTCTCTGGAGTTTCTGGCAGCTAGAAACTCAGCTTCCCTCTTCCCATGACCTTTGTCTTGGGCCTCCCCAGGTCGTATTGTGTTCTCCTTGCTATAGATGAATCTATTCTCTGATCTTAACAAATCCCTTGTGTGTTCCTCATGTGAGCACAGGGTCCACCGAGGTCTTCTCCCAGCCCAATCTGAGGGAGCTTTAGAGTAAGGAGTTGGCATTCACCTTGCAGACATGTAAACCATGCTATTTCTATGTTGAAATTGCACCAGAGACATTCCCCAAGCCCTGACATGTCAAGGTTTGGAAGAAAAGAGGGGAATTAAAAGTATTTTCATCACACAATAAAACAGGCTTCCTAAATTCATTTGCCACAAAACTCTGCAATCCAAAGCAGGAGACTACAACTCCTGAGTAATGGGGGATATTTGAATTAGGTCATCTTGTTGCTACATTGCAGACCAGTGGAAGGGATAAATTTGAAATTAACAGAAATTGTCACCAGTTCAAGGAGAAGCTGTGGTATCTATCATTGGAGTCACTACTAGATGCAGGGACTGTGGTGGAGACTTGGACATATTGCCCTCTCAATGTGCTTACCAACCATAATGGTGGTGGCTTATCAGGGAGCAAAATAATTAAGTAAATGTACTTGAAAATGTGCAAAATATTCATTAAATATTGTAGGTAACCTCGGTCTAGTAATTTCATCCAGGCGTCAGTTCCATGAGGCAGCCACAGACAGGGGGAATGCAAGGCAAACATTGTCTCTTACATGTGTCACTGGGTGTGTGGACAGATTTGCAATTGGGACTCAGCATGATTATGAGCCCGTTTTGTTAAAGTGAACTTGGTCCAAAATTTTCTAAAATTCCTATAAGTTGAAGTTTAATCAAGAAGGATCTGTCTATCAAGGCAATGAGGAGGATGTGAAGAAGTAAACTTTGTTATGGTGGAAACTGTTCCTTATCGCTAATGTAACTGATCACATATTGGAGGGAAGACTTGCCCTGAGAAGTTGATTTTGGGTGATTGAATGGCACCTCTTCTTGCCATAATTCTCAATGATTTTCAAAATGTGGCCCCCAGACCAGCAGCATTGGCATCATCTGGGATCTTATTATCATTAATTCAAATTACCAGGCCTACCCACACTTATTGTATCAGAAACTCGGGGAAAGGACCCAACACTGCATTTTAATAAACCTTCCAGGGGGTTCTGGGGGTTCTGATGCACACAGTAGTGGCAAACTGGTGTCAGGGAGAAGGATGGAGGCCGTGTTTCTCTAGCCCCACAACTCTATAATTCAGTAATCTCTGAGTCGGCTACAATGCCACAAAACAATACCCAATCTAGAGTCAAAAAGGCACAATGTTAAATTCCCTGAATACTTCTCGAAGCTCCCTGCTTATCATTTTTCCTTCTGTCATTGCATTGGTTTCAACAACCATCATGTAGCTGATGCCTTTAAAAATCCTTAGCCTTCTTCTCTGAGCTCTAACTATTGCTACCTAGACATTAGCAGCATTAGCACTATATAGTGATCCTCAAAGACAACATGTCTAATATCCAAGAAAACATCTTTTTCCACCCACCAAACCCCCCTCATTTGCTTTATCTCTGTTTATGCTCAGATTTGTTGCTGTCATTCATTCTATGAACAGCACTGGAAACCTGGGAATCATCCTGAATTCCTTCCTGTTTTTTCCCCCAATCTCTAAACATTACCTACTTTAATTCCACATACCTTATGCTATTTAATCTCTTATGTGGACAACTGGAATAATTTCTTAACTAATCTCCTAGCCTGAAGTTTCTGTTCGAGAGCGCATTCAAATATGTACATCTGATGACATTATTACTTTGCTTGAAACCTTCCTGGATGGCCATTTATAGTCAACAGGAGAAAGACTGAACTCACTCAGCTGAGTCTTGGGTTCCCGTGTAGTCTTATTTCCCTAACATTTTATTTTGAAAAAGTTCAAACATACAGAACAGCTGAAAGAATTTCACAGTGAACCCTCACATATCCTCTACCCAGATATATCATTAACATTTTGCTCTACCTATTTTAACACATAAAACATATATCATGTGTGAGTACTACATATGTTGCTATATCATATAATAATCCATCTCAAGCCATCTGTATATCATTCTATCCATCTGTAAATCTTATTTTTTTGATCCATTTCAAAGCCTCTTCAAGCATTGGTATACTTTCCCCAAACATTTCAACATGCATATCATTAACTAGGATTCAATATTTGCTTACAAGATTGCTTTCTATTAGAGGTAACACATATAATGAAATGCGCAAATCTTTTTAAAAATTAATTAATTAATGTTCTTACATCATTGTTAATTTTTGTACATTATTTCATTTGTCCCATCAGATGTTGACCTGGTAATTCTCCCACCACCATAGCACCCTGTGGTTCATCTCCCCTGACCCTTGTGCTCTTCCTTCCCCTGTTTTGATCCCTCCCTTCCCCTTCCCTTGCTGTATGGCTCAGATCTATGGTCAGGTTGCAAATTTTGTCTTTTTTCCTAACCCTTTGTTTGTTTTCCCTATATTCCACCTGTAAGTGAAACCATCAGATAAAAACTCATGCCATTAGCAACAATATAGAAATACAAAAATCTTAAGTAAACATTTTCTGAATTTTGATAAGTATATATAGGTTTCTACCATTATCTGAAAGCAGAATTTTCCTATTTGGTATGATTTGGTTTGTTATTTTGGGGGATCTAGGGTATATTAATTTATATGGAAACATTTTGGGCATTGCAACAAAAAAACAACCTACCAAATCACAACAAAGGAGAATGTTCTATTTTTGGATAATGGTGGAAACCCGTAAACATTTGTCACTTGTATAACTCAATTCCTTACTTAAATATGAAACACTATCAACATTCCTGAAAGTTTTCACATGTCCTCCCCAGTCAATTGTTGCTCTCCTTCAGCATAAACTGTTCTGACACTTTCAACCATAAATTAGTTTTGCCTGTTCTTAATTCTACAAATGAAGTGTTTGTAAAAGCACTCTTTCCCTCAGCACTGTATTTGAGTTTTCATGTAGTTGTACCTAATTGGTATAGTATCCCCCTTTTTTATTGCTGAGTAGTATTTCCTTATGTGTATAAGGAAAATAGTTTATTTCTACACTGTGCTGCTGATGGACTCTTTCCAGTTTTTAGCTATTGTGAATATATTTGCTATGTTTATTTTTGTATAAGCCTTTGTAGACACATGTTTTAATTTATCTTAGGAGTAGAATTTCTGGATCATAAAGCAGGTTGCACATACTCTAGATTGTACTAGTTTTCTCTCCTACCAGTGACATTTGAGAGTTCTAATCTTTCTACATTTTTGTCAATTTTAGGTGTTAATTTTAGCTTTCCTTGTGGATGTGTACTAGTATTTCATTTGTAGCTTTAACTTGCAATTCTCTGATGACTAAGGGGGCTAACTATCTTTTCATCTACTTACTGGCCATTCTTGTATCTTCTATTGTAAAATGTTCAAATCTTTTCCCCCCTTCATATTGAGATATTTGACTTCATATTGCTATGTTATAGTTGGAGTTGTTTTGATATCTGGAATACCAGTGTTTTGTTAGATACATGTTTTGCAAATGATTGGTGCTAATCTTTCAGCAGAAGAGCTAAAAAGAAACTTCTCTGAAGAGGAAATGCAAATGGCCAACAGGCATATGAAAAAATGTTCAACATCACTTGTAATCAGGGAAATGCAAATCAAAACTACCATGAGATACCATCTTATACCAGTGAGAATGGCACATATTAAAAAAACTAGCAACAACAAATGTTGGCGAAGTTGTGGAGAAAAAGGAACTCTCCTGAATTGCTGGTGGGAGTGCAAACTGGTCCAACCACTATGGAGAGCTGTGTGGAGATTTCTGGACCTACTAAACATAGAGCTTCCATATGATCCAGCAATTCCACTCCTAGGTATTTACCCAAATGACACAGAAACATTAATTCCAAAGGGCACCTGCACCCTATGTTAATAGCAGCACTACTTACAATAGCTAAGCTATGGAAACAACCCAAATGCCCAAAAATAGATGACTGGATCAAGAAGATGTGACACATATACACCATGGAATATTACTCAGCAATCCAAAAAGATAAACACATGCAGTTTGCAGTAACATGGATGGAGCTAGAAGGGATCATGCTCAGCAAAATAAGTCAGAAAGAAAAAGAAAAATACCGGATGGTCTCACTCATAGCAGGAATTTAGAAAACCTAAATAAGGGACCAGGAAAAAGACTAATTAATACAAAGTAAAAATCAAAATCAACAAGCAACTATAAACCACAGACACACCATGGTGGGGGCACGGGGGAAGGGGAGAGGAAGGACTAGGGTCAAAATAAGGGGGGGGTGCAATGTATGGGGAATATAACCAAAATGATAATGCATACATTGTGCAAAAATGAAAAATGATGTAAGAATTATATAAAATAAAATATTAATTTAAAAAATCATAAAAAGGGCGGAGCAACATGGCAGCGAGGAGACGCTGCGAGTAAGATCTCCCATTAAAGAAAAGTAAATAGGGAGGAAAAGCGGCAGGTCCCAGTGAGAACTGGGACACGGAAGATAAACGGACGACTCCAGCAAACTACCTGAAGAAGAAAGTTGCCATAAAAGAGGACTAGAAGGGAGGAAAGCACAGAAACCTGCTCCCCTCCACCACCCACAAAGTCGGCACTCTCCGACCAGCAGAGAGGAGGAAAAAAACAAACTAAAACGACCAACAAGAACAAACTACGCATCAAGCGGGACTGTGAGTGGAAAGGAACTATTTCAGCCACCACACCCCGTGAACTGGAGCTGTGGAGAACCCTGCAGGATTCGCCGCGACGGTGAGCGAAAGGCTCCAGGCGCCAGTAGAGAACAACACAGACCCCCAGAGATCCACACACAGCCCCGGGCCAGCCAGTAAGCTTGCGCGGAAAAGCAGCGCACTGAGGTGAAAGTCCCTCACTGAGTAAGCAGGAACCAGGCGCCCAGGCACGGGAGCGGGGTGGAAAAGGCGCCATTCCTGAGGCCACTGAACTGGGCTACAGCCCGCGTCCTGGACCTGAGGGCTTTGGAACTGAGACCCGGGGCACAAAATTTGGGGCGTGGGTTCTCCACGACGGTGGGGCACAAGGCAGACACAGCACCCCAAAGCCGTTGAGGTTTACCCTACCATTCCCGTTCTGGTCCCTGTCCCACGGGGTGAAAAATCAGCCCCCTAAGGACAATAGGAGAGATCTCTGGCGCCACCTACCGACCAGGAAAAAAAGTCACTAACACCCCATAGAACAGGGAAATTCCTTCAGAAAAGACTGCTTGAAAAGGGCAGAAGGCTCACAGAGGAACCAGTAAATAGGGAGGAAAGTTAGCCCACGCTGGGAAGTTAGCCCACGCCAGGCCCCTTCCGACCAGCAGTCTGAGCCCACAGGGGAAGTGGGTAACCACGGCCAGAGCAGACCAGGCACGCAGAAGAGTGTGCCTGAGACCGGATGTGCAGGGACTGTGTCCTGCATTGCCATTTTAGAATAGGGACATTTCTTCAGTAAAGACTGCCTGAAACCAGCAGAAAGCTCCCTCAGAAGCCAGAGATGGCTCCTGGAGGAGCCAGAGGGGAGCGGAGAAGTTCACCCAAGATGCCGGCCAGTCCCACCAACACAGTGTCCCAATGCATACGACAAATTAGAAAACAGACAGTAGGGAGTAGAAGAACCACACGCAACCTAACAACTCCTCAGGAAAAAAGCACACCACAAAAAGAAAACCACCCCCCAGATTGCAACGACAGTAACTTGGAAGAACTTCTGAGCCTTCCAGAAAGAGAATTTAAAATTGCCATGATTAAAAAAGTGACAGAACTCATAAAGGAAAACAATGATATGAGAAAAATAATCAATGATCAGAAGAATGAAATCGAGTCCCTAAAGGGGGAAGCAAAAGAAACGCAGGAGATCAAAGAATTAATGGAGGAACTAAAGAACTCTGGGAAAAGCAATGAAAGCAGAATAGATGAAATGGAAGAACAAATAATTACTCTTGAAGACACAGAAATAAAAAGAAACAAAACAGAAAAGGAAAGAGAAGTACGAAGGAAAAAGACTGAAGAAAGACTTTAGGAACTATCTGACTCCATAAGGAAAGGAAATATAAGAGTTATAGGAATTCCAGAAGGAGAGAAGAGAGATGTAGGAACAGAGAAAATATTCCAGGAGATAATTGAAGAGAACTTCCCAAGTGTGAAGAAGGAGCTGAAAATTGATATACAAGAAGAAAGAAGAACACCAAACTTCCACGATGAAAGGAAAAATACAGCAAGACACATAATAGTAAAGCTCCCAAGAAGCCAGGACAAGGAAAAAATAATGAAGCTGACAAGAGGGAAGAAACAGATAACATTCAAAGGAAAACCAATCAGGCTGACATCAGACTTCTCTGAAGAAACACTACGGGCAAGGAGAGAGTGGAGGGACATAGTCAACAGACTCCAAGAAAACAGATGCCAACCAAGAATACTCTATCCCACAAAGCTCTCCTTCCTCTATGAAGAAAGAATAAGGACCTTCCCAGACAAACAGAAACTCTAGAATTTCATTACGACTAAACCCCCACTCCAAAAAATACTACAAGGAATCCTAAAGCCAGAACCTCAGAGGGACAAATAACAACGAGAGAAGGCCAAAAAAAAAGTTATTAAAAGAATAAATAAATAAAATCAAAGGAAAGACAAACACAATGGCAAATACAGATGCTAACATATCAATATTAACTCTAAATGTAAATGGACTAAACTCTTCAATAAAAAGACACAGAGTTGCAGCCTGGATTAAGAAACAAAACCCAACTTTTTCCTGTCTCCAGGAAACACATTTAGCTACAAAAGATAAAAATAGACTCAGAGTTAAAGGATGGAAAACAATCCTACAAGCAAATAGACCAAAAAAAAAAAAAAAAAAGCAGGAATAGCTATACTTATATCAGATAAAACAGACTTCAAACTCAAAAAAATAAAAAGAGACCCCAATGGTCACTACATTATGATCAAGGGGACAATACTTCAAGAAGAAGTAACACTCATTAACATATACTCACCAAACGAAGGAGCACCAAAATATAACAGACAACTGTTGTCATCTCTGAAAACAGACATCAGAGAAAACACATACGTAGTGGGAGAATTCAACACACCACTATCAACAATGGATAGATCAACAAGACAAAAAATAAGTAAAGAAACCAAAGCTCTAAATAAGGACCTAGAGCATTTGGGCTTAACAGACATCTATAGAACACTAAACCCCCAAAAAATGGAGTACACATTTTTCTCAAGTGCACACGGATCATTCTCCAGGATCTATCACATACTGGGGCACAAGACAAACATCAACAGATACACCAAGATTGAAATCATACCAACCATCTTTTCTGACCATGAAGGCATCAAACTAGAAATAAACCATAAAAAGAAGGCAAGGAAATTTCCTACCTCATGGAGATTAAAAACCACACTACTGGAAGACCACTGGACTAATGAGGAGATCAAAGAAGGAATTAAAAAATTCTTTGAATTTAATGACAAGGAAGACACCAATATCCTAAATGTATGGGATGCAGCAAAAGCAGTAATAAGAGGAAAATATATAGCAATAGAAGCTCACATCAAGAAACAAGAAAGAACTCAAAGAAACAACCTAATCTCGAAGCTCAAAGATCTAGGAAAAGAACAACAAAAAAACCCCAAAACCAGTAGAAGAAAATAAATAATAAAAACCAAAGCAGAAATAAATGAAATTGAAACTAAAAAAACAATCCAAAAGATCAATGAAACCAAGAGCTGGTTCTTTGAAAAAAATCAATAAAATAGACAAACCCCTACCCAGGCTCACAAAAGAAAAAAGGGAGAAAGCACAAATAAACAGGATCATAAATGAAAGAGGAGAAATCACAACAGACACAGCAGAAATCAAAAGAATAATCAGTAACTACTATGAACAGTTATATAGAAACAAGTTCAACAATCTAGAGGAGATGGACAAATTCCTACAACTCTACAATCACCCAAAGCTAGATAAAGAAGAAATAGAACACCTAAATAGACCAATTACAAGCAGTGAAATTGAAATGGTAATCAAAAACCTCCCCAAAAACAAAAGCCCAGGACCTGATGGATTTACAAATGAATTCTACCAAACATTCAGAGACAAATTAGTGCCTATCCTTTACAAACTCTTACAAAAATTTGAGAAGGATGGGACAATACCAAACACGTTCTATGAAGCCAACATTACACTAATACCAAAACCGAACAAGGACAAACAAAAAAGGAAAACTACAGGCCAATCTCCCTAATGAACACTGATGCAAAAATCCTCAATAAAATTTTAGCTATCAGAATCCAACAATGTATCCATAAGATAATTCACCACGACCAAGTAGGATTCATTCCAGGGACACAAGGATGGTTGAACATCCGAAAATCAATCAACGTTATCCAACACATCAACAAAAAGAAATATAAAAACCATATGATAATATCAATAGATGCTGAGAAAGCTTTCGACAAAGTGCAACACCCATTCATGAGAAAAGCCCTTGAAATTCTTTGGATACAAGGAACATACCTCAACATCATAAAGGCCCTATATGACAAGCCAACAGCCAGTATCATTCTCAATGGCGAAAAGCTGAAAGCAATTCCATTAAGATCTGGAACAAGACAAGGATGTCCACTCTCACCACTGCTTTTCAATATAATACTGGAAGTCCTAGCCAGAGCAATAAGACAAGAGAAAGACATACAAAGAATCCAAATAAGAACAAAGAAGTCAAACTATCACTATTTGCAGATGATATGATAATATACATAGAGAACCCTAAAAACTCCACAGAAAAACTAATTCAACTCCTCAATCAGTTCAGTAAAGTGGCAGCATACAAAATCAACACACAAAAGTCAGTAGCCTTCCTATACACAAACAATAAATCTGAAGAAGAAGAAATTAAAAAAAACATCCCTTTTATTATCAAAACAAAAAAAAATCAAATACTTGGGAATAAATCTAACAAAAGAGGTAAAGGACCTATACAAAGAAAGCTATAAAACACTGTTAAAAGAAACAGAAGAAGACACAAAGAAATGGAAAGACATCCCCTGCTCATGGATTGGAAGAATAAACATTATTAAAATGGCCATCCTACCAAAAGCAATATACAGATTCAATGCTATTCCAATCAAAATTTCAATGTCATTCTTCAAAGAAATAGAACAATTATTGATGAAATTCATATGGAATCACAAAAAAACCCGAATAGCCAAAGCTCTCCTGAAAAAAAAAGAAGGGAATGGAGGCATCACACTCCTAGACTTCAAACTATACTATAAAGCCATAATCATCAAAACTGCATGGTACTGGAACAAGAACAGACATACAGACCAATGGAATCGAATAGAAAATCCAGCAATAAACCCACAGATTTATGGTCAACTAATCTTTGACAAAGAAGCAAAGACTATGCATTGGAGCAAAGACAGTTTGTTCAATAAATGGTGCTGGGAAAACTGGGTCGCTACATGCAAAAGAATGAAGCTTGACCACTACCTCACACCATACACAAAAATCAACTCAAAATGGATTAAAGAACTAGACATAAGACCTGAAACCATAAAATACACAGAAGGAAATATAGGCGAAACACTACGTGATATGCACATCAAAGACATCTTTACAGACACATCACCCAAAGCAGTGATAGTGAAGGCAAAGATAAACAGCTGGGACTACATCAAATTAAAGAGCTTCTGCACAGCAAAAGAGACAATAACCAAAACAAAGAGAAACCCCACCGACTGGGAGAACATTTTTGCACACAACACTAATGATAAAGGACTGATCACAAAAATCTGCAAAGAGCTGATGAGACTCAACAACAACAAAGAAAATAATCCAGTCAAAAAATGGGCAGAAGAGCTAAAAAGAAACTTCTCTGAAGAGGAAATGCAAATGGCCAACAGGCATATGAAAAAATGTTCAACATCACTTGTAATCAGGGAAATGCAAATCAAAACTACCATGAGATACCATCTTATACCAGTGAGAATGGCACATATTAAAAAATCTAGCAACAACAAATGTTGGCGAGGGTGTGGAGAAAAAGGAACCCTTCTGCACTCTTGGTGGGAGTGCAAACTGGTCCAACCACTATGGAGAGCTGTGTGGAGATTTCTGGACCTACTAAACATAGAGCTTCCATATGATCCAGCAATTCCACTCCTAGGTATTTACCCAAAGGACACAGAAACATCAATTCCAAAGAACACCTGCACCCTATGTTTATAGCAGCTCTACTTACAATAGCTAAGCTTTTGAAACAGCCCAAATGCCCAAAAATAGATGACTGGTTCAAGAAGATGTGGTACATATATACCATGGAATATTACTCAGCATTCAAAAAAGATAAACACATGCAATTTGCAGCAACATGGATGGCGCTGAAAGGGATCATGCTCAGCGAAATAAGCCAGAAAGAAAAAGAAAAATACCGGATGGTCTCACTCATAGCAGGAATCTAGAAAACTTAAATAAGGGACCAGGAAAATGAATAACTATATGAAAGTGAAAATCAAAATCAACCAGAAACTATGAACCAGAGACACTTTTTGGGGGTGGAGGGAGGGAGGGGAGGGATTGGGGTCAGAATGGGGGGGTTGCAATTGTATGGGGAATATAAAAATAAAATTTATTATTTAAAAAAATCATAAAAAATAATAAATCAGAGGGGGGAAAACCCTTTGTCTATGCTCAGATTGTGAAGATATTCTTGTACTTATAGAAATTTTTCTTCTAAAAATTTTTGATGTTTTATTTATGGTAGGTATGGTGATTTTATGTTAAGATCTATCATCCATCTTGAATTAATTTGTGTGCATGATGTGAGGTAGGGCTCAAAGCTCACTATTTCCTATATGGATAGCCAATTATTTGATATTTATCTCATTTTAGTTACTGTACCATTTATTGATATGAATTTTCCTTTTATTATTGGATTACTTTGGCACCTTTGTCAAAATAAATCATGGCCTAAATGGGAGTTTATTGTAATTCTCTATTCTGTTCCATTACTCTGTCAATCGTTATGACAGTATCACATTGCCAATAGTATATTGTCCTGATGACTATAGCTTTTCAGAATATTGAAATCAGGTAGTATAAGTCTACCAACTTTGTTCTTCTTTTTCAAGATTGCTCCAAATATTTGAAGTCATTGCATTTCCATATAACTTTTAGAATTTGCTTGTCAACTTTAATAACACTTGCTCACCCAGCCTTAACTTTTGATGTGCCACATTCCATCTCCAGTCTCCCTGAAGACTGGAAAGAGTGAGGAAAATGCTCTCTTTAGTAAACTCTTAGTTATATAGGGTTTTAGCCCAAGGATAGAATTTTGTAATAGCATATTTAAGGTTTCTTCTTAATGCAAGATTTAAAAAAATTACTCTTTCCGTGCTGACAAAGGCATATGGCCCTACTTCAGTTTTATAATACATATTTTTCTGCAAGTACAAATATGAAAAACTGCATCTCAATGCTTTCACTATAATATGTTTTGCCTTTGGAAGGAGAGTATTTTCCCATCTCATCACCAGAAAATTGTGGCTCCAAATTAAGTCTCTTTCAACAATTATAGATAAAGAATCTAGTTAATTTTCTTCTTCATTTTTCTTCCTCCTCATCTTCTTCATTATTTAACTTTCATCATTATTAATACTTTAGATAACATTTATTGAACCATTACACTGTGCCGCCAACCCTATGCTCAATACTTCTCACTGAACCCCATATCAGTCCTATGCTGCCCATCTTGTCATTATGCTCACTTTGTAGATAGGAAACTAAAATTCAGTGCATCAAAAGTCTTGTTCAAGGTCTAATAGAGAGTAAGTGGTGGTACTGGAGATCAAACCCAAGTGTTTTTAATCAAAAGTTAACATTTTAGGGCCTCCCCTGGTGGCGCAGCAGTTGAGGACTGGGCTGCTATATGCTGTCCGTGGCCCCTGCTGCGCCCGGTTCCATTCCTAGCCACTGGCGAGGGTCCCACATGGCACACAGACCTCTCCTGCCATGCCCACTGCTCCCCTCAGGGGTGTATTTAGTCAGTCTGCCTGTTCTGTTCCCAGCTCTGGCTCTGGTGAATTGTCTCACCCTCCCGCGCTTCTGACTGTACCCAGCGCTTGTATAAATAAAAAAAAAATGAATAAAAATTTAAAATTTTTTTTAAAAAGTTAACATTTTAGGTGTCTTCTATATATGCTTTCTTAATTATGCAGCAGTATTTTGTTTGTCTATCCTAGGATCATTTAAAACTTTTCTCATTATTGCTGCTGTTTCTATAGCAAAATATCAAGCATCCCCTGATAACATCTTCATATACTCCTTCTTCATATATTCCTCTGTAATTAGGCAGTTCTGAAGACATCTGAAAACAAGTTTGGTTCAGTTGGTTTTTGCATCACATGAGATTTTATAGCCAAAGTAGTTTAACCTTCTTCTTTTCTCTTCATGATCATAAACAATTTTCATAGTGTCTAAGGATTCCTTTATACTTCATGCATGTCTCATTCCAGTCCTAAGAAATCTTTATGTATAACCAAAGTAAAGATTATCATGCCCCACTGATTTCTATCAGCCAAGCATGTTGCTGAAATTCCAATTATGATGACTCTTTCTGACTCAGTCATATAAATTCAGTGCTACAGTTTAGATTTTTAAATTTCACTTTTAGCATAGAGATAGCTATTAATCTATTTTTATACTAGACTGTACATACACTATGTATTGAATGTTTTGTTAATAATTGAGCATATACCTCATTATCTTGCTCCCAATAATCTAAAATGTTTTTTTTTAAAGGAAATAGATATGAATACACACGCACACTCCAGCACAACTACACAGGTAGCTTTAGCATTCTGGGCATTTTTTAACAAATGGGGAACTGAAATCTTCCCAGGTCTATATTGATATGCAGTAAGTTCTGCGAAGATCAGTATAATGATCTCTTCTTTTGACATAAACAGAGAAGAGTTAAAGGATTCTTACCCTGGGATTCTTGAGAAAATGGCTTTTTCTGAAGGTAAATGGTAGAGACAGAAAGAAGCAAAGACCCAGAGGAAAGTGTACTTTGTATATTAACCACTAGCTACAAACAGACTCTCCATCACAAGTTCATCAGATAGTGAGAAATGCATCATAGCTCAAATTGAACGTGAATGCTTTAGTTGGTATAAATATTGTTTTGAACATGTGAAATTAAATGCACAAGTGTTACTTCCTATATCCATTAATTTTATGAAACAGACAACATATTTGTAAGCGTAATGACTTTGGTTGAAAGCATAGTGAAAAAAAGTTGGTACATTCTCTGTTTAATTTTATAAAGATCACATAATAATGGTGACAGGTGGAGCCACGTGGGGGTGGAGGCAAATTGGTCTTGTGTCCCAGAAGTCAAAGACGTACTGCAGACATCAGGGAAATGTCTCATGGTTGGGAAAGGTAAGGAAACTCAGCAGGCTGGTCTTTGATACCCAGGGCTTTCATTTTTAATTAAAGAACATAACTCTGGTGAAAAGTCATCATTTCATCCTATTTTATACAGGGCTTGGATGATTGCTTTGTAAAGGAGATAATGATTTGGAATATGCCTACCATAGTGCTAGAAGATGCTACACATCAAATAAAATAATAAAAATGAACATTAATTGAGCATTATCTCAGTGACTACTGCATCTCTGTGAAGGAGGCACACATTATAATTCCCACTTTGCAGATGAAAAAATTTATTTTTAGAGAAGTTGAATAGTTTTTCCAGGGTTACAAAGCTAAGGAATAGGGGACACAAGAAAATTACCCAGAATATCATTTCAAAGATTGTGTACCCATCAACAATGCCATTATCTCAGAACTTTCCTTCTTCCCTTTGGGGTAGATTAGAGTCTTAACTTATGATATCTGAAAGAGCTTTCTCATAGACATTGTGATAGAATCATTCATTATCTCTACATGTATGACTTCATTGGAACAATAATTCTAAATAAATCTTATCTTAGTATCTTTTCTTTCAGCCAATATACCACACTGACCTCAGCATAGAAAGATGTCTTTCCTCCTTTCTTTGATAATTGTTATCATTCCCCAAAACTTTACCAACTTAGTGTCTGGAGATTTTCCCTAATATTCCTTCATTTTCTTTTTCTCAATAACCCAAAGCACTTTCCTCCCCTGGTTAGGAACATGGAACAGCTGCTTACCAACACTCATATAATAGTTTTTACAGATACTCAGAAACTAATTGTTAAAATTTTTTACCCCCACCTTTGTTGAGTCAAATAATTTGTCCTCCTCCTACCCCTCTTTGTCTATCTCTCCCTCTTTTTCCATATAAATTACTTCCACATAGCACCTATTTCCAAAATCACTTGTCATTTTAGTTCCTGTCCTCCAGATTCTTTCTGTATCTAGATGTTTATCGGGTATCTTGAAGACATTGCTATTCAGAACTGAAATTATGGCATCTGGGAAAAATTTTAATATCTTCTGTTGTTTTACAAATTACAGGCAAAATATTAAAGAAATTATGGCTTTTCCCATTTCTCAGATGGCATTTCATCTAAATGAAACTAATGTAAGAAAACAAAGTTGGAATAGTTAATATTGCTTTCTTTTGTTGAAAAGATGTAGTTGTTTTGGAAATATGTTATTCTTTCCAAATTTAGTTACTATTCACATTTGTGCATGTGTATGTATAGCATGAAGAATAACAATAGGCTATAGGAATTAGGAAGAAAAAGAAGTCACTGATTTAAAGAAATCAGGCAAGCCCTCACAAAAGAAGTCCTATTTATGATGGATCTTGAGGAATTAGTAGTGTTATGGCAAAACGAACTTGGGAAGATGAGGAGTTTGAAGTGGAAGCAATCACAATCAAATGACTGAAAAAATGAAAACGTTGTGTTTGGAGAAGAGGAAATGGTTCTCTTTTGTACCATCCATTTTGGTTGATGTGTCAAAAAACAACAGGCAATCAGGCTGGAAATGGATACTGGAACTAAATTATTTGAGATATTTAAGCAAAGTTGAATTTTCTTTTGGAAAGCAATTCTGGAAGTGGAATATACAATTTATGATGGGGTTTAGTCACAATAAACCTGTCATAAATTGAAAAATATCATAGGTCAAAAAATGCACTTAAATACCTAGCCTACAGAACATCAGCCTTGCCTAACCTACCTTCAACTGCATCCCCCAGATCTGTGTTCTCTTTTTGAACTGAGCTCACATGCTCAGAACACTTAAATTAGCCTTCAATTGGGTGGTATCTTAAGATTCATCTTAAGACTGATTGCCTTCCTATTCTCACCAAAAGCAGGAGACACAACTGGGAGTTATTTTAGAGATGACAGGGTGTAAAAATATAAGACACAACATCCAAAATATGCTGGCAACACAGGAGAGTACCCATTGTTTATCCTTGTGATTGCATGACTGACTGGGAGCTGTGAGTCACTCACACTGTCCAGCATCATGAGACAGTACCACAGATGCTCAGAGCACTAGCCTAGGAAAGGATCAAAATTCAAAATGGCTTATTGAATTGGTTTATTAAATGGTTTATTAAACTGATGTTACCATGGGAAAGTAAAAAAATTAAAAGTTTAACCATGGTAAGTCAAAGACTGTCTATACAATAAGCAGAAAGATTAACACTAAGGAAATATGTTTTGAAGCTGATGCAGTTATGATAATTGAGACTGAATATACTGAGAAGTTATCTTGTGCCCAGAAGGACAGCCAGAAATATAATGCTAGGGTTCTAAGAAGATGAAAATTAAGGAAAAACCTTTGTATTTGGTGATTTGAAGATCATTAACCAATTTTGAATGAAAATTTATAGGAGAATGTGAAAGAGTGAACAGAGATGGGTCATCAAAAATGAAGCAAAGCAAAGTGTTGGGATGGCCACTTGAAGGTCAAGGAATGTTCTGTTGGTCAGTTTGTACGATATAAGATTTAGGCTTCTTCTTATTTTCTTCCTAATATTAAGGTATTAGTGGAGAGAGATATATTAACAAAGTAAAGCAAATGAAAATCCCAAAGGGGATGAGAAAAGATGGTAAAGATGGCGTCATCAGAAGAACGTCCTCTGAGATAATAACCGGGAGACAGTAAAATAATTAATTTCTGCAGATTTTGAGGTCCAGAGGAGGGAGGTTGAGGAAGATGATGTTGTCCGATACTAATTCTTTCAGTTAAATGAATGGGAAGTCACTACTCGGGAGTGGGAAAAATTGGCACCTGGATTTTAAGGGGTGAAGAAAATTTGGTATAAGCTCCATTGAAAAGCAATAAAGAACAGTTAAGAAATCAATTTCCAAGCATCAGTGACTGCTAAACCAGAAGAATAAATAGCAATGATAGCAGAAATTCTGATAAATTCTCCATTTGCTTGATGATAATTTCATCTCCCAGATGTAGAGAAATGGGCCAGAGAATTAGTAATCTCTTAATTCTGATCTGCAAGAAAGAAAAATTCTAGGAATAATGGAAGAACCAGTGATCAATTTACCTGAAAATATGTAGCAGAGTCAGACAGATAACCTGATATTAGGCAAGTCAATGTCTGGAAAGTCTATGAGCGCAGAAGTATATGAATATAAAAAGGCAGGAGTGGCACATAATCATGGTAAATACAGAAGAGAAACATAAATCTGTTTTCAAACTGACACAAGGACTTAACTAAGGAGAAATTCATGGAGACATGAGGCACATGTGAAAATTATTTTAGGAAATTAACAGTATGTCCCTAATATATCAATGATGTTATGTGACCCATGTGACACCCTTACTAAAAGTAGCATGCAGACCAAAGTACAAACCACCCTGCTCGATTGAGTTTTGGTTTTTGGGTCCAAGAAGATGTTAAATAAAACTCTTCTGTTGTCTTGGAATTTTGCAACAGGCTCCAAAGTCCATGAGTATTACAAGAGGTAGCAAGTCCTCCTGATACAGGGCAGCAAGAGGCCCTAAAACTGGCCAAGGACACTGCCCAAATAGTTACTGGTCACCATCTGAGTTCCTCACTCACATGCACAATTGCAAGACTACTCATGTTCAGAGAACAATAATGGGATTTATTTAACAAACTAAGGAAACAGAGTTACTAAGGCCAAAAATGGCCATTTATCTCACCCAAAGCAGTGTCCAGTGTTTTAAAGTCCTAAACACAAAGGCTCCCACAATGTCTTCCTGCTACTGAGAACGTGGTGCTCCATTCCAGAACAATAGGCCATGCTCCCAAGATGGCGTCTTCCTGCCACTGAGGCCTGGAGCATAGGCCAAGTTCCAACTCATGAAGACAGAGGATGACACAACAGGATATGCTCATTGGAGCCACCAATATGCCCCAGTGCAGTACCAGATAAGCGATACTCAAAACAGCAGCTGCTGCAGCTCAACAACCTGACACAATTCAGCAAAGCGCTGGGTTTTTTTCTTCCCTGCCAGGCTGTAACAGCAGCAAAACCAGGAACAGTTTCAGTCACTCGGCTACTTGCAAAGCCTCTGAACTTCTCCTCTCAGAGGTTGGCTGCTGGAAGGCTCTTCAGAGGTGAAAAGAAAGGCGCATACTTCACTCATTAAGTGAAGAGACAGAAGGAGGTTTCACAAGAACTACCTGAGAGCTTGATCCATATCTGCTGAGGCTAAGGGAATAATGACACTTATGTTCTCATCTTCCCAGAAGTTTAAGATAGACAATCTAGGTACAAAGTCTTCTGAGGAATATACAGTGAGAGCATATTGAAGGGGCAGGGTCAGACTGTACTGCTACCAGCTATAGAGAAAGCCCAGTGTCCTTGGGTTTACCTGTGGGACGGGGTCAGCAGGAGAACACAGGCCTGAAGGATCATGTGCCCAGGATTCAAGGCCTAACTAGGGTTTTCAGTGAGCAGACGGGGGAAAGTAACCACTGTTCAGGTCAGTGCTTCTCAAACTTTATCCAGTGTTAGAACCGCCATAAGAGTAGCAAAAGCAGTTCTTGGGTAATACCCCTAGGCTTAGGACTGAAGTAGGGACACAAAACGTGTTTCAAATAAGTTCTCAAGTGATGATAATTTTGTAATTTGTGGACCATTCTTTGAGTTGTTTCAAATTTTGTATAGGTGATAAAATAACTGATTTGAAAAGAATGTATATAAAAGTACAGTCTTTCAGACTTCTGCAAGTCCAGAGAAGCATTACCAGGACTACAGGTGCTGGGAATCCCACCCATGCCAGGACATGAGGTCCTCAGCCTAGAGAAGATTAATGACACACTTAAGTGTTAAAGGGTCATCTTGTCAACAAAGGATTATCCTTCTGTGTGGTAGCAGAGCCACAATTAGCTTAAATTAGATGAAGTGAAAGGAGTCATCAGCTTGGGTTCCTTAAAAAGAATACGTAATAACAATTATGCCATGTTATTGACACCAAGTGTTGGCCACTTGCCTGGAATGCTCAAGAGAGTCTTAGTCATGGTGAGGGTGCATGGGGATGCCCTTTATTACTTGAGTCCTACATCAACATTTTGCAGCCTGGGGACAGGTATGAAATATGGTTCTGAGGTCTGGAACATCAGGCCCTGCCTGGCTCTCTAGACCTCCTTCCATATTGCACTTCAGCCCATACCACTAACTCCACTGCAGCTCTGCCTTCCTTGGGCCTGGATCTCCTAACAGAAGGTAGGGGTAAGGAAACCCAAGGTTCTGACGAAGACAATTTCATTATTCGTGGTTTTTGTCCCAGTTAGTTGAAATTTGGTAAATGCTTCTTTGCAACTAGACATTTTAAAACAAAGTTCCAAGCTAGTCAAGATTACTGGATCTGCTTGACACCCATGGCACTGCCTTGCTCTTGCCTGTCCTTTCCTCCCCTACTCAATGAGGCCCTACACAACAGCACTGTTGGGACAACTAACTGAGGGGCTGGGTATGATGAGAAGCAGGGAAGCTAGAAAGAGGCTGAGAGGCATGGAAAGTCACATGCAGACAGGGAAACTTGGAAGCTGAAGAGCATGCACAATGACAGAGGTGGAAGGAGGAGAGGGTAACAGGATATTGTCCCTGACTGCAAAATGCGGTTTGTTTGTTAGGCTTTGTTTGTACTATCACCAACAAGAACCGTGATTAGTTGTGCCAATCAAAATTTTTAGATGACAGAAAAGCATTGTGTTTCTAGTCCAAATGTTGACAAAATCATATAATAAATCTGGGATCAAGAAATTCTTAATCCTCCTCCTGACATAGCTTCCAAATGTCCACAGTGGTGCAGAAAAACACTCGTAGGGTCAGGTGACCACAAAAAAGTGATCGTGACAGCTGCAGGCCATAGCATTTATTAGTGGAACAATGGCTTTTAGACAATGTCTTTCCAATTTGTTTTCAACATTGCAGCCAGAGTACTCTTTTCAAAACACAAATCTGATCATGTCACCAACCTGCTTAAAACTCTTGAATGGCTTCCTACTGTTCTTGGAATAAAGACCAAATCCCTAACTAGGAGCTGCAAGGCATGGCCCCCGTGGGGGTTGAGAAAGGGGGTGGGGTTCACCTTTGCAAGGGCCCTTCTCTGGGTCTAGAGTGTCCCCTCCCCCTACTTGATTGGCTTTAACTCAACCTTATTCTTTAGATCTAAGCTCAAATAGGCCTTCCTTAGGAAAGCCTTTCCATGTCTGTACCCCCTACCTAGATTCCTTTATCATTTGCTTCTTACAGGGTTCCATTCTCTTCTTTTAAAGCATTTATCTCGGTTTATAATTATATATTCATCAGTGCCATTATTTGTTTACCACTTTCCCCCACAATCCCCACCCTCACTAGCCTCTCAGCTGCTGAGTAGAAAGGTGGCTCATAGGAGGGCACAATGTCATTTTTGTTGAATGAGCGAAAAGACAGCCTAAACTGCTTTACTTCGAAGTCTTGAATTCTAGAAAGGATGCAAAGTGTTAATCAGATATCAGAGCAAAATTCTTGGTAATGTTTTCTCTGATTCCATGCAGTGATTTATTTTAAAATGTGGAACCCTATGAGCTCTAATCTTCCTTCATATTATGTAGAAATCAGTTCATTAAAATAACCCTCTAACTCTACCAGGTATTCTCATTTACTCCCCATATGCTGTGGAATGAATTTAAGTTGTTCTTCTTAGGGTCCATCATCTTCACAGAATTTGTATAGAGAACATTTTATTTTAGGTTAATCAGTATGGACTTTATTTAAAGGGTCCCTGTTACCGACTTGACAGGAAAATGTTTATGTTTATAAAAAGAGAGTATATACACACATGCCCATGAGCATGTACACAGACACATGTATATATGCCTATCAATCCACCTATAAGCATTGTTTTCATGACTTGAAATAGAATAGATTGGATTTAGGCAAGAGAATCATTATAGTGTTGAAGTTTCCACCCTCAGATTCTGCCAAGACAGCTAAATTCTGTAAAATTTGATGGAACAAGCAGTAGTTGTGATTTCCTGATGACTGGCTGAAGGACAAGTGCTTCCCTTCCTAGTGAAATCCTCAACTAGTGAGTCATCATGCCAGAGGCACTGTTCTCCAAGGCTCCTTCTCTGCATATTTCTAATCAAATCCTGAAAAGAACACAGCTCTAGATCCATGCCTTTAGATCTCTGTGTGGGACTGAAATATACCCTTCTTCTCCAACACCTCACTTCCCTTTTTTGTATACTCTGAACTGATAGCCACAGGGCAAATTTAGTGACTATGATGGCAATAGAGAAATGAAGGATCTGTTGTCATCTGTTGACTGTACCATACTGGTGAATATCTCTTTCAGCAAGTCACAAAAAATGGACATTTAATCACTGATGACTCATAGCAGAGCCCAAGTCAAATAATCTAGAAAACAATTTTTCCACTATGACTCTGTACGATTGGCAATATTATCGAAATCAGGTTATTTCCTTTAACAGTATTAATCTGACACTTCTGCCCCTCAGAAAAATACATTTACTTAAGGTACCTGGAAAGAAAAACAATTTTTGCTTTCTTCTAAAGTGTGCTTTAGTTATTAATGTTTTTCACCATCTTTTTAACTGCCAGATTTCTTAGAGAATGGGTTACCAAGTGCTCTCTCTTTGATTTCACAGCCTATTTTCTCCCCTTGAACTCATTTGTCTTCCCACTAAATTACTGAACAGATTGTCACAAATAATATAGAAACCTATTCCAAAAACTTTTTAATAGCAGTTCCTAAATTAACCTCAGGGACTTGATCATTCTCTTTCTTTGTGTCATCTCTAAAGTTCCTAGTTTCATTGACCCCTAACTTAAACCTATGGCTTCAGGGACAATGTTCTGAGGAATTCTTTTCTTCCTCATGAGATGACTGTCTGCATTTTAGTTGCCTGTGCCCAAGAAACACCTAACTCCAAGGTACAGCCTTGTCTTGGTTTCCTCTCAATTTCTTCTTTCAGAATTATCATTCATCTTCATATTTTCGATAATCGCCTTTTCAAGTAAGCCCCCCAATTTTCATTTTTGATTTTAATTTTTTATGTCAACCTCACAAATTTTTCTTTTCTTTTTTTTTTAAGATTTATTTTTTATTTTTTATGCAAGATCCAGGGTACAGGCCATATGCATGGGAGGGTGAGAGGATTCATCAGAGACAGAACGGGGAACAGAACAGGCAGACTGATGAAATACACTGCTGAGGGGAGCAGCGGGCGAGACACAGAGGGTTCTGGCTTGCCATATGGGTTGCGCCAAGGCTGGCAGGGATCGAACCGGCACTGCAGAGGCTGTGAACAGCTTCACATTGCTGCGCTCAACTGCCTTTAGGGAGGCCCTCTCACAAATTTTTCATCTGTCCTTCAGAATATCTCTACCGCTATGACTATCTTGCTAATGTGTATGTTTTAATTGATGTATCATAGATTTAAATACTTTGCATAATGTAAGATAATAGGTTCATACCTCTTCAGACCTATGTTACCACACCATACCCATACCAAAGTAACCATACTCCTCCACCATAGACTACTGGGCCCTCACCCTCTTTGGTCTCACCCTACCCTTGTAGTCTAGTAGTCTCAATTTTGCTGTCATAACTTCCTCTCTAGTAGTCTCAATTTTGCTGTCATAACTCTGGGGTTTGTTTTGGTTTAGTTTTGACTGTTTCTTTCTTATATTCCTCTATAATCCATATTTAAGTGAAATCATCTGGTATTTGGTTTTCTCCTTCTGCCTTATTTCACTTAGCATACTCCCCTCCAATTCCATTTATGTTGCAGATGACAAGATTTCATCTCTTTTTACAGCTGCATAGTATTCCACTGTGTACATATAACACATCTTTTTTATTCACTCATCCATTGTTGGAGATGTAGGTTTTTTCCATAACTTTGAAATTATAAATAGCACTACAATGAACATAAGTGTGCATATATCCCTTTGAATTGGTGATTTTGCATTCTTTGGATAAATTCCAAGGAGTGGATTGTTGAATCATATGGTAAAATATATTTTTAATATATTGAGGAACCTCTATATGGTATTCCATAAAGCCTGGACCAGTCTGTATCCCATCAACAATGTTGCATTCCTTGATGAAGTGATATGGCACATTTTTTTCATATGCCTGTTGGCCATCTGTATATCTTATTTGAAGTAGATTCTATTTAGTTCTTCTGCCCATGTCTTGATTGGTGTCCTTGTTTTCTTTTTGTTGAGGTCTCAGTAGAGAGTTTCTTGTAGATCCTGGATATCAGTCCCTTGTTGGATATATGATGTATAAATATTTTCTCCCATTCAGTTGAAAGTCTTCTCTCACTGTACAGAAACTTTATAGTTTGATATAGTCCCACTTGTTTATTTTTACTTTTGTTTTCCTTGCCATTGGAGACAATTCCCAAAGCCATCACTGAAGCCAACATTGTGCAATATATATATTTTTAAAATATTTATTTATTTATTTATACAAGCACTGGGTACAGTCAGAAGCACAGGAGGGTGAGAGAATTCACTAGAGCCAGAGCGGGGAACAGAACAGGCAGACCGACAAAACACACTGCTGAGGGGAGCAGTGGGCATGGCAGGAGAGGTCTGAGTGCCATGAGGACCCTCTCTGGTGGCGGGGATCGAACTGGCGCTGCAGAGGCTGCAGGCAACTTCACAGCCCAGCGCTCAACCGCTGCGCCACCAGAGGATGCCCTTTTGTGCAATATTTTGCCTAAGATGTCTCCAATGTGTTTAATGATTTCTGGCCTTACGTCCTAGGGTTTAGGGCATTTTGAATTAATTTTTGTATATTGTATAAAACAGTGGTCTAGTTTCACTTTTCTGCATGCGACTTTTTGGTTTTCTCAACACCATTTGTTAAAAAGACTTTCCTTTCTCCATTAGTTCTAGTGTTATAGGTTAACTGTTCATGTAAGTTTGGGGTTTTTTCTAGGCTTTTAAGACTATTCCATTGGTCTGTTTGCCTGTTTTTATTCCAATACCGCATTGTTTTTATTATAATAACCTTGTAGTATTGGTTGAAGTCTGGGAGCATGATGCTCCAAATCCTGTTCATTTTTGTCAATATTGCTTTGAATATATTTGGGGCCTTTTGTGGTTCCATATAAATTTAATCAACATTTGTGCATTTTCTTCACATAATTCCATTGAAACTTTGATATGGATTGCACTGAGTCTATATATATATATATATTGCCTTGGGTAAGATGGCTATTTCACCAATGTTAATTCTTCCAATTTATGGGCATGGAATATAATTCCATTTCCCTATATTTTCTTCAAGTTTCTGCTGAATAGGTCTTTCACCTACTTTGTCAAGTTTATTCCTAGATATTTATGACTCATTGGTGTTATTGTAATTGGGACTGTTTTCTTGATTTCTTCTTCTAATTTGTCATTTGTGTGTAGTGAATAGCATATTTTGTTTTCTTGTTTTTTTTTTTTTTAATTTTTTAAGCAATATTTTCTTCCCCCCACCCCCTCAGGTTGAGTCCCATAGAATTAACAGATTTTGTATACTAATTTTATAACTTGCCACTTTAGTATAGTGATTTATTGTTTCTTATAGTTTATTTAAGTACAGTCTCTAAGGGGCTTTATCTATGTTATCATGTCATTTGCAACTAATGATAGTTTTAGTCCTCCTTTCCAATTTGGATTCTTATCATATCTTTCTCATACCTAATTTCTCTAGCTAGGACTTCTAATATTATTTTGAAACCACTGAGTTTGATGTTAGTTGCATTTTTGGCATTTATGGTTTTTATTATAATGCATTATTCTCTCTCTATTCTTATTTTGTGAAGGTTTTATGTAACATATCCTTAATTTTGTCAAATGCCTTCTCTGCATCTATTGATAGAATCATAGGAGTTTTAGTGTTTTCCTTTGTTGATATGGTGAATTACATTGATAAATTTGTATGTACTGAAACCTCCTTCCAAAGGATGAATGTTTGGTAAAGTTAACATCTTGCTTCCAGGCCTGGTATAATTTTTGTTATGTTAGAAATGAAATTTTAGAAATAAACACTCAACCTAGAGTAAGTCCTCAAAAATCAGGTCAGGATCTTAATCAACGTTCATTTAAAGGACAAAAAAAAGGGAAGAATTTGGAACAGGTCCTTCTGGAATTAATTTTTGACCACAACTAGGACAATCACATAGAAGAGTGTTCAATGATAATACTAAGAACTTACAGCTATGACACAATCACTTTAGCATTGTAACCAGATTAAGGAAGTTAGTATGGTTATTTGTATTTTATGGTAACAACAAATACTTTTGAGAGTCTGCTTTTAAAGAGACGTTTTACTTAAATTTTCTTCATTATCAGTGTAGTGTTCACAACTGTGCAAGAAGGCATAGTCTACTACAACTTCAATTTTACATGTAGGAAACCACAGAGCAGAGACTTCTGTAAGGTGTGTAAGATAACATGAATGGTACAATGATGGGGTTGTGACTTGGCGATAGCAGCCTGACTTCAAAGATACTGTCATTCACCACACTTTACAAACTGACACTTACAAGAGACTGGAGAGTTTAAGCACTAAAATAATCTATGCATGTAAAGTGATGAATAACTAAGGAAATTCCATGGGTGAACACAACTAAAATATAGTGCTATCATTTCTATCAGGCAGTGAAGGACATAGGAGAAAAGAAGTAGTCAAAAGTAAAGATAGTCACTATGTCAAAAACAGAGCCATAGAGAAAGTTCAACACTTAATTCATTTCTTTCACAATGTGGACTTAATGTCTTCATTCAGATATATCCAGGTCTCTTATTACTGAGAATGCTTAGTATGCAATCTTACCTCAAAATATTTTAAAATTTATTTTAATTAATTTAATTTAAACCTTAATCCCCTAGGTGTGGTTCACTCCAAACACCCTTTGAATTTCTAAATAGACTTTCTTTCTTATAAATATAGTATATGTTTTTATTTATTGGGTTATCTATTTTCTTAATATATTTCCTTCTGCAAGTAATTTTTTATGTGGGAATTATCTGATTTCACTGATATTTCTGTTGGACAGACTCCTCCAGTAGCCCATGATCCTTTCATTGAGCATAATGAAGTTTTATGGTACATCTCATCGGCCATCTTCTCAGCAGTGCTCTGCAAGGATCTATAGAAAACTACTAAGGCCCAGAGAACATATCTTTTTAACTTACCAAGAGCTTCCCAGTGGCTTTCTTCATCCAAAGACAGTTCCTTGGGTACATCTAAATTAGGATACTCTTTCAGTGATACACACGAGAGCATGCAAGCTGAGGCTGAAAGACTACACTGTCATTTTCTTTGCAATTCAATTCAAAGCTCAAAAAAAAAAACCCAAAAACTTCCTTAATTAACTCCATCCATTTGGTGTCTCTACAAGTATAATGGTAAGTGTTATCATTACACATTGATCCTGACTACTTAGCTCATGGGTAGGTGCTTTGATATCTCCTAGATGACATGTGTCTTGATGACTAGAATTGAATCTTCTGTACTTTCTTATCTCCCGCTTTCTCTTTACATCTCTGTAAATGGAAACTTGGTGAAGTGACTGGAACTGAACCCTTGAATTGACAAACATCTAGGTGGTTTTATGTAGCTCTGTTGCTGGTGGACACCTCAAAGTCCTAATACTTCCAGAGCTCTATAGTCTCTGCTTCTCCCATGTATCTAGCACACACAGGATGTTGATAGCTTCAAAGAGTTCCTAAAGCAGCAGGAGCAGAAGTCACTCAGACAACTAGATTATTTTTTTAATCCTAAGTAGGCACTGTTGATTGTCTGACTTCACACAAAATACATGTTTTAAGGCAGTTCCCTACTAGGTTTTGTCCCTTTTCATTTGTGCCAAAAGAAAGCTTTCTAAAGGTGTTCATTTACAATCTAGAAATATTTAATATATACATTGTATATGTTACATAAATATATTACATAAATATATATAATGTCAGAAAAGCTAAATTCCAAGGAAAATCATTCATTATGTAAGATGGAAAAGAACAACTAAAGTCACCTGTATTTGAACAAATTACCCATTCATGTTGGGCTTTGTCTCCCTATTCTTCATTAAGAATTTATCAATTTCTTAGAAGGAAAAACCTACTATACAGTGACTCCATATAAATATTTAATGTAATAGTGCCTGGAGCACTGGATTGACTTTCTTATTGTGAAAATGGGAAAGGAAATTAAGACTCTGCCTTATTGTCTAATGGAGAGAACTTCAGATAAATTACAATTTTTGTTGTTGTTCTTTTACACCCTAGGAGTGATAATGATCGGGTTCTTTGTGTTCATTGATATGTTCTTGCTAGTTTCATTTTGTCAGTCTTAACTGCAGCATTTAATGTTATTGATCAGTCTGGAAAGTGCTAGGATGCCCAAACACTCCATGGTTACATGGCTGGGCTTTGTCTTTTTTAATTTATTTTTTTAAAGTAAATGTATTGGTTTTCTTCATTGGGTTCCTAAAATATACACTGTTTTCCCTACATTCTCTAACAGGGAGTTGGGTTACAAATTTTTGTTTCATTTTTTCGCATCTGTTATATGCAGGAAAACTTAATATATTCCTGCCAATTGACAAGTCTGCTTTTATTTCTCTCCTGTCTGCCTTTCAGTGTAAAATGCAATGATTCTGCTGCTGCCCAGATATTGACTCTGATATAACATCAAGTTCATCTAACACTAATACAGGACAGTCTACAAAATAAAAGCAGGAAAGGAACAGATGCTACCCAATATATAGAAATGCATAGTTTAGACTAAGGCCATATGCTACTGTTTGGGGTTATCAAATAAGGATAGTGGTGTCTTGCCTTTGTTGTTGTCGTCTTTCCTTCTTGGATGTCTTATGGTATAGATATGAGAAAGTTGTTCTCCTCAGGCAATCAGACCTGACGCATCCTTGAAATGGTACAAGGCTGGAGGACAAATGTCATGGTTGGTAGGTCCTCACCTGTGCACTTGCAACTACAATTGCAGGACAGAGCTCTGATTCATAATTCAACAATAACAGGATTTATTTACAAAGTGGAAAGAGATAGAGAGACAGGGAGAAAGGAATGAGTTAGAGGCAGGGCCAGAAGCAGCTGCAATGGTCAGATGGTTATTTGAAGCAGAGTTCACATGTGAAGGTTTATGAAGGTCTTTCCAGAGGTGGCATCACAATGATCAGCAACAGCAATCCAAAGGTCAGGCCAGACAGTGTGGATGGTGGACAGGACAATGCCAGAAGCCACAGCCCCAGGGGTAGTGTCAGATATGTCAGAGGCGGGGACCTGTATTATAGCTCTTAGAGATGCTGGGCAAAAGCCAATAGTGAACAACTGATCAGAGATAGTGAACACTTGTGTTATTCAGCAGGCCATATTGGAGGCAGGGTCAGAGGTCAGTTCTGTGAAGGGGCAGTGTCAGAGGGTAAGGACCAGTCCTACAGCTCTATGAATGTCTTCCCCAGAGAGAGTTCGAATGAATCTGACTGTTGAAGCTGGTTGGAACCTGACTTATATTCCCTTCAGAGTGTCCATCTTTCAAACTTCATTGGTCCATTTTACTTGATTGGCACCTGTGGGAGCTCCAATCTGATTAGTCCATTTATAATCCCAGCTATTTTGCTGGTGCTTTTTGAGCGCCAATCAAATGGGACCATTTTCAAGCCCATGCTGGTTTCATAGCTGCCTGAAACTGCATCAGTGTGTCCAACTGATATATATTGGGTCAGGGCGGGCTTCAAAACTGAGCACCAGGAGCAGTGGAAGAAGAGGGGCTCCAATCCCAGCTGTTTGATTGGTAAGGATGGAGCTCCATTAAACAGGTCTATTTCCAATCCCATGCTGGTTTTATGGGCTCCTTTGACATCTACACATAGTCACTGAGTCTGATTACAAATGATTCTAAATCAACCCAATGGTACATAAGTTTCCAAAGTTCTATTCCAAAAGTGCCCCCTTAAGATGTTCCCTAATTACATTTTCTCCAGCACTTACCGCAACACTCTCTCATTAGAAGGTTTGTACAAGATGACACTTTTCTATGGACTTTAATGTATTTGGGAGACAGAAAATTAATTGTCTTGGTAACAAACCAGTTAGGCCATTAAGCACATTTGGAGAATCCATCTATGAAAACATAATGCAGGCCCAGATTTTAATCATTCTATTAAAACCAAGATATAGGAGAAATAACTTTTCTTCTAACTTTCAGCCCTGGCATTTCCTGTTGCTTTAAGTCCACTATATTCTACATCATATATTGTGATTGCCATCCAGATGAATCAAGGCTAAGAAGTTATCGATCATAGCAGAACAGCTCACCACAAAATGCGTGCATGTTACCACTACCACTCATCTGCTATAGACTCTCTTGCCCAACTTTCTATGGGAAATGAGTGCAGTCAGTTGGCCATCTACAGAACAGAGAACACTATTAGTAATTCCTATAGGAATAAATTTCTTTTTTTTTAAGATTTATTTATTATTTATTTATTTATACAAGCACTGGGTACAGTCAGAAGCACAGGAGGGTAAGAGAATTCACCAGAGCCAGAGCGGGGACCAGAACAGGCAGAAGGACCGAAGTACACTGCTGAGGGGAGCAGCGGGCGGCAGGAGAGGTCTGCGCGCCATGTGGGATCCTCCTCCAGTGGCCCCTGGGGAGCAGCCGGGATCCAACCGGAGCTGCAGAGGCTGCGGGCAGCTTCGCAGCCTAGCGCTCAACCGCTGCGCCACCGGGGAGGCCCTATAGGAATAAATTTATAATGATATATTATTTCTCCAAGAAGAACATTGCTTCAACTGCTAATTAGTTAGAAATTCTATATCCAACATATATATATATATACATAATATATTACACATATAATTGATTATATATAAATATTGCAATTGTGTATATAAATGTAGGTATAATGTGAATAATCTTTGCGTTGTAGATAACAACATGTTGAGGAGATACTGTGGAACCTACACTGAGAAGTAAGAATTTTTTCTTGAGTATAGACCTATCCATTCAATCTTTTTCCTTTGATAGCATTATCTTTGAGGTTATATCCATTCATGTAATTCGGGTGGGGCAGAGTCCAGCTTCAGCTCTAAGGGTGGGCCTGTAACCAGGTGGCCACAAATATCATCCCATCTCCTTGGGTTTGCTTTAGAAATGGGGTCATGATTCTGCTAGAGACAATGAGAATCAGTTCTAGAATATTAGAGGAACTATTGGGGGGACAAATGCTAGTTGCTATTAGCCATGTTGCTTCCAGGAGTGGGAGGCAGCATAACTATGGAGGCACCACAAAGAACGGTAGAGCCAAAAGGGGAAGAGAGAGAACCAGTGTTCAGACTAGACAGAATATACAGTCGGGTGACCCTATAAATGATCTCTTTTGCTTAATCTAGTTTAAATTGTAATTCTGTCATCTGAAACTGAAGTATACCTGAATAATACATGGGTTACTAATCGGGTCGGTCAGGGAAATACTGCACACACAGTATGTTAGTATTTCTGCAAGGAATCTGACAGTGTTTCTCATGAAATCCTTGCGGGCAGCACGCAGAAATGTGAACTTGATGCAAGTACAGTCAGGTGACTTCATCAATAATTGAAAAATCATGTCTAAGAATGCTAATTCCATGTCAACCAGAAGGAAATTTTGTAGTGGTGTGCCTCAGGGTTCTTCTCTGGCCCTATCCATTTTGACATATTTATCAGAGGTTTGGATGAACACACTGGCCTTCCTATCACATTCTACAGATGACAAGATATTTGGAACACTAGATAGTAGGTTGGATAACAGAGATAATTTTCTAAAACTCTCCCTAAGCTAGATCATCAGAATAGAATTTTACAAAGAAAAAAAAGTACAATCTTTTAATTAGATCTCAAAACTAATTATACAAATAATTGGGTAATACTAGAAACTTAAGTATAATTTCAGCAACATGATACAGCTGCTTAAATAAATAAATAAGTAGCCTGCATTTGATTGCATAAGTAGGACATAGTGATGATGCAGACAGATGATGTTTTGAACAAATCATAGATAGGCTGGTAGACAAAGGATATAGAGCCAAAGGAAGCAAAATTTTCTAATATTTCTACCTGAATATCTTATAATCTGCCCCAATATGTGAAAAAGTATGTATTTATATATATAATATATATGATATAAATAAAATATAAAAATTATCGATGGGGGCCTCCCCGGTGGTGCAGCAGTTGAGCTCTGGGCTGCGAAGCTGCTGGCAGCCCCCGCAGGAGTGCCGGTTCGATCCCCCACCACTGGTGAGGGTCCCACATGGCACGCAGACCTCTCCTGCCATGCCCACTGCTCCCCTCAGCAGTGTACTTCGGTCCTTCTGCCTGCTCTGCTCCCCACTCTGTCTCTGGTGAATTCTCTCACCCTCCTGAGCTTCTGACTGTACCCAGTGCTTGTATAAACAAACAAACAAACAAACAAACGAACAAATAAATAAATAAATCTTTTTAAAAAATTATCGATGGAAATGTTCACAGCCCTCACTTCACTCACACTTACTACCTGGATATTCTATTTACCCTTCCCAGAAAGAAAGAGTTATTTTTCTCTGAGATAAAAGCTAAGTTATACCACACAATAAAAAACAAAAAAGAACGGGAAAGAAATGAGGACTGATTGGAGGGTAAAGAGAAAAGCTAGTGGGCCCATGTGGGTAAAAAAATTTAAGGTGTTGAAAATCAGAGGGTCTCTAGAGTACTTTCAAGGTGTGAGAGAATAGAGAGAAAAGAAAGGTAGAAAATTTAATTTGCATTGTAGTAACAACTCAGATATAAACCCAAAATGCATCTTTACCATAATTACATGACTTTTTGTGTGAGTCTCTGGCTTTGTGTTATTTAGGACTTTTCACATATTTCTTTTTCAGCCAGATTCTACCCCCAGCTATTTCCCTTCCATACCACAGCCATGTGCAAAAGCCTACCATATTCCTACACGAGACAATTTCATAGTGAATTCACAACTATAGCATCACCGGATCTGTAAGGAGACAAAGATAAATTTTTTAAATGCTACTGATCAACATATTACTAGAGAATTGGGTCAGTGCAGTCAGACAATAAATTGAAATTGGAGGAACAAAATTTGGGAGAAGACAAATTTGCTAATTTTTGTATTATGTAACAATTTATATAAAAGTATAAGAGAAATAACAAACTATCAAAAAAAATAAAGGAGTTCAGGGTCAGCAAGGTCAAAAACAATATATCATTAAGCACAGATAACTGGCATTCTTTATACCAGCAATAGTCAATTAAGAAATGCAATAGACACACCACACTAATGATAAGGGACAGATCACAAAAATCTTCACAGAGCTGATGAGAATCAATAAAAGCAAAGGAAATAACCCAGTCAAAAAATGGGCAGAAGAGCTAAAAAGGAACTTCTCCAAAGAGGAAATGCAAATGGCCAATATGTATATGAAAAAATGTTCAACATCACTGATAATCAGGGAAATGCAAATCAAAACTACAATGAGATAACATCTTACACCATTTAAAAGAATACAAAAACTATAAATGATTTAGAAGCTGACATAATGAAGATTTTTTAAAAAATTATTTTTTTACATGATTGTTCATTTTTAAACAATATTTGCTTTCCTCCACCCCCTCAGGTGTAGTCCCCATAGAATTTCCTTCAACAATGCACCTGTACACTATCACCACAGTCTCCTGTGCTCCTCCCTCCCTCCTTTTGATCCCTCTCCCTCCTCCTCCCCTGCAGGATGTCTCTGATTTATAATTGTCTAGTTTTGCTTTGTTGTGTTTTATTTTGTACTGTTATTATTTTTTTACACTGATGTCTTATTTGCTCCCCCTATATTCCTGCTATAAATGAAACCATCCAATATTTTTCTTTTTCCTTCTAACTTATTTCACTGAGCATAATTCCTTCAAGCTCCATCCACATTGCTGTGAATGGCATGAGTTTATCTTTTTTGATTGCTGAATAATATTCCACTGTATGTATATATATATATATATATATATATATATATATATATATATACCACATCTTCTTGATCCAGTTATCTATTTTTGGGCATTTGGGCTGTTTCCAGGTTTTACCATATTCTTCAAAGAAACAGAATAAATACTGATGAAATGCACATGGAACCACAAAAAAACTGCAAATAGCCAAAGCCCTACTGGCAAAAATAAAGGAGAAAGGAGTATCACACTGCCAAACTTCAAGCTATACTACAAGGTTATAATAATTAAAACAATTTGGTATTGAAACAAAACAAGATCAACGAAACCAAATAGAGAGCCCAGAAGTAAAGCCAGACTTATATGGATAACTAATCTTTGACAAAGGAGCAAAGAATATGCAATAGAACATGGACAATTTGTTCAATAAATTGTGCTGGGAAAAATGGAACACCACATACATAAAATGAAACTAGACCACTACATTCCACCGTGCACAAAAATCAACTCAAAATGGATTACGGAACTGGACACAAGACCTGAAACGATAAAATATATGGAAGAAAATATAAGTAAAACACTAAAAGACATACATCTCAGTAACATCTTTAAAGACTTATCACTCAAAGCAAAGAAAGTCAAGGAAAAGATAAACACCTGGATTACATCAAATTGAAAAAAAGACCTAATGAAGATTTACATAGAGAAAATTTTAAAATTCTATTAAAAATGAGTATTGGTTTGAATAAATGAAAAGCCACACCTTGAAAATGGATATATTTACAATTTAAAGACATAGATCTTCACAGTTAATCTACAAATTCAATGTCATAACAATAAAAATTTCAGGAGATTATTTTGGGAGAACTGGATAAGTTTCTTCTACAGTTAATATGGAATAATAAAGTCCCATGAACAGCTAAGACAGCGTTGTAAAAGAGGAAGAAATAAGGGGCTTTATAATACCTAAAAGATGTTTCGAAATACTATAGGCTTTAAGAAAAACTATAATTAAAAATAGTTAACACAATATGCTACTAGTTAAAGAACAAATGACAAGTAAAGAACAGTTATGAAATAGACTATGCAAATAACCTTTGGCATTTCAGGGTAGAAAATGATGTTTAAAATAGACCTTGAGGGCCTCCCCGGTGGCACAGCGGTTGAGCGCTGGGTTGCGAAGCTGCCCGCAGCCTCTGCAGCGCCAGTTCGATCCCTGGCTGCTCCCCGGCTACCAGAGGAGGGTCCCACATGGCGCGCAGACCTCTCCTGCCGCCCGCTGCTCCCTTCAGCAGTGTCCTTCGGTCCTTCTGCCTGCTCTGCTCCCCGCTCTGGCTCTGGTGAATTCTCTCACCCTCCCGTGCTTCTGACTGTACCCAGTGTTTGCATAAATAAATAAATAAATCTTAAAAATAAAATAGACCTTGAAATTATAATCCATGAATAACATAAAGATGAAGTTTGATTACATAAAATAATTCAAAATTTCTATTGAACAAGGAACATGATATACAACATTAATAAGTGACTCATAGCCTGGAAGATCTTCAAAACACCTGTAACAGGCAAAAATTAGTATATATCTGCAACTTTCAAAAATCTGCAAGGAAAAGACAGAATGTCTGTAGAAAAATAAGTAATTTATTGATAATTTTTTAAAATTTTTCTGATTAGTCTCACTAATCATAGAAATGTCAAAGCTATTAGATATCATTGATATTATTCATATTTGTAAAATTCAAGCATTGAATATATTACCTACTAGAAAGAACATGAGGAAATAGTAACAGAACCCTCTTGCAAACCAAGAAGGAGCATAACCTGGTGTGATCATTTTAGATTGAAATTTGACAGGACCGAGGGATACTAAGTGTGTCTATAAACTGTGATTCAACGACTCCACTCCTTATATAATAGTGAACAAGGCCACATGAAAGGAGAAATACTGCACCATTGTTTTTGGTAGTGGAAATTGAAGGCAACATGAGTCCCTCAGGATGGAAATAGGTAAATATTATAGAGTGTACTTTTCCTAGGATGAAAATATATGCAATACTCAAAAGAAATTAATTAGAGCTTCATAGAGTAGTAAGACAGGATGTCACATTATATACACATACAGTGGAATACTGGCCAGTCTTTAATAAGAAAAGGATGGTATCCCTGAGTAACAACCTTGAGGACATTATGTTAAGTGAAATAAGCCCACGATAGACAAATCCTGCCTGATCCCACTTACATGAGGTCTCTGAAAATAGTCAAATTCATAGAATCTAAAAGTAGCATGGTGGTTTCAAGGGACTAGAGGTGATGCAGAAACACATACATATCTCTCTGTGCCACCAGATAAGCCCTTCCCATTTCTTTTTTAAATTTGCCTCTAGGCTTAACTAACTTACTTTTCTTACACTCTGAGGGAAAAAAGCATTGTTAGGAAGATAACATTGGAATTGCTGACCACCAGGTAATAGTGAAAGCAAGCTGGCATCAACCAAAGTCTCCAGGTACTTGTGTTGCAAGGATGGGCCTGCTTACTGGTGCCCACTGCCCGCTTCCACTCCCTGGTCACTCTAGCCAAAGAGCAGGATGATTGTCTTTCAGACAGTAGTTTACTGTCCTCCTCAACTTGTCAACAAATTAAACTACTTTCCTTCTCAAATTCTGTTTCCTTTTATTGGTCAAGGGAAATGAGACCAGCACTCCAGTAACAAAGGGAGAAGGAAATAGGGAATTATTAACCCAAGGACATAAAGCTTTAATTAAACAAGATGAGTCTGTTCTAGAGAGCTGCTCTACAACATTGTACATACAGTCAACAATAATATATTGTATTCTTGACTTGTTAAGAAGGTAGATTTCATATAAAATATAAAACATTGCTGTGGTAAAAAAACAAAATTTAGAGCATAAGACAACTGTATAAATTTCAACCATTTCATACATACCAAACAGTATTTTCACAGAGTCACATATATGCACATAAACAAATATACAGAAGATAAATTGTGTGGGGTCAGTTCCCCTCCAAAACAATGAGAAAGATTTTTTTCAATAGGCCCATAGTGGGCCACTTATTACCTTGGTAAGGGAGCTAGAAGTCAATCAAAGCTCCGTGAGTCTCAGGAAGTTTATTACAATCATATAAAGAATGCAGATTATTTTGGATTGAGGGCAGTAAGAGCCTAAAGGCTAGGAGAAGTCTCTGTTCTTGTCTAGGTCCTTAGCCCTTTCTTAGTCCAAGAAGAGATCGACATATTCTAAGATTCTGCCCTTTTCCTAATTAAAGAAACATTCACTGTTACCCCTTTTATAATCTAAAAGAAAGTAGTCTGGGGGTCTCACCCAGTTCCAGGTTTATCAATAGACATGTTCTCTCTAAGAATCTCATCTTTGCTCTCACAGTAAGGAAGAGTTCAGCACATCCCTATCTGTCATGTAAATTATCTTCTCTGTCCTTGATGCCTCAGGTCCTAAGATACAGAATAAATATTCCTGGTTTGCTCCATTATTCTTTAGAATTTACAAACATGTGAATTCTCCACACATATCATAATAAATTCTTTGTGTTTCCTTTGTCCATACATTTAATGCTGTTTTGATGACTTGTCCAGCCCAAGAAGAACTAGAGGTGTACGAGATTACTTGGAAGAATTCACCTTACAACATGAGAATGGGGACCTATGGAAGGATGAGAAATGGGATTAAGGGTAGGGATGAAGGAGGAGAATAAATTCAATGGAGGGACCTTGAAAGGACCACTTCAGTGCTATGAAATAAAGAGCATAATTAACTCAATTTTGTACAAAAACCAAAAAAAAAAAAAAAAAAAGTAGGCAGGGCAGAAAAAGTGGAAGTAAATGATTACTTAAAGGATATCATTTTAGGATATTCTTCTTCCTGAAATGTTTAAATGAGGTTTCATTATCTAGATTTCAGGCAATAGCTGTTTTTAAATGATTTAGAGAGGAAGTATCTTTTTGCTCATGAGAACCTAAGATTCAGACTGTCTACACATCAAAAGAAATCAACTTAATTGATAAATTATGCATTCTTTCTTCCTTTCATATGTCTATCCATCTATTTCTAACCTAAGGCATAATCATTTATATGGTACCATAGTATATAAAGCATTTTCACATAAACTGTACCACTTGATCTTCACAAAATATGTAAAGGTATCATTGATGGGATAGGAATAATAATTTTCCTATCACCATTCTAAATTATTTGCTAAGATGTATCCTGCAATAAAAAATTAATAAGAGCAAATCAAATAGAAGTTTAATAATATGTATATTTCTGTACATATTGGACAAACCCAGGAAAATTGGAAATTCCAAAATGGCCTAAGTCAAAATGGCCTAACCATGTCTTCAGCTAATGACACAACAAAGACGTTAGGGAGGTAGAGAGGGTCATTTTAATAGAGGTTATCAAGAGAAGTGTAATAATAAACCAGCTTTAGTTTGAAATACTACAGGCTGGGGAGCCAGGCTACCACCAGAGTCATCTACACGTCCATTTGTTAAAGGTCATCCAGGTATCTGCTCTGGGAGGCAGAAATCAAGAATAGTGCTTCCTCTGTGGTGTGGGTGATCAATTTTAATGTACAGACAGGAGTTTTGACAGAGAATATGTGCTAGTTCCTTTGTACTTACAAATCCCTTCTAAGATCAGTTCAAGCACCTTAGGTCTTAACTCCTAAAATAGTCTTGGAAGGCTTATCACCAAACTCAGGAATTGTGGTTCTCAACCCCTACCAGACATTAGAATTGTCAGAGTAATTGGGGCCTCCCCTGGTGGTGCAGGCAGTGGAGCGCTGCGCTGTGAAGCTGTCCTCAGCCTCTGCAGTGGTTTGATCCCAGCCGCCTGGCGAGGGTCCCACATGGCGCGGCAGACCTCTCCTGTCGTGCCCACTGCTCCCCTCAGCAGTGTATTTCAGTGGATCTGCCTATTCTATTCCCCTCTCTGTCTCTGGTGAATCCTCTCACCCCTCCCCACCGCTAATGTGACCTGTACCCCGATTCTTGTATAAATAAATAAATCTTTAAAAAAAAAAGAATTGTCAGAGTAATTAATAAAACCATGCTGCCTTTGGCCAACAGACCAGTTAAATTAGAATCTCTGAGAGTAGAACCCACATATCAGAACTTTGCTTAATACCTCCTTAGATGGTGATGAAAATGTTCTGGAATTAGTGGTTGTACAACTTGGTGAATCAGTAAGAACCAATGACTTGTCCACATTAAAAGAATAGTTTTGGTGGTATGCTAATTATACCTCAATTGTGAAAAATACTTTCCCAGTTTATTCTAATGTAAAGTCTGGGCTAAGAACCACCACGTGATTGGACAGTATTCCCCAACACGGGTTGCACGTTGACTCTACTAGGGTGTGTTAGGGAGAGGAGATATTCCCTTTCTCTCAGTTCTCTACTGGCAAGTAATCAAATTAACATCAGGCATATTAATAGACAAGAAAATCAATTTAATCATATACATACAGGAAAACCCAGAGACATGAAGATTCTGAAGATGGTTAGGCAAAATGGAGTTATATATGGATTCTGAAGTAAAGAGGAGGGGATAGGGGTCTAGAGCTTCAAGGGAAGGAAAGAAACTCACAGATAAAAAAATCTTATTTAGCCAGCAAATATTTGCCATGGTATACAGAAGAAAATGGGACAGAGAGAAAGTTTCACAGATTTTGCTTGGTTCCTTGCTGTCTACCACACTTAGCTCATCTTCTGCTATAATTCCCTTCCTGGAGTAGGTCTATCTTAATGCTTTAGGCCATTAAAGGGAAAGTCACAAGCTATCCTTGAGTCTTATGGCTTCTATTTACCCTTAGCTTAAGTCCATCCACTGCCAAAGTGATATGTTTTGTGGTCATATATTCTACTCACTGTCAAGAGCTCTAAAATATGGAAGTCACTATCACCTCAGGTCCTGATATTATTGCCCTGGGTAATGATACAGACATCAGGAGTTTAAAAACTTCCCCAGGTGATTGTAATGCACAGCCAAGGTTGAGTGTATTGATCCAGAACAGTGATCCTGAACTTGTGCTCCTCAGGTGAACACCTGGGAACTTGTTAAAAATTGAGGTGCTGAGTCCCACTCTAGATCTTACTGAATCAGAAATTCGGGGGGAAAGGGGAACCAGCAATCTGTTTTTTAACAAGATCTCCAGGAGATTTGATACACACTTCAGTTTGAGAACCACTGTTCCAGCATTGAAGGAAGTCACATTCCAATGTCATCATTATAAATTTCCTTCATCCCTAAGTATTTGTGGAATTACTGTAGAACATCTTTCCATAGCTAGCATCATGGAATACAAGAGTGACTGAGATTTCTAGCTGGAAAGTGATGTACAAGGAACCAATTAGTGAGGAAGAAACTATGTAGGATGCTGCATGACAATGCTTCTCCTATATAAAAGTGTTAAATCTATATCTCACTCCAAATCCTTAAAATTAGAATTACAAAATACAGCTGATATGGTCTGTTATTCCTTTATGTTCTACATTTTCAAATCAAAATGCATTTTGTAACTTCAAATTCTTCCTTAAACTTAGACTTTGAGTCAATGATTCTCTCCGCACCACCACCCGCCCCCGCCCCTGCCTTGGTTTTGATCAATAAATGATTGTTCTTCTTTTGCAGGCATTTGAGAATGAAATTGAAATAGCAATGATATTTTAGAAAATTCATTATTTAAGTTTATGCTTTCTAAATGTTTGTAATCAAAAACCTACTATAGGACCTCCCTGGTGGTGCAGGGGTTAAAGCCTCAGTGCTATCCAGCTAGTGCCAGCCACTGAGGTCTGAGTTTAATCTGAGATGAGGGAGCTAGACCACATGGTGCAGCAGACCTCTCCTGTCTTGCCCGCTGCTCCCCTCAGCAGTGTATTTCAGTAGATTCAGTGTATTTCAGTGTATTTCAGTGTATTCAGTAGATCAGTAAATAAAAATAAATCCTTTTTTGTTTATTTTTAAGATTTATTTATGCATACAAGAACTGGGGTGCAGGCCAGTGTTGTGGGGCGTGTGGAGGAGGATTCACCAGAGACAGAGTGGGGAGCAGAATAGGCAGATCTACTGAAAGATACTGCTGAGGGGAGCAGCAGACAAGACAGAAGAGATCTGCTGTGCCACGTGGGGCTAGCTCCCTTGCCTGGATTCCAACTCAGGCCTCAGTAGCTGGTGCTAGCTGGATAGCGCTGAGGCTTTAACCCCTGCGCTATCAGGGAGGCCCCAAAATAAATCTTTTTTTTTTTTTTTTTTAAGAAATGGTTGCTGTATTATTAACTATGGGCTCTTAATAAAGCAGCTTTCCCAGATTTTTAGTGTTTGTGGGCACATCTCTTAATAATACTGATCTAAAATCTGGCTGTGAAGAAATAGCTGCATTATTTTAATATAACAAGGTGGCTAATAATCATTTGCCCTAACAGTATTTGCTCTCAGACTACCTCTATAAATAGAAGACTCAAAAACTTATGTTCAATCCAGTTTATTTGAAATCTTTACAGTCTCTATCTCTCTCCTCACACACACGTGCACACAGGGTCATTAACATAGAGATGACAGCAATATTTTCAGAGCCTAAATTTTGACCACCATTTCATTTAAATAGAGAGATGAAATGCAAAATCAAATTTATATCCTTGAAATGGTGAATTTAATTTGGCCTCCAGGACCTCTCAGCAACAGAATGTAGCTTATGTTGCTTTCTTCTAACTCCTATTTTCTCGCAACTAAGAGGACTTAAACTCATCCTGCCTCACCCCTTGAGTCTCATCCCATTCCCAGTAGGGTCTCGTCATGGCACCCCATCACCATGGTGCCAACCAGATATCCCCAAGAGACCTGAGGAGATGAGTCAAACCATGAAGCTCATTATCCTTACAGAGTCAGGAGGGAGAAATTCACGGAAGAGTAGATGGGAATCATGGAATATGGGTAGAGGTAGTTATTAGGACCATTTATAGGAATTCTTCAGAGGATAGACAAGTAAAATAAGAGTAGAATGGGGTTGAGAATAATTGGAAGTGAGGTCAGTAAATTTTGTTATGAAGGAAGAACTCTTTTAGGGGAGAGTGAAGTCTGGAAAGATCAGATGGTTATTTCTATGAATATGTTGAGAGTTACCTTTAAAAAATCATGTGAAATAATTTTCAGTGAATTTGTAGAATCTTTCTGCCTTGGAGTCCCTGGGAAATCCTTTTAAATATATTCCCCACTGGTGCTCAGGACTCCTAAGTCTTGAAAATTGATTTCTTCTCGTCCTTCATGGAATTCATTGTCCAAATATTGGTGACTTTGAAAAAAAATATAGTCACAAAAAGTAACTGATCCATTATCTTTCACTCATAACATCAATAATCCCCCAATGTGTATAATTATATCATTATAGGAAACATGATCTCTGAATATAACAGGTGCAGTTAGAAAGGAGAACAGACCAGTATGACAGCAGAAGATCTGCTCAAAGATGAATACCTTTTTACAGAAATTGTCTAGTTATTCATAAACATTACCACCTGCAGATAATCAGAAAAATATACTTGATAGCATATACTTTGCTCTGTTTTTCTTTTGTAACTGAATTTTACCTTCTGTGATAAAAAAAAAAAATCACTTAATGTTCTTTTCATTGTATAACCAATCTAAACACAAAGTTCTGTGTATTAGCATTAAAGTGGAATTGCATATACTTTTATATTCATGCTAACCTAAACAAAAGATTAATAAAATAATTGTTAGTATACACACTTTTCAGAGCCTCAGTAGAAATACCAAGAAGCTATTTTTAATACAGTTAGTAAAATATTTTTCTCTCTAAAAATCCTAGAGGATTTTATAAAAATGTTAAATGAAAATTTTTCATATTATAATAGAAAAGGGTGTTTATTAACTCTCAGGTAGCATGAGAAAGAATTTATCTATATTTCTGTAATGAAAAGAAACATTGCCTCAAGGACCTACGTGATGTTAATGATTCTAAAAGCAATTGAATAAAACCATCTCTCTAAAGTTTTCACAGGCAATTCAATGTATAAGGAACGTCTATGAGTGTGAAAATCAGTATATGTTTTCTGAATCTACTTTTTAAAAATTAATAAAGTTTTATGCTTCTGAGCAGTTTTGGGTTTAGAGTAAAACTGACCAGAAAGTACAGATAGTTTCTATTGACCCCTTATTCCCCCACACACAATCTCTCCATTATCAACATTTTCCACTGCAGTGGAACATACATAACAAATGATTAACCTACACTGACACATCATTATCACATTATCACATCATTATATATCGATTATTTACATTAGGGTTCATATTGGTGTTGTACATTCTATGGGTTTGGACAAATATATAATGACGTGTCCATTGTGATATACAGAGTATCGCAGCCTTAAAAATGCTCTGTTCTTGTTTGTTCATTTCCCACCTCCTCAACTCTTGGAACCATGATTTTTTGACTCTTAAAGGTAAAACCATGGTTTTTATGTCACACAATTTGAATCATATGATACATAGTCTTTGCAGATTGACTTTCTTCACTTTGTAATAGTTTCCTTCATGTCCTTACGTGACTTGATATCTCATCTTTTTTTAGTGCTGAATAATATTTGATTGTCTGGATATAGCACACTTTCTTTATTCACCTATTGAAGGACATCTTGGGTACTCCTTGGCTTTGAAATCTCTAAATAAAGCTGTTATAAACATCTGTGTGCAGAGTTTTAATAAACATGTTCTCCATTCATTTGGGTAACTAACAAGAAGAGTAATTGCTGGATTGTATGTTAAGAATATGTTTTGTTTTTCAAGAGACTCAAATGACTGCAACATTTTGCATTTACACCAGCAATGAATGAGAGTTTCTGTTGCTCCACATCCTTGCCAGTATTTGCTGTTGTCAGTTTTCTTGATTTCGGCAATTCTTTTTTTTTTTTTTTTTTTTTAAGATTTATTTATTTATACAAGCACTGGGTGCAGTCAGAAGTGCGGGAGGGTGAGAAGATTCACCAGAGCCAGAGTGGGGAGCAGAACAGGCAGACTGACAAAGTACGCTGCTGAAGGGAGCAGTGGGCACAGCAGGAGAGGTCTGCGCGCCATGTGGGACCCTCGCTGGTGGCCAGGGATCGAACCGGTGCTGCAGAGGCTGCAGGCAGCTTCACAGCCCAGCACTCAATCACTGCGCTGCCACCGGGGAAGCCCCGATTTCTGCAATTCTGATATGGGTGTAAGGGTATCTTATTTTCATTTGAATTGTTCAAAGATGTGTACATATTTTATTATTTATTATATACGAATATATATCATATATCACTATGTGTGATTTGAATATATGTAATTTCTATATGTACATTTAATTTCATTGTTGCTTTTTTTTTTTTAACAATTTATTTATTTTTATACAAGAATTGGGCTACAGGCCAGAGATTGGGGGGGGTGAGATGATCCACCAGAGACAGAGCAGGGAACAGAACAGGCAGACGGACCGAAGTACACTGCTGAGGGGAGCAGTGGGTGAGACAGAAGAGGTCTGTCCCGCCATGTGGGTTTCACCCTGGCCAGCTGGGAATCGAACTTGTGCTGCAGTGGCTGCAGACTGCCTCATAGGTTGCGTCTTAACCCCTGCACCACCAGGGAGGTCCTGTTGCCATTATTTTAAATAAACTATCTATTAGAAAGATTCATGTTGAGAAAATTGTATTAATTAGTCTTATTCTTTCTTCATTGCTCTTCCTTTCTTTATGTAGATCCAAAATGATGATCTATATATTTTTTTTTTCCTTGAAACAATGCAGGCTTGCATTGCAGGCTTATTGGCAAACAATTTCTTTAATAATTGTTATTCTAGAAAGTATTTCTCCTTCAGCTTTGAAGGATAACTACATAAGGTACAGAGTTCTAGGTTTGTAAATTTTTTCTTTTGACATTTTTCATTATTTACTTGGCTCTCCTCTTGGTTGCTTGGTTTTTGAGGAGAAGTTGGATGGATTTTTTATCCTTGCTCCTCTGTAGGAAAAGTGTTTCTTAAACTCTAAATTCTCTCAAGATATTTTTCTTTATATTTGATTTTCTGAATTTTGAGTATTGTTTATCTAGGTACAGGGTTTTTATATGTATCCTTCTTAGAGTTCTCTGGGTTTCTTGGACCTGAGGCTTGGTGTCTTACATTCATTGCTGGAAATTCTTAGTCATTATTGCTTCTTTTCTGATCTCTCTGTGATTATTATGAAGGAGTTATATTAGTCAGTCACATTGTACAGTATTCAGTTTTCCAACAGTTCTTAGATAGTCTGGGTTTTTTTTAGTCTTTTTTCATCTTTGTTCTTCAGCTTTAGAAGGTACTACTGTTGTATTTTCAAGCTCAGAAATTCTTTCCTCAGCCATATCCAGGCTACTAATGAGCCCATCAAGGTCATTCTTTATTACTGTTACAGTATGTTTGGTTTCTAGTTTTTAAAACAATTCTTCCATAGAATTTTTATCTTTGCATACATTATTCATGTGTTCTTGCATCTTGCTTACTTTTTCTATGAACTCATTTATCATAACAATCATAGTTATAAAAATTCCTCTCTGATAATTCCAACCTTGTTGCCATATCTGACTTTAGTTATGATGTTTATTTAGTCTTGTCAAACTGTGATTTCTTTTTTCGTCTTTCAGCATGCCCTGTAATTTTTTGTTGAATAGTTAACATGATGTACTGGGAAAAGGAACTGTAATAAATAGATCTTTAATAACATAGGTAAGATATGGGAAGGAAATGTTTTACAGACTTATGGTTAAGTCTTACCCTTTGATGAGCCTATGTCTCTGGACCGTGAACGTATTTACCTCTCTCCTTCCTCCCTCCCCACCTCCATCTTTGCGAAAGTATGGCTAGAAGGGGCTGGAGTTAGGTGTACTTCCCCCAGGTAGATGAAGTTCTGATAACACTGCTGTAGGTCAGACTGTAGGAAAATAGTTTCTCCTAAGGACAAGCCGTATTAAGAATAACAAAATGTTCTATTGCTATGCAAAATGTTTGTTTTTTCTCTCCCTTTGGGTGAAGCAAAAGGGAATTTTTATCTGATAGTCACTCTAAGACCCTGGTATATGGTCATTTTGATAATGTTGATTCTTCCAATTGGTGAGCAAGAAATACCTTTCCATTTCTTTGTGTTTTTTCCTAACAATATGTTATATTTTTCTTTATATAGATCTTTTACCTCCTTTGATCTTTTTTAGGTTTGCTCCTAGGTATTTAATTTTTTTTGGAGGGGGTGTGATTGTAAATGGGAAGACTTTCTTGATTTCTTCCTCTTTTAGTTCATTGTTTGTGGAAAGAAAGGCAAGAAATTTTTGTATATTGATTTTTAAAACTGCCACTTTGCTGAACTGATTGTTTCAATTAGTTTTTCAGTGAAGTCATGAGTGTTCTTTATGTATAATATCATGTTTTCTACAGATAATAGCTTTACGCCTTCTTTCCAAATTTGGGTTCATTTTATATTCTTCTCTTGTCTATTTGCTCTATCTAGACTCCCAATACTATTTTGAATACTAGTGGTGAGAGTGAGCTTCCTTGTCTTTTACCAGATCTTAGTGGAAAAGCTTTCAGTTTTTCACCATTAAGTATGATGTTAGCTGCTGTGGGTTTCTTTTCTATGGTTTTTATTATGTTAAGAGATATTGCATTTATCCCAGTTTGCGAAGGGTTTCATCATACATGGACGCTGAATTGTGTTAACTTCTTTCTTAGCATCTATTAATATGATCTTAGGGATTTTATCTTTCTTTTTTTGATGGGGTGAATTACATTCTTTGATTTTCAGATGTTGAATCACATTTGTGTCCCTGGTGTAAGTCTCATATTGTCAAGATGTATGATCCTTTCAATGAATTGTTGAATTCTATTTGCTAAGATTTTATTGAGGATTTTTGCATTGGTGTTCATTAGAGAAATAGTTGGTAGTTTTCTTCTGTATGTTGTCTTTTTTGGTTTTGGCATTAGAGTAATGTTAATATCATAAAATGTGTCTGGAATATTCATTATTTTCCAATTTTTTGAAAGAGTTGGAGCAGGATAAGAGTTTGTTTATCTTTGAAGGTTTGGTAGAACTCATTTGTGAAGACATCTGGTCCTGGACTTTTGATTTTTGGGAGCCTTTGGTGAGTATTTTAATTACTTTGCCTGTGATTGGTTTGTTCAGAATTTCTATTTCTTCCATATTCAGTCTCAGATGATTTTATAATTCTAAGAATTTGCCCATCTTATCTATGTTATTGAATTTTTTGTGTAAATGTTCATAATAGTCACCAAATATTCTCTGAACTTCTGTAGCATCTCTGGTAATTTTTCCTCTGTCATTTTTAATCGAATATATTTGCAATTTCTCCCTTAGGTTTTTGTTTTTTTTGTTTTTTTTTTTAGTGAGTCTTGCTAGGGGGTTATCCATTTTGTTTATTTTTCCAAAGAACCAGTTTTTGGTTCCATAGCCTTTTGGACTCTCTTTTTTTATTTCTACTTTCTTTATCTGAGCTTTGATTCTCATTGTTTCCATTCTATTGCCTTTTGGTATTGTTTGTTCTTCTTTCTAGTACCTTGAGATGAAAGAAAGTTTTTTGGGGGCTCTTTTTTTCTTGTTTGTTGATGTGGGCCTTTATTGCTATATTATTCTTTCTTGGTACTGCTTTTGCTGCATCCCATAAGTTCTGTACTGTTCTGTCTTCATTATCAGTTGTCTCAAGGTATTTTTTGATTTTTTTTTAAGACTTATTTATTTATTTATACAAGCACTGGGTACAGTCAGAAGCGTGGGAGGGTGAGAGAATTCACCAGAGCCAGAGCGGGGAGCAGAACAGGCAGAAGAACCGAAGTACACTGCTGAGGGGAGCGGACGGCAGGAGAGGTCTGTGCGCCATGTGGGACCCTCGCCCAGCAGCCAGGCATCAAACTGGCGCTGCAGAGGCTGCGGGCAGCTTTGCAACCCAGCGCTCAACCGCTGCACCACCGGGGAGGCCCCTATTTTTTTATTTTGTCTTTGATTTTTCATTAACCTTTAGTCTTTCAGTAGAGTGTTCTTCAGTCTCCATATATTAAAGGATTTCTCTGCTTTCTTTTTGTGACTGATTTCTGGTTTCTCTGATTTTTGTGACTAGAGAAGATGCTAGGTATGATTTTTACTTTCACAAATTTGTTGATTGTTGTCTAGTCACTCAGTATGTGGTTTATCCTGGAGAATGTCCCATATGCACTTGAGAAAAATGTGTATTCTACTTTTATGGGGGTATAGTGCTAATAAATATTTATGGTGTCCATGCAATCTAAGTCTTTGTTTAAGGATATTGTAACCCTGTTTATTTTCTGTCTAGTTGATCTGTCCATTAATGAGAGTAGGGTGTTGAAGTCCCTGACACAATTTTTTTTTTTACAATATATGTTTTCATAGTTGATAGTAAATACCTAATATTTTGGTGCTCTTTCATTTGGCAAGTATATATTGATGACTGTTATCTCTTCCTGCTCTGTTGTTCTCTTACTCATTATATAATCACTTCCTGTCTCTTATTACATTTTTTAACTGGAATCTATTTTGTCTGATACAAATATGACTGTCCCTGCCTTCCTTTGGCTTCTATTTGTTTGTAGGATTGTTTTCTAGCCCTTTACTTTCATCTTATGTTTATCTTTGGAACTTAGGTTCAATACTGTTTCCTGATCCGAACATATTCTCTGTGGTTTTCTTGTATTAGTGAATTCTGTTCATTTAGAGTGATTATTAATATATGAAAGTCTGTTGCTACCATTTTGTCCTAATTTTGTGGTTCTATTTCCTTGTTAAATACTTTGTGCATGCTCCTCTCTTCAGTTTTGATACAAGCACTCCTTTCAATATTTTTTGGGGGAGGGGTTAGTGGTTATGAACTTCTTCAGTATCTGTTTTTCTGAGAAAACCTTCATTTCTCCAACAAATATGAAGGAGTATTTTTCAAGATAGAGTTTTCTTGGCTGGCAGGTTTTATTTTAATTATGTTGATCATGTCATTCTATTCTCTCCTTGCCTGTAGTGTTTCTTCAGGAAAGGCCAGTGTTAGCCTGATTGGTTTTCCTTTATAGGGATTTTCCCCTCTCCTGCTTCAGTATTCTTTCTTCATCTTGACTCTTGGAAGTTTTATTGCTCTATGTCTTGTCGTAGGTGTCATTTTGCTTAGATACCCTGGTGTTTTTTTGGCTTCATGGATTTGTGTATTTAATTCCTTATCCAGATTCTGAAAGATTTCCTTTCTTATTTCTTTAAATAATTTCTCTGTTTCTTTTTATTTATCTTTCCTTCTTGGATCATCATTATTCTTATATTGACTTTCTTCATGGAATCAGATAATTCTCCAAGTTTTTCTGAATTTTTTTTTTACTTCATTACTCTCTTCTTGGATTTTCTTTCTATTCCCATCTTCAAGATCACTGATTAACTATTCCATTTGACTTACTCTACTTCCATATCTTTCCTTATCCAGAAATTTTCATCTGCTCAGTTAACTTTTTAATATCATGACTCTCTGTTACTTTCTATTTAAAACTTGATTTTGCTCCTCTTTTTATTGATTTTATTTCTAAGGACATTTATCTGTTTTTCTGATTCTTCTAGGTATTTGTCTATTTATTTGAATGTCTTTGGCATGGCAATTTTGAACTCTATATCTGACAGGAAAGACATATGTTCCATGTCTTTGTAGTTGGATTCTGAAGATTTGTTCTTTCTGTGTTGTGTGTTTGTCCCCTGAGTATTCATGTGACCATTTTTTCTCCCTATACCCATCATTTTTTTAGGGTCCACACTGTTGGAGGTGGAGCTTCTGTAGGGCATGTCTCCTCACTAACAAGTCCAATCGATGCTTACCAGGTAGGCCAGATGACAGGTAGCACATTATGGAATATCTTTGGGTCTCATGGTGGAATCAGTTCTGTGGTGCAATTTGAAATTTCAGAAGTTCCCTTGGTATAGGCCAAGATTTTTCCTACAGAACACTGCAAACATGCTCCTTATGACCTCATCATGTAATATCAGGATCTGTGAATAATAATTTTTTTTTAAATTCCCTGATTATTGTTGCTGCTGTGAATCTTGTAATCAGAATTAAGATTCACAAGAGCTAGTCCAGTCACAACATTGGTTCTAGTTGAGAAAATGCCCATGACAGCTTGTCACAGGTAGTAGAAGTCCAGGTCACAGGGGCATTTTAAAAATGTACCTTTTCTCATCCTATTTGTCATGCAATTGGTTTCACTTCATTAACATGCAAATCATACAGGATTTCAGAGCCTTTTTTTGGTACTATGTACATACAACTTTTTTGACTAATTTTAATTGCAATTTAACACACATAGAAAAAAGTGCATAGATGAATGATAAATATATCTAAATAGCATAAGTATATCAGTTTAACTCTAGTCCCAAGATGAATAAACAAAACATTAACCAGAAACCCAGAAGTTCTTCCATGTTTACTTCTAGTCATTATCCTCTCTTCCAAAGCAAGTCATTGCTGACACCAAATCTATCTGTGTCTAGACCTAGAACTTCCTGCCTCTGGAATTGTGAGAAATAAATGTTGTCTAAATCACCAGTCTACAGTATTTTTTTTTTTTATATTGGCTTGAATAGAGTAAGACATATCCCTTATAAATGTAATAACTATTTTGTCTTCCTATAGTTTTGGACTTGATATAATAAAAACATAAAATAGCCATTCTTTTATCTGACTTCTTTTTTCTATGTTATATGTCTATGTTATGAGACATGCCTATGTTATATATAACGTTGTATTTTGTACATTATCATTTCTATGAAGAATTCCATTTTATAAGTATATAAAATTTATATGACTATCTTTTCCTTTTTTCCAACATTTAACTAGGAAAAAATTACATGAACAAAGAATAAAATCATGCATGTAAAAGGGAGAGAATTGGGTTTTAGTGACAGTGAGACAGGACCAGATTCTTTGTTGGAGGCAGAAGAGTAAAGATTAAGGTGCCCTTTCATCAACCTCTTGGGACAGGTGCAAAACAGGACAATGGTGGATGAAGGGACTGGGGAAATGCAGACATCACTGAGGAAGTATGGCACTGGAGCAGTGAGGAGACTTCCAGAGCCTTAGGCCCAGGTCACATCCTGGCACAACCTCTCCAGATGCTCAGAAAGAACAAGGCCCATGAAAACAGAATACAAAACTTAAGCTATTTGGAAGGAGACACTGTGGCAAGAATTATTTATCCATTATCCAGCTGACATTTGTGTTGTTTCAAGTTGAAGTTTATTACAAATAACATTGCGATGAATATTCTTTCACACGTACTTTTGGAAATACATATTTACATTTTCAGTGGGTATATATCCAGTGAAAGAGAGCACTAGATTGGAATACATGCCTATACACTCTGTTCAGTTTAACAGATATGACAAGGAAGTTTTTTTATCTCTAAAAAATCCACTTGAAAGCAAAACAAACTAATCAGGATTATAGGGGTAATAATTATAGATGACATATTAAAAAATTAAGTTATATAATCCTCCTAACATCTGAGCAGAAATATGTATGAACAAAATATCAGATCAATCACAGTGTGGTAGAACTGGCAGGGAATAAAATGTCTACCAATATCTTATAAACAGGAAAACAAAAAAATCATCATCTATCCCCCCCCACAAAAAAGCATACTACACTTTCTGAGGGAAGGAGCTGATGCTAACCAGCAAAATGTGAGGAAAGTCCTCAGAGTGTCCAAGTTGAAGGTCAGTACAAAAAACTATTCACATTTTGGGGAAGATCCAAATAGTGCTATGTCAGGCTAAGTCTGTCAAAATCTCAGGGATATCCTACATACTTCCCTAAGTGCAAACTACGTTCATTCCACACCAACAGTCCCAAAAGCCTAAACTTACTTCAGGATCAACTCTGAAGTCTAATTTCATCTAAGTGAGACATGGATGAAACTCCATGTGTGATTCATTCTGAGGCAAAATTTGTTTCGTTTATAGTACCAGGATGGGCACTGAGCAGGTTCTATGATTCGAGCAGATGGGGTGAAGGAGAGTCCTGGAGCCCTCAGTGGCTTTCTAGGCTTTTATTGAGCTTTTTCTTTCTTTTCTTTTTTTTTTTTTAAAGATGTATTTATTTATACAAGCACTGGGTACAGTCAGAAGCTCAGGAGGGTGAGAGAATTCACCAGAGCCAGAGCAGGGAGCAGAACAGATAGAAGGACTGAAGTACACTGCTGAGGGGAGCAGCGGGCATGGCAGGAGAGGTCTGTGCGCCATGTGGGACTCTCACGGAGGGCTGGGGATCGAACCAGCGCTGCAGAGGCTGTGGGCAGCTTCGCAACCCAGATCTCAAGCGCTGCGCCACCAGGGAGGCCCTATTGAGCTTTTTTATGTAGTGCGGCAACCAGGTACACGGCAGGCAGGGGTGCTGGGGGGCCAGGAGGTCGGCAGGTCTTCACTCTGGGCTTCCTGGCCTTCTTTCTCCCCATCTTTCTCCAGTTCTTTCTCCTGCCTTTGCTTCCCTCCTCGAATATCTCAATACTGCTACATGGCCCACAGAAGTAAAAACACAGCATAACATAACAAACTGCAGGTGCCCCATCAGGCAGGGCAATGTTGAAAATCATTTACCCTACACAGTTATAAACCTGTGTCGAAAATTATATGCTTCCTGGGTCTCCCCTGTTGGCGCAGCGGCTGAACAGTGGGCTGCGAAGCTGCCCCCAGCCTCTGCAGCACAGGTTCGATCCCCGGCCACCAGAGAGGGTCCCATATGGCGCAACAGACCTCTCTTGCCGTGCCCGCTACTCCCCTCAGCAGTGTATTCCATCAGTCTGCCTATTCTGTTCCCCGCTCTGGCTCTGGTGAATTCTCTCACCCTCCCGCACTTCTGACTGTACCCAGTGCTTGTATAAATAAATAAATCTTAAAAAAAAAAAAAAAGAAAATGATATGCTTCCAAAATATGATAGTGGAACAGGCAGAAGATAAGACATTTCCATTCAAAACAGGAGAAAAAAGAAAGAAGGAATAAAGAAGGAAAAAAGAATAAAGAATAAACCCAAGAAAGTTTAAAACCTATCAAGGAAAATTCCATTAGATGTTAAGACTGAAGAAAAATTCTCTTTGTCATTATGTTTCACCTTTCAAGTCCTCTGAGCTGGCTCTCTTCAGTGGCCCCTGCTATTTAAAAATAAGAAGGATGCAACATCGACGCTTGGATCTGTGATGAGAGTGGCAGCCCTGTGATGACTGAATTGCCCTTATATCATTCTCCCCTCTACTTGAAGGGCTTTGCAGACTCCAGCTGAACAACTCCATGGTTGCACCCTATAGAATCCAAGAAGACATACACCCTGCCTTCATTATTTCCCACTCTCTTATTTAGTTCAAATCGGCAGTGTCTTTGCTAGTCTATTCTTGGTTTCTGATATCAAATCCATAAAATGAACCACAATCTCTTTTTATCAAATGGTTGTTCAGACATACCTTTAGTATTTTCAGGACATGCTTTCTTGTTTATATATTTGTTTGTAATATGCAGAAGGTTGAGAATTCTCCAAATTTTCAAGTTCTGGTTCTTCTTTGCTTAACAATTCTTTCTTTTCTATCTCCTAACAGGAGGAACCAAGCCATTACTTGAAAATTATTTAGAAATCTCCATAATTAAATATCCAGTTTCTACAGTTGCAATTTATACTTTGCATTAGAATATAATTCAGCCAAGTGTTTCACAACTTTATAACAAGCATGACCTTTCCTCCATTTTTCAATGATCTGTTCCTCATTTCTGCCTGAAATTTCTCCAGAATACCCTTTCACATTCATTTTTGTACCTACATTCTGTTCATATAGGTACAAACATAACCTAGTTTTGTTTCTTTTTTTCCTGGCATATACCTCAAATATCCTTCAGCCTTTACCTCTAACCCAGTTCCAAACCCATGTCCATATTTTTGGGGTATGTTACAGAAGCACCCCACTTATCCATCCTAATCAGTTCAGGGTACCATGACAAAATACCACATACTGGGTGGTTTCAAGAACAGACATTTATTTCTCACAATAACAGGCTGAAAATTCCAAGATCAAAGTGTTTTCCAATTCCATTCCTGGTGAAAATTTCTTTTCTAGCTTTCAAATACAGCTGCCATTCACTGTATGTCCTCCATAGCAGGGACAGAAAATAGAGGGAAACCTGGCATATCTTCTTTAAAAATTACCAATCCTATTGGATCACAATCCTACCCTTATGACCTCATTTAAACTTAATTGCTTTCACATAGGCCCTGTCTCTAAATACAGTTACATTTGTGGCTTAAGGCTCAACATATAAAAGGGAGGTGGGGGACAGACACAATCCAATCCATAGCAATAGGGTTCTACATTGGCCATTCTCTTTCTGCATATATGTACACATAGATGTATATATACACATACACTGCACATAAGTATATGTGTCTGCATGTACATATATGCCTGTGTGTATATACATATACATACACACACACACATGCAGTTCACAACCTTAACTATTACTGCAATCGCCAGGGGAGTTTTTACAAAACCTGATTCACAGCCTACGTTCCAGACCAATTATATCTGAATCTTTATGGAAAGAAACTAAACACTAATAATTTTTAGAGATTTCCAGGTGATTCTGTTACATAGCCAAACCTGAAGGTGCTACCATATTTTCTCCTTGGATGATTTCATTCATTCTGGTAGGCTCAATTACCATCTACAGCAGTGGCACTCCATGGGGGCTGCACAATTACCAGGGACTCTCCTGTGTGTGTGGACTTTTTTTTAAAAAAAATCAATGTCTATGCTCTCCATCCCCAAGGCTTGAGGTAGAGCATAGTTCTAAGGTCATTTTCAAAACTCTTCACATTATCCTAATGTGTAGGCAGGATTGACTTATCCATTGATCTCTAGCTGTGATTTTTTCCCCTGCACTCCAGCCTATATATCCAGTTTCTACTAAACTTATATTGTAACCATGGCTGAAACCAAAGATTGTTACAGGAAGTGGTGCCCACTGGAGAGGGTTGCTGGTGAGGATAGCTAGCCCCAGGGAAAATGCTAAAAAGTATTACATTTTGGGGTGGAGTGAGTGATAAGAAGTATAAGGGACTGCAGAAGCAAGCGTGGATTACTGAGTCTTCGGGATTCAGTGTTTGAGGATTCAGTGTTCTGGAATCAGCTTTTAAGGATTCAGTCTTCAGGATTCAGTGTTTGAGGATTCAGTTTTTGGAATTCAGCATTTCGATTTAACATTTGGTATTCAGTCTTTTCAGATCTTCAGTGATTTTGGCCTAGACCATGCTGATTTTCCAGGAGGTTACTGTGGGCCTCTGAGGGTGGAGGCCTCCAGCAGCCAACCTCAGAGAGGAAAAGTTCAGAGGCTTTGCAAGTAGCTAAGTGACTCAAACTGCTCCTGGTTTTGTTGTTGTTGGGGAAGGCAAAGACCAGGAGCCGGGTGACTTGCTGAGCTGTGAGTGTGGCCATTCATCCAGTCGTTCAGCTGCTGCAGCTGTTGTTTTGAGTGTTGCTTATCTGGTGTGGTGCTGGGGCATCTTGGCAACTCCTGGAGCATCTCCTGTTGTGTATTTTGTCGTCTTTGTGAGTTGGAACCTGGCCTATAGTCTGGCTGCCGTGTGCTCCAGGTCGGCAGAGGAAGGAAAAGCCATCTTGGGCATGCGGCCTTTTATTCGGGAGAGGAGCTCTGTGTCCTCAGTGGTGGGAAGAAACTATCTTAGCTGCCTTTGTTTAGGACTTGAAAACACTGGACACTGCTTTGGGTGAGGTAAATGGCCATTTTTGGCCTCAGTAACTCTTTGTTTTTCCCTGGTTTGTTAAATAAATATCATTGCTGTTGTTCTCTGAGCCCAATTTTGTGCATGGGTGAAGAACTAAGACAGTGACTGGTAAACTAATTGGGCAGTGTCCTTGGCCAGTTTTAGCATCCCTTGCTGCACTGTGTCAATATCATTGGCCGTAACAGGAGTATGTCATTCATTTAGTAAATTCCCTTTTCTCCAAGATTCTCCTGAATCCAATCACCTTTGGGTCATCCTGGGTTACTGCCATTTCTAAGGTTTTGAGGAATAATTGCTCACCAAGTCCTATCAATTTTTCCTCCTAACAAATTCAGAAGCCTGTCTCTTTCTTTCATCCACATAGTCCTTCTCAAAATTGTAAAGGTTTCAGGTATCATTTGGAAGGAAATAAAAACCCAGATTATGCAGTTTTGTAATTTTCCTTGGCAACTTGATACATACTTTTAATATAAAAATTCAGAGTAAATTCAATTTGCCATTGCTACAGACAACCAAGGACCAAATAGTATTTTATTGACTCTTAAGTTTGGTGGAAATAAAACTGGTGAGATTGATTTGGGAGTTATTTAATTTGAAGAAAGTTTTCTTGATTTACCTATTCTTGAGAATTTTTCTTGTCTGTCATAACCTCCTATTATCGTCACCTCTCTACAAAATGTTATCATGGTTCCCATGATAACAAATGCATTTTCAATTTTACTCATATTTTTGAGCAACTGGCTGCTATCAGTCTTGTGACAGGTAGCATTTATGATAACATACTTTCAAATTGTTTGAAAGAAAAGAAAAGAGTGATTTATGTCTTGGGTTTAAGAGGTTAAATTTGATTTTATTATAATAAGACATTTTGAGACAAGCTTCGTCTGCTGCTGTGAGACTATTAGAGTTATTATGCCATATTGAGCTAAAGCTTTTATCCATATTTATCCAAAAGACTTATTCATACCATAAAAGAAAGATTTCTATCATCGTCATTCTAAGAATTGACTTCTGAGTAGATTTTTGAGAAAGCATTTATACCGCTAATACCCTGCTTGCATAACACAAATACATGGGAAAGACCCGCACCCCAACCCTGCATCAGATGTCTTGTCCATGAGAACCATTTCCCTCTAGCCTTTTCCCCCTTCATGATTTTCTGGTGCCATCTTTAGCTATGTTTTTCAAACATTGCCATGCTCAAGGTAGTCAGCTTTCCATCAATTCCTTTGACCCTAGTTCTTTCATTTATCTTCCAAGTTACAAATATTTCCTCACATAGAAATACTTAATTTCAAACAAACAACGGAAAAGGGAAAGCATTTGAAAGTTGTTTATCTTATTATCCTTAATTTATTAAAGCTCCTATACATCGACAAGAAAAAAAGGAAAACCCCAATCAAAACTTGGGAACAATATGAATGGGCAATTCATAAAAGAAGGAAATAAAAAAGCCAAGAAGAAGAATGAAGAGGTATTTAGAGACATAGAAATTCAAATTTAAAAAGCAATGTTTCCTTTTCCCCTGTTTGATGGTTGAGGATTTTATAAAAATGGTAATTTCCAGATTTGGCTAGGACTCAGTGAAACAGGTATTTCTCTCCATGTCTGGTATGAATGCAAATTTAGATAACATTTCTGGAGGCAATTTGGCAGTAAGAATCAGATACCTTAACAACATATTTTATGTTGTCATGTAAAATATTTTATATTATCATAATTTATAACATTTATGCTTTTAAATTGAAACAAACTAAATGTCCGACAACAAAGTAATTATAGGTAAATCAGACTATTCATAGCATGAGATATTATGAATTAAATATGATTCTATAAATCTACACTAGCTACACAGGAAAATTGCAACAGTACATTATTAAGTGAAAAGAGTTCCAAGCTTGTAGGTATAATATTGTCTTGATTTCATCCCTTAACGTGTGCATATGGTAAGGGAGAAAAATAAGATATGTAAGAATATAAGAATTCTTAATAAAATATCAATAGTAATTGTCTTCTATACAGAAGAATAATGGTTAATTTTTCTATTTGTATTTTACTTTCATTCTCAGTGGAGTTTTTTGATGGGCCAATTTCCTTACATTTAATGAAGTCTATCAATCTCCTTTTTTAATGAATAGTGATTTTTGTTCTGTTTATGAAATCTTTGCCACCATAGTGTCGTGAATATATTTTTCTGGTAATTTATTCTAAAAGTAAATTTTCTTTTTTTTTTTTTTTTTGAGGGGTGGGTTTGGGTCATCTCTAAATAATACTGTATATGATGTGAGGTTAGGATCAATTTTCACCTTTTTCATATGGATATTTAAACAAAATTGTTCTCAGTCTACATTGGTTCTACAAGTATTGCCCAGTTTACAGTGAAAAATAATGAGACACACACACAAAGCAACCTATTAGAAGAGATAGAGTAGTCAGCAGAATCAGATATCAATAGTAGTACAGTAAAAATCTGTTTTGAAGCTCTCTGTACATGGATAGCACCTATAAACAATTAGATACCATTGTGTGGGTAGCAGATAGCCTTCTCATTTTTTAGTGGGCACTCACAATGTCAGTTATTGTAGGCTTTTTTTCAAGGAGATTTAGTTTCTTCCACCAAAAAAAAAAAAAAAAAAAATCCTCCAACCTTCTGATCCACTTGGATGTTTAAAATCTCCTCTCAAAGGAGAGTTAATAGTTTTAATTTTTTTCTCTATAGTCTTTCAAACTATCATTTAACCATATCCATTATTTCTTCTTTCACTGTGATGATCTTTCCATTTACCTAGCCTTTTGAGAATTTGGTGGGACCATGTGGCTTACTTATTATTGATATTCCCCTGTATACAGATATGGGAGTTAGGTCCTCTAGTTTACCTACAAGTTTCTACCACTTAACAGGTGTCTTACTAACATACTGCCTCAGACTCACGCTCGTCTAAACCTCACAGTTTTGTTTTGAGGGCTGAATAGTTTAAAATTTTATAAAAATACTTAATTTGTAATAAGTGTTCAAAAATTGGTAGCTATTGATAGTTTCTTCATTCAGCTTGTTCAGTCACCACTTCAGTTGTTTTCATCATCTGAACAACACACAGACATATCTCCTTGACTACTGTCTTTTTTCACATTCTCTTTGTCCTTTTAAATTGTTATAAGATTTACAAGGGTATGTAATGTAAAAGCATGTTAAATACATATATTTAACTAAAATTCACCTATCTGACATATCTGAAAGTTTAAATTGTTTGCACTCTCTTTATAATATTTCTAGACTCTGTCTATATAATCACTGAGCTAGATGATTTTAGCTCAAAGATTTCTATCTCTGAGAGTCTTTCTATCTCAAAAATTTCATGGATAAAAATCTAGCCTAAGAGCGGTAAAGAAATCTTAAATTGTTTATTTACTTATTTTCTCTCTTTTTTTTCCACAGTGCTCATCTTCCTACCTGATTGGATATTAGTTGGTTGATTGACAGGTGTGAAAAATACTTTAGGGCAGATCTTTGAAAGGACATGGAAAGCTGTATAAATTCCTTGATCAAATTTAAATACCCTTAAGCAACCTCCATTAACCTTGAACACCCCAAGCTATTCCCCCAGGTTCTCCAACTTACTCAAAGCTCACACCATATTTCATGTAAGAATGAGTCTATTCACAAAGCAAATATGAGCTGCTGTTGTTTCAATGGATGCAAAAAATTTAGGACAAAATATTGTCTCTTAAATATATTTAAGCTGTTCATATCATACTGCATAACTTGTTTATATTGAGTAAGCTATTGTAAACACTGTTTTACTCATGTACAATAAATATAATATTCTGTGGCAAAATGATATGTAAGTTCATCACTTGTCGCCCTCTATCAGTTTAAAGCAGATTATTATCTTTGGGATTGTTTTATCTATGAATGACCTAAAATCTAGGGGTCCTTAATTTTTATCATAAAGACATTCCTGCTATATAACATTTTCCAATTGTCTGTGTATGTGAGGTCATGCATGGTGCATGTATGTGTGTGTGTGCATATGCATATATATGTGTGTATTTATATATATATATATATATATATATATATATATATATATATATATAAAGAGATATCTGATCCAGCTGGGTTTAATCATTTAAATGTAGATCGTACCCATTTAAAATTAAATTGAAATCCTTTTAAGGTGAAATGGGGAAATATAAAACAGAATCAAGGAAATAAGGGGAAAAATATATAGGGTCACCCCTAGAAGTTAGCTATTTTAGACTGTGAAGTGATATCCCAAGAGGAGCGGAAGCAGCTCGATCATTTAAAATTGGACTGGACTAAGCTCCGGAGAATATACCACTGGGAGTAATCATGCCTGACAGAGAAAGACTGAGAGATCTTCCCCATTCTAATTGCCATGATCCTGTGTAATTCAATTTGAAATGGCCTTGCTATCCTAATTCACAAAGATCCTATTTTTACTAACTCTTTCTTTTTCATAATCCTCCTTCTGATATCACTATTCCTTTAAAAGGAAAAAGAAACCCTCAAGCTTGATTCCCAAGTATTCATTGAATTACACTCCTTATTTCCTTTTTTTCCTCCAGACAGACTGTTTTGCAGACTCAGGCTCTGCACTCCGGGCTGGGTAGACAGTGATTATCATCACCCCCTGCTTTCATGCATTAGAGCTGGGCGTTAGCAGGTAAGGGTGAAGGCTGACAAAGAGGTTTTCAAAACTGGTCAGCATAAATGCTTCCAGGAGGCCAATTCAGGGTAATCTATTGAAATGTGGATCAGAAATATTGCCAGCCGAGGCTGAATAACTGAATCTGTTGCATTTAAGTCAAGGCAATATAATGCTTTCAAGGAGAAACATAACAAAAGCCGTAATTACATGTGGAGAATTGTCTGTCCGCATCGTTTGGGGTTAATTTTGAGAAATGGTTGCCATTCTGTCTGGGTCCAGCATGTCTAAGCTATTTTATATATCTAGAGATGCTTCAGGGGTATAGACTTTGGAGACCTGAGTACAAGGGGCCTTCTGGCTTCCAGGAGTTAATTTGAAACAAGATCAAAAGGGTCTGTGATGCAAAGAACCTGAGTTACAGTTTGGAATCACAGGTTTGTCTCATTTTACACAGCACTTCCGTGTTTGAAAATACTGGAAAGTACATGTTAGTGAATTGAATTTTATTAACCCACTAATACTTTAAAATGATAGTGGCCCCTGATTAATTTAATTAATAATCAAAATTGAAGTAGAGCCATAAAATGAATTTCTTCATAAGCTAAGGATGATATTGTGATATAACTCAGTGTTTTTTGGCAAGTTTTCTTTTCTATGTAATTTTTTATTTGACAGTTTGGGAACTGGAGAGCTAAAACAAAACAAAAAGAAATAATTCTAAAAACTTGAAATAAAATTTCCAAACAACTCCCCCAACAATGAGATTAATGCATTAAAATTCAAATAATGATACATGGGTAATAGTTATATTATTAGAGTGATAAAATTTCCCATTGTACCTTATTAACACAAATTCTTTATTTTGAAATATTTCAAACATACAAAAACGCACAAAAAGTAATATAACAAACATTTATTTTTGTTTACCCACCACTCAGAATTGTATAAAAATAATTCTACTTTGTTTTAAAAAATAAACATAGGGACAAAGTGATGAAGAATATTTCAATCCCTCTCTGGTGTTATTTTCCATTCTCCCTCTCTAAAATAACTTCTATCCAGAAGCAGAAGTATACCCTGACCATCTATTGTCTATATTTTACTACATGATAGGAATCCACAATTTGGTAAAAAGTATTTTTGCAAGTTCTTAAAATGTCTATAAGTGGTATAACTTTAGTCTTACTTTTTTCATTCAATATTTTGTTTTTAAGTTGTCTCTATCAATACATATAGATTGAGGTTTAAATAAATTTTGCAAGTGGCAAGGAGACTTCACCTTTGCTTACTTACACATTCCTCAAACAATAGGCATTCAGGTTGCCTCAGAGTTTTCACTGTATCAATTATGCAGTGCATCTTCTCGCTGAGATTTTTGGGTCTAGAATACTTGCCTCTTCAGCTTTCCTAGATACTACCAGACTGCTCTCCGAATTTATATTGTCACCAACAGTGACATTGTCAAATTAATCAGTCTTCTTCTTTATGATTTTTACTTGCTGAGCTTGGTTTAAGAATTCCTTCCCATTCCAGATTACAAATATATGTATTTTATTGTGTGTTCAGATCTTTGTCTTTAGTTCATTTGGAATTTATTTGGAGTATAATGTGAGGTAAGGTTCTCATTTGTCTTTCCTATGGATAGTGCAACTACTTACAATGATTATGGGTTTTTAAAGTTACCTCTGCATGCATCAAGTCCTTAGATAGGACTAGGTATTTTCATTTATTGTTGTATTGAGCTTCCACTAATACCATATTATTTTAGTTGACATAGTAGCTGACATCATTTCAAATGGAGCAATTCCATCTTCTTTGTTGTCCTTCTACAAATTTGTCTTGACTTGGAACTTTATATCCTTATATGAATTTTGTAAGTTTTTCAGAAAATCTTTTATATGACAAATGGTTATAAAATATGTAAGATAATCCATTCCATATATAAAATCACTAAATCTAATTTATTGGTTATTAGTCAACATTAAAAATATGATGCCATGTCATGACACAATGCCTTTGAAATACTAACTTATCATACTTCCTTTCCTCACAAACATAGTTGCTCTAAATTTTATGTCATTCCATTCTCCTAAATCAGGAACCTCTGATATCTACTCTTGCCCCAAGTTTACAGATGTACTCTTTTCCATTGTCTTGGTGTAAAAGTACTTAATATATCTCTTTCTTTCTCTTGATTTTACTCTATTTCTCACTCAAATCAATTTCAGTGAGTTTGTAGAGAGTCCATTTTCCTGTTTTAATCATGCCACTTTTATGCCTTACAGTTTAGATTATTTGCTGCAGGACTTGAGTGAATGTACAATCCACACATCCCATTTCACAGGTGAACAACTTATATGCCAGAGAGAATTTGCCCTGCTCAGAGTCAGGAAAGAAATCAGGACTGTGCAGGTAAAATCTAGTCTAGAACCAAGGTCTCCTGATTCCTGAAGCAATTCTCTTTCTTCCTTTTGTTCCCCTCCTCTGAACCTTCAGATATTATTTCCTAGATGCCCTCTACACTGCACTGATTTTAGTTCATATAAATTCCTTCAAGGAATTTTCTTTAGATTATCCTCTATCCCCAAAGCTTCTATTATGAGCCCTCCTATGACTGATGAAGGTCTACTTAGCCTGGAGAGGCTCTCACAACCATCAAAATCTCCCACTGTGGGATCTATAGCTTTTATGACAGGGTGACTAGAATGCCACTGAGAAAACAGATAAACTGTATTTCAGCAAAACTTGTTTGGTGTTGCATAGATAAAGTCCAGTAAAAAAAACTCTGATCTATCAGAACTTACAGCAAATGTTACATGTTGATAATTAGTAACCAATTCTGCCTATTATTTAAAATTCACTGTAGAAAAGTATGAGTAAATTTTATTTCAAAATTCATTCTGTAAGGAGACTACATGTGAAATTCTTGACATACAGGAAATGCACAAGTATAATGCAATCTGAGGTCCACTATTCATGGTGCTCAAATGGAATTTTACAGAGTTTGGATGAGAGCACTCAGTGGCCAGACCTGGAGTGGGAAGGAAGACTTAGCCTCTCCCCACTTTATCTTGAACTTTTACCTTTCAGCAGCGTTTATGCAGAAAGCAGGTCAATTTTCAAAAGACTTATTTAAAAGATACCTAGGGCCTCCCCAGTGGCGCAGCGGTTGAGTGCTGGGTTGCGAAGCTGCCCGCGGCCTCTGGCGCCGGTTCAATCCCCGGCTGCTCCCCGGCCACGGGAGGAGGGTCCCACATGGCGCGCAGACCTCTCCTGCCGCCCGCTGCTCCCCTCAGCAGTGTACTTCGGTCCTTCTGCCTGCTCTGCCTCCCGCTCTGGCTCTGGTGAATTCTCTCACCCTCCCGTGCTTCTGACTGTACCCAGTGCATGTATAAACAAACAAAACAAACAAACAAATAAATAAATAAAAACATGCCTCTATTAAAAAAAAAAAATTAAAAAAAAAAAAATAAAAAAAATAAAAGATACCTAGTGAATTTTAGAATTGTTGTTTTTTCATTATACCATTTATAAAACAGATTAAAAAAAATCAACACAAAAAGTAAGAAAAAGTAAGAAAGTAGAGTTCCTATATATCCCCTCTCCATTGACATACCTCCACTCCAACAACCCCCCTCAGCCCCCACTCCCCCCACTATATGTCTCTTGCCTTTGTGTGGTATACATGTTGTAATTGGTGCATCAATATTGATACATTTTCTTATTAACTAAAGTTCATAGCTTGTCCTAAGGACTAAGATTCATTCTTTGTGCTATATATTAAATGGGTTTTGACAAATGTATAATAACATATATCCATCAAAAGAGGTTTTAAGTTAACAATATATAACAAGAAGACACCATTTTGAAACATTTAACTATGACAAAGCAAGTTAAATAAACTAAAACCTGAAGATTTGAGGAACTTATTCTTTATAATTCCTACCAGACTGAAAAACAATATAGGAAAAATTAAGTAGCCCTTTCTTTAAAAATTGTATTTATTTTGATAAAGAGTGCTGTCAAAACAGCAAATTTGAACACTTCATACTCTAGCTCATTCTTTTTGGTATACTGTTCTCAAGGTTTGGTGTGAATACTTCACAGTTAAAGTATGTTTTCCCTTGAAAATCACACAGCCATTTAATTTCTGTCCTGGCATTTGGCCTATTGTTTTTATGAAGTTCTATTGAGGAGTAGAATTGATGATTTCCTCTGTGATGGCAAAGAAAAAATTGAGTTACTGATTTCAAATCACTATTATTACCTTTCATGTTTTCTGAAAAAATGTTTTCTTTCTAAAATGAAAAAAAAAAAAAGCATGTTGTTTATTAAATATAAAACCCCATTCTTCAATATGTTGAAAGTTTATCTCAGACTTGGCCAGAAGAAAACTGGAATTCCTTCTCTAAACTTTGGAATCTATCAGATGTCACTACCTTGCCTGATCGACCTCTTTTGCTTCCCACTTATGGAGGCAATATTGTCAAGAAGAGTGGATTGTACAAATGAATCAGACCCACCTGCCCCCCATAGCAACTTTCTTGTAAGTATATATTCACTGATCATTCCTCAAAGACCTCACCCCAACCCCCACAGTAGCAAAGACTTAGATGAAGTCAAAGGTGGTTCTTTTTCCAATATCTTTTCTCTTATGTGAACCGCTATTTTGACTTTTTTTTAAGAATCAAGTCTAAGTTGTTACATTTACTCTAGAGCAATGACTCTCAATGAGTGCTCTCAGAAAGCATTTGGCAATGGCTAGAGATACTATTGGGCTGCTACAGACAAACCGGGGGGAGATAATACTAGCATCTAGTGGGTAAAGGTCAGGAATGTTGAGAAACCGCCTACAGCACGTAGGACAACGTCAATATCAAAAGATTATCCGACAAAAAAATGTCACCGGTATTGAGGATGAGAAACCCTATCGTAGAGTTTTAGATGGCCAATTTTTTTAAAAAGATTTATTTATTTATGCATACAAGAGCTGGGATACAGGCCAGAGATGCAGGGGGTGAGAGGATTCACCAGAGACAGAGTGGGAAATAGAACAGGCAGATTGACCAAAGTACACTCCTGAGGGGAGCAGCGGGAGAGCCAGGAGAGGTCTGCTGTGCCATGTGGGTTGCTCCCTGGCCGGCCAGAGATCGAATTTGTGCTGCAGAAGCTGCGGATTGCCCCATAGTGCGGTGCTTAACCCCTTGTGCCACCAGGGAGGCCAGATGGCCAATTTTTGCATTTCAAAATATTGTATTTGTTGAAATATTAAAGCAGTACATTTTTATTTTTTAAGATAATGTCCGGCAACAATGCAAAGTGTTTTCCTATCACCTTGCCCAATAACAAAGCTACAGTATTTGCAAAGTAGATAACCTTAGTTGTCACTCAAAATTAAACTGTCATAAGGGATCAGAGATTAACTGATTTCACTGCCAACTTTTATAGTGTCATTATTTTCCCCTCTAACTACCTTCTCAGTATCTTTGCTGACGAAGATGTTTTAAAATGGGAGACAATTAGAAGGTTTTGTTTATGAAAAATGAAGTGTTCAGGCACAATGAAATACACAGAGGACCTCTTATGGAATATTTAAAATCTTCTTTCATTAAAAGATTTTCTTAAGTGGCTGTTTGTCATTTTATAGGAACTCCTGCTAATGTTACTATCATCTTTACACATAAACACCAACATTTGTAGACTTCCAGGGTAGCTTTTAGAATTTCACACCCCCTGATGTTACATTGGGTTGCTCAAATGATTTTTCCACCTTAAAAATCACATTATGTAAAAGTGTATCTGAGAATATGCTAGAAAAACCTAACTGGCAGCCAAAGAACTGGCTCCTACTCACTTTTTAAAAAATTTGAATTAGTTATCAATATTTTTAAGAAATTATTGCTCATAACAATCTGGATATTTCCTGTTATTTAAAAAGGGAAAGATTTAACATTTGGGGCCAGCATTCCTCCTTGGCAACAGTTCACTGCAAGAGAACAGTAGCTCAGGGTTCTAGATAGGCCAGGTGCTTGTCAGCTTGCTCTGGTATCACCTGGCGAGCTTCCCTTGGTCACACCAGTGTGTCTGTTCACTATGGTCATTTGAGTTTTGTAACCCCTGCTCCATTACAACTGAGTTCTGCAACTTCAAATGTTTGGTGTTAGTAGAACCCAACATTTGACTCATAAAGTAATTTAGCAGCTCATTCAAAGTAAGATGTAGAGCTAAGACAATTTGGATGGTGGTAGAAAGTCTGAGGAGATGGAGAGTGGAGTTGTGACTGAATGGAATAGTAAGAGTCATGGGAAGAATCAAACTTTAACATGAAAAGTGATTCAGAGGGTCATATCAATCCTCATATCAGAAGAGTCTTCTCAATTTTGGTTAGAAGAGAGCAGGTCAGGTAGTAAAAATGAAGAGAAACCAATGATATTTATGGCCATCTAGGAGGCTCTCTGTTATTGAATTGGCCTATGATTCATCTTTGCTCCAAGTGGTAGTTCCTGATTATGGCCCATGTTCCTGGGCAATCACCAGAATTAGAAATGGAAGACATGAAGAGTGCCATGCAGTAGGAGTCAGCTTTAGGTGGCCTTAGGATATGTGACAAAGGTGGGAAAAAATCATCTCCAATACGAAAACACAAGGAATATCAAATACGAGCATGGAGATTCAAAGTTTAGGTCCCAAGTTAAAAAAAAAAAAAAGGAAAAAAAGGTTAGTTTGGGAAAGATGTAGACCATGGTTTCTGACTTTTGCATTCCTTTGTGGGAAGAGTATTGTTATAGTGCAGCCCGGATATTGAACGGGTTCCTGGCTGTGGGTCCTCACCTGCGCGCTTAAAAGGGACTTAAGAATACTCCACTACAGGCACACACAAAAGGTTAATAAAAGGTTTATTTACACGGGAAAAGGAAATAAGGAAAATGTACAACTCAGGGAGAAAATAGGGAAATAAAGTCTTAAATGCGTCCTACCCGATCCAACAACCTGGAAACCCAAAGTCACTCTCAAAGCTGGCTGGACGCTGCGAGCTAGCGGAGAGCCAAAATGGGGGACCCCCAAAGCCCACGTGTCTGCCTTTTATATCAACCTGGCTGCTTAACCCCACCCTCAGGTCCCAGCTACCTTCCCTTTGGTGGTGATGGGATTTGGAGTTCCCAGTGTCTTTGGCTTTGGCCTGGGGTGGGGGTGGAGTCCACAAAGCCTGTATGGAATTAGCTTTAGGACATCCTTTTCCCCCTAACAGTATGATTTGGGTGAATCTAGAAGATCCACAGCTCTCCTTGTTCTTCTCTCTGTGGTGATCTAAGATCCGCATTTTGGTGAGACTTTAAAAATGTATAGATGCCCAGCATTCAATATTGACTATTTTGCATTGTTCCTAAACAAAACTTTGTTCTGTTTTTAAGCTGCACTGTCATTCTAATGTTTTTAAGCTGCACTGAGCCACCTACCGGGGCTCATATAGTTTTCCCTCAGCTTCTAGGAAACCATGCACTTCTCTTCTCTTTCCTGAGTATTAGTGATACCAGAATTGCAGGTTTTCAGGCCTAGTCTCCCAGCCAGGAACCCATCCCTGGCTGCAGGGGCAGCCATCAGACCACCACAGGCTGGTGTCTCACAAAGCTGCAGCAGGAAATTTGCAGACACTCAGGCAAGCAAGCAGGAAGAGGCGGGTTTGTTTAGAGAAAGAAAAAGTTTGTTGTGGAGAAAAGAAATAAAGTGGGACTTCTAGGCCATGGAACCAGGCCAGGGAGGGGCGACCAGGAAGCCGAAGTGGAGTCAGGCCTCAGGGAATTTATTCCTTCTTTCACTAATTATTTTCAGGCTCCATCAAGTCTCTTTGTGATTGGTTAGTTCTCATAGTCTCACTCACTGCGTAAATGTCTCTGTGCCCAGAACTAAGTCTCTGTGTCCTAGCCCTTATCTTTTTTCTTTATTGTCCTCAATTTGGAATGTCCTGTTGATCTTAGTCCTGGGGTGTTTGATTAGTGCCCTTTGGAATTTGTTGCCCTTATCTCTGGATCCTTCCTTATCTCTCCTGAAGTCCCTGCACTGTCCTTGAGGCTGCCTACTTTTCCCTAACTTGCCCTAGGACTTATTAGTCTATGCTGACAAGATGGTGGGAATAGGTTGCAACTAGGGAATTTCTTCCTTGCTTCCCTAAACCCCTAATTCTGGGGCAGGAGGAGTTGGGGTCTGCAGTTAAGTGAGCTTGTCTATTTAAACTGAGAAAGTGTATTTTTTGGTCAAGGACAACTGAATATTACAAAACAAAACAAAAGAAACAAAGAAAAACCTGAGCAAAACTGATAAAAGAGGTCTGTTACAGCCATTGGCATCATAAACAAGAAAACTTAAGAAGTCATTCTTGGGTTTATGCTTTATCACTGCCTAGAGTAACACAAACATATTTATTAAATTGGTTAGTATACATATTTAGTTTTCAGCGATGCCAACCTCCAATCTACTTTCAGATCCCTGAGATTTTTAATTGAACCCATATTTATAGAGCATCTGTTGGAAAGGGTGCTGGAAACAGCCATAATCACTGAGGTGTTACAGTGACTTTCAAGACTGTATCCAGTGAGGAAGCAAACCACAGAATCTCCAAAGAGCTGGGATGTTTGGAACAGTTAAAAGAGAAAGAAACTGAGACATATTAAAAAATTTGTTTGAACAGAAATCTATTTCAAACACATAGTACCAAACTGGAAGTGGTTAGGAGCAACTCGTGGACAGGAGTGGGGGAAATAAACAGAGAATATGTGGGCAAGCACAGAAAGGAAATTATTTGATTGGCTAGAGGTTAAGGCCTAGCCGGTTGTCTGTGATTGGTTGTCCTTAGCATTTTGGTTAATTCTGAGGCATTTACACACTTGGAATTTGGTTGCTTCCAGAGCCCTCCAGAGCATTAATGCCCTTCAGTCTGAATGCCTCCTGTTTAATGAAAGAGCTGCTCTCATCAGAGTGTCAAATGATTACACAGATAGTAGAATGGACCAGAATGGCTCAAAAGCATTTTAAATCCTCATTGCGGCCTCTCAGAAAATCACCAAGGGATTATAAAATGCTCAGAAAGGCTTCTTGGGATCTTCTTGTCTACTTTCCTTCTCACTCAGAATCTCAACACCACTTCATCTCTTATCTCAGTGTTTCAATTGCATCTCAGATCTCAGTATCTTGCAGGGCTTGCCATGGGAACTCTTTTCCATTCTATCTCTCCACGGCACCCTCCAAACTCTCACCCCCACCCCTGCACTGCCCCCAAACTGGGTTCCCAACTCTGGTTCCCTTATGACTTTTTTCCCCTGCTCTTCTCCTTCCGGGATAGATTTCTAGGGCTTGGGCTTTGTTTCCATTAAGATGTAAATCCTGCATCTCAGCTCATATTCTAATCAGGAAGCCTAAAGGCCAGGCCTGCAGCTGCTGGAACTGCAAGACTCCATCCTCCTGGAGGCTGAAGTGCAAACGGGCAGGCAGGATGCTATGACTGCTCAAAATAAAGATATTTGCTCTGCAAATTTGTATGCAGACATATTTGTATGTGCATATATAGAAGCAGAACTGCACAGAGGGCCATAGCTAAGGGTCACAAAGTGTTGTGGTGGGGTTTAGGAATGATTTTGTGCAAGAACAATATGTATAATGTAGAAATATATGTAGGGTGAATGCTTCTAAATTAATTTTTGTTACTGAACACCTTTACAGTATATTAATAAATGAAATTTTTGCCAAAGGAACTAATAATCCCTTCCAATATCCCACTGCTGTTAATTTTACAATAACAAAACAGAAATTACTGTTCATATGCCAATAAAGATCAGATGAGAGCGATGTACTACCCTTTGAAAGAAATTGAAAACATAGTATCTTTAAATCTGTAAGAACAATGTAAAATAAAATACAAATTATTAAGGTTTGAATATTTTTTTTTGTATTCTTTATTATACTGTTACTCCTGGACAATTTGAGTTGTTTTGTTTATCATTGTAACTAGGACCTAGTAGGAAGATCACTAAATAAGTAATATTAGAAGCTGTCATTTGATGACCCTTTGTTCAGTGCCTGGTGTTATCATATAAAAGCACTGTCTTTCCCTTCCTTTCTCCTTTCTTCCATTCATCCTCAGCTTCTTCCTCCCCCTTTTCCTTTCTTTCTTATTGTTTTGAAATATCTAGACTAGCGCTGCCCAAATCAGGCATAATGCTACCTACAAATGTGAGCAAAATTTTAACTTTCTAAGTAGCCACATTAAAAAAGTAAAAAGACACAGGTAAAATTCAGTTTAGTAATGTATTTTATTAGCCTAATAATATAGTAATAATATATAATATTAACTCCATATATAAAAATATCATTTCAAAGTGTCATTAACATGAAAAAATCCTACTGAGATATTTTGCATGCTTTTTGTATACTGAGATTTCAAAATCCAGACTTTGCTTTATACATTCAATACATCTCATTTTAAAATAACCTCAGTTCAAGTACTCAATAGTCACATGGGGCTACTGTGTAGTGTGTTGGCCAAAGTTTTGGACCATTGAGTTAGAGGCTGAAATTGCTTACCAGCTATTTTCCAAATAATGCATTGCTAACTAGTCACACCAAGCCATTTTCCAAATAATGCATTCTTTCCTTACTTCACATCCAAAATTGTTCATTTATTTATATTCTGATATTTTGTATGTATGCATGGTACTTGATACATATTGATAGAATGAATGAATGATAAGATGACATTGTAACTTATTTTTGAAGGAAGATATATTAAAAAAATTCAATGAGGGGGAAGATTTTATGTTAATAATCCCTGCAGTATTGAACATGTGCAGAATTCCTGACATTAGACCAGAGGCTTGAGAAACATGATCTCACGTGCTGCTCACAGCCTGCTTTATGAGATTGAGATGATTAGTCTCCCTTTAACAAAGAAACTGAGGCTTAGTGATATTTAGTAACTTGCTCAAGGTTAGAATCATAGCAAATTGCAGAGTCAGACCTGAAACTACATTTGTCTGATTCCAGATTGCACTCTTCTTACACGATACTGCTTTTGTAAGGTAACACCACCTAGCTAATGAAATAGGAGAGAGAGAGTGGTGGGGAGGGGTTGGAGGAGGGGAGAGAAGGGAGCAGGAAGAAGTGAGAGAGGGAGGGGAAATGTGTTCATTCTATAGTCAGAAAAAAGACCATTGCTTACTGTAGTGCTGAAATTTTTGTCTCATTTTCACACTATTTTTAAAGAAAAGTAAATATTCTTCCATTGCTTTCACAATTTTTCAATTTTTTCAGAACATTTGGAAAATTATATTTTGGTTTGAAGCCATAAGTGATTAAATAACTTCACAAAGATATTAGTAGTAGAGCCAAGAAGTTACCATTATAATGTTCTTCTTCTGAACTTCCTCTAAACATCGGAACAAATGTCTTCTTTAGATTGAGGTTACAAATTAGAAAGCTAAATGAGGTACGTCTCATCCTTACCTATTCTGTAAGGTAAGCTGCCTGTTGAAAGTCAGAAAATAATGCATTCTTGTGCATATGTAATTGTACAGATAATTACTTCTATCACTTAAAAATATCATTTGCCAAAATAGTGTCTATGATTAATTATGTACATTTATCATTGAGTCAATTGGTGTATATTATAAAAATCCTTTCCCAAAGCTCATGCATCTTCCCTTCCTTCTTGTTTCTTTCAATATAAGTCATTTAGCAATTCAAAGTGTTTTGTTATTCCCGAAGTCATAATTCACCTGCATAGGAACCAGCAACTAAGCTGTCCTCTGGTTGCACAGGGTTGAGATCACGTTGAGGAACTGGAATTCCATTTACAGCTGTTCCAATTGTTTGTTTTTTTCCTAAGATTTTATTTATTTTATTTTTGTGTAGAAAAACTGGGGTGCAGGACAGAGGTGCAGGGGGTAAGAAGATTTACCAGAGACAGAGTGGGGAGCAGAACAGGCAAACTTACTGAAATACACTGCTGAAGGGAAGCAGCTGGCGAGACAAGAGAGGTCAGCAGCACCATGTGGGTCAGCTCCCTCACCAGGGATGAACTCAGGTGATAGCCCGGAGACTTTAACCCTAGGCCTGCCCTGCTTGTTTATAAGGATGCTTCTAGCATTAAAATCCTGGATCAAGCTCACTTATTGATATTTTTAAGTATCTCCATGACCATTTCCTCAGCCCCAAAGCATATATTGTTGGGCAAATCAAATAGCACCAAGGAAAGAAAAAATAATTAAAATATAAAAGTACATAGTAATCTTGAAATTCTGACATGTTGAACTTCCTAATGTGAATACAATATAATTATTGTTAGTAGCAACTGAAAGTACTCTCCATCTTTAACATAAGGCCTCCTGATGGTGTCCCTGATTCTGCTCTGCCTGGATTTTCAGAACATTTGACTGATCCTCTTAAACCTAAGCCCACCCCTCAGTTGTGAACCCTTCCCTCTCTACCCATCACTCAAATTAAAAGTCACAGTGGTAGTAAAATTGGTAGTCTTTGTTAATACAAATAATGCCTCAAAACCCTGATCCCCACCACCTTTAGGACTTTATCTCCTTTGGTTTGTATCTTTCCTTGTTCCCCCTTTCCAAGGAGCATCTTGCTGTTCCTCGAATATTCTAGGCTTTCTCCCTGATTAGAGCCCCCGTGCTTATTGTATCTTCTGCTTGGGCTGCTGTTCCTTGTATTCATGTGGCTGCGTCCTTATCTTCCTATACCTATGCCCTGCATTATCTCTTTTCTTTGCATATATCACTCTTAAATGTACCTGATATTTTCCCTATTAATATTGTTTGTTAATTTCTCCCTTCACTAGAAAATTAGCTCCCATAAGGAAGAGATTTTGATTTATTTGATTCACTGATGACTACTCAGCCCTTGGAATAGCACCTGCCACAAAGTAGGGACTCAAAAAATATTTGTTGAATGACAATACAATTTTTTTTACCCTATATCTTTTAATGCTATTCCCCAGCATAGGAAATAGGGTTTCTGTCTGCCTCAAACTTGTATCCATATAACTCTCAATCTGGCAAGAGGAGACCCCTTCTCATCCCCAACTCCATTTACAAATGCAGTGAGGAGCTGATTGGGTCCCTAGATATAATGCTCTGTGCTGGTGTTGCAGCATGCTGCCCAGTGGCCGTGGAAAGCCTCACCTTGCTTCCTCATTCAGAAAATGAGAAGGAGGTTCTGCAAAGAAAGGTTCTGAGGCAGGAAGGCGGCATGGTCCACTGTAGAGCCCGCCGCTTTGTGGGAAAATGCTTTCTTAATTGTCTGCCTTTTTTTTTTAAGATTTATTTATTTATTTGTTTGTTTGTTTATTTATTTATTTATTTACACAAAGAATCGGGGCACAGGCCACATGCGTGAGAGGATGAGAGGACTCACCAGACACAGACAAGGGAACAGAACAGGCAGTTAATTGTCTGCCTTTTGACAGACTGCATCGTAAACCTTGTGAGGGCTGGGACTAGTTCTGGCTTCTTACCTTTCCATCCACAAGGCATAAAACATAATACAGGCTCAATAAGTTTATGAATTAGTGAATGAATGAATAAATGCATAACAAGCTGCATGGGAGGCAAATGTTAACAGTTTGGCACCCTCCAAACAAAGGAGGACTTTATATAGGTTAAATGCTTAATGGTATTGTGCTGAGACAGCTGAGTGGAGCTGTTTACAATTTGGATCTACCTGACAGGGCACACATTCGCTCAGACCCCTTTGGAATTAGAACTGTGAATCTGCCGCGTTTCATTTCAGCTCATTTAATTTTTTTTCTCCTTTTCTGACTGGCTCCCTTTGAGGTTGCCACGTTCCTTCCTTAGAAATGGAGAGTCCTTCAGTTAGGTTTAGCTCTGGGTTTCAATTACTTCCTTGCAATTGGTTTTGTATTAAGGTTGGGGTTCATGGTATGGATCATCTCTGCTTAAACTTTTTGAGGAAAATCCTTTGCTGCCAAATTTTTGAGAATCTCTTAACTGGCTCTTCCTCTTATTCCCTCTACCTTTTATGTAACCCTGAGATCTAGTTTCTAATAGAAACCACCAGGGAAAACATTGCAAAGTGCCAATCCCCTCTTTTCATTCATTCATTTTAGTATTGCTCAGCTTTGGAGAGGTGAGAGTGAGCAGTTGGTCTAAAAGGGAAAGCAGGTGAAATTCCACATGAGTAAATAATTTCAATCAAGGGTCAAGTGGTGTGAAGAAAAAGAACTCAGAGTCATGTGGTTCACTAAACGTGCCCAGCTCTATTCTACGAGAGCAGAAGAGATTTCTCCAAGAGGGAACATCTGAGCTGGGATTTGAAGGATGAGTACAAGTTCAACAGGCAACAGCCTAATGTTCCAGGTAGAAGGGGCAACAGAAGTAAGGACTTGGAGACAGGGAGATGCATAGCCTCTTTGAGGAAGCAGGCTAAGGCCAGAGTGGCTGCTGTTAGTGAATGTGGAGTGGACATTAAGAGCTGAGAAAGACAGTGATCAGCTCATGCTTGGCCCGATATCCTTGTTCAGAATATTATTTTTATTTTGAGAGGTATATGAAGCCAGTTAGATGATGGAGGATGACATCAGGTACCCTCTGGAATAGATAGCACCAGAGGCATCATGGAGTACAGATTGGATGGAGGTTAGGGTAGCAGCCAAGGCATGTTAGGAGGCAGCTTCATACAGAGAAGGGAAATTGGGATGCTAATTTCTACACCTTGGCAGAATACTGAGTCTTCTGCTTTATCACACCTGTCAGCTACCAGTTCTCATTTGGGAGCTGACAAGAGCATTTATACTGACCATAACATAGTAGAGAGTGGTAAACCAGGAAGGGGGTCTCTGGGCCTATTGAATGGATTGATGAATTTTAGGAGCTTGCTGGTTTTGAGGTTTCAGAGAACATTCATATGGAAAAATAGGTGAGAAGGTTAGGAATGTAGGTCTGAAGATAGAAAGCATTGAGTCCTAAAGCTAACGCTTGGGAGACCTCCACAGAGAGATCATAATAAGAGCCGTGAGGATGAATGTCATTGTTAGAGATCAAGTTAATAAAGAAAGGAAAGATGGCTAAAGAAAAACACCTATGTTTAAGGGATGGATTTTCATTCCACAAATACTGTGTTTACTATATGCCTGGCACTGGGCTGTGAGTCACAACTAAGCCATTAGAAGATGAAAAGATGAGAACTCTGAAAATGTGGAGTAAGAAAACACTAAAGCTAAGCAAGTCTTCTGAAGGAATGGTGGCCAATTCTCTACTGAGGAAGAAAGTGAGGTGAATGTTGAAAAGACAACTCTGAGTTTGTGGACTAATTCGCGCCCCCCCCCCGGCCCCACCAACCCGAGGTAGCACACAGAAACCGGGGCTAGGGACAGACTCGGGGGGAGTGCACATAGGAGACTTCATAAGGTCCTCCATCCATTTTAAAATTAAATTATAGAAAGATAAGTCTTGATAGAAAAAATTTCACTTCATATCTCACTTTCTTGAAATACATCTATTCCATCTATGATTCAAATAGATGTATATCAGCTGTCAGCCAAGAGCAGAGATGTTGTAATTTGATGTTGAGAGCAAGATGACCCTTCCAGGGTCACTACAGTTTCTTGGGGCAGATCCTCCTGCTGAAATATGGAGGTGCCATGATGCGAAATCAATGGTAGTGAGTGATATGGAGATTGGAAATGAAGCTAAACATAGCTTCCTTTGATTTTACCTTTTCATTTTTCTTGCAAGGGACCACTTTAGAAGAAGGATCACCTCTGGATAAATCATCCACTTAGGTTTGCTATTCTAAACAAATACATTATCCTAAGAGAATCAGAGGGGCCTGAATGCTAATTGTGTTCATTTACAGTTCTATGTAAAATTTTTGTTGAAGAAAGGAGATGCTTTATGCAGTTTATAAAGTAGCAGAAATAACCTTTCCTATTAGAAATATTCAGAAAGTGATAAATTACAGACGTAACACCAAGTAAGTCAGTCATGGAGATCAAATTGAGAAAGAAAACATTTTACTTAAACTGAATCAGTTTCCAAATTTTATTTCCAATAATGGAAATATTATTGGAAAGAAGATGTAGGTTCATCTCACCTATTGCTATATAACAAATAGCTCTAAAATTTAGTGGCTCAAAACAATAATCATTTATTTAGGACAGGATTCTGTGAGATGGAAATTTAGGCTGTGCTCAGCCTTATAGTTATATTAGTGGCGTGGGATTTCTTAGGCCTCTGCTGCGCTAGTCAGCTAGATAGCTCTGCATCTGGGGTTTCATGGGGACAGAAAGAGTGAATGGGATGGGTTTATCTTCATCAACCAGAAGACTAGCTTCAGCTTGTCCACATGGCAATTGGGCAGGGTTGCTAAGGAAAGAGTGGGAGAACAAATGACTCTTGAGACATGGCTCAGAATTGACACAAGATTGCTCTACACATTCTGGTAGCCAAAATCAATCCCAAGCTCAGCTCAGGTCAGACTCAAGGAAAGGAAAAACAGCCTTTATCTGTTGATGGAGGGAACTAACTGCAAAGTTACACTGGGAAGGGCAACAAATTCTGATCATTTTGCTATCTACTACAGATGAAGCATCATTTTTATACTATTTGATAAACATATAAGTAGAGAAATTATCAATAGTTGATCAACATTTGGGAAAGAAAATATTTTTACTTCTCACTTTGCAATTTCAAACAAGTACCTCCCTCAAAACAACCATTTGCAGATGAGAGTATATAAGCTGAATTGTTTCGACTTCACTTTTTTTTCTATAATTATGCAGAAAATGCTCGTGTTTTCAGTGATTGCTAGTTTAGGTGTGTGTGGCACAACCAAATCACACACAAAGCAGAACTTCTTAATGGCCAGGATCACTGGTCTCATAATCCTGTATGAAGATTTCAGAGTTGCATTTGGAAAATGGACATTTATTGGCAAATAGTGCTATTTCCATTTTTGTTACACAATTTCAAATTTCCTCTTATTAAAGTGGCAAATTCAGGCCACAGAATAAGTTGAACAAATGAAATATATAACTGGGCATACTTCACCACCTCACTTTGTAATATGTAGACATCTTAGGGATGTAATGACTTTACATGGAGAGTGTATTTTTAAATTGCTTTCTATGCACATAGAGAAAATAAAAGTTTTATGTCTTGGCTCAAACTGAATAGGATCTCACTTAATCGCCATGTAGTACTTTAAGATGATTTATTATTATGCTAATATTGTAATGTAATATTTATTAAGCATTGGAAGTGTGCAGAATTCTATAGTCCACATAAAAGATGCTGGTGGATTTCAAGGAAAAGGACTAAGAAATGCACTCTCCTAATCCATAAGAACAGAGGTACTTGGGAATCTAGCTGAAACAATAAATTCTATTTCATTTAGTACGCAGCATGTGCCCACCAAAAAGTAGACTTATGAAAATGAAGAGCAAAAATCTCTGGCCACTCAGTGCTGCCTTTTAACCAGTGATTTAAAGGTATTTATTTATTTATTTATTAAAGATTTATTTATTTATTTGTTTGTTTGTTTATTTATACAAGTACTGGGTACATTCAGAAGCGCGGGAGGGTGAGAGAATTCACCAGAGCCAGAGCAGGGAGCAGAGCAGGCAGAAGGACTGACGTACACTGCTGAGGGGAGCAGCGGGCGGCAGGAGAGGTCTGCACGCCATGCGGGACCCTCCTCTGGTGGCCGAGGAGCAGCCGGGGGATCGAACCGGTGCTGCAGAGGCCGCGGGCAGCTTCGCAACCCAGCGCTCAACCGCTGCGCCACCGGGGAGGCCCTAAAGGTATTTATTTTAAGAGCACATTTTCCCCTAGACTTGAATTTAGAAAGAGTTAATTCAGTAAAATATTGCTTATTCAAAAAAAGTTTTGGCACATAATCCTCTTCATTATTATCTGACATTCTAAGATCATAAGTTACAGTGGTTTCCATAGAAATGAGTTTTATAACTACAACCCCAAACTATAAGATGAAATACTTTCTAAAAGTTATACCTTAACTATAACTTTACAGCATCACAATAAAATTCACAATGTTGGCAGTGAGTATTTGGAAGTCTCAGACTAGACTTAAAAATTTTCAGTAAGTAGATAATTTTCTAAGAAATTATTAATTTTTTTAAAGATTTTTATTTTTTATTTATACAATAGCTGGGGTACAGGCCAGAGGCGTGGGAGAGTGAGAGGATTCACCAGAGACAGAGCGGGGAGCAGAACAGGCAAACAGACTGAAAGCACTGCTGAGGGGAGCAGCGGGCTGGACAGGAGAGGTCTGCCGCACCATGTGGGAATCTCCCTGGCTGGCCAGGAATCAAACTGGAGCTGCAGAGGGTGCAGACAGCTTCACAGTGCTGTGCTCAACCCACTGTGCCACCGGGGAGGCCCCATTTTCTAAGAAATTAATAGCTTATTTTAAAAGATCATCACTACAGTGGCCAAGTAAAATGGGAAAAAAATGAGATAATTATTAAAATGAATAAAAAAGATCTACATTCCCAAATACCAGCATACAAATCCCCTAAAAGGAGCCATTTATCTGAAAAAAATAAATGGACATAATTTGAGGAAAGTGTTTCTTAGTTTGTCATAATTCTACACTTTAATTTTTCAGCCAGTTTAGATCCAGGGAGGAAATGAAAAGTCAACTATAAAAGGAGTTTAGAAGCAGCACTTCCTTTTCATGAAATCATGTTCTCTGATGAAGGGTTATATCTTTTACTTGTTTTTAAATAGAATTCTCTCAGAAGCTGATGGCAATCTTGGGTGAAAATTGAAAAATAAGTCTCTCTCTGTCTATATATGCTCATATGTATGCTATACATGTATATGTATGTATATATGTGTGTGTGTGTATATATATATGTATATATATGCATTGATGAAATAAAAAAGATGTTCTCATTTTTGGGGGGTTTCTAAGCAAGTAACAACACAAAAACACATACGTACTTTTTGGTGATGGTAGATGGAGGTGGTAGCAGAAAAAGATTATCATTATTTTTAATATGAAAAACAGTAACTATTGCTGAACAGGCTACTTATATTCTTTTTGTTTAAATAAGGTACTCTATAGATATCTATAGTTCCTGTTGTAGTGAAATAAATATAAACCTGTTTCTTTTGTAATATGCATTCATGGTAAAGTTTAGTTTTAAAAGCAATGTAGGGCTACTTAATAATTCACAAAGAAAATTTTAGGACAGAATACTTAGACTAGCTGGCTGATTAGATTTATAAAATGAAGATAAATTTTGTTTTGTGATTTCTATTTAAAAATTTGAGGAGGGGAAATACAGAGCAATAAAAAGTACATACATATTTAAATGGTAAAAAGACAATTTGAAAATTTCTTTTGGGAATATAATCACTTACCAATTTCAGCTTTATGGTTGAAAACTGGCCATATAACTATAGTACATAAATTTGAAGACTAGATCGTGAGAAGTGATATGGAATTTGGTGGAATCAACCATCTCTTATTTGCTTCTTTTAAAATTACATGTAAGCCCATACACATTTGCAATCTGTAGACACATAACACCTATTTACACATATTCTTAATTAAATGGCTTAGTTGCTCAAAATTCTCTGTTTAAAAAGTTGACTGCGTAGATCTTACTTAAACTATGCTTTGAAATGGACAAATAACAACAAATAGATGGTTAATTCAGAAGTTAAAAATCTTAAAAAATAATCTTTTAGAATATCGCAGCAATTTGTAAAACTGTTTTTATTATCCACATAATTCAAGAAGAAGGGATGCTTTAGAACAGACTCCAGAAAGCATCATTAAAGTAAAAATGAGAAAGGGAAAGCTGGAAAATTCATGATGGAACTCCAAGTTCACAAGACTGAAAGTGGAAACTAGATAGAGAAGCTACTCTTATCTAGTAGACATATTTTCCCTCCTTGCAGGTCACGCACAAGAGAGACAGCTAGACCAGAAATAAGGAAGGAACATTTCCTAAAATCTTTGAGAGAAAAAACAGCAAAGAGTTATTTGTAAATATTCTGAGAAACCTGTTACAAAGGACAGTGAGGAGAAGACTTCATTAAAAAACTTTGAAAAGTCTGCAGGCAGGAGAGCTGGGCGACAGTTTGGTGACAGAAGTTGAGTTCCTTGGGGCTCTGTAATGAATTCTAAATATTCTAGGCACATAGAAGGGTTAGCTTAAAGACCATTACATTAGCACTGCTAGAAAGATTTGTGTCTAATTATTATTTCTGTAATTTTTGCTCTTGAGTTTATTTCCTTTATACTATCCTCTGGGTGTTTAACTGTTACTTTAAATAAGAGTTGCTTAGTCTGTAAAAGGTGGGGTTTCACTGGAAAGCTTGCTTGGTTTGTCCGGACACTTGACCCACTGCAGCTTCCCTTGTATCTGGCAGCAAAAGTAAAAAAGAAGTCCAAACTATTCCAAAAAAGGCAGGTTAACCCACATTTCAAAGTTAGCACGACCCGTGCAACCACCTCTTGGTGCCATTATGTGACACATGAAAATTATTTTTAAAGAATCTCTTCATTTTAATAGAGAGGTCTATGAAATTCATTTCACTAAAGTGTCAACATTCCTACCTCAATGGTTAGCTGGAAAATTTCTCCAGGAAAAAAAATAAGTATGAAATTAATTTTTTTACTTGATATATTAAAGTTATTAAAATAAAAATAAATTAACCAATAATTACTTGGATCAGTAATTCTCAATCCTCTATGTGCATTAGAATTCCCTAGGGAGCTTTAAAAATTAGAGATCTTAAGTCCCTTCCCCTAACCAACTGAAACAGGGAGTACGACCACAATATTATTCTTTTTTAAAAAGCTCCCCAGGTGACTCTAATTCCTAGCCAAGGTTAGAACACTGAAATACATAATTCAAGGACAATAAATAAATAAATAAATTTTAAAACTATGCTGCCTGTTAATTTAAATGTAAACATTTGAAAAACGTAGTTAAGCTCTCTTAACAGTTCATTCACAATCTACTACTCTGGTCTCAGCGCCCTACAATCCTGTTTCAACTTTATGGAACTCAAAACAATTGAACACTCCCTGTACTTTTATTCCTCCATGATTTTTTTCTCACTGTTTTATTTTTATCCTGTCTGAACCTCCTTCTATAGTTGGCAAAATGTTAAACTGTAAAGTCCAGTTTAAAGTCATTGCCTCTGTGACACTGGACTCATCTTAACAGAATTATTAAATAATGTTAATTTGTATACATTCATATCATTTGAATATTTTCCTGAGTACACAAAATCATTTTACCTAGTTCTTGGTGTACAGTTAACCATGACTTTTTTAAACTGTAACTATGTATCATTCATATTTTCTGCTTAGTTACTTCAAAACCAATAATTACTTTGCTATATAATCCCAGAAAGAGGATTTGATTTAGACTTTTGAGTTATTTCACATAGATTTGAGTTATACTCTGAACAGTGGCAAATTCCAATGTCTTTTATTTCAGTCCCTTGAATCATTTGAAGGAAGACCATAATGTATGCAAATTTTCTCCATTTAAAATGGGACTATGCAGACTCTAAACAAATTGGAGATATAAAATATCAGGACATTCATTTTCATTTGATATGTTGAACTTTCACACTTGGTTATAGTATTTGTTTAAAATAGGAAATAAGTGGATAGAATTTCTTTTTCTCTTTATTCTTTTGGCTACGACGCCACAGGAAGCCAGCTTGCTAACTCCTTGACACCTGATATTTCCCTGACTAAAAAGACTCTCAGATGAGGGTCAGCATTTTTCCTAAGACAGGAGTCGTGAATTCTCTCCTTCTGAAAGATACTTAAGTTCCCTGAAAGGGTCCGGAATATTTCCTGCAAAACGATTTCAGTCATATAAGCACTGATTAGTGCTATCAGAAAGGCTGAGGGAAGAAATTCATCCTTCCTGCTACGGGGGTGGGGAGGGACACCCGAAAACAGACCAGGAACTTGATCAGCGACAATAGGTGGGGCGGGGAATAGATTACCTTTTACACGAAAATTTTGTGAAAAAAATGAAAGGGTAGCCTTGGGTTCTCCAGCTTAAAAATCCCCACTTCTCACTGCTGGAAATTTGTGAAACATACAGATGAAAAAGAAGCATTTGTGCTAATATTCTGAATTTACATTTTTTAAAGTTAGGAAGGTGATTGGTTCGAGTAGTCTGTGATGGGGTGTATAGCCACACAGATAGCAAATGATGTTTAGTCAGAATACAAGTTATTTTCTTAGGGCAATTTCAAGATGCCTTCGGGTAGGCAACTTTTCTGCAATTGAGAAACTACTCAACTTTTAGGCAAGAGCCCAGAAACATCCAGGTAAATCCACGCCGACCAGAACTAGTTTTTCCCCCTCAAGTCTTTGTTGAGCATGACCCCCACAGTGTCTAGCAAACTCCTCCTGGGCTGAGCCGCGGGCCAAAACCCGCTGGCTGCGGACTGCCGGCCCACCACTGGAGGGCGTCTGGACGCTTTCAAACGGCTCCAAAACGCCTGGAAATCCCGAGCTCTAGAATTGGAATGCGCAGGAAGAATGTACTACTTGATTCTGTTGGGTTAATAACTAAAGGGGAAAACAGGCAGGTTTGGGCGCAAAACTAAACAGCTTGCTTTCTGGAGATCAGTTCTTCCCACGGAGACAGCAACCTCCCTATAGAGCGCGAGAGAACAACACTACGCAGGCCAGAGCCTGCGGAGCCCCGCGAGGGCGAGTCTCGAGGGTTCGTAGCCCCGCAGCGCCGCGCGCCCGGGAGGCTTCTCTCGCGTTTGGACAGCAGGGGAACGTGTCCCTGGGCGCCGGCGCCGCCTCGCAGTGAGGCGATCGCGTTTCGGTGGCGGCTGGGGTCCAGGCCCTGCAACCTACTGTACAAGAACAGAAACGAAGGCCTTTTCCAATAATAAAGGGACTTCCCCAACCTCCCTTTCTTCCCGCACCTGGTTCGTTCAAAGCATTTATCTTGCGGGGAATGGGCAGCGAACCGAACCCGGGGTTTAAATGGAAAAGGTGCAAGATATTTCTTATGCGCTCCCCTGCCACATTCATTTTTTCCCTGTTGAAGGTTCTCACTGAAGTGCAGTCACTTTACTCTGTAATTTTCTCGATTAAAAAAAATGTTTGCAGAGCACCACTTTAAAGAAAAGTCTTGCTTCCAGCCCATGGACCTTTAAATTCCAGATAGGAGAGGGCAGTTGAAAGGTGGATGAGAACAGCTTAGGTTTCCTTATAACCCAGCGCCTAGAGAAGAACAGCGCAGAGATTTACAAGAACGTATTTACTGAGATTCCCTGCCAGCCTGTCTTCCCGGACTTCGTACCATCTGAGGGGCCCAGGAGACAGATTTCGGTTCTGCCGCTACAGGGTGGAAACCGGTTCTTTTGTAATCGACTCTACTCTGCAAAAAGAAAAGACGAGCCATTCCTCAAATCATTCCTCAGCCCAGAAGAAATTCAGCATCCAAAGGGTTACGCGCGGCTGCGGGGCACGGGAGGAGGAGGCGGAGAGGGCGCCTCGGCACTCCCAGTAATTCAATTAGTCAGGTTTCTGGAAGGTGGGGCCCAGGAGAGGGGTAGGAGGAGTGGGGAAAGGAGGAGGTTAGGAAAACGCCTCTTTCTCCAGTAACAAACCAATGGGGTTGGAGTAAGGAGAGAGGAAAAACCCCGATCTGTAAGCAAACAGCAGGCCGTTCCCTGACTGGCTGCTCCAGCCACCCCCACCCCTTCCCAAGTAAACTGCAAGAAGGGAAAAAAAAAAAAAGAAAAAAAAAAAAAGGCAGCCCACATGACCTGGGCCGCGGCGGCAGCAGCGCTGGCTGGGCGCGGGCTGGCGGCGCCTCCCCCTGCTCGGCCCGGAGCTCACACCAGCGCTCGCGCCACCCGCCTGCCCCGCGCCCCGCGCCCGGGAGCCCCCCTCGCGCTGCACCGCCCACGTCCACGTTCACGCGCGCGGCCTCGCGCTCCCGTGTGGCTAGCGCTGCTGGGTCGCCGCTGCTGTCGGCTTTACACGCAGGTCATTAACGAGGGGGCGTGCCCGAGGAGATTTTTCCCATAAAGCATTTTTTTCCTTTTTTTTTCTTCTCTTTTGCAAAACTGACTTTTACTCCTTTCCACTTCTCGCCAGTCGTTTCTCTCCTTCCCGGGCTGCTCGTGCTGCCGCTGCACTCAAGTTTATTTTCCCGCCTGGTAGGTGTTTTCAGGGTTCGGCTGGTGGTCTTCACCTCTTGTTGCTGCTGTGCCCAAAGAGGGAAAAAGGAGCAGCTGCGGGCGGATGAGGAAGGTCTTCTGATGTAGTCATCCGAGAGGTGCCGTTCGCTCGTGCGCGTTCTCCGTGTCTCTTTTTTTTTCTATTTTCCCATTTCAAACTGATTGATGCATCTCTACAAGTTGCCGGGCGCCGGGTTGGACCCTTCGGAGTCGCAGGGACACTTCTGAGAGCTCACCCTAGGCTCTCGGCTTCGCGTCTGGGGGCTCCGTCTTGCTCCCGGAAAGCGACCGGAGACTTGACATCAGCCCATTCAGGAGTTGGATCGATTCATTTGAAAGTGATTGTTTCCCCTCCCGCTCCCCAGACGGACAGTTGGGCTGACGTCGTCCTGCAGGTTTGGGCATCCCAGCCCCTCCTGGTTGGCTGGTTCGTAACCTCTGCTCTTCATCTACTCTGGCGCACCCACACCCGGCCAGGAAAAGCACGCGCGAAAAATCCCCGAGGCTCCGCCAGCGCCCGGGGTGTCGTCTCCCACCGCTGTCGCCGCCGCAGCCCGATTCCGCCGGGGAGACCTGCCGGAAGACGCGAGGAGCCAAACTTTTCTTTGCGGATTGCCGGGCGAGACCGCTCCTCGCCCGCGTAGCTGCGGCTTAACCAGTTCCAGGACGCCGGCGGGGCTGGGTGTGTGGCTTCGGATTCCCACCCTTCTCCGCTCAGCGCCGCGCCGCGAACCCGCAGCACATAGGACTCCTGCGAGATTTCCAGGGGTCTCCCGGTGAAGGCACGGAGGAGGCGGGAGAAGGGGGTTGTCAGACTCCCCGGGCCACGAGCGCGCAGACCGCCTTCCCCGCGAAGCCCTCTTCCTGCAGTTTGCCTCCGGCTGCCAAAGTAACTTGGAGCGAAGCGGGGTGCAGTGCGAGGGCCCTGGGCGGCGGCGGAGCCGTGCGCAACCCGCGGCGCCGACGCTGAGCCAGGCCCGGCGGGCCGGTGTATGTCTCCCCGCGACCGCGGCGCGCAACTCCCGGTGACTGTGCAGCGCGCGCCGCCGCCTGCCCCAACCCGCGCTGCCGCCGCCCGGCCCGGCGCGCACCTCCCTCTCCCGGGGTGACCGGCCCGCCGCCGCCCGAGACACAGCTTGGCACCCCTTCCCCCGCCCTCGCCGCCGCCAGCCACACACACGCGCGCTTCTCTCCATCTTGTGATTCCTTTTTTTCTCCTGAAGCCTCCAGTGGGGGTGCGAGTTTGTCTTTATCCCCCCCTCCCGCACCACCGCCTTTTTTCTTCTTTCTCCTCCCCCTCCTCAGCTGGGTGCGCGCCCCTTTCTTTTCTTGCTCCGCTTCATTTTTATTTATTCATATTTATTTGGCTCTCGCTCTCTCACTCGCTTTCTCCTCTTCCCGTCCTCCCTCCCTCCGGATTCCTATTTTCTCCCCGGAGTGGCGCGTTGGGGGCTCCTCCGCTGGCCAGGCGTGATGTTGCACGTGGAGATGTTGACGCTGGTGTTTCTGGTGCTCTGGATGTGTGTGTTCAGCCAGGACCCGGGCTCCAAGGCCGTCGCCGACCGCTACGCCGTCTACTGGAACAGCAGCAACCCCAGGTAAGGCAGTGGGGGGAGCGGAGAGCCGGGCTACCCTGGCCTTGGGGCCCTGCGGAAGGAGCGGCGCGGCTGGCGCACACCGGCCGCCACCGGAGGCGCGCACCCCCGGTGCTTGCGTCGCCCGAGCGCTGATCGCTTCGAGGTGCTCGCGGAGGCGCTCCCGTCGCGCCCCTCTTTGTTAAGCGGCGGCGGAAAGGCTGGGCACCCCTTGGAGTCCCGGGGGCTGCCTCTTCAGCGCGCTGCTGGGAGATTCGGAAAAGGCGCGAGCCGGGGAGTCGAGACTTCTGCGCCACCCCGCCCTGGCCGGCTGGCCAGCATCCCGATCCGGGCGCAGGGCTTGGGCACCGGGAGCTCTGGGTGCGCGCCGCTAGGAGCTCCCGCCTAGAGCGCGGTGCGCTGGGGACAGCAATCCGCCAGGCATCCCCAAAGTTTTTTTTTTCCCCTTCTCCTATCTTGCCTTCCCTTTTCTCCGTGCGCTCAGAGAGCGCACCGGCTGGGGGAAGTGGGGAGCATGGGGGGGTTGGGAAGCGGAAGCTTTAGATTTTTATTTTCTTCTTGAACCGCGAGAAAATCACCGGCCCCGTGGTCCATCTGGGCCCGGCGCGCTTAGTAGTGGAGAGAATTCCCTCACTTCCTCCACCCTCAGGTGGGCTCAAGGTGCCAGAAAGTTTGATCTAATGCCGGGTTACGTCATTTGTGCGGATCGAGCTGCTGGAGTTAGCCGAACCAGGAGGTGGGAGATCTTCGTCCCCGGGTTGGCCTGCAGCCGGAGGAACGTGCGCGATTACCTGGAACCGTTCGGCGGGCGTCCCCCGAAACCTACAGGGTACGCGGGAGGCAAGCTGTGGGCTCCGGGGGCTGCCCTCACGCGCCTATTGGACCCTGACATCCGCAGACGTTCCTAATTCACCGGCCCTCGACGTGGGGTGTGGTGGGGATTGTCCAGAGTTCCTGGCGGACCCCTTGGATCCATTGCTGCTCTGAGCCCTACTTTCTCTGGGGCCTACGGGCAGCAGTCGGCTCCGTTGGGCATATTACTCTGCTGCTCTGGGACCGAGGCCAGTTTCCAGCTGTGTGTTGGTCTCGGCCCCCGCGTAGGAGTGAAATAGCATCGAATATACCTAAAATTCCAGGGTTTTCCCCGGGCTGCATTGTAAGTTGTAAGGACAGCGGCGGGAGACTATGGGGAGAGTTTGCGCTTGCTTCCCGCCTAATGTTCCTGGGGAAAGAGGATCCTCGAAAGCCTTCAATTCTTCCTACCTCCGGGTGGCCCTCTGCCGCCGGCCTCTTGCCTCCCCTCCTTCTGTAGGCATGGGAGGGATTCCCCACTTGAGGTAGTGTCAACTCAGATGAAGAAGGGCAGATTTCTGCACCAGCAGTCCACCGCCTGCCTGCGGAGCAGTAAGAGAATTCTCCCGCCCTGCCAACCCAAGAAAGACAGTCACACCCAGGTAGCCCAAGCCCTCGTTGTATTGCCTGGCAGAAGTGGAGACATCCCTGAAAGTTTGGTTTACAGAAAAAGTCTGGTGGAGGTGGGTGTTGGGATGGGAAGCTATTTCTTACTTTGACATGCCACTTACCACTATTAGGAAAAGAGAAAGAGAAGCTATCCTGCCAGAGGAGATGCCTTTTATTAAAGCTGACAAGACAAATAGAGCAAGCTTTCCAGTTGTGATGGTGTTAAAAGCCAGTCTCATTAGGTTGGTTGGTTTTATTCCCCTTTGGGCTTTATTAGTCAGCATATATGAAACAGGAATTTATATTTCTGAACTTCAGCACCTTATTAAATAAAACAACGGCGAAATTGATTAGTTAAATTTGGAATATTTTACTCTTGGTTGTTTTTTCTTTCCCACTCCAAACTTCACAGTGTCATCTTTCCTCCTGGTATTCATTTACTTGGATATTTGGTGTTCTAGTCATCCTGGTTAAAATAGAAAGAATCAGCAACACCCCCACTCTACCCCTCCCTCTTAACCTGTCAAGCTAGTCTGAGTTAGTTTGAGGACATTTTATCTTAGGTTATCTCTGTTTTATGCTTTTGATACTGTTGTTTGGTTTGAGATTAGCACATTGATTTTTGTCACAGGTCATGTTTTTTAATAGATCTGCCCTGCCTGCAGAAAACTCTTCTGCTAAGGATGCCATGGTGGCTTTGAACCTGTCCACACAGTTAATCTGTAGAATTTTAAAATACCAGGAGTATTCTCAGGTCAGTATTTTAATTTGAGATTTGGGGGAATACTTTTCTATTTGCTCATTATCAGTTTGATAATGTTCAAAAGAATGACCCGCCCTCCCCAAGAAATTCAGCCTTAACATTTAGTATTCTTAGGAATTATGGATACATTTACTCCATGTGTTATCACAGTAAAACTTATTTTAGAAAATAATACGATTTAAAACATAGGTGGTAGTAGGCAGATTTATCTCTGAAATGTTGAATAGCTGGTGCTTTTTTGATTTAGTAGGAAAAGTCAGCTTGGAGGTAGCTTAAAAGGAACCAAATGCAAAATAAATAATGTTGAATAAACACTCATTATATGTCACGAAAAACAGCACATCAATACTGTAGCAAATTTTCAGAGGGTTACTGAATTTTATAAAGTCATTGTTTTACATTTGTTTTTCATGTGTCACTTTTGTAAAGTAAGGTAGGTTTGCCTTTAATTTTACATAAACCCTGGTATAGTAATGAAAACGGAAGACTTAAATCTTTTGGGAAAAAATGGGAAACTTTAATTGCAACTTAGTTTTAAAATATTTTTCCCTTAGAAGAAAAGTTCAGTGGACACATTAAGCTGATGATAATGGATACTGTGACAAAATGAAGTCACAGTATTTAGCCTATAATAATGGGCTTCTATTTGCAGTTATGTTTACATAAAATTAGAATTAATCATTATATCGTGACCACAGTGTTTAAATGTCTTATTGTGCAACTTGTGTAGTTACAGGAGTTTTCTGTCGACCTTGGGTTTCATTACTGGACTCATCAACACCATCCACAAATTAAAGTTCACAGAGGAAAAATATTAAACTTACTTGCTGTCACATAGTTTTACTGTTAAACTCTGTCTTTCCAGGTATTCACTTCTGGTAAATGGATATTCAATTTTCAAATGGTGATGACTTTTTAGTTGCTAGTATTATAGGGCAGCGGGCCATACAGATTTTATGTGTTGAATCGGCACAAATCTCTGAAATAGCAACTAGGAACTATCAGTCTGAATAGAAATATACAATAACATTTGTGCAAGTGGCTCTTCCACATTTAAAAATTTTGAAAAGTTGTATAATTCACCTAAATAGATAATAGAATGATCCGTTTCCTTTTATGCTAAAATCTGAACTGGTGTTTTACTTAGTAATTTTGAACAAATGAAAATCCAAAAGAATATAAGGTTGTCCTTAATCTTTAAGTGCCTTTAAAAAACATTTGCATTATCAAAACTTTCACGTTCTCCCTTAGTAGTTATATTTATAAAGATAGAGATGCCTAAATATTAAGATCACATCTCTTAATTTGAAGCATGCTATAAATACTTTGGTGCTTCCAATGAGAATATTCTTTTAAACACTGCATGCATATTGAAAAGTTCTTGGATTCTTTTGACCATTTGCCAAAATACTATTAGAGTAACTAAACAATTCTCTTAATGGTTGGCATTAATAGATGAGATAATAAAATAATACAGGAGCACATATAATCTTTAAGAATGCTGATTCTCCTCACTTGGTGTTTTGCTTTTGTTAAGGGTATTCTCTAAAGGGGGGAAAAAAAAAAAAAACCCACCAAAAAAACCTCTACAGGTCATCTGGGATTTACTAAAATTTCAGCTAATCTTGTGTTTTCTTTGGACTTTTTCAATTCTTGTAGGGACTTGTAAATTAAACATTTCACTTTAGTGTAGCAAGTAATTGACACCACTTAGTTTTGTTAACATGTAATCTTGGAGTTGTGAAAGTTAATTGAGTTCTAAGTCAGCACTCCCACATCCCTCTGATAGTGTAGGTCTTATGTATGTGGTTAACTATAGTCAAGAGAAGTAGCAACTTTTTTTTTTTTTTCTTACAAACCCTTGGGTATTTTTCCTCTTTCAAAATTCAGTTGTTTCACTTTTAAAAGTCTAGGCCATCAGTGTCTTCACATATATGGCAATATGCTAGCATTTTGCCTTTCCCGTTGACAAAGAATGAAATCAGTTTGGATGAAATCTAAGAATTTGTTTTGAGGTAAGATGAAGAAAGTTGATTTTGTCTTGAATGAGTTTTATCACCAAACTTGAAAAGGAGTAAGTTTATTTTTAAAATTCAGAATATTTTAGATAATATTTTTGTATGTTCAGAACATAAAAGTTCTTCACGCTGAAGGCATTAGAATTTTTTAACTTATTTAACTCTGAGATTCAATGCATGGTATTACTTTCAGATGTTTTGAATCAATTTTATTATTTTGATACTTATGCCAGAATTTATGTAAACCCTCAGATAAAAATAATGCGGTGTGATTGAGATTTATATCCCATGTTTTTAACCTCATACTTTTAGAAGAGACTTGAAACAAATCCTCTCCCATTCCCCTTTTTTAATCTAGAAATTTTTAAAACAGTAATGTGCATCTTTTGTTTTAGGTCAGTTTTCATACTATATTGAAAAGCAAGGTTAGCTGCTGAGGTGTTCTAGTCCATCCACTTTATGTATTGTGCTGTCTATTAATAATAAGTAAACAGAAATAGCCAATTGACTTATCTTAAGATGGTTGGAACATCCGCACTATTAGAAGCACACTTAGCTATACAGTCTAATTTGGCATTTCCAGGGTGAGAGGAAGGTCAATAAACTACTTTTGATTAAAAGAATTGGGAATAATCTTCAGTAGTTCATTACTCCCAGTTAGTTGATTTTAGTGGTATTAAGTAAACCATTGGCTCACTGAGTGAATATCTTGTTGCCATGTGTGTTCTGGCGGATGAGCAATAGCTTTAGAGGCTTCCAACTCTGAAGGCTGAGGATCAGGTTTGAAAGGAGCACTTAGCTGTTGGTGGGTAGGAGGGGTAAATTAACCTTGTGAATTTCTTGCCCTTTAAACTTATAAGATGCTGTTAGAATAGTCATCTCATTGCATTCCGTCTATTGGACTGATTTCTTGTTGGATAGGGACAGATAAAGTTGAGTGCCTGCTTTTCTCTCGGTTGCTGTGACTCAGGCAAGCTACCAGCTTCATGCTGGGCCAAGAAAAATGAATGAAAATTAGTCTTTCAGGAGTCCTGGCCTTTACAAACTTGGGAGAAGTATACATCAAAAGAATGTACCTTTGAGAAAGAGAAAACATTGAGGTGTAAGTGATGAAAGCATAAGAAAATATTAAGAAGAGATTTTTTTTTTTTTATGTAGGAAGCATTTGGTCTATTGTTTGGTGGGATTTATTCCCCAATTTAAATTATTTGCTTAATAGTGTTTTAAAAGATGCCATACAGCACTCTTCATTTTTCTATTTGTTTTGTGTAACTTCTGGTATCAGTGATGATTTAAAATACTATCTTTTAAGTAATGAACCATTCTTATGGATTCCATGTTATTGATTTTCATTTCAGAAATAATACACAAACTATTAAAATTGCATCTCTGAGTAGAATGTCCACATTGAAAAGGAAGCCTGTGATTTCCTAAGTATAGTAAGAAATGCCCCGGCCACTTACTTAAGATGCTCAGTCAGGATCAGTCTGCTGAACGGGTTAAAAATTGCCTTTTGATCATTTGTGATGGATAACACCTTCATATTCAGGTATAAAAACCTCAAAGAGGAGTATAAGAAATGAGGTGTTAATATTCACTTTTAGTAATTTGTCTTATGATGGTGGTCCTAGACAGCTAAACATCAATAAATTACTGTCTCTTTTCAGGGCTTGATTTATATTACTAGATTTATATTTTAGTCTGCTTCTTAACCTATATCCTGAGCTGTTTTATGGAAAAGTTTCTTGTGATTAATTTCAACTTCCAGTGTTTCTGAATGGATATTACTCACTACCAGAGGATTTGTCCTCTGAAATGTATCTGCATTTATGTTTTCAAAATTGTCAGTTATAAACAAAACAGTGCAATAATGCAGAACCATGTAACATGAAATTAAAAAGCAAAAATGCAAGTTTTTTCTGTACTGTAACTGTTATGCATAGGTTTAAGTATTAATGAAAATAGCTCCTTATATCTTAATATTTTTAGTTCTAATCTGTATTCTTTATACTGTGAAGGATTTACTGTAAAGTACCGAAATCTCTCCGCTGTTTTCTAATCTCAGATGTGTATGGGTATAAACTCTTGATTTGAAGCTTTTGAGTGTAGTTTTCAAACTGTGAGGCATAGATTGCAATAAAAACACTATTTTAAAATATTGAAAACTCCTTAAATTAGCTAGTTGCTTAGAGACAGTAGTGTACCACAGTGATGGTTAGCTGTGCTTTGATTTACATAGAATTCTATCATTTTCAATAAGGCAAAATAAACCTTTGTCATCTTTAGAAACATCCTTCATACAATTGACAGTTGACAGGCTGAAGAAAATGTTACTGTCAGGTCTTATTTTCTGCTCAAGTGAGAAATAAAAATAGTTTTGAATGATATAAAAAATCTATTTACAATTATTTCAAAATGGAAGAAAATATTTTTTAATTTTTATGTATATATCATTGAATTAACGACCATTTGCTCCAGGGAGGTCAGCAGAGTGTAATTCATGGAGAGATCATCTAACTTTGAGGTTCCCAGGCTGTTTACTTTAAAAAGCCAAGGTAGTTGACTTGTTTGTAACCTGACAGCACTTTTGACATTTTATGATGGGACTCTTCATGAGATATAAGTTATTGATATCATTCCTATTATGACTTATCAAGCAACCTGATTTCATGACTAATTATTCTGAGTCTGTTGGGAAGAGTAAGTGGGAATGTGGGTCATGTGATAGTTCTCTGTCTATGAATTGGGCAGTGAGGTTATTTGTGCACAAAGATTAGACTGTTTTTTTAAAAATGCTTTGCTATTAATGATTTTAAGTAACTGCAAGTATAAACCATAGATTTCCATGTGAAAGTGCTTGAATACATATTTGGAGATTAGGAAAAATGAAATTTGATAAAGTTTTTGTTTTCCGATTTAGCAAAGCGAGATGTTTGGCTCTCAGTTGAATCAGCGTTTTTTTAATCCCCCAGAAGCAGCCATCTTGTTTTAAGACCGATTTTATTTCTTTCTTGAAAATGGTCCGGAAATGAATATGGACGATGCAAAAGGACTGAACCACTTTATATCATTTCAGCAGTGCTCTACATTTAAAGTTCAGTCTTATTTGTGAGATCACCAAAATGCTATCTTCTTGTATTCAGCTGACTGAAAAGAATGTTTAACTTAATAATAATATATTTTAAATCCAAATACATTCTATTTTAATGTTAAATGTTGGGCTGTACCATGTAACATGACTTTTCTCTAAAAGCTTTTAGTTTATTGTTAATTTTAAAACAAGACATTAATGATCTCTGTTGTCATTCCCTCATATCTCTGATTTATGTTTTATGACTTTACCAAGTAGGTGTTTTTATTTGTTGGTTGAATTTTTTCTTCCCCCAAATTGCTCAGCTATACTAGGAGTCTTTCTCCAGTAAGAGGTACTGAGAAAAATGAAGGTACCTCCAAAAATGAAGCATTTGGATGCTTTAAAAAAGTGTTGTATGAAGTCAGAGCCTTTCTGCCCCTGAAATATGGGCTTTCACTATCTCATTTCTGAACCATTCTTGTCCGTTCTTATCGAAAGTTATTTTGAAAGTAAATTGATTTTTGTTATTAAAAATTATGAGAGTATATCAACTGACTCTGTTATATTTCTACCATGTTATATATTTCAGAATACATTTGTAAGAACATGTGGCCTAGTAAACTTTACGAAAAATTTATACAATACTTCTTGCTACTGCATCTGTTTGATGATGTCTGGGACCATTATTCCCATGTACTGCAGAAAAAAACAGAACTTCCTTGAGATTAATTTCAAAGTAACCTGACTCAGTCAGTCTGATTAAACTGCACACAGATTGAACAAACACCACTTATGTCAGAGAATGCTTCAGTTTATTTTAAGTAGGAGTTTTGGTCGTTGCCGATATAATGCAAAGGTGATAAATAAAATACATCTTTTAATAATGGATATTCATTTTGTGGACTCATTATGAATGACCAAGTAAGAGTGAATAGTTTTTGTATCACAAAGTTTTTCTTTGATACCCATCACTTGTTTTATCATTAGCAGACTGATTAAAAATGAGTATTCAAAGTGATTTTTTTTTTTTTGGTGGTTCTAAATGAACTGTCAAATAACTTTTGCTTTTTCTTAGTCTGTCAGTGTCCATTTTATTAACACACACAACCTCATACACACAGAAGATAATTAACAATTAGCTTTTTCCTCTTACTGTGAAAGTACATAGTACATATTAAGAAAGTATTTTCTTATAGTAAATGTTCAGCTTTGTGGTTTGAAGAAAATGAAGTCAGAAAATGAAGTCATATCTTCTTTTTGTTGGATTATGTTTTCTCTCTCTCTCTCTCTCTCTATATATATATATATATATATACATATATGGCAAATTGTTATTTAGATTTTGATGGTGGTGGACATGATAACTTGATGTTTCATGTTCCGTAGACCAGTTGGATGGATAACTTTGCTGCCTTTAAAGAACTTTAATAATGTACGGGGGATTTAACCTTCAGTTAAGTTTTTTATAATTTTAATCTTATGGAGATAAATGGTAATAGGGAAAAAAGAAAAACTGATATGGTGAAATATCCTTTGTGTTTAACAATTAGGTTAAACAAAGTGGGAGCAAATGAGCCTAGTCCCCTTCTATTGTTTCAGGGCAAGAAAATGCAGACAGATGTCGGAATGTGGAAACTGTGACCTCTGACCCCACAGCATGGCCACTGCTGTGGCACACAAGTGTCCTGAGCCACCGTCTTAGCAGGATGCTTTTTTGAAGTGACTGACATTTTGAGATGGAGAACCTGAAACCGATTCTTGTAGCTTTTTGCAGCTCTGAAATATTAGTCTTCGTAGCTTCAATTTTAAGTCCCTCAATTTACTAGCTATGAAAAATGTCTCTTTGTTTGGTTTAGACAGAGTTTTTGTGAGTTCTGGAAAGGTTCTGTATCCCTGCAGTCACTAGCAGTCTTTGCCTCCCAGTGCATTTATTCATTGGGTTGGGATAATGGAGGAGACTCAGCTGTATGGTTCTGCTGCTCCAATGTGTTTGTCTGCTTTATTTAGCTAATATTTTTTTAGAGAGGGATAAAAGCAGTGCTTTTCTTAAAGGCCTTTTTTTTTTTTTTTTTTTTTTTTAAGTCTCTGCTCTGAAACCTCGCCAATAACCCTTGGATTCAGACGGACCATTAATGTTTTAGATACTGTGGCATTCAGCGTTTTCTTCATATATTTGTTTACTGTTACTGCTTCAATAAACTTTTATGCCTATTTCGGTGGTTTTCTGGCAGGAGCTCCATTTATTAATATTTAGTGACCCATCACTAAGAGGGGTACAGTTCAAATAGTGGTGCTTCTGACAGGGTTTTGTGTTAAACCAGGGAAAATAATAGGGAAATGAAAGCTGCCAAAATGTGTTTCCCAATTACTAATTAATCAGGCGAGAAAGGACCTCAGTGACAGTTCTGGTGTCTAGCGTGACAGCAACTTGGGGGTTGCTTTACCTTAAATACTGTATAGAACAAATTAAATTAAGCCTCAGGGAGTGTGGCACCCAGATATTTGACATTACAAGTGCTCACATTTTTTTAAGTCTATAAAGTAAAGGGAAAAAACAGAATTTGAAACTGAATCTTTGCACTTTTCACTGATAATATCAAAACCCATAGCTGTTCTAAAGAATATTTCCTTTTTTTAATAAATATTGCCTGTTTCTTATTAATATTTAGGACAGCTGTGATAATATTCATGCTTTTAGTTTTGATATAGCACTGTACGTACTTTTGTTGTCGATAGAGACTCGGGGCAAAATTTAAAAACTTTTCCCTCATATCTCTGTTGTCAATATTTTGAGCATTGCTGTAATTGAAGAACAACACCCTCTCTCCCCCTAGCATGAAGATGTGTTTCTGCTAATCCAGAGGTTCTGGTCTCTTCTGGCAGTGCTCCCACTGTGGTTGCTGGACCCATAATTAAATGCCTGTTATTAGTGTATTTTTCCATAGCATTTACAACATAAAAAGAAGAAGGTCTTCTTTGGAAATATAGCTGTCAGGGGAACAATGAAAACTAATTACATACTCTGCTATCACCATTGTCAGCTATACTCTTGGGAAAACAACAACATGACAGAGTGCGTGTGTCTGCGTGGGTGCATGCATGCACACATATATGTACATGGAATGCTTTATATTAATATATATGTTTCTCATGTACTATATATATTTAGGGTCAAACCCATCTGGTGGTTTAACTTGAAACTCTAAGATCTCCAAAACAAAAAAATGTATAAATTGCAATCTAATTCAGCTAATTCAAAAAAAGTGAAGCAATTCTTTATTTGGGAGAGGGGACCCTGTTGTCTCCCTCCTTTATAGTATGGACTGGGTACCTGCAATGTTTATGACACTGAATATCTCATTGTTTTGAACATTATTGTGGAATGATGTGGTTATTGAAAGAGCTCTGCTATTAATGTATCTGATTATTGTAATTATCTCCTTTACAAAGTGTTGTTTTTTAGCTTAAAATTTTTGTGTTGATAAATGATTACTTGAATGCTCATCACTTAGTTTCTTATTATGTAGATAACTGTCTTTCTTATTGATAGCCCTATTTCCCTGTCTGTGGCCTGTCTACTTATGGGTGGATGCAAGAATGAAAATAAACTAAAAAATGATATTTCTGAAACTTGTAGAAACTTTGGTATGAGATTTGGCAAGATAATAATTTGAGGGTAATGAAAAATATGAGGTTTTAGCATAAGTTTTGACAATTACCCATGCCATCCCTGTTCTCTGGTGCCAGATCGAATCAGGACTTGACCCTATATAATTTTTTCTAATACTATTTTTATTCATTTCATGGGTGAATTTTCTCTACTGTATTTAAAACCCAAGTCAGATGGATGAATTTTGCAATTATATGTTGATTTAAAATTATTTTCCCAAAGTCTTCATATCAGTGCAATATTATTGCTGATAAGTGACATAAATAATATATTTCTGAATTGAATATCTAAATTTTATCATTGATAAAATATTTAGTGAGTGATATGTATCAATCACTGGCAAGCAGATTCAGAGATGAATAAGACAGCATTTGTATCCTTAAAGAACTTGCAGTTTTGTGCAGATATAGAAATTTTATATTCATATTCACAGTACATAGTGGAAAATATAAAACATTTTTTAAAAGGAAAAAAATAAGAAGATTGAATGATTTTTATTTAACTCAGGTTTATTAGCAGTGATTTGTCATTCAGTTAATAGGTTGTAACCATGTTCTGAGGTACCCTGATATATGTTGATTGTTTTGACTACACAGTTAAAGCATTCAATTCATTTACTTTTTTTTTGTTTTGAGCTTTTATAATAGTTGCTATTTAGGATGAAATATCAAATGGGTTTGCATATTTTATAGGCAAGGACTTAGAGAGGAGATTTTGAAAATTCTACATCAGATTAGATTTTTCAAAAGTCTAACTGTAAACATTTTTGTTGTATTCAGATCTACTTAAGTTTCAGCTCTAGTTGTATTTATTGCATTCATAGTGATAAATTTGGATATCAGTTTCTTTACCCTGATAAATAAGTGGGCATAATAAAAATAATGTCTTCCTTATATTTGTGTAGGTTTAAAGGAAAGTCTTTCTCTGATAGAATTTTAAACGCTTATGAAGAGAATAGATATCAAAAAGTTCCTCTCACTTTGTACTGGTACATCTCACTTTATAACTCTATGTATTGTTTTAAGTTGCACATAAAATACATTCTTACAAATAAAAACGTGTGATCAAAGAATCATATGAGGGTTGCCTTTTTGAAGATAGACTGAGTGGTAAGACTTTGTAATATATATTGTCCCTTGTAGATAGAGTTTATCTTTCACATAGGGTTTTCTTTTAAAGGAATCCATGTTTTAGGTTTTATCTTAGCAGTTATATAAGAGTAATACTGTGTGAAGATCGACACTTGAGAAGCAAATTTCTTCGTAGAAAGGAAATTTGAATCTTCTTTGTAAAGTTGGTCAAGTTTGTTCAAATTCCCTCTGTTCCCATCTCAGTTTTTTTGTGTCGTGGTGTTTATTCTTTGATGTCTAAAACCCTAATATTCTATATACCTTGGACTTCAAGGTATACTGAGATATTTCCATCTCAAAAGAGAAATTAGTGATTACTGACACCCTCTTGGATAATACTTGTATTTACAATGAGAAGCTTGTTGAACAAATCAATTTCAATCTAGAGCTATTGCCTAAGCCCAGGGCAACCTGGTTGTCTATCCCTGGGATCCTTGAATTCTTCTGAATCCTACTGCTACAAGAACAGGGTTTAGCCTCTTGACGCTTCTATGCTTAAAAAATTCCTGCTATCGACTGCTTTGAAACTCAGTACATATTAATTATATGCACATCAATGTTAGAGCATAAATAGATCATAACAGCATCTAGCTTAGAAAGGAAGCAGAATTTATCAAGGAGCACATATTTAATACATTGAAACCTGACTAACACGCACGTTACTGTCAAAGGGCTACTTTCCTGTGTAATTGTCTGGTGGTTATTCAAAGCAGGTTTTACTTCATATGTTTATAGTTACTTAGAATAGAATATGTGCCTGTTACTTGTTCTAAAATTGCAATATATACTTACATAATTATTTAGAACCTTGTTTTACTCCTGAAGGTATAAACCTCACTTATGCAAAAAACAAAAACTAAGACACCATAAGGGATATTATCAATGATCCTTAAGTACTATTCCCAGAAATTTAGTGACAATGAAAAGAGCACTTTGTCTGGTAATGATAAAATTATTGAAAATAATATTAACCATACCAAAATTATTTGAAAAAGCACTGTTAACTCTGCATAACTGAATCCCCCCTACAAGTACAGTGTTTTAATATTTAGAATTGCTGTGCTCTCCAGAATGGTAGACTGACCTTTGCTGCTGTATAATTTCATTCAAAATGGGGTTTCTTTTGTTGTGGTAAATGGAAGCTTAAGATTTGTCAAGCGAATGATCTTGCTATGAGTTTATTTCAAGTTTAAAACTTTGTAATTTTGTGTTAGTTGGATTTGGTGTCTGATGAAGATTAATGGTTATAATCGCTCCAGTGTTTCATCTCCCTTTCTTGACAAAGAGAGGGTCAACTTTAAATTTTGATGATTTACTTATTTATTTTTATTTTTAATTTTTTAAGGTTTATTTTTATTTATTTATTTATTTATGTATACAAACACTGGGTACAGTCAGAAGCGCAGGAGGGTGAGAGAATTCACCAGAGCCAGAGTGGGGAGCAGAGCAGGCAGAAGGACCCAAGTACACTACTGAGGGGAACAGCGGGCGGCAGGAGAGGTCTGCGCCATGTGGGACCCTCCTCAGGTGGCCGGAGAGCAGCCGGGGATCGAACCGGCGCTGCAGAGGCCGCGGGCCACTTCGCAACCCAGCTCTCAACCGATACACCACCGGGGAGGCCTGATTTACTTATTGATACTGTATTATTTAAAAACAATTTCTTGTACTCATATTGCTTTAAACATATCAGCCAGGGACTTCATCTCTACTACTTACTCAAATATTCAGTATTTTCTTTCTGTAAGAGCATGTTAGACCAATCAAATTGAGTGTATAGTAATCCAGTAATTCTGTAAGTTGTTGAACTGATAGGATTGAGTCACATTTTAATTATGTAGCTTTATTAAAATGGTAAATAATGTAGCAAAAACCAGAGCTGAGCTTATTCCAGTGCATTTGATGAATTTTGACCAACATAATAGAGTGAGCCATCCTGCTATGCCTTTTTTTTTTTTTTTAGAGGCATGTTTTATTTATTTATTTATTTGTTTGTTTGTTTGTTTATACAAGCACTGGGTACAGTCAGAAGCGCGGGAGGGTGAGAGAATTCACCAGAGCCAGAGCGGGGAGCAGAGCAGGCAGAAGGACCGAAGTACACTGCTGAGGGGAGCAGCGGGCGGCAGGAGAGGTCTGCGCGCCATGCGGGACCCTCCTCCGGTGGCCGGGGAGCAGCCGGGGATCGAACCGGCGCCGCAGAGGCCGCGGGCAGCTTCGCAACCCAGCGCTCAACCGCTGCGCCACCGGGGAGGCCCCCCTGCTATGTCTTTTTATTTCATGTTTTTTTTTTCAGGGATAGTGGTTTGAATTACCTTTATTTTCTTTGCTACATTTTGTCAGTGTATTTTACATGTTAGGAATATAGACGATGGTGAGCTGCCCTTTAAAGCTAGAAAGTTTTAAGTTCGGAGAACTGCAGATATTCTTCAGTTTCTCTCATTAAACTTTACAGATCATTTGACTCTGTCCATAAGGAAATATTTTAGTATTTGAATGGAATTACAGTTAGGTCTTTAAGCAAAAAAAACAAAGCTTACTTGCGTGTATTTGAATATATTAATGAGTGTTGTAATTGGTTATAGCAGACAACTCTGAGTTCTTTCCTCAGTATCTAACTGAAAACTAGTAATTTTATGTGGCTTAATCATTTTGCTAAAATTTCCCAGCTGTCACTTCAAGGAAGTTTTATTACCATTGACTTAAAAAACAATTTAAACCAAGTAGACAACTGCGAAAATATTTACAGTTCAATTATTTTATTTTAAATAAAACGAATATACATTTATCTCAACCAAAGCAAACTCTGCTGACTAATATCGGTATTAGAACCAGCTCTCCATCCTTCCCATCCCACCTCTCGCTGCGTGCTATTCCTAGTAAGCCATTTATACTGGTGAGAAGAGAGTGTGGCTTTCCTTTTAAAATGACTCTGTTCAAAGCAATACACTGGTCTTCCCAGTATTGCCAAGAACAGATAACACAGACAAGCATATCTATTAATTCATGATATTTGGTTATGAAAATTTCATTTAGGACACTTGAATTAGAGTGTCCATAACATCTGGTTTGGAAATCAGTCAGGGAGTTTGCACTAACCTTGCCCAGGGCCCTCACATTGCCATTCCGGCAGAGGAGGCAGACGCTGGCAAGCTTAGGGTGGTTGATGGGATCAGAGCCCTGTTCACGGGGTATACGCGGGTCATACTAAGTGGATCTGCACTGCAGCCCGATAGCGAGTTTGAAGACTGCAGTAATCAGTGTTGGAAGACTATTGGTTTTTCTTGTTATAAATTGCTAATTAGTATTGAAAGTCTAACCCGTTTTCTTGAACAGCCTCTTATTTTCCCTGAGAAAGTGGTTTGGATAGTAATCTATTTACTCTATCGCTACACCCTTCTTCCTCCTTGTTAAAATAAAATCTAGAAACCTCTGGGGACTCCCCACTGTTGAGTTCTGCTTTGAAGGAGCTTTAAAACAGTGGCTCCAAACTGAAGTAAATATTGACTGGGTCTGGGGCCGAGTCCTGCTCAAAGCCTCCTATTGTTCCTCCTTAGTCAGCACTCCAGAGCCAGCTCAAGTGTGCATGTGTTAGGAAGAGAGAGGCTGCGCAGGGAAATTAACAGGGCCCACAGCTGAACTCATAAATGCGACATGTAGAGGAAAGGGAAGCCTACTACAAAGCCAGCAGGGGCTTATGTTGGGTTACAGAGAATTTGGGAGACTGAAGTGTAAAAACACTCTCCTCCTGGCCTGTTTCAGAGAAGTTAAGGTGTGTGAAGCTGTTAGTCTGGGTGGGTCCACCGCGTCTCCTAGTGAAATCTTCATTCCAGGGTTGCTGTCTTCTCCAGGACAAATGAATTGTAGCATTTTTGGTGGACTTGAAAGGAAGATTAAGGGTAAATCTGGATTCCAGAATAATCCTTCTCCCTCCCTGCTACCTGTTCTGATGCTTCTGTCAGCCTCTCGTCCTTTAGCTGTCATGTCGGATTACACACTCTCTTGGCTCTCCTAAGTGCTTTGGCATCCCCAGGGTATCACATGGGTGACGAGAACCATATGCTATCAGAAAGGGAAGGTCTGAAGTTCTCATAAGGAGATGTTCTTAGTATAAGAAACATTTAAACTTTTTTGTAAGGAAAGAAAATTAAGTCATTTAAATATGGAACAGATTCCCTTGTTTAACTTGAAGACCTTTGAATAAAAACTGCTTGTATTTTTACCAGTCAATTCAAGAACCCAAACAAACAGCTGGCTGACTTATGTTTTAGTGAAAACCACCCTGGTGTGTACACTAACTGGTAAAGTAAATATTTTTAAAAAGGTATTCTAATATGTCCTGACTGCAAAGTGATTTTTTAAGAAATACACATTAAAATCAATAGCATATTTGGGTTTTTTTTTCATTCTAATACTGTAAGGAGTAATCATCTGAAATGCTTGGTCTTCTGTGGTATTTGATGTGAGCTGTCAGTGCTAAAGACCACATGTGGGCAAATACCAAGACAGCTAGAAGATTCATTAATTGTCAAGGCAGTGATCAGAATGCTCTGCTCCACTCAAGCCCCTAATAATGAACAACAAATAAATAACATCCTAATAAAGCATGAATTCTGTGGACAAAGAGAGAAAGTACATTGTTCTGAGGGATCATGAACTGCTTCCTGGAAGAGAAATAATTGGGTCTCAACCTTGAGTGATGGCTGTGATTATAATAGAGATGGTGAGAAGTAGTGGAATATTCCAGGGCTCCATAGCATTGGGAACAAAGACCTGTTGGTTGTAACCTTGTGGATGGATTTGGTAGATAGATAGAAAGTAGTTTATTCAGAGTGAGGATGTGGTGGAAGTATCTGAAGCGGTAGGGAGCCATGTCACAAGGGGTCACCATGAAGCCGCATTTCTAATACCAAGGAGAGAGTTATTTTGAGGGTTATTCTTTAATATAATGAATTAACAGGGTTCTCAAATGTGCTATAATTTTTCTGTCCTGTTGTATATCTTAGCCACTGTTTAATTGCTCTGTAAATATGTAACTGAATACTGCAAAGTGTTGAAACTCTTCAAATTTGGCTTGGTTTTTTAAATGGTTAGGTAGTAAGATGATAAAACTAAGGGAAATTGCAATATTTCCAGTTGGAACGTGGGGGTGCTTTATAGTGTCATTGATTTATGAATTGAGAAGTTGTTTTCGGACTTTTTTAGGTAAAAACCATTATTTACAAAAGACATTGCAGGAAAACTAATATGTAACACAGAAAAACAAAAACAAAAACCGAAAACACCAATCAAACCTCAGGCTCAATTTAGTAGAGATTGGGACCTGGGGCTCTGCCTACCACTTCCCAAGCTTCTGACAGGGATGTGATGGATTCCCGTGACTCTCCGAATCACATTTTCCAAAACCCCCAAGTATTGCATTGGCATTTACTCAGAGGTAAGTCAGAGGGACTCAGTTGTGCTCTTTTACCCCCCTAGAAATAGAGGTACAGTTGGCGCTTGAACAACTTGGGGTTAGGGGCACTGACCCTCTGCAGAGTTCAAAATCCATGTATAACTTTTGATTGCCCCTTTGGTCTCTACAGGGCATTGGTTTAGGCCCCCAAACCCCAATACCAAAATTCTCACTTGTTGCAGTCCCTTTAAGTCGACCGTATCTGCAGGTTCCGCATCTGTGGATTTAACCCACTAATATCCAGGGTTGGTTAAATCTATGAATTTGTACAAGCAGATGGGAAGAAAAAGCCACATAAAAGTTCAAACCATGTTGTCCAAATGCCAGCTGTATTTCTGAAGATCTCCCACTTATTGAGCACTTACTGTATGTAAGCACACTGTTTTACAGGCTTCACATTCATTATTTATTTCTGTCCACAGGTTTTATGAGGGGAGGTATTGTAGTTATCCTTGTTTTATAGATGAGAAAGCTGAGCTTCATAAAATACTTTGAACCTGGCCAGCAAGCGGCCCTTAACCACTTAGCTGGGCTGTGTGGAATCACACACTTTGTCTAACAGAATTCTGAAATTTTGAAAGGTGATCTCTGGGACAAATTTTGGGGGAGGCACAGTGAAAGAGAAGGATAGAAATATGTACACTAATATGAAAGGAGGATTAAAAAATATAGATTCCTCCTTCCTGAGCATTGAATGGCCTGAGGTAGCGAGCCATAACTGTTACACTCACAACAGATACTTGGTACAAGAGGTTATATGCTTCCTGGCCTGGTTCTCTGGAGCTGGTTGTGAGGTCATATGTATACACTGTGTATATTGGATATGAAGAATAACCAGGCTGCTGGGGAGTCTCACACCCGCTGTCCCTCTCCTCTGTATTCAAGTAAGCTTCATTCTTGAAGCCCTGGCCAAAATAAAGAGCTGTGTTTCAAGAATTTTCCTCAGATTAAAGTTTCAGAGTTTTACAATCATGTGATCAGGAAGTTTTCTCCTATATTTAACCTAAATTCCTGCATTTAAGTCAACTTTGGTTTGTGTAATAACAACAATATGGATTTACTTAAACATTTTAAATGTGGCTTTTGCCAGCTCTACAGTAAACACTTTTTGAGTAAGAAATACATGTTTTTTAAGCTTCAGGGAACTGTATATGAATGTTTGAACAGACTCTGTTCTTCTGTGTCCTAAAATCCATCCCTTTACCTCCTTTCTTCTTCTTTTTTTAATTCCCTGTTACTTCCTTCCATTGCAGAACTTCTGCCCTATAGCTTAACAGTCAGTAAATTATTCCTGATTAGTTTCAAAGGGGACCAAATCTCTTGATAGGATGTGGATGGATCAAGTTCCCACCTAATCTCTAGAGAGAAAACATGAAGGGGAAGAAAGAGTTCTGACACCTTATCCATTCTGGACATCTGCTGTGCTAGACTAACCCAGGTCTTAGTGGAAAGTATGCCTGGAAATGTTAGGCATTTCACACCCCACACACAGCCCTCTGGGCCTCTGCGGTGGAGGTTGTCGCGCATCGTCTGCTTTAGTTGTCTATGTGAGTAACCTGGCGTATGATAGGACTGTAGTTTGTGTCTGGTGGCTTTGTATGTGTCCTCTTCCCATTACTAGATTGTAAGGCTGCTGAGGTCAAGGACTGCGATTTGGGTGCAGGAACGCTGCCCACACAGCTGCATGATAATTCAGAGTAGTAGATTCTGGGTACGCTTTGTAACTCTTTCACTTTCTAGATGCTGTGCTCCTGGATAAGTTTCGTAACTTTTCCCTTCCTCATCTTCCTCATAATAATGTATTTATCTGAAAGAGTTATTGTGACAATTAAATGGCTTATCACATTAAACTAATACCTGGCATAGAGTATGTGGTTAGTAAATGTCAACCATTAATACATACTGTTGAATATATTTCTGTATTTATTCGTTATTCTTTTATGTGTAAAATATTACATAATGATAGATATGTCAAAGAGAGAACATTGACTGATTTTGGAGTCAAGGTCACCACAGTTTTATCAGACCCTCAGACATGACTTGTGTAAAATAGATAGGATGGGGCCTCCCCGGTGGCGCAGCGGTTGAGTGCTGGGTTGCGAAGCTGCCCGCAGCCTCTGTGGCACTGGTTGGATCCCCGGCTGCTCCCCAGCCACCTGAGGAGGGTCCCGCATGGCGCGCAGACCTCTCCTGCCGCCCGCTGCTCCCCTCAGCAGTGTACTTCGGTCCTTCTGCCTGCTCTGCTCCCTGCTCTGGTTCTGGTGAATTCTCTCACCCTCCCGTGCTTCTGACTGTAACCCAGTGTTTGTATAAATAAATAAATAAATCTTTAAAAAAAATAAATAAAATAAAATAAAATAAAATAGATAGGATGTACAACCTGTGATTATCCGGTGAGATGGTAAAAACATGTAAGATGCCTGGTGCATAGTATCTCCATAGTGAAATCTAGGTATTACTACCATTTTGTTAATTATACAATAGAATAATAATTATTATAATAGATATATAATTATATAGCTAATTATATTGTATCATATTAATTACATACTGTATATATAATTTGTACCATTATATTCATAATTTGATTAATTTGGAGAATTAATCATTTGAGGATTAACATGTAAGATATATTGTCTTCCCATACACGTTCTTTCTTCATTACATTTTCTTGCCTGCTTATTGCCAAACGTTTTGGTAATCTAACTGAACTCATGTGTTAATTGTGTGAAAATCCCCCATTCTGACTTTGTCAGGTTGAGAGATGAAGTACTATCTGTTAAAAAACAAAAAACAAAACAAAACATGAGGCCTGCAAGCAGGTGATGCGGATGACACTTTTTTCTCTACCAACTAGATGTTTGACCGTAAGCAAAACACCGAAAGAGCTGGGACTGTTTTTCATCTTTACAATAAGAGATTGAATTAGTTGATCTCTTAGGCTAGGGCATCTGAGTGAGAAGAACTGAGATTGTCAAGGCTTTGACACTAAACTCTTTGACCTTGGGCAACTCACTTAACCTTGGTCAAGTCGAATTTCCTCATCTGTGAAATGAGAGAATTGTTGTCTTTTGGGAAGTCATTTTCAACTTCATGAATCTTTTGCTTTCTTAAACTTCCTTGGTTAAAACACATAATTTACTGCCCCCCTCCAACCCTGAGCCTCCCCAGTGTGTTTGAGCACTATAGAGGAACTCATAGATGTGCATCTACCACGCATGGTAAGTTTTTAGAAAGAACACACAGGAGATTTTTATTTTCTACTGAGAAACATGAATTTAAATATGTTTAAAATTTCTTTTCTGTGTTACTTCTAAACATGACTTCAGAATTTGTCTGGAAAACCACACTAAAGTTACAGTTAATTAGTAAGAAAAACAATGTTTGACATGTATCTAACTTCTCAAACTATTCTCACCAAAATCTATGGAGCTAATTCTGAAGTTCAACATGGGGAGATGTTCGCAGAATTGAGTCTCGATTTAGTTGGTTCTAAAAATTAAGAAGAGTTTTTAAAAAACACAAGAAGAACCTAGCATTAAAAAGTATTTTCAATTCAGAGCAATAAGATCTACCTCAAGTTGCTTTACTGAAAATATTGGTTTTCATTTGTATTTCTCTGCCTTTGGGAGAAATTCTGAAGTAGACTAGGAAAGGCTTGTAAAATTGGAACACAATATATAATTTTACAATATTAATCTGAATCATAAGTTATATAAATATGACTCCTCACAGACTTTTGTCCTGTTTTCTGATATACCTCATCTAATTTTGCTTGTTTCTTTCTCATATATGATTATTAAATTACATAAATAATGTGGTGGTAGACTTTATCATATAAAATGAACACTTCAAAACTTACCTTAATAGTCAGTGAAAACCCAAGTGGACAAGACATGCTGAATCTTTAAGCTAAGTTCCAAGATGCCAGTTTACTACACAAGAAAGAATGATTTCAGCCAGAAAATCAATTAAATATTTAAGTAAGTTGGTAAGTACATTTGCCTCAAGATGGTGATAAATGTAGAGATGGTCATGTAAACAGGAAAGCATAATTATTATCTGACTCACCTGCTTTATGCCTTCTTTACCTGCGACAGACCTTAAAAAGAGGAAATGGTCTCATTTATTTGGAGATGCCTGGCCCACTTCAGGGTCTATTTTCTCAGCAGTTTCTAGTCAAATTATTCCTAATCAGTTTCATGGGTAGATTGGACTGGATTCACCCCATTTCCAGTGGCAGTGTGGGTTTCCAGTGGACTAATCACAATCACACAGCACAAGTATGTGTCCTTTCAGAGGTTAAGTCTTGTTCTCATCCAAGTAGATTGATTGGTGAGCAGCAGCCATTACCGGTAGCCGAGTGTGTATGTGCCAGCAGGTTTCTGCATTTAGTAATTTGTTGGACATGAACTAGTGTTTTTCATTTCCTTGTTATATAATAAAAGCAGTCTGACTAAATTTAAGAATCCAAGTTTAACTTTTATAAAATCTGGCTTTTTTATTGCTTGTGATTCTTTACTCTTTGATTTTTGATTGTCATAGTGATTGTTGAAGTAGGTTTATTTTGTTGGTATTTATTTCCAGTTGAAATATATTTATTAAAGAACAGTTTTAAAATAAGAACTCACCTTAATAACAATACTGATTATGGGACTATGATTTTAAATGCTGCTTCTTTCTTCCCCAAATATTGAGTTATTGTTAATCTATTAAATTTGTACCCAAGACAAAATGGTGAGATGCTAAAGAAAGTGTATATATCATGACTGTATACATACGCTGAAAGTTTGGGTGTCTGGTTGCTAAGTTTCCAGAATTGCATAAAAGAAATGCATTAATATTACTTAATATGCAAAACAAGTAATTTTATTTAAATACATGCATGAACTGAATATTATCATATCTGTAAATTATTTTATCTACATTGTCATTTTCTTCTGTTTTGTATTGTTATCAGAGTGACACCATCACAAAGCTGCTATTTTTGAAAAAGAAAAAGTCAATAATTATGTATTCCAGGGCCCTTATTATCCATGTCATAGCTATCATTTATATATTTTACTTAAACATGCTAATTAGATGCCTTCCGTGGGCTGATAATATTCAAAAGTTCCAATTCCAGTGGAATTTATATAATAAAATACTCTGGAGGAGCCTGGAGAACTGATTTCAAATGTGTATACCTTATACCAAAAAAAAAAAATCCTTCATGATGAAGCTTTTTCAATATTTTTTTTCTCTTTTCTGTGCAATCAAGGAAATTCCATATTAAGAACCACTTCTGAGATAATACTCATAGGCAGTAAAGTAGCAATATTTCCCTCCTACCCTGCCATGTAAATACTTAATTTTTTCAGAAGCAGTAGCTTTGAATGTTCCTTTAACAGTCACTTGAATCTTTCAGTGTGACACAGGCAATGTGAGTGAATGCTCATGACTCTAATACCGCTGCATTTACATGGAGACCCAGGAAATGAGGCGGATTTGGAAAAGAACTATCTCTACCATGTTTCCTGATTGCCCTGTTCAGTGCTTGTAACTATCTTACCTGAAAAGATATTACAACAGATACATAGTAACTCCTTGGTGGCAGATTCTGCCTTTTTAAGTTTTGTGTTTACTGTAGTTAACATTGTGTTTGGCACAAAGTGGGAACTTTGTAGAATTAAAAAAAAAATGAAAATATAAGAATAGTAGTGCTGTTAAGCACATAGCCCCTGTTTAGAGTCTGCTCATTGTTCATTTCCTAGAAAAGGAGCTAGGCTTTAGTTAACCTGCTTTTTATTTGATAATTGTAAGGTATGGCTAGCCTATGATTATTCTTCACAGTGGAAGTGTAAATAGATCCTTATTCATTGTTTTTCTCAGCTGCTTTGTTTGGTCTCAGCCTCTTAGGCATTTGAAGAGATGGATTGATGATGGCAAAACCGGTGACAGGCTTCAGGCCGCAGGGATGTGTGGTCAGATGAGTTTGGCTTTTCTTAATGTTACTGGCTCTTCCATATTTATCTGCAGAAAAGGGTGATAGCTAAATAGCTCATTTGCTATTTAGGCTTAGGATGTACCTTTAATGATGCTTTTTTTTTGTTTTGTTTTAGCAGTCTTCAAATCAAGGATTGCATCTTTAAAAATGTTAAATACTTTCAAACATTTGTGGGTGATTTTGTAAAGACTTGGTATGACTTAAAATATATGCAGTGCCCACAAGACGAGTAAAATGACCTTCCCCCTAACCCCCAGAAAATCCTTTTGAAATGAGATTCAGGCAAAAATATTTATTTGGCTTTATATTTTAGGGCAACTTTAATGATAGAACCAGACTGTCTATAAAACATGATCCAATATATTGTGGGTTTATCGGTTAAGATGGCACTAAAAACACTGTCACACATATAAAGATTTGATAGAATAAATTTGGTACACTTGTTAACATATGATTAGTAAGTACTATTTAAGGGAACTTTGAAACAGAATATTACAAGTGGTGACATTTAATTTATTCTGCTAGAAAAAATTTTTTGGATAAAATAGAAGTGAACTATTTAGTACTGTGAAAGTTATATGTGGCTGGGAAATATTTCAACTCCAACAAAGCAAGTTTACTCATCTTTCTGTTTATTTGTTTGGAGGTTGTCACATAATATACTTTATAATATTTTTTGGATAAATTAAACTTATATTTGGACACTTGAAAACACATTTGTAAGTCCTGATGTTACATAAATCTGACAATATTTACACTTTTGAAGTCACTAATGGGCCTCTAACATTTGTTGAGGCTATTGATTATTAACTCTTGAGTATCTCCTGTTAAGAACCGATTGGGGACCTTTCTAGGGGGCCTCCCCAGGGGGCTTCCCCAGTGGTGGAGTGGATTGAGCACAGCGCTGTGAAGCTGTCGGCAGCCTCTGCAGTGCCGGTTCAATCCCCGGGCGGCCAGGGAGAATCCCATCCTGCTGCCTGTTCTGTTCTCAGCTCTGTCTCCTGTGAATTCTATCACCTTCCCGCACATCTGGCCTATACCCCAGTTCCTGTATAAATAAATAAATCTTGGGAAAAAAAAAAAAAGAAAAAAGAAGAACCGATTGGGCAATTAACAAAGATATTTTTGTGTGACAAAATAAGCAATTATTAACGAATAAATAACAGATTCTATCTATGTGTTTTCCTTTATGGCAAAAAGTGCAGGTTTCTATTTATCTGTACAATTTCTTTGGATGAAAATAGCTGTTTCCCATTAATGAACCTTCTTCGATAGGCCACATTTTGTTCATTAATTTGTTTAGTTTTTGAAATGAAGCCAAATGTTCCTGTGCTTTTTTTTCCAAAATAATGGCTCTTTGTCTGTTTTATTTACAAGTAATCACTGAACTTTTTTGAAAGGTTACTCGGTGATAACAAGTAGCAATGCAATGTTTGACGAATCTCAGCCAAGGTGACTATTTCTCTCTAATGGAGGATTTCGATGACGGATTTAAGAAGTCATCCCCCTCATTGTCTCCAGCACAAAAACCTTCCGCCTGCATCTTTCAGCTTGTATCACCACTTCTAAAGGATCTATGGGCAAACTGCTGAATTTTTATTAATCAGCTTAACTTAATGAGATGAAAAGACCTTTTCAAAAGAACGAAGAAGGAAGAGACAGATACTGAAAGCTACTCAAATTCTTTTCCATGAAAACAAATTTCCTCTCACATATTTAGGGAAGGCATATTCAATCCTGTTTCCAGGTAATTCATCTGGCTAGTCTTCCTAATTTTCACACACTTACGGACTTTCGCTAGCGATGTGGCCCTTCATTATTATTATTTTTAAAGAAAGTAGACAGCTATAAAGAAGAATTAATGATAGTCGAGGGGGAAAATACCTTTGGGAAAGGAGGCAGGAAAGCTTAAGCTGATAAAACATGACTCTTTTTGATGGGGTCTCTGTTTGGATAACTTGCCCTTGTCTAAATTCTTCTCTCTTCCCATCCTCCCTGCTCCTCCCCGCCCTGTCCTCCCCCTCTCTTGTCCAATCTACTTCATAAACGGTAGCAGCTGGAGGTCTTTTAGTGGCATTCAGGGATTACTGCCCTTTGGGGTTTTAATAAGCCCCGATGCTTGCCACACAGCACAAACGCTTTGGAGACAATTTCCATTTAGACAGGGGACTAAGGAACCTTTCTGGACCCAGATAGCTCTTCCAGCAGGTACCCCCGGGGTGAGCAGACCACTAAAGATCCCTCCAGCAGGGATCTTCTGGGTCCTGAAGGTAGACTGGGAAGCAGTGATTTAGAGGGCTGGACCTCTGTGCAGTCAAGAGGGTGCTTCCCATGATTTCTCTACCCACTTCTCTTGTCCTACCCTAAATCAGCAAGTTTGAATCTTTGACCAGCCAAAAATTTCACCACTAAAGCCATATGATCCAAGGCTTATCAGAATTCCCATGTAGGAGACCCCAACAGTGGGGACACCAAGATGGCAAGATGCTGATCTCATTCATTAGACCTACTCAGGTATTGTTAAAAAAGCCAAGGCTCTGGAAAATCAGGTGGTGCAGGGTGCGCCCCTGTTAGAAATGTATTTTTGCTTTGTAATTTATTTTGGGAAGGCCTAGTTTTCTTATATTACCAACTAGTTTAGCCCTATAAGTGGCCTTTAAAATTTAGTGCTTAGAAGGAATCAGGAAACTATGTAAAAATGGTACTCCGTGGGGTCTTCAAGTTCATCTAATTTAGTTGTTTTGGTTTTTCGGCTGGGGGAAATATGACACGTGGAGACAAAATGAAACGTTAGATGTCACACAGAACACAGCTCTGTCTTCTCATCTTGATTTCTAAGGTTTTCTCCCTCCCACTCTTCCCTGTGGAATTCTCTGCTTTAAATGATTGCTGAAAGGTTTTCCCAGAAACCCCAGCATGCTAGGGAAAAGCCTTCGCAAGATACAGTCACTCCCCATCTCCTCATTGTCCACACATGTTATTTTTTCTTCTTTCTCCATGATATCTGGACTGCATGTCATTCAGAAAGGTAACAAGGTAATGAAATGAATTTCAGAGACTGTGGTGACTGCCCAGTGGCATGGTTTAGCAATCACTTTGGCTTCAGGGAACCTTCATTTTAGAGTGTTGGGGATCAGTCCATCTCAGGAGTCTTTCATATTTTTGACATGTGGGTGAATGGCTCATTAGGTCGTTTTCTGAATTGTTGATGATTTTACCAAAGCTTTGGGTGATAGCAAGAGAACATGCCTCCCAAAATTCCATCTGGCTAGGCCAGGTCCAGTCTGTCTTGTGTCCCCTTAATCCAGTGCAGGCCTTTTAGATAGTGTCCTTCTTTTAAATAATTAACAACTGGAAGAAGCCAGAATATGGGCAGGTGTAGGCTAGTCATTGGGGGTTGAGTGTGGACTCAATGTGGAGCAGGAATATTAAGAAACAGCTGTTCTTTGTCTGGCTGGATGGTCATTGATTTTTAAATACTTGGGCCTCCTGATGGCATAAAAACCCATTTGTGCCTCTTTAGATTAAGGTTAATTTTTGTGGTAGTGAGTGCAGATGCAATGAACAGATGCTGCACACTTGCATTGGCTTTTAAACATACTCTATACTTTAAAATGAAATTTAATTAAAAATTAAATGCATCATTAGATCATAAAAAGGAAAAGAAAAAACCCATATATAGAATATATTGCATCAAATAGAGTCATGATCCCAGTAAGCCTGGGGAATTGATAAACTACTAATACAGTTCACGTGAAAACTGCCCAATATTGATTAGGTTTCTTTTTTGTTTTTCTCCTCCATAACTCACAGTATACCATGTACTTATAGAATGACTTTGTAAAACTATATTAGCCATAATCAAACAATTGTAAGGATTGGAAATGGATGTTGTTTCACTTTCTCTGGCAGAATAAAAATCAGTTTTTAAAGTCTTGTGCGCTTTAGTTTCTATATACGTGCACTTTATTTATGCATAGATATAAGTAGTTGTGTATACTGGGATGGTAAAATTCAAACTCAGAAACATCAACGAAGGGTCTGCAGTGCGGCTGGCTCAGGTGTGCCCGCATTTTCTCCCAGTTCATTTTCTTGTGGGGAAGAAGAGACATCCAGGTTGTCTGGGAGCTTTGTGATTGACCTTGCATGTGGCAGCATTCTCATTTGTGTTTCAAAGCATCTGTATAGTGGTTACCTCTGTGGTTGGGAAATCATTTGTAGCTTAGAGTTGTAATGCTGTGAGACAGTCCGCTCACCTGCAGATAATGTTTCATTAGCCTCTTTCAAATTGACAGGGCTGGCTGCTTCCATGTATTCCTCTGGTGAGTCTGAATGATCGCTCTGTTTGTTTTCTACTTTCTTGTTACAGGTCACTTTCAGTAAGGCTTCTCCCCTCAGGCCTTATTAAAGTAACAATCAGATAAACAAACTATACTTCCAAATCAGGAAAAGGAAGAGGGGTCTTGGTATCACTAAGTCACATTGGTGTTTATGACTATTATGGACTTGTTCTCATTAGAGAAATTGCATCATGGTAAAGAAATATATACATGTAATTCTAAGAGTCAAACTGGGATATTTCCCTTTGAACTATTCTCCTATGCTTGCCTGTTCATTAGTTGATTGAGTCTAATCTTTTTTTTTTAAAACATTTATCTAATAAGTATTTTCTTATATTGCTGGCTCTTACCTGAACTGGATATTTTTTTTAAGTATAATAAACTGAATTTGTCGATGATTGCATTAAGCATCACTTACTTAACCAATTCTTTTCCATCCTGTTCCATGACACTCATTACCACTGGGAAGTAGCAGATATTAACCACCCAGTCCCACAAAGTTCTTGTTAACAAGATGTTTATAAAATGCTCGATTAAAGAAATAACCTACATCCAACATTTTCAGTGCCTTTAATTATATGAATAATCATTGACAAACCAAGCTGGAGAAATTTAGTTACATGAGCACAGCCCAAATCTGCTATTTTAAAATACAGAATGACTATTTCTTATTGTTAGAGATATATATTTTCCCAATTCTTCCTAACGTAAGTGACACATAAATAAAATATTTTTTTCTTAAAGTTTTCCTTGTATTTTGATTTTTCTTTTTCTTTTTTTTTGTGGGACCCTTGCCGGTGGCAGGGGATTGAACTGGTGCTGCAGAGGCTGCCCGCAGCCCCGCAACCCAGTGCGCAACCGCTGCGCCACCAGGGGAGGCCCTTGATTGTTCTTTAGGATAGAGTTACAGGATTATTGGATAAAATTGTATTAACGTAAAATCATTAGTAATATTGTCAGATTGCTTTATAACTGGGTTTTTTTTTAGGTATTCATTAACAAAAGAGAACATTTACTTTAATACACGTTTCTCTACTAATCAGTAAGTGAGATAAGATGCTTGTTTATTTCACCGTTTATGAAGGCACTAATAATTGGCAAAGTTTGCTCTTGTTAACCTGGACCAATAGAATAAAAAAATGCTACTCTACCACTGTGCTTGGATCCGACCCTGCATGTACTGCTTACTAACTACATTCACAGTTGTTATAAGAGGCTTAAAATAAGAAAACACTTACATAGCCCTTTCCATGTACCTGTCTCTTTTCAAGAAGCATGTATATACTAAGTCATATAATTTTATAACGATCCTCTGAGCTAGGTACTATTATTGCATTTTGCAAATGAGGAAACTGAAATAGATTAAATATATTGATGAAGGTTGCACCATTAGTAAATGGATTCTAAACCCAGGCAGTTGGTCACAGACTTCTATGTGCCTCTGCCACCACTATGCTATAGGTAAGTATGTGTCCCATCATTAAATGTACCAAATGAACACTGCTGTATCATTGCCTGCTCCACTATCCTGAAAGAGGTAATATTCTAGAAGATGTAAATTATATCCCATATTTTAAAACCCTAACTTACTCATGTTATTCTTGTGTCTGTGAGGATATGAGATGGGGAAAACGGGAGAGTGTGAAATGCCCAAAGTAAATGCATTGTGTTTTGTAAGAAACACCTTTATATCAGAAGACTGAATTCTTACTACCTGCAATGCAGAATATATGCTTCTAGAATATTCTACAAATTAGTATATGTGAGTCTCTTTGATAAGATTTGTTGTGTGATTTGACCAGTAGGAGTCCTTAAAGACAGTTTTATGATCAAAAGTAGTTGAAATACAAAATGACCTAAAAAGTCTAAATCTTAGCTCAGGTTTTTTTTTCTTTCTTTAGGAACATTTAAATTTTAAGCTGATCGTGTATGTATGCATGTTGTGTAAAAATCATACATATTGTATTTTTCTTCTCTTTGATGATTTTAAACTAAAATAACTTACTTATTTACATCTACATAATTTAATTCATTAACTCATCCTTTAAAAAAAGCTTTTTGAAATTCTTAGTGAATTTTTGGTTTTGAGCCTTTCTAATATGCTTTCTCTCTCAGAAACATTATTCATCTCCTGTTAGCATTCTCCCATGAATTGAAAGTTAGGATTGTGATTTTCTTGACAGATGCTGGAAGCTGGTTGAAGTTGCAGAACTTCTCTTGCCATTCTAAATATTATAGATTGGAAGGACTTATGTTAACCAAAACTTGTTTGGGGGTGGCAAATTAAGGATTGGAGACTATATGGTTATAACTTTGTTTTTTTTCCCTCAGATTTTTGATTCCTCTTAATATTCTATAAATATTTTATGTTTTGGTTATGGTTTAGTAAAAAGAAGGTGACCAATAATGAACTTATTTACTGCTGTTGGCTTTATAGAAGAAATTTAAGCCTCCCACATAAAATTTAAGGATAGAATCTTTGCTTAGTTCAGCATTTAGGTATTTGTCATGGTCATTACTGGCCTGAGTAAAATAAAATAAACAGAAAGCAGGCAAATTTTAGAAAGATTTATAGTAGGATGTTCTTATAAAACCAGAAAGTTTAAAATATAGTTGATTTAAGCCCGAAATGCTTGCTCTGCTCTCAAATATTTATAAAATGCTAAATACTTTTCATGCTTTTTTCTGATGGTTTACAGATTATTGTCCCATATCGGTATCATTCCCCACGCCCCCGACCCCTGCCAGAACATTATAACCTCACAACTGGTTATTTATGGTTGTATTTGCCTGTGTCTCAGTCTTTTCCCTTTTAGACAGTTTTTATGGGCTTTAGTTTCTAAACTTCCTAATAGAAATTCTGTCATGCAAGATGTGTAGCTCATGCCATCCATGTTAAATATAATGATTTTATCTTTTTGAGAAACAATTGGATAAGGTGTTGTAAGTTATTTTAGTAGTGATAATAACTAATATAATTTCAAATAGCAGCTCTTTTGAAACAAATATCTTAAACTGGTAAATCAAATAAATCCTTCATTTTAGATTCTTCATTTTGTTAATAGCTTGGGGGTGTCCAGAAGAAACTTGCATATCATCTAGTTAAAACTTGTCAAAGCTTTCTAAGTTTCTCACGGTTTTGGATTATTAATCTATAAAGGCTGAAATAAAGCATTTCCTTATATTGAATTTGAACATGCTTTATGCTTTGGGCCCTAAGAAATATTAAATTGTGTGCCATCTTTGCAGGCAAGCTGGGCAGGAAAACTTTTGCACGCAAAGGATAAGGAAGAAATTAAGGTTTTGGCATCTTGATTCAAGGATTTATTTTTTTCACATTTATAAGTAGTGTTTATCTGCAATGTGTTTTGAGACAGTTACATGGTCACATATATCAAAACATTATGCATATATATATAAATATATAAAACATATAAACATTCCCTATATATATATATGTTTCCTTTCATGGTGGTTTTACTATAGCATTAGTTAAAACCTTATAGACTGCTTTTGTCTGAAACTAAGGTTTCAGAATCAGAGGTTCTAATGTGGTAACGTAAATGGTAGAATTAAATAAAATGTTTAAAAGTCATCAGAGAATAAGAAAGAGGAAAATGATATTTTAAGCATTGATACTTTCAATGTTTTCAGCCAATGTTCTTTAGTTTTAACTGGCCCTGAGAAGTTTTGTTTGCTCTTAATCTGGGCAAACCAGTGCAATCTCCTGTAGGGGTGGCTCACTTGTGAGACCATCCATTGTCAGCTCAAATGCTTTTATTTTACTAACCTGGACTCACTGTCAGTGTGCCTGCACAGAATTGAATTGATACATCTACATTTCTTAATGAGGAGTTTGGTCTTAAATGTAGTGAACCCTCTCACTGTGAGGCTGTCTGTTACCTAAGGCTCAAAATCTATCATAATTACCATTTCTCTTAAACACCCATCATTAAGGAGTGCACAAAATGCTTGTCTTAAAAGGATAGTTTCATGGAGATTGCTTCTTGGGTATGTGTCAGCACAAAATGAAATCCCTGGGGTTAAGAAAAAAGAAGCACTTACACATTGAAAAGTGATGAAAAATCTACAAATTCAAATAGTGCCGACTGAAAGGCAGTTAATGGGTTGCATGTTGGTGCAACCACAGTGGCGGCTAGTGCTGTGCACTGGTGAACTGTTGGGGACAATTTCTTTCGCTGGTGGTGGGTTGGCATTGAAAAGGCAGGAACCCTTTATGTGAGAAATAGCTTGTTTTGCCTAGACAAGAATCTATATCTAACTTCAGGCTAAAAATTTTAAGGAGTTGGCTCAAAGCAAAAAATAAAAGCAGTCATACATTAAAATAAAAAAAAAAACTCTGCATCACGATTTATTGACTTTGGCCATATCAATTTGCTAAATCATATGGATGCGATTTAAGAAGAATGTTATTTTAAGAAGCTTTGCTCCCCTTTAATTTGACATGACTAAACCTGAAGCCTTCTGGAAACCACAGTTCAAAATGGTTTTTCCCCCTAGAGTTTTCATCAATTTGCATTTAGAAATGTAATATTAGCTCTCATGTAGACTAAGGATTAATTTTGGAATATTTCTAGATAATGGGAGTCTCATTCCAAAAATGAAGTTGAGTATCATTTGACATGAATTGATTGCTGTTCTCCTACATTTCACATATTTTAAGGTCAGCTTTTGATTTAGCAACATCCTACTGCTCCCTGGTTTTATTCTTTCCTTCACTCTTGTGTAGACTGTTGGAATTATCCTACCTTTTTAAAGCATTAGACATGTTGTGTTCAACATGGGATTTATCTTCACCCAGGAGATAAATAGATTTCAGGGCACTTAGCTGGATTTTTCCAATTTAAAATCTCTCTTTTTTTAAGTTTCTCTTTTTTTTAAATCTTTTTTTTTTAACTTTTTTTAAGTTCTTTTTTTAAGTACAATTAAAGACCTGATTTATGATTTAGTTTGGCTGTATGGATATGGAACATCTTCCTAAATTCTGAGACTAAATATTGCTCAACTCTGAACTTCCAAGAACATTATAGGGGTTCATGTTTCCCTTTGCTGTTTTGAACATATGAAAGTTTCTTCTCAACTATGAATTTTCCAATCACAATTAAAGAAATAGAATATGAATAAAGAAACTTGAGTTTCTGAATCACAGTTGAAAGATGGTGAGGTGTAGTTTACAGAGAGGTTGGATCTGTCTCTATATCCAGTAATCCCCTGCCAGCTCCCAGTTGTGATTTTTCATTAGAGGAATGTATAGAGTGTGGTTAAAGAGCTCTTCAAGTTCAATTTTGTTAAAGTTTAAGTAACTTTACATAGAAACAATGTGTCCTTTCTCTTAAATATTTGTATATGTAGTTGTTTCCCTTTTTCTGGAAGATACTTACACCAATGACCTCCAAAATAATGTCTTCTGCATTTCCTGGGTTGCATCTAGAGCCACAAATACATGTCCATTGTTCACTTTCTTGGTATTTGCTATTAATCAGTTTTTTCAAGTGTGAAAACTTTTGTGAGAAGTTCATGTGTTTTTCCCTTTTCTTATCTGTGGACAGTGAACAGGGAGGCTTGCTGGTGAGTGTGTTGTCTGGTTTCCCTACATTGGTCATTCTGGTGCCTTTGAATCTTCACATGCACCCCTGGCCTATCAGTGGAAAAAGGAACATGGCACATGGTGTTTGAATTATTTATTGTCATAATCGGCCTTTATGTTACACTGCCTGGCCATCCTCTGTTATTCTAGTGCATAATTGATGGTGCTCAGAAGTGGGAAGTTAGAAAAGCAGAAGTAATGTGCTGCAGCCATGCAGGGAAGCCTCCGGCTCCACCTTGGGTTGAGCTGGAGAGAGCTGTTGCCCACCGCTGAGGATACCCCACGAGTTCTGGGTTCACTTGGCATCTATTCAGGAAAATTTTACCTCTTCTTTTTTCCACACAGAATGATCCAGAAAGGTGAAAAGAGCCAGCATGTCAGATTTTTGTAGTCTCATTGCATGTCTGATCCTGGCTCTTGAGCAGAGCTGGCTGGTTCACATGCATTACACTGATAAAAAAATTGGTAACATTTTTGGAGGAGCAGTGCACTTTAGAAAAGCACCCTGATTTTGACCTGATGGATAAAAATATTGACATATTAACTCATAAATGGTGAAGGCTCAAAGAAAATTTTAAAAAGCGGAGTAAACATAAAAATAAACTGAACTATCAGAGAACTTTTCCTTCTTGATATAGTTGTGCATACATTTGCTGGAAAGCAAGAAATGGAAAATATTCTGTATTGTAGATAAAAGCACACACATAATAAGAATGAGTTTTGTGCACATTTGGTGCATATAAAAATATAAAATACTGAAGTTTGAGGTGAATTCTAAATGTCATCTTAGTTAAATTACTTTAAAAGGACTTTTTTTAAACTTAATTTAAATAGTTTTGGGTAACATGAATAGATTAGGAAAATATTTTCAAAGAATAGCTTCAACAACCATATTGGATTGTAGGTGGATTAAAACATTGGATGTATATGGTATTGTTTCCATCCTAGGAAAGTGTTTGAGACACTGAATTTTCTGCTACAGGTTTCCTAAAGAGAAGGCGACGGATGGGAGAATGCCATGTACTCTTGATAAAATCTGGTGAGATTGTAGTTACATTCAAAATGGAAGGGTGGGAAGCAACTTGGCTTATTATGAGCATTTATTTCTCCACTGGAACAAAAATGAAAAGAAGAGAAAGAAGAGAAGAGAATGCTGGAGGAGAGGAGAGTAAACAAAGAGGCAGAGAAAAGTGTGTTTAAAGAGAAAACAAGTAGATAGTGCCAAGATGTGGTTGGAATTGTGGAGAAGAGAGATATAAAATCCCGGTATTTGCTAGTCTTGCTCATCTGCTGTTACAGCTGGTTTTCCCTGCTGGAGTTTTACTCAAGGATTATAATTTTGTGTGTTTTTGTTAATGTGCTAAGACTATTGTGGTGTATATACACAATGGAATACTATTCAGCAATAAAAAAGATAAACTCATGCCATTCATGATTTTTAACTCTGTGAAATATGTCAGGGGACAGAAAACAAGTCAGCTAGAGAAGGGAGTAGTGGAGAGCAAGTGAGAAAAAGAGGAGAATGCTAAATAAGAAGAGAGAGAGAGAAAGTAAAGACCAGATCTTTGAGAAGAGAGAAAAGAAGGGTAAAGGGAGAGGAGACTAAAGAGGAGAGAAAAAATGGAGATGAGACTGAACTAGAGAGGCAGTTTCTACAACGTTGGGCCTTTTATCATCCTGTTCCTGTCTGTCCTTCGTTCTCTGGGTCATGTGCAGGGTGGCTGGCAGGCTGGCATCCCTCTAAACCCCTGGACTTGCTGGTGTAGGGGCTCCCTTTCAGGTGGCTGGTTCCTTATTTTCTTCTTTAAATTTTCTTTTATATATATTTTACACCATTCTTCCTTTTTGTACAATGCATGCTTTTTCCTCTCAGGTGTAGTCCCAGCAAAATTCACCACCAATTCACCCATGCACAGTCACCATAGTCTCTTCTGTAAGAACACATTCCCTCCCCTATTTTGATTCCCCCTCCCCTGAAGAGTGTCTCTGATTAATAGTTGCCTGTTTTTTAATTTATTATATATGTTTGTATATTTATATATATTTATATATATTATATGTATTTTGTTTTTTAATTTATTATAATTATTTTTGTACCCGGTCCTTTATTTGGTTCCCCTGCATTGCTCCTATAAGTGAAATGATCCAATATTTTTCATTTTCCTTCTGACTTATTTCACTGAGCATAATTCCTTTCTAGCTCCATCCATGTTGCTGTAAAAGGCATGAGTTTATCTTTTTTGATTGCTGAATAGTATTCCATTGTGTATATATACCACATCTTCTTGATCCAGTCATCTATTTTTGAGCATTTGGGTTGTTTCCAAGACTTACCTATTGTAAATAGTGCTGCAGTAAACATAGGGGTGCAGGCATCCTTTTGAATTAATGTTTTGGTGTCCTTTGGGTGGATTCCTAGGAGTGGAATTGCTAGGTCATATGGTAGCTCCATTTTTAGGAGTTTGAGGAACCTCCACACAGCTTTCCATAGTGGTTGGACCAGTTTGCCTTTCCACCAGCAGTGCAGGAGAGTTCCTTTTTTTCCACATCCTTCCCAACATTTGTTGTTTCCTGTTTTTTTTAACATGTGTCATTCTCATTGGTGTAAGGTGGTATTTCATTGTAGTTTTGATTTGCATTTCCCTTAGCTCCTCATTTTCTTTAGCAAGCTGAGCCCTTCCCACTAGAGGGTAGGATGATAATCATAGAGATACCTAAGAAATTTCAAGTAAATGGAAAACACTAAATACATATATTACTTTGTGAGATCTGATTCCAAGTAAGCTTTAAAAGGCTCTTCTGTAACTTAAGTTTTTCCTCTGGCTATGTTTCCCTAGAGGAAAATTCTTGTGTCACTCCTTTTTTAATTGAAGATAGTTAATATTTTGTTCTGCAGAGATAATTTAAGAAAAATATACATCTCTGCATCTCAAATTTATACTCTATTGGTATGAAAAAGTACATATACAGTAAACATTAGACACCAATTCTTATTTCATATTCATCATGTTCTACAGGAGAAATTGTTCTTATGTTTCCATATAAAAAAAGCAATATTTTTTACTGTGGGCAAAATTTATATATGCAAATTTAAATTTATATGAATACATATAAATATATTAAAATATGTGATGCTGTATAATGTATAGTTACATAAAATAGTTATAATGTATAGTTATATAAATAGAAGACATAGGTATGATTTACATATGACTTTACATATAAGTTCTATATATGTATAAGCTGGTACATATTATACATATGAACTATATAGCGCTTATGTATCCTTTAAAATAATGTCTTAATATTTTTTCCTGGCATGCTATTTTAGATGCAGAATATTCAGAACTGTTTATTAATAATGTAAAATAACTGTAAATAAAATTTGCTAAATATTGCAGTTTTTGATGGTGTAGACTGACATTTAAAATTTCATTTTTATTAAAATTATAGGTCATTTCACGTAATTATAGGTCAATTCATGTAGTAATTTTCAAACAATACAAAGCAGTTTTAAGTATAGAATGAGAATGTTCCTTTCCTTCCTATCTCCCTTCTCTTCTCCAGAGGCAAATAAAAAACCTAGAAAATCATTTAGAATACCTAAAATCGTGTTTCCAGCTAATACACTACCTCTTTGCACTTATTTTCTGTAGTTTGAGGTACCTCTACAGAAAATAATTACATGAACTGGTTTGTCCATCATTCCTTCCTCAAGTCTTTCTTATATAACTTTTTATAGTATTGTAATCAAAAATGTTATCTTTCCATTCATTCCTTTGTCCTAAGCAAGGACTTCTCTTTCCACAGAACTCAAAACACTAGGGAAAATCTTGAGTGGGACTTATATTTATTTTATTTCAGCTTCATGTTTCATTGTTGAATTACATTGTAATTTTGTTTTCACTTGCCATTATTCACTGTCAATGTAATGTTTAGTATTTATCAAAGATTCTCCCCGTACAATATGGTGTGGCATTTTCAATAATGTATAGATTAGCAGCTTTTCCCGACTATGAATAATTTGTAGTGTAAACAAGAACAAAAAGAAATATTTTCTATATTTTATTTGCCCCTAGTGACAAAATTTCATAATGATTGGATTTGGGAAAGTGAAGTAGGGGTTCTCGATTGATGCTAAGTATTTATTCTAGTTAGTTTATATTTTAAGTTTTATTTTCTATGTTAGTACACTTTTGAGACTGTGTCTAATGTGAGCTTTCTAAGGCACTACAATGTACATAACTTAGTCAACCTAATACTTAAATTTTAAAGTTCAAGCTTTGTTGGTACTGGCAAATTTCGGCATTTGACTCATGTAAAATGGCTTTTTCAGGAGGTTTTACAACTTTATTTATAATCAGTGATTAGTTCTCATCCACATTGACTGTGGATTTTTGAAAGTGGAGATGGGTACATAGGTAACCAGTGTATCAGCTTGTGACATTTTCCAACTACTGCCCAGATATGTTTTGGGATGTTGCTTTTTCCTGTGCCCCAGACAGCTTTGTTGAGCCTGGGAGCAGTGCGCACCTCTGGAGTGCCTGTTTCCTCTGGAGTGCCCGTTTTCTTCATTGCAAATAAGAGCCCACTCCATGGATGCACTTGGGAATGTTGATGGTTTGTTCTCTGCTCACCACCTTGTTGATGACAGAACAGCCCCTTGTTCTCCCCACCCTTCTTCGTGGAAACCATTCTGCCAGCCTGAAAGGGAAAGAAAAAGCTCACGTTAAGACATCTTTTTTTTTTTTAAATAGAGGCATGTTTTATTTATTTATTTATTTGTTTGTTTGTTTTTTGTTTATACATGCACTGGGTACAGTCAGAAGCGCGGGAGGGTGAGAGAATTCACCAGAGCCAGAGCGAGGAGCAGAGCAGGCAGAAGGACTGAAGTACACTGCTGAGGGGAGCAGCGGGCAGCAGGATAGGTCTGCACGCCATGTGGTACCCTCGCCTGGCGGCCGGGATCGAACCGGCGCTGCAGAGGCTGTGGGCAGCTTCATAACCCAGCACTCAACCTCTGTGCCACAGGGGAGGCCCCATGCTTATTTTTGATGTGTACTATAAGGGACACTGTCTAATGAAGCCTTGGCTTGCACATTCTGTTGAGGAAAAAGGTAGCTCTGATCTGGGAATTTGCATGCTAGATGTTCCCTGGGTGACAATTCTTCAGGGGATAAAGTGACTGATAACATATTATGATATCTATGTGGAGAAAATGAATGTTTCATCCCCGTTTGTTGAGAAGAAGAGAAATGAGAGCTCAAATCAATTCATTCAGATACTCTAATAATGTTTTAATAGTATTTTATATTAATTTCACCAAAGTCAACACACAGAAGAAAAGATAGAAATAAATCACTTGAATATTATTAAGACAAGAAGACTAAAATGGGGGTACACATCTACTCTGGAATAGAAGAAAGCCACGTTCATGAAGTCACAGGAATCACTAGAGCATCTGTGATCATGCTGTGTGAAACCTAAGAGAGCTGTGCAGAGGGATGGTGATACCATTTTCAAGGAAGGACAGCTCCTGAGAGTTAGTGAGACAGTGTTGGGGTGGGGAGGCAGGAGGAGTGGTCCTGAGGTGAGGTAGAGGGATTACCAAAACCTTTTTGTTCTTCATAAAGAATAAGACCCAGGGTTCAGGACTCTGCCAACTGTGATGTCAAGGAAATACTGTTACAAAGTGTTTTTTTCTCCTAATCCAGATTCAAATTCCAATATACAGACAATTTTGCTGGAACAGTCTGGATTTAATAAAAGTATTCTTGGAATCTTTTCTTATATGTGTAACACCAGAGAGATGTTTTATCCGGGGGAAAGCACACAGTGTAGGCTTTGGTTAAACAGAGCTAATGTTCATAGCCTGGATGTCTGATTAACAAATTTATAGAAAATATACTGTGTACTCTTTTATTCTCTGAAATATGACTTGTGAATTTTTGCTTGGTGGCCTTGCTTTTACTAAAGCTATTAACCACCAGTTGTATACAGGAAGACATTTCAATTAAACTAGGGCTTCCATTCATTCAAGAACCTTTAATGTTGCTTATCAATTCATAAGATCTTACTTCAATAATGAGTAATCAGGGGCCTCCCCAGTGGCTCAGCACTGGATTGCCCGCAGCCTCTGCAGCACCGGTTCGATCCCTGGCCACTGGGTAAGGGTCCCACATGGCGCGCAGACCTTTCCTTGTGCCCACTGCTCCCCTCAACAGTGTACTTCGTCATTCTGCAGGCTCTCTTCTCCGCCCTGATTCTGGTGAATTCTCTCACCCTCCTGCACTTCGGACTGTACCCAGTGCTTGTATAAATAAATAAATAAATCTTTTAAAAAAATAATGAGTAATCATCCCTACTGGTAGACTAAAAATAGGTTGTGATGCATGAATTTATCAGTTGTTTTAAGCTAGCAAAGAAATTGGCTTTTGCTGTGTGTGTCTGTAAGTCCTAGTATTAATATATTTGTTGAGCCCATGTTAAATCTCCTATATTATAATTTAAGAAAACCAACTTAAATATGTACACAGAATTGTACATTTCATTGAAATTTAAAAATCTTGGTAACAAGACAGGGATTTCTGAGTTATAATCAATAAGACTAATTTAATTTAGGGGTAGCTGAGGAGAAGGATGAAAATCAAGTACTGTAGTTTGAATTATGGAAAGTGTCACATTTAATTTCACAATTGGTTCTGGTGTGTTTGGGGATTTAGAATAATTTTATACCTTAACATTCAATCTTTATTTTACAGTGAATGAGCTAATTTTAGATGATTGCCCAACCTGTGTCTGCTTGCTATTATGGAATATTATTAGCTTTGGAATAATCTGGTAATTCTTACTTAACACCAATTAATAAGGAATTAGAATTATAATTTTAGATGTGAATAAAGTGCTTCAAATTATCACATTATGTAGTTTATTGGTATTAGTGCAAGGAAAAGAATCAAGACAGCTTGCAGCCTGCAGATTTTTTTTTTTTTTTCACTTTCTGGTTTGCTTTGTACACATATGTTGGAAGAAATTGGTTAATTGTGAATTTAATAATCACGCTAACTTATTGGTGGTTGCTAAATAAAGAAATGCACATGAGAGAATTTCAGAACACCTCACCTGTCAAATTAGAGTGTATGTCAGCTAAGCCACTTAAAGTCAAAGTAGCCAACTGAATTCACTTATTTGTGTCAAACCACTGGTCAGTGGTGGGGGGGGGGAATATTTCCCTTGTTTATTAGCTCTGAGTAGAATTTTAAAAATTAATTGCTGCAGCTTAAGTTAAGAAGTTATTTGGTGAGAGTTTTTGTATTACATGGTAGATCTCCCAGCCATACTTAGATGTCCACATTTTGGGTTTTGTGACATATGCTAGGAATAAACATAGAAAGTTTATGGAAACTGTAAAATTAACCTGATGAAAATCACTGAAATTACTTTTGAACTGTTGGGAAGTGAATGCTTATGTATATTTTCCCCCTTAAACAATGTCATTCAGAAAACTTTTAAAGGTAAACAACTAAAACAAAGATAAGCAGCTCATGTATAGCAGTGGTTAATTTTGCTGTTAACTGTTAAATCTTGTGCATGTCCTTAGGGTAAATGGTTTTTCAGGTTTTTCTGCCCTCCCACCATTAGGATTGCCCTGCCTGATGGGGGGTCCCTATACTTGTTATATTGTTGCAAGCTGTCTTGTTTACTTCTGTGGGCCATGGAGAGAGAGAGAGAGAGAGAGAAGCCCAGAGTGAAGATTTGCTGGGGGCTTGGAGGCCTACTGGCCCCCCAGCCCCCCTGCCTGCTGTGTACCTGGTTGCTGAACTACATGTAAAGCTCAATAAAAGCCTGAGAAAGCCACCGTGGGCTCCAAGACTCTCCTTTATGCCGTCTGCCTGATCAGAGAACCTGCTCAATGTCCCCTCCTGCCCCTACAATGTACAAGAGCCCTCTAAAGTGCATTAGCTCAGGTGATTTCTGACTTTGTTGGTGTCATTTTCAATATGACTGCTGTTCTGAGGTGAAGTTAATCTTGTTATTTGACTCTCACATAGGAAAACTTCACAGCACAAATTCGCCACTAAGTTATTGAAGTTAACAGAGAAAATACCTGTAGTCAGTGGGGTTAGGAAAAGTAATATGTGGAATTTAGGGGAAAAAAAGTTACTGACAGGCCTCCCGGGTGGCGCAGCGGTTGAGCGCTGGGTTGCAAAGCTGCCCGCAGCTTCTGCAGCGCCTGTTCGATCCTGGCCACTGGAGGAGGGTCCCGCATGGTGCACAGACCTCTCCTGCCACCCGCTGCTCCCCTCAGCAATGTACTTGGGTCCTTCTGCCTGCTCTGCTCCCCGCTCTGGCTCTGGTGAATTCTCTCACCCTCCCGCGCTTCTGACTGTACCCAGTGCTTGTATAAATAATAAAAATAAATAAATCTTAAAAAAAAAAAGTTACTGACACCTGTGCTGGAACTTTAGGGCCACATGTCTAGAAAAAGAAAGGGCAAAAAATCAGTCTTTTAAGCTAAGCCTTTACCAAATAATTGATCTACTTTATACAGGTAAACATTTTGCCATTAGCACAATTATTGAATTATGCTCAAGGCACTGACAGTGAAGCCTTATGAATTCCATTAAGTCTACAATCATGTAGTTTATAGTGAAAGAATTAAAGCTGTGAAAGTATTTCATGATGTTCCTGGTTGTCTGCTTGGGTTGTTTTAAGAACATGTAAAAGGTGTTTCTCAGGCAGGTGGGAATCCTAAACATCCAACATTGGCCTTTGTCATTATTACTTAGTCTATGGTCACTGTCACCTTCAAGTTAGCATTTTTTTTTTAATAATAGCATTGATTGCTGTCCTAATTTTGTTTATTAAGATTGGATGAATGCCATGCCAAATTAGGTTGGCTTGTTTGTGCTATTGTAAAATTCATTTACTTTGGATGAAGATCTTTCTCCTTAGATATTTCAGAAACAAATTTTATTTTAAGGGTGTTCGATAAAGTAGGGAACTTTCCCACTTGCATGTTGTAGCAAAACTATTTTTTTGTTTTCTTTTACTTATGTTCTTTGGGATTTGGGAAGGAGGTGAATTTTTCCAATTCTGTAAGATTTTATTTTACTTTATTTTCAAAATTTATTTATGTGTGCAAGAACTGGGTGTAGCCCAGAGGTGCAGGGGGTGACAGGATTCGCCAGAGAGAGAATGGGGAGCAGAACAGGCAGATCTGAACTTCACTGCTGAGGGGGGCAGCCAACCAGACAGGAGAGGTCTGCTGCGCCATATGGGTCAGCTCCCTGGTCAGGGATCAAACTCGTGCTGCAGCGGCTGCCAGCAGCTTGATAGCGCTGAGACTTAACCCCTGTGCCACCAGAGAGGCCCAGTTCTGTAATATTTTACCACCTAACTTCATTTTTGCAATTTTGAGTGGCTAAAGAAAAAGCACCGTTAACTTAAGTAACTTGGTGGTGAATTTGTTCTGTGAAGTTTTCCTGTATGAGAGTTAAATCACAGGATTAACTTCACCTCAGTCACGTAGTTTATAGTGAGAGAATGAAAGCCATGAAAGTTTCATGATGTTCCTGGTTGTCTGGTTGGGTTGTAAAGGATTTCTCTGTCATCATAATTTATAGCATTGGCAAAGTAGTGAAGTACTTTTTTGGTTACTGCATGCCCCCTCTCTTTTAACAAATGTTTTTGGAAGTTATAAGGCAAAATTACAAACAATAAATTATTGCAGAGGTGGCTGTTCACCAGCCTGCCCACCCACTCATGCTGTACAGTACTTCATGGAAAGTTATGTTTAATGTCACTTAATGAGTCCTCAGAATTGGTATGTTCTCAGACACTTTGATGGGCTATTAAATTTACAAATGTTATAAGGCTATAAATTATCATTAAACATGATAGAAAGAGATGAATTTTTCTATGCATTTTACATGATTTATTTAAACTTGGAAGCCAGGAAGCTGGAAATAGATGAGGATTTGGTGCATCTCTTCATATTTTGAAATTTAATCCGAACTTAGTTCATTTCTGGAGTAGATCAGAGAGAAGTTTGCATGAAAGCAAATGTAAACCTTTATTAAGTAAGTAATGGTTAAAGGAAAGTGACTATAAGTTAGGTCCATTGTTGAGCAAGTCATAGGACCTAAGAAGTAGGTTAAGTACTAGTTATTCAAAGGGGGTTATCCTTTAAAGGGACTAGTATCCTTCTTCCTGCCCCACCATCTCCCTGCTCTCTAGCACCTTCCCTGGCCCCTCTAGATGAAATGAAAGCAAATGAAACCTATCTAGAAGGCGCTTCTGTGTGGTGGTTAGAACTGCCTTGGGTTTAGTCAGTTCTGGGCTGTCAGTTCTTAGTCAGTACTAAGCTGTAGGGCTCTTAAGTCAGGTACTCAAACCCATTATACCTTACTTTTCCAGGAAGGAAGGGAAAAAAAAGACTCTACTGATGTCAGAGTGTTTTTTATAGGGATTGAGTTAGAGACTGAGTATAAAATGATTACAAAGAGTCCATCTTACATCATGATGTAATGGAGGTATATGGTAGCTGTTATTGTTGCTTGAGGTTATGTCATTTTAACAGAAATCTTGATGGATTACGGTAGTAAATAATATAATGAGATGATAATGATGTATTTAAACGTGGATTCTTGTCCCTAGCTTCACATTTTTGGTCACCTGGGGAGCTTTTAATACCGATACCCAGATATACCCAGGTATTGATCCCAACCCAGACGATTAAGTTCAGGACCGGAACAGCTTCCCCTCTCCATTTTCTTATCTCCCGTTTAATAACCATGGTGCTAGTTGTAGTGTTTTTAAGCTTTCCAGATGATCAGTGCAGCCAAGGGTTGCAGCCAGACTGTTAAGAACCCTGCAGCTCTGTTATTTCTTAGGGTGTGGCCTATATTTTTGTGGTTCACAATGACTCTTGAAGCCCCTTTTATCAAATTCACCTTCTAGGCCAGATTAGAAAAATGAATGAAGAGCATGCCCCAGGACCTTCCTCTAAGAAGTTCCGTGTACCTACCACTGCTGTGTCACATTAGCCATCACTCAGTCATTATCTTCAAGAGAGACTAGGCTGTAAAATGAAGTGTGTTTTGTTGGTTTTGGTTTTAGACTACCAGGCATTCAGTTAAAAATTGGGAGGGTCTCCCTGGTGGTGCAAGGGGTTTAGCACAGCACTGTGAAGCTATCTGCAGCCTCTGCACCACGAATTGGATCCCTCGGCCAGGTTGCTACCCACAAGGCGCGGTACTCTTCTCCTATCTTGCCCGTGGCTCTTCTTCAGCAGTGTATTGTATTTCAGTCAGTCTGCCTGTTCTGTTCCCCAATCTGTCTCTGGTGAATCCTCTCACCCCCTGCACTTGTGGCCTGTGCCCCAGTTCCTATATGCATAAATACATCTTTAAAAAATTGGGAGATATTAGGATGACTTAGTATTAGAAACTGATATTAAATAAAGGGAAAGTCAAGTGTATGAGAGGAGGGTTTTATTTTCTATCTAAATACCTCTGTCTCCAACACCAGTCTCTCTTCACATAAAACCAAACTCAATTTCACTTGTTTTTTCTTTGGCATTTATATTAACTAAATCTATGAAAATAGTGCCTGGGACAGCTTCCTCTCTACATTTTGTTACCCCTCTTTTAATAATCATGATGCTAGTTGTAGTGTTTTTAGTTTAATCCTCACAGCAAACCAATGCATTAGATGTTATTCCTATTTGGCAGAGAAGAAAGCAGAACGGAAAGTGACACCCTCATAGTCCAGCAGCTTAGAGGAGCTTGCCAATTCCAAAATGCATTCTCTAAACCTTTGTGATCCTTGGCCTCTTGCAAATTATCAGTTATTAAATTTTATTGACTTGATCTTAACTAGACCACATTGTTTGAGCAGTATTGTTTTGGTCGAGAACATTAAAATAGGAAGTCTTGGCACTTCGTTCTTTTGGTCCTTGAATCAGGAGCCCACTCAAGTGTGAGGAAGGACCCGCCTCTAAGTAAAGGGGCTCAAGCTTGCCTCCTGGGACAAAGATCCTCATCAGTGGTCTGTGGACTGCAGCAGCCTGATCTCCCAACCCTGGACACCAGCTTCTCTATTCTTATCCCTATCCATTTTCTGCTGGACTTTTCTGTTGAACTGTTTCACTGCAAGCCCTAATATGGCAGAAGACAAACTGTCTGATCACCTTTCAAAAACATGAACTTCATCCCATCTTTCTTTTGTGTAAAAACCTTTGATTGCTCTACATTTCCAAGAGATGACTCTACCTTCTAGCCCCACTGTTAACAATGATTAATGTTTACCATTGCTGTACTGCCTGCTATTTTCTAGACATGCCAAATTGCTTTCCTTGTCCTGAAAGTTTCATGCTTTTCTAATTAGTTGCCTTTCTTTTTTTGTCTGTAAGTAAATCATAGGACTTTCCCAAGTGTGTTATTCCCCCACTTTGTTTTCTTAGCCAAACATGGTAGTGGGCGCTTAATAACTATACTGAAGGACTCTTCTAAAAGTACTCATTTTTGGAATATGATGGAGTAAGAGCTTTTTAAAAGAATGCCTTACTTTATATTATGTTACATTTGCGAAGTATAGTGAGAAAAATACATTTGACTTTGCTTCTTTTAAAAGGAAAAAGATTGTGACACCAGACTGAAAATACAGAACATATATTAAGTCAGAATAATGTATTTATAAAATATCTCTTTTAATTGACTTGATATGGCTCTTGTTTAGGAGATGGCATATGTAGATTTAGGCAAGAAAGGAATGACTTCTAACTTCCTTTCAGAGTATAGCATTCATAAATATGTAAATGCATGTAAGTTTGAAACAAGTGATTTAGAGTATTTGGTAAATTACGGTACAAATATTGACAGATTGCTGCTGCATTGGTGGTGAAAGTAAATGAAATGTGGCCAGCACAATTAGGAGTTGTCCGAATAAGGATCTTGTCTTTGTTTTTTACAAAATGAGAGATGCCAAGTGTTAACGAAGATTTTGTCAATATTCTTTATTGTTGCATATTTGTGCAACTTCATTTATAAATGAAAATCAGATGAGTGTTGACAGCACTGGAGTTAGATTACTTGGAGGGAATGTATCTGAATACTGCTCTCTGCATCTCTTCCCTGAGAAGCTCATTGGGATTTGGATTCTATGAGTACAGCGCTCCTGCAGAGAACTACAGCCATTCAGTGCCCTCGGGCTGATTTCTTCTGGAGATCTATTTACAAATGGGAAATTGGAGGAGTCAGAGTTTTGTAGCCAGAAGTAGAAACAGGGTCTTGGCTCTGAATAGTGCCTCTTAGAGAACTGATTAAGCTGTTTCTTCTTTTCCCCACTGTTTGTAGGATATGACTGTGTGAGTGTGCATTGGAGAGATGGCAGTGGTGATGAAAGAGCAGAGTCCTCTGGTTCAGAATTCAGAAAGGAGCATGATGTAGATGAAGAATTTGCCTGCTTGTCTGTTAATTTGTTTTTATTTTTTTTGTCAAGGCCAAGACATTCAAGTTTCCCTAGAAACAGATCTGCTAAATTTTGGTTTCTCAATTTTCTTGCTTGACGTTGCTGGTTCATTCACTCATTTGACATACTTTCATAAAAGTACCTGATTGGCACAAAGTACATTGGGAATATGAGAGGAATGAGGCCAGGTGCATTCCTTGAGGAGCAGAGAGGATGGTCTTCACACGCAATAGTAATAAAAAACACCTTAATTCTTTTAATCCTGGTGGACATTTTCCATGCTGCTTGTTTCATTAATTAGGCAGTCAAGCATTTTATAACATTTTTGTCAGAGACTCAAGTGGCATGTCATACATTTCCTCTTGTCATGTGTAGTAGTTTTCTCCAAAATAGCAGACAAAAGCGGTTCCCCCCTCCCCACTCTAACTTGGACGATGAAACTTTGGTGTGCTAAAACTGTCAGGAAAACTGTGCCTATCCTGTCATCGCCAAACCTGACATTTCTGAAGATTATGCCAAATGTATTTTCTGACACATTTCAGTTGATTCAAGCTGAGAGGTAGTTCTTATCTTTTGATTTGTCAGTCTACTGGCCTGAGGAATATAGCTACAGTCCCTGGAAATCATATGCCATGCGGAAGCTGAATCACTGTTTTCAAGTGCTGTCAATTAGTGTTTGGAAATGGAGGAAAAAAAACAGTGCATGAGAATGTCACTAGTTCATATAATGAATTTTGTTTAAATAAATTTCATGCTCACTCCTTTTCTTACCTATATACAGTAACTGAAATACATCAAGGTTTTATTATAGAATTAACACTGAAAGCTTCAAATTTTCCTTCTGTAGCCTTACTTGTTCAAAAGAGACAAAGAAGAATTGCTGGCAGGACTGAGTATGAAATCTTTGGATTGCACTTACATTTTGCACATAAAGATATACTGGACGTGCCAGGAAGGACGTGACACATAGTAGGAGCTCAGCAAATTTCTATTTAATGAGTAGAGTGAAGAATTGTAGTTAGTGGGCAAGGGGAGGTGTTTTTTCCCTGCTTCCTTAAATGCATGATTTTTAGTCTAAATGTTAAATCGGTTCACTTACTTTGAGAGGATGCTTTTCTGTATGGCAGAAGAAAACTGAGTTGTGTTTTCACTTCTATTTTGAACTTCACTGTGTCTCCATGTTCATCCTGCATTTTACTTCTCATAGTTTTCAGTAGGAGTTAAAAAGGAAGAATGGTACTTAATTTATTAGTGATTTTTAATTCTTCTTCTTTACTTCTGAGCAAATACAAACACTTCAGGACAAACTTGTCTTTCCGTATGAATGTTTGTTCTCTTTCTTTTATGTCCTTTGCCTTTGTAAGGTGGCAACTTGCAGATAACAGCCATGCAGCTTGTGAGCATGGGGTGATGGTGCTGGAGGTGCCACTCGTTTTTGTTTCTGTAATTTTTTTTTTTGTTGAAATAGCAGGAGGTTTATAGCATTATATACGTTTCAGGTGTACAGCACTATAAATCATCATCTGCATATACTACATTATGTTCACCAGTAAAAGTTGAGTTCCATCTTTCACCACACAATTGACCCTGGAGGTTATTGCATGTTTCTCTGTTAAGAATGTAAAGTCCTAGAACAAAACTGTTTCATGATATTAATGTCTCTCCCAGTTTCCAGTACAGTGGCCTCCATCTGGGTGGGACTCAATGAATGTTTCATGAATGGAACCTTCTTCTGTTGCGAGAGAGAGAGAGAGAGAAATTTTTCTGGACTAAAATGTAAGAACCAGTGGTATTAGAAATGTTAGGGTTAATTTTCCCTGAGTTAAATGTTGAGAGATAAGTGTGCAAAAAAGCCTTTAGAATTGGCTCTTGGTGGGCCCTCCATAAAAGCTTATTAAAGGTGGGTGTGTCATGGAATAAAGTGAAAATGTTAGATTTGATATAGCCAAAAGCACCCAGACTCACCTAAATTATTTTTTTTTATTTTTTAAATGTAGTATTTGCTTGTTGAATAAAAAGAATTAGCTCTTAAAAGTTCTCTTAATGGCATTTTCTAAGAGAAAGGCATTTTCATTACATTCATAACTTGTAATGAATATAATGGATCTTTTTGCAAAGAATCCTTTATTGGCTTCTGAGCTATTCAACAGGTTCAGATATTTCTTAATTGGCAAGATAGTTCCTATTAGTGACTGAAATATGGCTTTTTTTCTTTGAATATATTCTAAGGAGTTTTTATTTTTTTGACTGTTTGTAGACTTTATTCATATATATGTCCTATACTGCATTAGCTCCCAGTTACCCACATGTGGTTTATTCAGCCTTGGGAATTATCTGCAGAAATTTGTCAAATCCCAGGCTCCTCTGTGCTATCCTCATTTGTATGAATTATGTTAGTGTCATCAGCGTATACTGCAGTAGAACAGCCTACACCAAGCATAGCTGGAAAGGCAAATCAACCCTTCCCCTCTGTATTATATTTGAGGCAAAATATTCATAATTTTTGTCAATCTTTTTCCCTTTGGAATCATTCTACCCATTGTTAGCACTGTTGACTATGAATTATATGCACTCTGATTAAAGATAAAGCACTACCTAATATAAAATCTTGTAATTCACTTTAATATTCTTCACACTTTCTTAGTGAAATTAAATCCTTTTGATGATCAAAGGTGCTACATGGAAAGGTTTGATTGAACTTGGGTTACTGGTTTCAATATAATACTCATTAAATCCAAATAGTTTCTCTAATTACCTCTCTAACTCCTTAAATAAAATACTAGATCCTGAAGTCACATAAATGGAAAATTATTCTTTGTTGTTTGTGATGTTAACAATCTTTGGGTTTTAATGGTGTGCTATCTTTCTTATTCTATGTAAATAAGAGTGTGTTCAGCTTCTGACTGTAATGAGTAAAACCTAGCTTTGGGGGGAGGGGTGGAGGGGAGGGAAGCTTGGGAGAAACATTCCACCTTGTGCTGATTGTAGCTACAACTGCCGAGATTTTGATCATGGTATAGAAGAGTTATTAGTCAGATGTTAAGTGAAGCCAGATTTTACAGTGTGAATTTTTTTGTTTTCTTTTTTTTTGGTTTGCTCTCTAGAAACCAGAGAGGAAAAGATGCATAATAGGATGCTGTACTTGTGCATTTCGGCAAAGATCTAATCTTTTTGAATTCATTGCTTGTGAGTTATTATTTCTAATCACACGCTTGATTGACTCCAGCTAAATGACTGTCTGACTGCAAAGGCAGGGGTGTTAAATCCAAAACCGTAAGTGCGCATTTTAACTGAAAATAGGGATCATCACGGAATGCCTTCTCAATCAGTGGTGCCTGACACCCTCCCTGAATGTATTTTTAAATAGAAATTCTTTCGCGTCCTCATGTAAGAACAGAGCATCACAGAGCATGATTGAGCTCCAAGAGAGAAGATTGAAACCCTGGAGGGGATATCAAAATGATAAAAAACTGAGGCCCCAATGGTGCCACAATGAGTGTAGTTAATATGCCACTTTAGTCTGACAAGCCAGTCAGGTGCCCCTTAAAACTTGAGATTACCTTGTCATTTTAAAGATTTAAAAAAAAAAAAAAAACGGATGGCATAAAAAGAGATTCGTGGTAATATTTTTTAGAAGCAGGACATGTCCATTTTTCTCTGTGCTTTTTGTATGAAAATCTAGTAGAGACCTGATTTTCTTCTGGCAGGTCACATAGGTGTTTTCCAACTTCAAAACATGGGGCTCCGAAATAATTTGTTTTCATTCAAAATAGAACAAGATAAAGTAAAATCCCATGTAGAAGAAGAAAGCAGCAATAAAAACAGAGCTGTCTCCTTAGTCTTTTTTTTTTTTTTCTTTTTGAGTTACTTTGTGAAAAAAAAGTCAGCACTGTTGGAACTTGTAAATCAATTATTCACAATGTTAACTTTCTAATAAGGCTTGTTGATCTCATTGCTAGGATCTTTGCCTTTCATACTTTAATGTCACACATAATTCCAAAGTTGCTTCTGGATTTTTGACAGAGAAAATATTTAAACAATTAGGGCCTTACAGGAAATTCATTTGAATGTATCTTCATGTCTGCCCTAAAAGCTAAAATTACCTTGGTCTTTACTAGAGAAAAAGCCTCATCTGTTACCAGCTACAGCTACTCAAAGAGTGTGTATGTGTGTGTGTGAGGAAGAGAGAACAAGAGAGAGGGAGAGGAAGGGGGGGGGGGGGGGGAGAGAGAGAGAGAGAGAGAGAGAGAGAACGAAACTGTGTGTGTTGCCCTTAAAATGAGGCAGAATTATAAATGGACACCTGATAAATGATCTGAACACCACTCTACCTGAGAGAAAGTAGAGCTAAGTCTTTTACATAGGGCTCGTTTATCTTTTTAACAGTATATTTCAGTGGCAATTTAAATATAATTGCTGATTTTACATTAGGTAATAATTTGTATATGATTTGAGATTCTTTAAAATACTACCCGATTTTACTAAACCACTTGAAGTTTAAATGCTATCAACACCAACTTAAGATGTTCAGTGTTTCAGTTTTAAATTTTATCTCAATATCACAGAACTTCCTTTCCCATCCAGTCTATCTCATGCCTAGAGAGGGGATGGGGTTACTGTGAAGCAGTTCCAGCAAGAAGCATTATCTTTGTAATTAGCGCAGCAGAAACGATAGTGTGGGGGATGTGGATTATGTGTGTAAACTATACAGGGTGTGATACTTGGGTGTTAATCTTTTTATGAAGGTCATTGGATGGTGAGTAGGAACAGGTGCTGGGATGACTATGAGTTCTCTAAGGATCAAAAGGTTAGATAAACTGCTTTTAGGATTTATGCAAGGTAGTGATTTTCATGTCAGTTTAATTACCCTTATGTTTTACAAGACTGTCAATCAAGATGCCTAGAAATCTTAAGGAATTGAGGCCCTGGACCATTTTGAGGTCTCTTTTGATTGGGTTTATTATTTGATAATCATTCTTTTCATAGTGACCTTAGTTAAAATGAAGAGTTGTTAGAACTCCAAGGCCTGCTTTAGTGTCAGAAGAAGAGATTTAATCAGGGGTCTATAATCCAGAGAGAAAAATGCCTTTCATTCTCTTTTCATTTATTCGAAATTGCTTAGTGATTCAGGAGTCTCATATTGGGGGGTCATTACTTTGATTTTTAACTTAGTAATGTAACTCCTGAAATGCTTTATGCAAATGATTTCCTTCAAGGTGCACTATGTTTTAAAAGCTATCACTCAGTTGAAAATTGTTTTTAATTTATTTCACTGTAGAAACATGATTGATTGAAGAAATAGAGGGGAGCAGAAGTTCATACAGTCAGGGTCAGGTCCTGCCATCCAAATACAAATTTATAACCCATTTTCAGTGTTTTCTTCCTTTTTAGGAAACTTGAAACATCTTGAAGATTATGTTTATTTTAATTTGGTGGTAGTAATTACACTGGCCATATTATAGTTAATAACTCTCATGTCATTTCTTCAACCCAAAAGGAATGGAAATAAAAAGAAAGTTACATGATATTAAAGAATACCCTCAGCAATTTTTCCAGGCCCATTACTTTTATAAAACACTTGAGATTTTATCTTTATTAGTGTAAGACTTTTAGAAATGCGTAAGTAGCAAATAAACTAAGTGACATAATTCAAGTTTATATAGCTCAGTTAATAAAATGAACAAAATCACAGCCCTTTCCAAGGTTACCTTCATCTTTCTTTTTTTATTGCAAAAGAAAATTGTTAAACTTACAGATTTTCAAGTCTTTTAGGAAAGTATCTGTAGTTGTTCGTGTCGCTTTATCACTGTTTGTAGATGGTGAAACCAATTTTGGGTTTTGCCAAAGCAATGAATCCTCAGAAATTTTACTTGGAAACAATTTGTTTTACTTCCTGCTTTGCTACTGAGTTTGTACGTCTGGAAGGTTATTTCCTTTAACTTTTATTCATCTAAGAGGATTCTGGGTTCTTATTGCAGATTTTACAGTCTGGTAAACACAAAATGTATTCTCCTAGTGGCTTTCTTCCGTTCTCAGCAGTTCATTAAGTTGGCTTCCCCTGTATTAATAAAGTTACTGACGGGAATATCACAACGAGAGTCTTTAAGTTGGAGAGCAGCTCGCAGCTTTGTTCCAGATTTTCTCTGTGTATTGCAGTATTTAGCGTCTGTATCCCAATTAAACAAAGAGCATGTGCTCTATGATAACTTTTTAGTACTAATTCTGTCCGGACCTCAACAGTTATGGTTCGGTTTAGGGTCCAAGCAAGGTAAATATTTTGAATGAACATTAATTTTTTAAATTATATTCCAAATTCTATTTTGAAAAGGGAATTGTCATTTTCTCGACAGGTTTTTTTTTTTTTTTTTTTTTTTGCTTGTTGTGGTGGCACCTTTTACTAACATTCAGGTTTTCCTGGTTGTCAGAATCAATTCCACATGGTTTTCCTGGACTTTCCTCAATGATTCACCTATTTTCCTCATTTTGTACAGTTTCATTATGTTATAACTTAACTCATTATAAATGGCATGGAAGTGATAATCAAGTGTTACATTTATCTGTAAAATATATCTCCCAAGAAATAATCAGACCTGAACAAGAGCAATGTAGTTCTAGTATAAAAACCTGAAATAATTTTCATTCCAGTGTTTATATGTAGCGTATACCATAGCAAAAAAAAAAAAAAAAAAAAAAAAAAGCAAGAAGTTCCCTACTGAATGATATTTAAGAAATATACATTTTATGTTGAACACCTTTGTTAACCTCTGAGAAATGTAGGTACGTTTGAAGCACATTGACTATCTGTTAATCTTCCTTAACTTCCCATTTTCTATCCTATGTTAATGTTATGTTAATATGTTGTCAAAATTGTTGCTTAGCGGATAGAGAAGCAGTTACCCATTTAGTTTTTTTAAATGAAATCTAGCAGAGAAAATGATTTTAAATAACTACTCCTTGCACATTCATTCATCCCTTTGTTGCTACTAAAGTGCTTTTTGACATGGGTTCAGGCTGCATTAGACTAGCTAGTTTCATTTCTTTCCAAAGCTAAAAATGCCCATCCCGGCCCTGATGTGTTTGCGTACCAGAATTTATCTTTGGAACCAATTGAAAGATCAATTGTGAAAACAGCAGCATTAAACCCATATCCTTTCCGAAAAAATAATTGTCAGCTCATACTCTGCATCCTGTCATAATCACATTTCTGCAACTGGAACATAGAATCCTTAAAGAAAAAGAAAAGGCTGAAAGAACCTTCCAGACATATGTATCTGTCAATGAGATAGAATAAAGAAAATCTAACATGTTTACGTACAAAATTTGAATGCTCATTGAGGTAACCTCAGCCTCCTTTCCCTGCATTGAGGGCCAGGCTACATCAAAACTTGAGCAAATCATTTGTCTTCAATGAAATTTTTTACAAGAAGGTTTTGTAGGTAATGCATGATTTTATATAGCAAAAACAAAAAAACAAAAAAAAACATGTTAACACAGCATTTGGTCCATTTTGAGTTAAGATAGCTACTAACATTTCATTTGTACTTACCAATGGGTTGTGAAGCTAGTTTAAATATGCTTTTTGTGATAGGTTTTTTGTAGGTTTCCTTCAACTATGGTATTTCCAGCTTCGTTTTTATGTCATATTTTTGTTCGTGGACGCTGGCCTCGTCTGCATGGTAGAGTGATAAAGCTGTGTTGCTAGGCAGAGTTCTGCCAGGCACTTCATGCTGGGTTTCGTATCTGTCATTGCCCCACTTTCATGTTTCTATGAGGATGGAAATGAGTTGAGACAGAATATCATTGGGGATAGGCTCATAGTTAAGTGCCCAGGTCTCCAGGTTCTCCATTGAGTCATCACGAATGTCTCTGAACAGTGCCAGTGGTGTTCTTGGCACGGGAACCTCAATGGGAATAACACTGAAATAGCAAAGATCGAAACCTGTGTTGCTAGAAAATTCTGTTTGCTATATGACAAACGGAATTTCTGGTCTTCCACTTTTGAATATGTGCCTATGCCTGTGATGCTCTGGAAGAATCAACGCTGTTGTAAAGAAGTGCTGGGGAGAAGGCAGGAATGATGTGAATAAAATGAACAGTTGGCAACTAATTGGATTAATTTTTTTTGACATTCATGGATTTTATGTTAGAAATATATATAAGTGGGACTTAGCCACTCTGTGCACTGAAAAAGAATCAAAACGTGATTCTAGCTTTTCAGTAACAAAATAAGGATTTTAATGAATGAGATACTTTTGTGATGCTTTGATGAGAGCATGCCAATTCTGTAAAAGTCAGGGTGGCCCCAAATAGTCTGTCTTCGTAAAGACGAGGTATCATGTTACATCTTGATTATTGACAAAAATAACTGATCATTTGCTTTTCATATATAGTGTGGGGCTATATGCAGTTATAAATTAACAAGATCTTTCCATTGAACTGCTATGTGTTTATTAGGCTTTTCAAAATGTCTGCCAGTGGCAGCACCTCATAAAGAGAGGCGGGTGCCATGTCAGGCTGGTCTGCTCAGCATTTCTCTGTAAATGCTCCTCTCATGATATGCCTGAAAACCTTCAATATTATAATAATGCTAATAAAAATGGAAAACTCTGAATTCTTTATAGATGCATAAAGAAGTGTAATTTCTCTGTGACCTGAATAACTCTTCAAATCACTGCTCTGGCCCTTTGAAAGAAGTCGACTCTACTATATTGCTTTGTGTTCCTTTGAACATTTTGCTATCTGACTATTTTAAGGACGGAAATAATAGAAGAGAATTTAACTCAGGGTTATGCTTTGAAGGACAGGTGGGATTCCCTCCCACCCCACACCCCTGCAATTTTCCCCCCTTCCCATTCTATTGAGCGTTGCTATCTGGTCTGGGCTCTTAAATGAGGGGTGATCTTGTTGATGAATAAAATTGAATGATAATACAATTTTTCACTGATTCAGATTCTTCCACTTTTTGGTTTTGTCCCTTTGAGAATCATAAATTGGATTTGTTATCGCGACCCTTCAAGAGGTACTGCTCAGTCAGTCATCTTATTTTAATCACCGGCCGCAGGGGCCTTGGTGGCTCAAGTTGTGCAAGAAGGACTGTATGTATGTAGAGACCAGTGGCCTTGAGAGGGAGGGCAAGTGCAATGCAGATAAATTTGTGGAGAGGTAATTCAAGCAGTGACCCCTTCTCTCTGCCTGATGCTGTTGCTGGAGTGGTGCGGGCGAGGCAGCTGGCCCGCCTAAGGGTCCTAGGCCGCTCTGCCGGGATTTTGTGTCCCTGGCTTGGATGGCTCAGCATCGGGGTGCTGGCTGCAGGTTAAGCTCTCTTCTGTGTGGGAATTCTTTTTTTCTCATTTTGATATGGATCTGCTGCTCCTGCCACTAATGTTAATAAGCAGGGGAGAAAGATCAAAGTAGGCCAAGTTCCAGGAAGAGGAGAGGAGGGCAGTCTGGACTGGCAGGACAGACAGTTTTAATGACCAGTTTTATAGGTAATTTTAGTAATGACAGATTTCAGTTGTTGCTTAAATGAATGGAAATTATTGACAGTAAATTTTCATTGTTTTTTCATTGTTTCTTTGTGTGATAGTGAATGCTGGTGCGAAACTCGTGGGCAGTCATAACTGAGAGCGCTTTATTAGAAATTTAGAGAGGGCACCCTTTTAATTACACTCTGTAATTTTAATTGGGCTCCTTCCAATTTCCTTCTTATTTAATTTAAGTAATTTAACAGTCACTTGATTATTTGAGATTTCTTTTTTTATAAATTATTGTGGCTGCATATAGATGTGTATGGAATACATAAAATCCATTTTTCACAAGATGAAATATTAAACTCTGACTTCACTGTGTAAAGAACAATGCCAGTAGTTTTGTAATGTCCTAATTTATTGAACATATCATAATTAGAAAACATTTTTTAGGGTTAATGTAAAAAACCCTAGAAATCTAGGAAAGTGTTCTGCTGGCTGAGTGTTGAATACTCACAGAGACTGAAGTCTTCCTTCAGCTTCTGGAATCACTCGGGCCTCAGAGCTGCCTCGTGGGGACTCTGTTCGCACCATGATGGTAAAGGAAGAAGGCCGTGGCCACGACGGACTTTCCTGCTGCTTGGTGGAAAGTGAGACCCAACATAGAGCCCCGACTGTTGCTCCCACCAGGGAGGTACAGCTCTGCCGTGTGGTTGTCCTTGGTCCCTGCCTGCTCCTTTTCTGGGCGCTGGGACACCCTGTGTGCGGCCAGACCAAGCAGGCCTTGTGCCTCCATCTCGAGGTTTAGATGGAGCCCCCCTCTCTCGGGAGCTTGGGACCCTGCTGGTGGCCTCCTGGCACCAGTGACTCTCCAGAGACAAAGAACATATTGCAAGGAACAGATCTAGCTGAAATAGTCAGGCAGAAAAGCCCAACTGTGTGCAATATAACATTTGAAAGTATGTCTTGCAAGAGTGAGAGGGAGGCCGAGGGTTTGAGCAGTGTGCATCTACTGTTTAACATTTAAATTTTCGTCACAGCATGGGACTCTGGCTTTGTTTTGTTGCATCGGTTGCTGGAGCAAGTCTCCTTACACAGTAGCTCAAGAGGGGCACAATATGAGCCTCAGAATGGGTTAGGAAATGTCAAACTTTGCGGACTCAGCTAGGAAGCAGGTATTTTGAGTGGCAAAAAAGACATCTAGAGGCCAGCGTCATTCTGTTAGGTTTCGAAGCCCTTGCTTTAGTGAAAGTTACACATTTCTGGTACTCAGGCTTCAGAATTCGCTGTCACAGCAGAGATGTGCGCCTCGCCAGCCCTCTTCAGAGGAGCGCGGGACTGCGTTCACTGTGGCTTTGCTGAATGCCGTTTTCCTCTTACGGTGCTGCATTTCAAAAACTCAGTGAAATTTTTGAGCAGATGCCTTGGCCCCAGGCTCAGACCACTTCTCTGAATTTATTGTAAAGGTGGCAGCCCTGGAAGGGTTGGGGAAGAATGTGAGGGAGACCAGGAAATGCTGAAGGGTGTAGTAGGTTTGTTTGGTCCTGGTGTTTTTTTAGACTTTGGCCATGCATAAGCATGCTGGACACTGAAGATTTATTTGTCCTTTACTTTCTTCTCTCCTGTGACCCTGCCTTCCCTCCCAAGCCAAATTTGCCATAGACTGTTAAGAGGCAAAGAGAAAAAAGAAGACAAACTTTGAATTTTCAGCTGAAAAGATGCATATCAGCTACCAAATATTGTAGTCTCTCTCATGATGAGTATTGAATTGAAATGCACTAAGTTTTTTTAATGCTTGTAATACAGGTTAGTAAAACTTGAAATCCATGGCAAAACAATTAGTTTTAAAAATTTGCGTATTAAATGGCCAGTAAATGAAAAAAGCAGTATTATCTTAAAACAGTGTTTTAAAGGTATTGAATAACTGGCTTCAAATTCTACTGCATTTGTTTGGAGGAGAAGAAATGAGTTCAAGACTGTTCCTGCAAGACGGTTCCTGTTAAATTAGTGTATCTTTCCACCTGAGGGAGGGAGAAGATCATAAACCTCTCCCAATTTTTAATCCTAACATGTTATTTTAGAAGTCTGGCTCAGAAATGTTTTCATTTTGTAATTGTGGACAATCTCTTTTAGGACATAGCCTTTATTTTGGTTTTGATGGCAATGGGAAATTTTTAATATTCATATTCAATTTTAAAACTCAGGGTTAATAACAGTGATTATATTTATGGCATTGTTTCAAGTGGGCATTATTAGTATTGTTATATTAGATCTCTTTACCTTTCAGGGAGATAAGAGTAGCAAAGAAACATCAATCCATTTAAGATATGAGAATACAGGTTTATGAAAGCCATGTAAGAAGTATTTAAATAAGAAACTTACACTTGAAAAAAAATTGGGACTTTTCTGAGCATGGGCATACTCCTAAAGAAACCCTTTCTTATTCATTGATCTGTAATGTCTATGTTTAAAGTATATTAAAGTACATTGTGCCTGAGGAGTGGGGGAGAGGTGGGTACTAATATATATATAGAGTGCCTGCTGTTGCTCTGCTCTAATATTATTGGTAGCCCAGAGAGGCAGAAATTATCATCCTCACTTTCCAGAAGAGGAAAGTGAAGTTTTGAAGGTATTACATAACTTGCTAAAGTCATATAGACACTTTATATATGGTTCCGGTAAAAATTCTGCCATACTATGTTATCAGCAGTGTGTGTGTGTGCGTGTGCGTGTGTGTGTGTGTGTTATACGCATGGATGTCTGTGACAGGGGTAGAATAGCAGTGGCTAAAACATGGATAGATGGATGGGTGAAAGGGAGGGAGGGAGAAATAAAAGTTACCCATTGTGAATCAAGTGGATTAATTTACTCACTCACCTAGTGGGAAGAGAAAAGCTGTTTTATGAATTAAGACACTATTGTGTTCCATTCTTTATCCTTTATTAAAACTTTAGGTGTAAGCAAATCACATGAGCCAGAGAAAGTCAGTTTCGATGATTCTTGATTATGTTACAGGTGATAACACGAGAATTTGGAAGAGTAAAAGGATTTTTTTTTGAGTTAAATAAAATGTGCCTTCATTGCGTTTGGTATTTGCAACAGCTGTTTTTCTGAGCACATAAACGTGTTAAATTTGCCCTGTTTGAGTAGCTGCAGCGTTGGCTGGAGGGCTTGCTTGTCAAGCTGCGTTGATTGCAGCTAGTGGGCTGTGTTGTTTACTATTAACCAGCGAAGTCTCCTACTCTTGTCTCTGGTTTTGATCACCCTCTCACCTTGAAGTGACCTGAGTGATATTACATAGGAAACAGGAGTTTTATTAAAATGGGAGTGATACTCCATCCCCTAGAACACCATTTTATTCAGTGCCAAGAGAAATAGAAATACTTCCCTTCCCCCTGCTTCCTCTCAGTTCCCCATATTGGCTTTACAAGGAGGAAGAAAGCCCGTTATTGAGGACAATATTGAAGGGAAGAGAGGTCAGGGCAGGCAGAGGAAAGGGAGGCTCTTGTAAGAACAATACATTCTCTGTGTTATTTTAAATAGTATGTGACATTAATTCTCAGTTACAGCCCAAAGTCAAAGCCTCTTGAAATATGTATGGATCAACCGAACCACTTTTGCACCCAAAAAAGGAGGAAGGTGCTGGCACTGAGCCATACTGAGGTCTTGAGCTGAGAGTTTGAAGGTGGAATTGGGGGGAGAGGGCCGGGGGTCACAACAGCAACAGGATGTACATTTGCAGACATAAGGTCAGCCTTGTATCTCCGGTTAAGTCTAGCTTATTGCTTTTGTAGGATTTCTCTTCGTTATCACGACTGCTATCTGCTAGCCATGCAATTTTCTGCTGTATTATTGTATTTAGATAAGACAGGATTTTTAAAATTATCAAAGGTTTACAGCAGTTTACCTCACTCTCATGGCAGGTAACTTTTGTCTCTAACATGCTGAGTTATGGTCTCCGGCCTCATGTGCAGTCAGAAGCGCTGATCCCCTCCATTGGGTCATGCACATGCTTTCCTTCCTAATACCCATAAGAGCCTTTAGGGGGGGAAGGAGAAGAATATAAACACAGAAACCACATCCTCACAGCTGCCTCTCGTTAGCTCTGTTTTCCCCCCTAGCTTTTAAATCTTACAATAGCACCTAATTTGTCCCACATGGCTCTCCTCCCAGTGGAGCCGCTGTCCCTTTCTCTGCTGCGCTATTTGAGTGAAAGCCACTAGTTATCACTAGTTATGAAGAATCAACTAGCTCTACCAGGTTAGGTTACTGTCACTGGCCTGCTGGTTTGCAGGTACCAGTGAATGGGTGGGTGGTAACCATTTGTAGATTGGGAAAGACTTAGAACAAAGTCTGAACCCATGTAAGTGCCAGTGGGCTTACCCATATATCCCTCAGATAAACCCTCCATAGGATTCGTTGACCAAGTAAAGGAGAATGTGACCCACCAAGTGGACTCCTGTTATTTAAACAGATGGGTAGTCTTTGACCTGAGATGACATATCAGAATCATCTAGGGTGTTTAAAAAATTCACAGGCATATCCAACTCCTTCTTCCCCCATCCTCTGTTTAAAAAAAAATCTGAGAGTGAGGAGCGTGGACTTAAACAGATTTGTGTTCCCACATGTCTCCATGAGAAGTGGGTTGCATCTTGCACTATCCCCTTTTTTAAGTTCTAAATTATTTCTTTCTTGCGATTTTATTTATGTCTCCATTCCCTTTTCTATGTTATTTTTTTTTAATACAGTGAGGCCAAAGACAGATGCTTCTAGGGCAGGAAGAATACTGAATTAAGTTATTTCCTTCACTGAAACTAGTGTTCTGTTTCTCCCTTCCAGCTCTTCTTTATTTCTTATTGCTTCTGAGAAGTAAGACATGAAATCAGAAAACCAATGTCTTGTTCTTATGACTTAAAAAAAAAAATACAATTGGTCCAGTTTAAAAAAAAAATCAAGATTAGTGTTAGTGACAGGCAATAGCCATTCTCTTGCAGATATTTAAATTTCAAATAGTCTTATATTCAAGATTGATTATCTGAATTTTATGGCACATATGCAGAGTATTACTGGCTCAGGTCCTCTAAGATTTGAGAAATGTGTGTACTTCACCTTGAAAAGGAGGACCTGAATTAGTCCTTACAGAATCACCTTGTCCTGATGATTCTGCTAAAGAACTGATAGTCTTTTTGTAAAGTAAGGAATAAACCTATCACAGCCTGCTTTAAAAGGTCATTGTCTCTTGTAGAGCAGATTAGCTCACTTTGCTCTATGAGTGTTAACCATACTATGGCTCTGTAAAACGAGATATATATATATATATATATTATTTATATAAAAAAATGTAAATTCCTGTTATCATTTTGGCTTGATTTTGTGAAAGAAATTTCATGCCTACCAGTTTTCACTGGCTCACGCAGGCACAGCTTCTCAAGGGTGGAATGGTGGTGTGGACAAGGACCGTGTCTTTAAGAGCTTCTGCTCGCATTGTTTCTCTGCTATTTATAAATGCAGCTTACGAATCTCAGGGAACTTGTATGAAGACTCTGATGACAAATTTTGGTGATTTGATATTTTTGATGTTATTGGGGCCAGCAGTTGGTAGGTGAGTCACAGCAGTAAGTTAAATGACTAACTTTCATTTTCTGGAGGTAAATGACTAAAATGGAACCTTTCCTTTGGATCTTGTGTATCATTCAGAGTGAGAGCTGTTTTCCTGAGATATGACTTAAGCTCTGTGAAGTCCTCCTGTAACAGAGACAGTGATTTATCCTGTCACTTAGAAGAGCCTGTAAATTTATATGGAAGTAAGGGATAAAAAATGCCATAATATTTTCTTTTCAAAAAAACTTTTATGTATTTAATTTACTGAAGTAACACTGTGTTGCAATGTATAAGATCAGGTGCACGTCACTGTAAATCAACACGTGCATATACTACATTGTTTCCCATGCAAAGTCCAATTGCATCCTTTATCATAGAGTGGTCCCCAGTGTCCCAAGTTACCCAACCCCTTTTAACTTTCCTTCTGGTAACCACTAATTTGGTCTTATAATGAAAAGTTTAATATTGTTTTATTTAGTTCATTTGTTTGTTTCTCTGTGTACCACAAATACACGGATTCCTGCATCCATAGTCTAAAGGTAGGGTGGGAGAAACAAGATGGCCAGAAACTGCCTCTTGGCAGCTTCTTGTGTGCCATCTTATCTTCACTGGCTTCTGCAGAAATTGCAGGGTGTGGTAGAGGCTCCTGTAGACTGAGGTCCAGCCTTGCCTCGATAGCCTAGAAATCGTATCTTCTTGAAAACTCATAATTAATTCTGTATATCCTTCCCCTCCGAGCTTAGAATGGGATAGGGGAAAATTCCACTAAGAGGGAATGACTCTGCTCTACCTTAAAATGCAACCTTCCTTATAATTCCTTACAGTTCATTCTTGAGGGTTCAGGAAGGAGGAGTTCTGCCTAAATCTGCTTAATCCTTTAAACAATGAAACAGTTATAACTGCTCTCATGGCAAATGGTTCTAAAATATCACAGTCATTGCCAGACCTGGTCTAGTAGAGTATGGCAAGTTTTCTCAATGAACCAGGACCCTCATTAAGAACACCAGTTATTGAAATCTTTGGTAATACTGGAATGCACTCGGGAGCCTTTGAGGTCTGTACTTTTAGCCTGACTTTTTCATGATTTTTCCCAGATGGCTGGTTCTCCTGCCTCCTGCCAATGTCTCAAGCTTTTTATCCCAAGCCCACAGCCTCAGTCACTGGGCTCTTGTAATTAATATTTTTGTCTTTCTTTCTGCTCCCTTTTGATAATTTCTATGCTCCTCTGCCACATTTAAGTACTAGAAGCCTGCTACAACTTCCAGAATCCTGAATTGGTTTTTCTGTCCTTTTTTCAGTTTATGATCTAAGACCATTGTGAGGATCTCTGGTTGAATCCAGATAAGAATTGCATGGTAAATCAGTCAGATTATTATCCTGTCCCCTCCCTGTGAAGTATGTGGTGGGAGGAGGAACAAGGTTGACCATCACTTTCTTGTTAAATAAACCACATGGACTTTGTAACTGCGTGTTCATTTACTTTGAATGTTCCTTTTTCTGTTCCTGATATTCTGGGTTTCCTGACTAAATTTTGACCCCTAAATGAGAAGCAATTCTACTTTTCCTTCTAAAGGCACTTAACAGGCTCTGATATCTGTCATTGCCCAGAGGTCTTTGCCTTTTTCTCTTTCTTGGCATGGCTGTTTATTGAAAGTATACATCCACATTAATTAACAGCCTCGTTTAGGAGTAATGATGTCCCAAACCCTTCCTAGTATTCCTCAGCAATATTCAGGATTACACACATTTTATAAAAGGCCCAGTTTTAGATAGCTAAGTGTCTGTCAATTCTTCAAACTTCATTCCTGGATTAAATGAAGACTGTGAAAAGGGCTAGTCATATTGAACATGTCTTTGCTGTGAATTCCATGAATAATGCGCACACTTCCTGTGGTCATAAATTCCCATTCCTTCTTTGCTTCTTGTGAGCCTACATCTCTTTCCCAAGATTAACTGGAGTGTTAAATTCAGAGTAATGCTTATTGTAACTAGTCAGTAAATTAAGGAAAATTTAAATACTCGCATTAAAGCTAGAATGGGAAAAATAATTAGTTCTTGGAAAGCTGTGAATTGCTCTATCTAAAAGTATAGATTTTTGAGAAAACATCTAATGTGTTTAACGAGCATTTTGGCATGGAAATCCATTGTCTCAATGAGTCATCATCATGCAGTTGCGTTCTCAGGATTCAGGGTTACTTACCTACCCCCACAGATTTTGAGGTTTTCTTCCTCTTTGTTTTTCTATAAAGATATTAACTAAATGTAAAAGGAGAAAATGTGAGTTAAAGAATTTGGAGCACAATGTCTAGCAACTGTGACTGCCTGTTCATACACTCACTCTGAGAGAACATTTGTAATGTCAGTTACAGGCCATTCTTTCTGTATTTAAGTCTTTTATGGATTTCTTAAAAAAGATGATCATTGCCTTATTTTACTGATCAGTTGCAAAGTTTTACATGTTGCTCTTGTAGTCTTTTTTTTTTAAGATTTATTTATTTATGCATACAAGAACTGGGGTACAGGCGTGGGGCGGGGTGAGAGGATTCACCAGAGACAGAGTGGGAAACAGAACAGGCAGAATGACCAAAATACGCTGCTGAGGGGAGCAGCGGGCGAGTCAGGAGATGTCTGCTGCGCCATGTGGGTTGCTCCTTGGCTGGCCTGAGATCAAACTTGTGCTGCAGAGGCTGCGGATTGCTTCATAATGCGGTGCTTAACCCCTGCACCACCAGGGAGGCACACGGTCTTTTTTTTTTTTTTTTTTTAAGATCTATTTATTTATATAAGAACTGGGGTACAGGCCAGAGGCGCGGGAGGGTGAGAGAATTCACCAGTGACAGAGTAGGGAGCAAAACAGGCAGACGTACCGAAGACTTTGCTGAGGGGAGCAGTGGGCGAGACAGGAGAGGTCTACCGTGCCATGTAGATCTCTCCCTGGTTGGCCGGGAATTGAACCGGTGCCACAGAGGCTGGGGACAGCTTCACAGCTCTGTGCTCAACCCGCTGCATCACAGGAGAGGCCCTTTTGCAATCTTTTTGAGAATAAATTTCATAGATTTATTAAGCTTGTTTACTTTTGCATACTTACTGGATTTGGGTTGTTTTCAGAATACCTTTTATTTCAACAGTCCTGTTGAGAAGATGGTGCAGCTCAAAGCATTGGTGAGCAGAGACTGGTAGTGAATTACCTTTGTCCTTCTCTAAAGCTGTGCCTTGGCTTTGTATGAACTTCCTTTGAGAAATCTCTCAGCCCTACCTGTGGACCTGAACTTCAAGATAGAGTTGGGGCTGTACGATGAGTTCTTTGCTTGGTACCCAGGGCCAAAAGATTATGGATAGTCAAGTAGTACCTCCCCTGGAATATACTATGTATGTAACAATGTATTATGGCTGTATTTGCCATGTAACAATATAAGATTTCATCTCGCATCTTCCCTAGAGGTTATAGAGTTCTCTGAGTTTGCCACATACTTTGTAAAGACCATTCACCTTAATTTCTTAAATTTACCAGATCTGAAGGTAATAAGAACTCTGTTGTTGCTTTTCTTGGAAAGGGATACCGATCTTTTTTTTTTTTTCTTATTCTAAGGAATGTTTGTATTTTCTTTTTCTTTTTTTTTGCATTTTTAAAAATTTTATGTATTTCTTACATCATTTTTCATTTTTGCACAATATTTGCATTTTCCTCTTGGTTATAGACCCCATACAATTCCCACCAACCTTGTTTTGATCCTATTCCCTTCTCTCTCCCGTGTAGTATGTCCCTGGTTTATAGTTGCTTGTTGATTTTGATTTTTACTTTATTATAATTAGTCTTTTACCTAGTCCCTTATTTAGTTTTATAAGTCTTCTCAGACTCTCTATAGAATCTTGATCAGCATTGTTTCTCTCTTGTGTACTGTCTTCAGCTCTTAAGCTTGTAGGGTGCTGTAGGGCAAAGAAAATGTCAGGCTTTTCTGCCCTCCCGCCATCAGGATAGATGATGGATCCTTGTCCTGAATGCATGCCTGATGGCGGGCACCTGGAATAGGGTGTGGGTATAGGTAGATGGGATTCACCTGGGCTAAGACTGTGCTTTTTAAGGGCGGTATCACGGGGACGCCAGCAGCAACAGAAGCCGAAAGAGAAGCCGAAAGAGAAGCCGAAAGAGAAGAAGCCCGAAGCAGAAGCAGAGAACGCCAGAGAGCCCAGATAGAGTGAAGATTTGCTGGGGTCTGGGAGGACTGCCAGCCTCCCAGCCCCCCAGCACTCCTGCCTGCCACGTACCCGCTGAACCCCAATAAAAGACCTGCAAAAAACCACTGAGGACTCTGACTCCTCCTTTACCCGGTCTGCATGGGATCAGAAAACCTGCACTGTGGTCCTTCCTGCCTTTACAGGTGCAGATTTAGAATGGAATATCAGGTGTAAAGATAAGATTTGTAAAGTAAGAGGGAAACATTTTTAATAACAGCTAATTACCTTCGGTTTCTTCTTGGCTCTTGGACTAGAGCAGCATATAGCGTTATAATCTTTAGTGAATAGTCATCAGTGGCCAGCAGTTCCTCTTCTTGGGTTGTAACTGACACCTTGTAGCCCATTGATCATCCTGCAAGTGTAATTTATATTCATTTCCCTTAAATGCATGCCATTACAATTGCCTGCATCTCAGCTCTGTGCCACTGTTCTGTCTCTTCATGTAGCCCTGTGAAATCTAGCTGTAATTCATCTCTTGTCAACTTGTTCATTTCCCTTTTTGTCACCTTCAAACCTTGGTCCAAACTCACTTCCTCTAGGAAATAGCCTGTGTTAGCCCTGACTGACACTGATCACTCATACTCATCATGTGATGACAGGTCATGAAGACGTCAGTATCCAAGTGTTGTCATTCTGGGTTTTGTTGTAGTGATCATTTCTTGAATTGGATCTTGTGTTTTCCTGAGTTTGGAAGCTATTCAAGAGACTGGGGAGACTCCTGAAAGGTATGTTGCTGCTTTGCACTACAGCAGATACTTGTAGGTTTTTCCAGGTGTGTTCCTGGAGTGTCTGCAAAGCACAACCTGAGAGATTTGTTTCTGGAAGAACTCTCACTTGAGTCCTCATAGCAAAGTCACTACAATAAGATTTTCCTGGAAACATACTGTGGCAATTACTTTTCTTCCTCATGAAACACTCTGAATTTTTATCACATGCTATATAGTTGTAGGGGTAGGAAGACCACAGTGCAGGTTTTCTGATCCAGCAGACTGGGTAAAGGAGGAGTCAGAGTCCTCAGTGTTTTTTGTAGGTCTTTTATTTAGATTTACCAGGCATATGGCAGGCAGGGGTGCTGGGGGGCCGGGAGGCTGGCAGGCCTCCCAGCCCCCAGCAAGTCTCCACTCTATCTGGGCTCTCCGGCCTTCTCTGCTTCTCTCTCGGCTTCTGCTGCTGCTGGCATCCCCGTGACGCCACCCTTAAAAGTCCAGCCTCTCAGCCCAGGTGTACCCACTTCAGGTGCCCGCCATCAGGCATGCATTCAGGACCACAGGGTTCCCTCATCTATCCTAATCGCGGGAGGGCAGAAAAGCCTGATAACCTTTTACCTGCCCTACAGTAGTTAACTATTTTACATAAATATTTGATATGTCCTTTTAGGCTGCAGGGATATTTACGCTCAACACATTTTCATAAATTTTCTATCAATTTCTGTCCATAAATTTGGTTTTAATTTATTTTTAATAGTCAATCAATAGTTAATAGTTTACACATTTTAAAGAAGTTCAGAAGGTTCAAAAATCAACATGATATAAAAAAAGACAATGAGAAATCTCACTTTCCATCCTATCTCCACCCCCTAGTTCTCCACGATGCCTTATAGAGAAACTCTTATTCATTTTTTGGGTATTCTATTTTTGTACAGATACAAGCTATAGGATAAGGAAAAATGTCAGGCTTTTCTGCCCTCCTGCCATCAGGATAGATGATGGATCCTTGCGGTCCTGAATGCATGCCTGATGGCGGGCACCTGGAGTAGGGTGTGGGCATAGGTAGATGGGATTCACCTGGGCTAAGACTGCTTTTGAGGGCAGCGTCACAGGGACGCCAGCAGCAGCAGAAGCCAAAAGAGAAGCCGAAAGAGAAGAAGCCCGAAGCAGAAGCAGAGAACGCCAGAGAGCCCAGATAGAGTGAAGATTTGCTGGGGTCTGGGAGGACTGCCAGCCTCCCAGCCCCCCAGCACCCCTGCCTGCCATGTACCCGCTGAACCCCAATAAAAGACCTGCAAAAAAATCACTGAGGACTCTGACTCCTCCTTTACCTGGTCTGCTGGATCAGGAAACCTGCTCAATGGTCATTCCTGCCCTTTACACAAGCACATACAAGTATATGTCTTATAATCCCCACTTTCTTACTTAAAGTGTACCTTTTTAAATGGAATATCTTTCAATATCATGACATAGAGACCTGTGTTATTCTTTATGACTTCATTCAATTTCATTGTGTGGATGTGATAGAGTTTATTTAGGTGGTCCCTAGCGGTAGAACCTTGGGTTGTTTACAGTATTTTGCTGCATAAATACTGTTGTAATGAATAGTCTTGTACACACATTTCAAATGTAAGCCTGCTGATCTTTATCCTATTTCCTTGCCCCTTTCCTGGTAGAACTCTGAAGCCACTGTAAAACTGACTACATGTTTGTATATGTTTTCACATATCCAAAGTGTTTCCAGACTAGGTGTAGGGTAAGGAAAAATGTCAGGCTTTTCTGCCCTCCCGCCATCAGGATAGATGATGGATCCTTGCGGTCCTGAATGCATGTCTGATGGCGGGCACCTGGAATAGGGTGTGGGCATAGGTAGATGGGATTCACCTGGGCTAAGACTGTGCTTTTTTAAGGGCGGCGTCACGGGGACGCCAGCAGCAGTAGAAGCCAAGAAGCCGAAAAAGAAGCCGAAAGAGAAGCTGAGAGAGAAGCAAGAGAAGCAGAAGCTGAGAGAAGGCCGGAGAGCCCAGATAGAGTGAAGACTTGCTGGGGCCTGGGAGGACTGCCAGCCTCCCAGCCCCCCAGCCCCCTTACCTGCTGTGCACCGGGTAAATCCCAATAAAAAGACCTGCAAAAAGCCACTAAGGACTATGACTTCTTCTTTACCCGGTCTGCTGGATCCTAGAAAACCTGCACTGTGTCCATTCTTGTCCTTACATTAGGGAAGCAGTGTCTTCTTGAACTGAAGGATGCCCCTAATCCAGACTCTGATAATCCATTTGAATCTCAATTCTGACCTCTTTGGCATCTTTAACTCAGTGAATTGAGCCAAAAGACAGTGAATATAATTCAGAAGTATCCCATATTTGGATGTGGTTAAAGAATTAAATATTAAAATTTTAGATTATTGACTGCTTTAGAAAAAAATGAGTCAAAAATGTTAGGTCACACGTAAGCATGGAGAATTTAAATGTAACTAGATGAGCAACAAGCTAATGTCATACATTGGCCAGGCAGGGTTCAAAATTCTATTTCTGAATTCTGACTTTTGCAAATCTTTTATATGTTCTTTTGTGCTAAGAGGTTACTTTGTGGATATATAGTCTCCCAAAGAAAAGATTGTAAGCTTGCCATGTAATAGTTCTGTTTTACTCTCCAGTTTTTCCTTTTTCTTGGATATCCTATCATAACTGTTTTTACACGAAGTGTCCAAAGTGCATTTTGAACCTTGCTTTTTCTGTATTTAAGCATAACTAATCTTTCCCCAGCATTTAATTTCCTCCATTTATAGGTGTGTTCAGTTTATTGCTTATCATCTGTCTTTTTAGAGTATGTACTATCTTACTCAGTTTGGTGTCAGAACCAGTCTTTATGGGTATGACGTTAAAAGTAATGCAGAACCCAGGGCAGGACTCTAGGGAAGGAAAACTACTCAACAACTTTGATTCCTCATCTGTAAAATGTGGGTAATAATGCTGTGTCTTCCCTCTGAGTCACTGAGAGATGGGCAGAGATGAGTAATGTGAGCACCTGGCAAGGTGTCAGCTACGTGGCGAGCCCCCAGTAGATAGTGGAAATAGATGTTCTGCATTATCTCCTGCATCTATCATTGTGAGTTTCTGTTGTCTTTGAGAACTCTTAAGGGTTATTGGAAATGGTTGCATATATTATTTGCATGATCTTTAATGATTTTCTCATTCAAAAATAGGAAAATTACCATAGATGTTTTAGAGAGCTATGTTAGTATGCTTATATATGTAATCATTGGTCTCTCGTTTGTTTAATACTTCATTTTTCTGGCAGGTCATTAGAAATTCTGTCAGGGGATGCACTTCTATCAGCACATTATCAGCAGCTGAAGAATTTTCAGTTTTCTGCTCACTCAGTGCTTGTAAAAATTGAATATATATCGTTTCCCCTTTATCATGTTGAAAATCTCTGGTTCATGGTCTGTTGAAATTCATCTTGTTATATTCAGAATGCATCTCCTGGAAGCAGCAACAATGCACAAGGTTTGAGGACACTTAATTCTCAGTGTTTTTGTTTCAATTCCTTTTCTATACTTTTTTACTTAGGGATATTTTGTTTTAATCTTTTCTTTCCCTTTTCTCTAGCCAAGATTTTTGTTTGTGAAAAGTAATATTTTTCCAAGCTATATTCTGTGTGATACAATATGGCCATATTTCAAGATGTTCTTTAGCTCTTACATCCAGCTACTAATTCAGTGCTCTGAAAAAACTAGATGATGTTTGTGGTGATGGGTCAGTGCCAATGGGAGGAAATAATTTTGCAAAGATGAATCCATTTCCAAATAATGTTGGCTGAGTAGACGCTTACATTGGAATTTGTTAGGATGTCTGTTAGGAACCAAATTTGACCAAGATGAGACTGTATACATTATCTGTCTCTGCCTACTCATATATACCTCACGTATGTACATAGATATCATTTCATTTTAGTGGTTCATTTTAGACTTTAAATTGTTTAAAGTAGTAGCTTTCATTTCCCAAACTGATTGTTTTTTTTTTTTCGGTGGGCACTTAAAAAAATGTTGTTAATCAAATTTTAAAATAATGAGCTATTTTCTAAAATGGATTTTTTTTGTGCCTGGTTGCTTAACGGAATTATCTAATTTTCTCTTTGTACCAACCCTGAATGAGTACTACTTACCCCAATTTACAGATGACAATATAACTGTGAGAAGTTAAGCAACGTATTCAAGACCACAGTTAAGTAACTTACTCAAGAACTGAAGTTCAGAGTTAAATATTGATTTTTACAATTCTGGAGTCCTGACCCTATTTTTCATTGATTTTTTTGGGCGGGGGTATTGTCTGGTGAAGTACCAGTGAACTTTTATTTTAGAACATACTTTTTTGTTGATTTCTCAAAATGTAAAATCTTGGTGGTGATAAAATTAGACTCTGCAGCATTTTCTCCTTGTCTACTTGGCCAAGGGAGGATGGAGGAGTGTGGTCAAAACCTGCTAATTCCATATGTCTCCCACAGTTAGGATATAAAGAAATTTCTACTTTACAAGTTGAATAACTTTTCAAACATCTTGAGGCCAAGAATAAATTTGGGCTCTCTTTTAGTTCACCATAATTAATACTGATAAATTCATTAAAGAGGAAAGGTGAGTGGTATAGCTTTATTTTTAGAAAATATATTTTAACAAAATAGTTTTAAGTAAATTTGTAACTTTATTTCATACTCTTGAATTTTACTTTTCATTCTTGTTTGGATAGGCAGTAACAGAGAGCAGGAATTTTTTTTTTTTAGACTATAAGCATAATAAACATTTGGATCCTTTTGATTATCAGTTGATAGAAATAATAGTGCCTCCCCCCACATACATGCTTTTACTTTTTAAGGTTTACATATCATTTTCTCAGTAGCTATCATTAATTGAGTGTGTATTTTACCCTCATTTTTGAGATTAGGGACTGGAGGGCTGGAATGCATAAATACTTGCCCCTGGCACACAGATAACAGTGGAGAAGCTGGGATGAAATCCTGGTTTACCGGACCTGGAATCTTGCTGGGGTGAGGACAGTGGGGGAAATGGTGGAGGGAAGCTACCCCGATGTGAACCCTTCTCTAAATAAGCTTTATCATTCCTGAGAAATTATAAAGTCTAGTTCATAGTAAATTTAAGTTGAGCTTTTTCTTTTTCAACTTCCCCCAAATGAGTTGTTTCCTTTTCAGTAAAGGATATTTATTGAATAATGGTTTTAATAATGGTGATATATAACAATTGAGCTTCATGTTAATGATATATTTAAGCTTTATTTGATAGGGTGAGGTGATTTTAATTATTGCGTTTTGGTGTTCACTTGTATCAAACATACTCATTTCATAATGAGCCCCCAGTTGTATAGTGAGTTCTGAATTTATTAAATTGTACAGAGAAAATCCTTTGTAAAGTCTGACTAGCATTTCTTCCTCTTAGGAAGACAGATTAATAATTTTCTCTATTAATTAGGTTCCATCTGTTCATACTGCTTCCCATTCTAAAGGTTATACTTATTAACATATTCGCAAGCCAGCCCAACTGTGTAATCGAAGTTTAAAAAAAAATTAAAGCAAAGGTTCAATCTTGGTTTTTATAATGTCCTTTTTTGGCTACTAAAGAGGAGGACCGATGGCTCCACTTCCTTTTCTTCCATGTTTTCTTTGATTCCATTTTGTTTCTTCTTGTAATCTAGCCCTTTGCCACAAATTACACAAAATTAAGCTATCTGATATGAGATACGGTAATAAAAGAAGTGACGCACCCACTTGGCCGCTGTTTGGTCAGAAGTCTCTCATAGTATCCAGGTCACGAAAATGAGTGACGGAAAGGCCTCAGTGTTCTCTATATTTGGGAATAATCATGTGTGTTCTTTTGTGTCCTAACTTTAAGCAAGCACCTCAGCTCCTGGAGTCCAGCACGGGGCCTTCATGTGCCGAGCCCACAACAGGGCATGTCTCTGGAATGTCTGTGAGGGGGAAGGATGAGAAAATGGTTGGAAGAAAGCAGGCCATGACTTTGTAGCTAAAAATATGAATAAATGAAGTTCCATACCGCAAATTGAGTAAAATTTGATGATAGGGGATTACTGGAACATTTTATTAACTTGGGTTTTGCTTTAAAAAATTAACTTTTGAGAAAGTTAAATCTCTGAGTTTATGTGTAAGGGTTGGCTTGTGGATGGTGGTGATTACAGCAGCTGGCATGCGTACCCAAACCCCTTACTGTCACACCCTGCTGGGACCGAGCTTATTTTTTCCTCTCCCCCAAACCCTTTCTGCCCTGTCTGCCTTTCAGTACCACCACCAGATAGCCCTTCTTATCACCGCTTATTTTCAGCTGGGGGTAGCTTGGGTGACTCATTCCAATTACATTATTTAGAAAGTAATTATAAGTGTCAGTATATATAATCTTGGACAACCTATCTTAATTTCCAAACTGGCTTTTAATAAAAGAGCTGTGCAGTATCCAACATGATCGTGGATGTTGACATTTTTAGTACAGATAAAGCATTTATCAATGAGGCATATATTATTATATATAGCAGGCATGCGGTATTTGTAGAAAACAAGATACCTTTTTGCCATGCAAGTATATTTGAGAAATGAGAGAACAAGCCCACATCCTTTTTTCTTACCTCTTTTACTAATCATTTTCCTGGAAGCAACTCTTCTTCGGGAGGCAGAATGTAATTGTAGTTTAGTAGCTTAAAAAAATGGATGATAAATAACAGAAGGATTTTTAGTTGGAAAGTGATACTGGGTCAGGAGAGGAATTGGTTTGAGCTGTCCTGGGAGGCCTATAATTATATGGTGGGGCGGAGGTGGGGGCACAGAGGGACATGTAGCAACATCCCACCTTTAACTCTGCCTTTTTCTTTTGAGTTAACATTCCTCTCTGGTCTTGTTTTCTTTTTCACTTTAATCCTCCTAGATCTGTGGTTCTCACCACTGCTGCACATTTAGAATGACCTTGGTGGGAGGGGATGGAGTGTTAGGACCCCTTCCTTAAAGTCTGATCTGATTTGAGTCAGATGAGGCCTGAGTGGTGGTGGCTTGAAAAACTTCCCAGGTGATTCTAATGTGTAGTCAGAACTGAGAACTTCCCCTGTAGAGGTTTAAAAATCACAGATAAAACTGGAACCGTAGAGTAGGTTGACTTTTAAGTCAAAAGCAGTGCAGTTTCCCCACTGGAGTCTTGGCGTTTCTGACCAGATGAGAGTAATCAAGGAGAGTGACGGCAAAGCTTCTCTCCTTCCAGAGAACAGACTTGCTCTCCTGGTACACAGTCCCAGAGTGGCTCAACTCAAGTCCAGTCCTCTGCTAGGAAGGTGCTGCCTCCTGGAAATAGTTTGGTGTATTTTGACAGTCTGTGATGAATGATTGACAATTAGGAGTGCATCTAATGGCCGAGTGAGTGCGTAGCTTCTCCCATCGATGCTCCTCAGCTGCTCTCCGAGCTGTTTCAAAACAGGTGCTAATGGACATCCCTGGACAACCGGGAATTACACAGAAACTGCTAACTAGGAGGATAAACAGAGATCATGTGCCACTACTTCCAGAGCTTAGTTTCTACATCCCTTTTAATATTTCCTCGCTGCTGCTTTTATGAAACATTAAATCGGACAGATATTGCTTCATGGATATTTTCTCATGGATACTCAGGAAAATTCGCCAAAAGAAGCTTGCTGTTTCCTGTCTCTTCCATGGCTGGTGAGCTAGGCTTGTTTCATAGGAAAAAATAAATGGCAGTGACCCTCCCTGCTTTATCATTTTGGAGGAGAAATGAGGAAGTGATGGTTTAGTCACAGTCACAGATTCCTGCACCTCCCTAGCTGTGCACATTCCCTAGAAAGTATAGCTCACCGATCCGATTCATTCACGTTGAAAAGGCCCTACCCCATCTCTGGCACCCCCTCATCCACTTCTAAAGGCCTGCCTTTGTGCATGAGCCTGTTGGAGTTTTTAGGTAGCAGTGTTCTGACTGGGGTCTGGTGGCTCCCCTCGTCTGCATGGGTTAAGTTTAAAGCCAACTAGAGGAAGTCACAGCATTGTTCTGCTGCATTTCCTCCTCTCAAGATCAGTTTTAAATAATGTTTAAAGCAGCAGGTTTAGGTGAGATCAGTTTTTCTGATTAAAAATACTAGCAAATTCAGAGTATTTAAAGCTACCCCATATTACAGATACCTATGCAATATTTAGCTTAGCTTTGCTGAAGAATGAAACCTGTATTTGGATCCATCAGTAGGCTTCTTGGTCAAGTTTGTGTACGAAATATGTACTGTGATTTAGTAGAGATTGAATCTGGGTGTAACTGAAGTTTACACAAACTGACTTTTAAATGTTGGCAGCCTATTTGAAAATATGCTTTAATACATCTATAAAATTGACAGAAAAAGTAACTGCTTTGAGAAATAGACTGAAAATATTTTGGGCTTGTCTACTCTGATGTTTTTGAAGTTGGATTCTTCACTGACTCATTCCTCCAGTAGATCTTTATTAAATACCTACCATGTGTTGAACACCTTAATCTATAGAAGGATCTCAAACTCAAATGCCAATAAAGGTAAAATAGGTAACACATATATGTGATGAAGATGGTAGAGTGCTGTAGGGGAAGAAAAAGGGGTCTGTGCTCAATTGGCAAGCCCAAGTCCTCAAGCACTGGTGTTACTCAGCCCTATTACTGGGGATGAATGTTAATGCGAACTGTCTTGCCTGATGCTACCATACTGTTATAAGCTAATAATCTAGATTTTTAGGTCAATTTGACAATGACTTTTAAGTCTTGGCTTAAACTTAAAATTTAAAATGCTGTGCCAGCCTTGTAAAGCAGTAGGTAGGCCAAGGACTTTGTGACCTTAGACCTCCATAGCTGCTCTCTGCTTCTCACCCCACCCCAAGCACATGGAAACTATTTGAATAGTTCTCAGCACTGTGAATTGCATAAGTAATTAAAAACCATTGAAACAACAGATGGTAATAAAATACGTACAAATGATAGATTCACTTCACACATACACTCCCCTCTTGACCCACCCACACAACTGTTAAAATTTTTGCATTAAAAATCACACTGGTTACAAGCGTCTGTGATTATTGGTGTGGAAAATGCTCATAAATATGGCACATAAACTATCCAAATGACAACCTGAACAAGTGCCGGTCACATTATTTCTCAACACAATTTCTGAGAGCAGTTATGGTTGCAGGGAGCCTGGCATAGCTTATGGCCCTGGACCCTATGAGGGTCTCATCTCGTGTGTGTCAGTTCGAACCATGCCATTGACTAGGGATCCCAAATCACCCTTGTTTGAGACAAGACTATAAATCCTCCACATGAAAGACTATAAATCCTCCCTCTGCATGAAACTTTTTGGAAGGCATTTTAAGAATGTCATTTTCCTAAGGTTGCATCTTGGAAGGTAGTGTTTAGAATATAGGAAGGAACCAGCCCTGCAAGGGAGATGAGTTATGCCTCTTTTAGCACTTTTATAAAAGTCTTCCACAAACTAGCGTAATCCCATCAATACGTGTGTGGTACAGGTGAGGAGACCAAGGTGCAGAGACCTGACTTGTCTAGCCATTTCTAGTAAAAGCCAAAGTCAACATTCACTAAGGCGTGTGGGGGCCCCTCTCCAGGGTGTCCCTGTTGGTGCAGCAGACGCCCGTCACCCTGAGGTGTGGAACCTGGTGTTTGCACAGCCAGGGCGTGGAGAGTGAATGGCCACTTCTCCAGTCCCGTGTCAATACTGTGTTAGTCATATATTTACATAAGACAAGGGATCTAGCAATTCATAGTGAAGAGAGGGCAGAAGCACTGAGGGAATTCTTTTTCTGTCAGGATTTACGGAAGGGGAAATTTAGGAATTTGGAGCTAAGCACAGAGAAAACAGCCCAAGTCATTTAAGTTTGCTCAGCAAGGGGTAAAGCCCTAACAAATAGATGCCTTAATACCTAGGAGAAATGCTTCCCCAGAAGAAATGCCTCTGCTTTTTGGGGTCAGCATCAATGACTGCAGCAGAGAGTAAACAAAGAGTGGAAAAGGGTGGTCTCTTCTGGATTTTGTTCCTTTACAGTCCCAAATGGGAGATGCTCCACTTAACATTGATAGTTTCTACTGCTTTGCAGAAGAAAATGCCATATAGTTCAACTTCATTCCACAGTATAAACATGTTTACTGTGGAACAGTTTTAATTCTCTGTACTGGTTGTGTGGTTTTCATTATTGTTCATTTGGGTAGCTGCTTTACTCACTTTCAGCAAGGCTCTGATTATCTCCCCCTCACAAATTGTTTTTTGGTCTTTTCATCACTTTGCTTTTTATAATCTGAATGGAAGAGGCATTCAGCTAGTCACTAAACTCAAATGACTTATTCGGGTCCCCTAAGCAGTTTTTGGCTTAGTATATGAGAAAGTTAAAACTTATATTTAGAGTCTGCTACCTGTCCTGCTTCTCTTTGTCAAGCATAATCCACTTGGCATAATATGCCCCAGTCTATGATCTTCTGCCTAATTTCTCTTTGCATTCTTCTTGTCCCCAATTTGCAGCCTCTTGAAGTGGTAAGTATCGTAGACTATCTCTGGGGCAGGTTTCACTGTTGCAGTGCCACATTCCTGGTGGGGGTTCAGGAAAACTGTCAATGATGGCAGTGCCAGAGAATGCTGGAAATCCTTTTTAGAACAAGTTGAGGACCCTTGGTACCTTTAATAGAAGCCAGAGTGATGTGCATGCATTTCATTTTGCACTGTAGCCAGAGCACCTGTTCAGTGAGAGGAATCAGCTAAATTACTAGATGTAATTGATGTTTGTGCAAAACATAGAACATTTGTTTTTCTCTCCTTGTGGTTAATGCTCAGCTTGATAATTTAAATGAGGCTTTCCCCATCTCTCTTTGCATTCTATAACACACATTTTTTCCCCTTAGCCTTTGTCCCCTGGGCACGAACAGTTGCTAAATGTTTCTTGTGGAGGATAATATACTTAGGAAACAATTTCCATTGAAGATTGTAATGTTACCTGGCCTTTTTCTACAACCTAGGTGATGAAATGAAGATATGACACAGTTATCTCCCCCAAGTTGAGTCATTTAAATGTGTATGCAAGTACACATAATGCAAGTAATACATAATTTTTAATACATAATTTTTAATACATAATTTTTAATAATCTCTCTGTGATACAACATAAACTGGTCTATGAACAAGGATGGTGTTGAAACTCGCTTCCCTGTGAATTAAACATGGTTCGAACAAAATCAACCAATTTCAAGGCAGATTAGTGTCTTGCAGAGAGTCCAGGATAAATAGGTGATGAACATCACTAGAAGAAGAGAAAAATCATAAGAAGATTCTCTTCCAGGACATGAGGATACAGTTGGGGTGACCAGGATGGGTCTCTCAGTTCTGTACGCTAACTGTGGAACACGGAGCCAAAGGCATAATGACTGCTGCCTCTGTGTTGTTTTCTAATAAAAGTAATATCTGTTTTTTTTTTTTTTTTTTTTTTTTTTTTTTTTTTTTTAAGAGGAAACGCTGAACCATGTAAACAGCAAATCAAATTTGAACACTGCTTCAGACAGTGGTTTGGTTTGTCTGGCTAATTTCTTGCCAACCCGTATTTTAAGTGAGTTATTGCACAAATGAAGGGAGACGCTCATCCTCACACATGCTAATTTGGGTCCTGTTCCCAGTTTGTCTCGCTTCGACTACTTTCTCTGTGTGCATGTGGTTTGCAGCCTGGTGCCTGGTATCACAGGCCTTAGTTCAGTGCTCTGTGGTTCCACCTACCTTCTCTTAGCACCTCCTGTTGCCTGGATGTTTTCCTACTACTCAGAGGGTGGCAACTGCTGTCTATCTTCAAATTGCAGGTGGCAAAGACAAGAGAAAACTGATGACATTGACTTAGTGGCTGTAGAACATAATCACTGCTTATAAGTGCTTGATTTTCATACCTCTAAAACCCTTACATACGATTTCTGCCTCTTTTGCTCTCCCCTCCTTCCCCCCCCCCACCGCCCCCAGCATACAAGTAGGTCAAGAAGTCTTCTGAGAGTCCTGAAATAACTTTAAGGTTTCTTTGGAGGCCAAAAGGCTTCCACTTTTACTACTTCCCTAATTTTCCATCAAAAGAAAGAAATGAAGACAGGTAAAGAAGTGAAAGAGAAGTGCATGGTTTGGTTAAGCACATTATTAAACCCTTTTCTGTTTAGTACGTGTTGATCATTTAAGTGACTCTTGGATGCGCTTGTGATTTTACTTAGAAAATCAACCTGTATGCCCTTATTTTCACCCTGTTTTTCTGCTTTTTACATTTGGCTGAGATACATACAGGTGAAATAAATGCAACCTCTACGAGATGCAACATATCCATTTAGTCTCCGTTAACCTAGATCTGGGAAGGATCCTTAGAAATAATCTAGTTGAGTCCTCTCTGCCCATGCGAGATATACCTAATCATATCTGAAAGGCAGTTGTTAACTCTTAGACTTATTTTCCCAGAAATAGGGGATTCTGTAGCATTCTTTGGTAGCAAACTGATAAAAACTAAAAACTTTAAAAGACAAAATTGTCTCTAATTTTGAACCTCTAAAATAACTAAGTTTCAAGGAGTGTTCTTGGTTTCTCTTCTGAAATGAGAGGCTTCACTGTGTAGAGTAGAAAGGTTCCTTTAAGATTGCATTTCTATAAATAAAATGGCATTGGAGCTATTTCCCGTTGACTTGTATCATAAAATTGAAAAACACATTTAAACTACCCCCTGCATCTAAAATGAAGACATTAATAGATAATAATTATTTTGGGGGAGGGATAATAAAAATAGTCATCAAGGAAAAGCACTCTAGGGAAGCCTGAAATACAATAGCACAAAGTACACCCTCTTGGGTCGAGATGCATGGACATAGAAGTGTGTCCTACATTTTTACATTCTGTTCTTGTTTCTAAGTCCTTCTTCATTCGCATGCTTTTTCGCTGTTCTAACGGTGGATTTATGAGATCTGCTATTTCATTTGTTTACTCAATAGTCCTAATTAGGGCTGGAGATATATTTGTTTACCATCTTTTGGTTAGTTCTTTATAGGAAAGAGTAACTTACTTTTCCTGATTTCTAGGTATGATATGTCTTTAAAAACCATTACTGTGAGCAATTATTTCCATAATTGCAGATCTTTATGTAGTGAGTTTTATTTAGGCAGGCTTCTTTTCTTAATTGAGCTTGATTGAACAAAACAAAAATTACCTGAGTTTGAGCAATCCCATGAGTCAACTGAAGAATTCAGAAACAAAGAAAACGTTGTAAACACAGTATTTTTTCAGTTCAGTGGCATGAGAAGTCACAATTAACAAAGGGTGCCCGCTTCAGCATTAGTTTGAGGGGGATTTTGATGTCAGCCTGATTTTTTTCTTTTTGGGTGATCTACTATGCATAGTTGTCTTTATTTCAGCAGTTTCACTCGCTGTGCTGTCCAAAGCTTAAACATACCAGTTAACTAAACTGTCCCCAAAATGTAATTTCATTTTATACCATATAATATCTTTCACTGATTTATCACCAGCCAGATGTTCTTGTGAATGTCTAACCACAGTTCTGAAACATTTAGGGCTAATTTCTGCTATGACACTGTCTCAACTTCTCTCATGGAAAGAGAATTATCTTTTCCACATTTGGGGATTGACTTGATTTTAAAGGATTCTGTTATCCAATGAAACATTCTCCCTTTTTTGGGGTAGTAACTTTTATATGTTTTGGATAGTGGAAGTAATACCTGATCTGATCTCCTTGTTTGATTCATCCTCGGTCCATTATGCAAACTTTTTTTTTTTTTATTTGCAACTTGCAGATAAGAATTGGATGCCTGTCACAGGTCTTTCTATTTTTCACATGTGCCTTAGTATTATTTAGAGTTGATAATAAATAGAATGATGACTGATCTGTTATTCTCTCATTTGGAAGAACTTACCTGTCCAGATCCCAAAGCTGCTTTCCTGCTTGTCTTGAACTGATTGTTCCTACTATGCTATTAGAAATGGTAAGGAAAAAAAATGAAGAAAGAAAGAAATGGTAAGAAATTAGGGGTTGGTGGGGGAAACCCCTTTTTTCCCTTTCATGTGTCACAACAGGAATAAGCCAGCTGTGGGGAGCCAGTGAAAGGATCCTTGCTTTTGTATTTTATGGTGGTTAACTTAGACTTTCCGTTCAGTAACTCTTACTGTAAATGAGAAGCAGGAAGTTGTACCCACCTTCCTATTGCCATGAATATTGCATGAAGCTGCTTCTAATTCTCTCCTGCTTTTTTCCACATCCATAGAATGAATGGAAAGGATTTATTCCCAGGGCAAATTTTCACACCATTTCTGACCCATGGAGACAACCTCTGTGTAACTATGATATTCATGGGCACCAGAATATCAGCTATTCCAGTTTGCCTCCTGAACAGGGAATATTGTTCACCTCACGTGCCTTCCCCCCTACCCCTAGTACAATAATCAAAAGGAACTTTCTGCTACTCTGACCATTCTGATTATGTGTTCTACCATCACTACTATTTCTGCTCTTTCCTTAAAATTATTGAGTGTCAGTCTATAAGTCCTTATATTGTCCATGTGGAGCCTCATTCTAGTAGCAACTCCATTTATTCATTCATTTATTCATTCCACACATATTTTTTGAGTACCTACTGTAAACTGGGAAACTCACATAAGATCCCATAACTAGCAAGCAACAGCAACTATGAAATCTAATAGCAAGTTGCTCATCAGCAATAGCTATTAGCAAATGCTGTCAGTTGTGAAGGAAAACAAATCAGACATTAATTGTGCTCATTAAATTTCTTAATGGTTAGATTTTATACTAAGAGATGAGAGAATGCCAGTGTTCATAAGGAGATTAAAAATCTCAAATAATATTTGAAATTGTACACAAATGTCCAAATGTTATTGCATTTAGGGGTTACTAATATGTACATGATAAATACTGGGGATATCTACATCTCAGGGAAAGTGCTGCAGCCAGCACCTGGACTGTGCCTCAGCTGTATTTCTATTCCCAAAAGGACTGATTTCTGGACAACTGCTTGCTATAAGGACATCAAAAAGGTCTGTAACTCTAGTGGGCCTGATACACTGGGGTTTAGTGGCTATTGGCCTCGGTAATGTGGTGGCTACTGATTTCCAGTCATTGTAAAAGTTTGAGGTTCTTCAAAGCATAACTCAAGTGGTGTTTTTTGATTATTCTCTAATTTATTGGTCTCTTAAGGACAAAGTTCTGTTTTGCAGATTTCCTAAGGGGGTTCTGATTGGTACTATGGGGAAAATCCTGATATTCCCTGAGAAACCTGGCCTCAGTATTCCCATGGAGCTAATTGGAACCTTTGGGAGTATTTGCTTGTGGTCTTTCCCCAGAGATGTGTACCCCCCATGGCATTAAGACTACCTGGGTCCATGATGGACTCTTGTGGAATAAAGTGTAGGAGTAATGCCATCATCTCCATGCTTTGATGTAGGGCATGCTGTGCTCAATGGACCATCTGCCTGGATTTGACCTGTGTCTGTTATGTCTGGTTTGTCATGGAAATCTTCCAGAGTTGATGGTTAAAGAAATAAAAAAACACAATTTTTCTGTACTTCATTTAATCAGCAAATAAAAGAAATAGTCCTGGGCCTCCCCGGTGGTGCAATGGTTGAGTGCTGGGTTGCAAAGCTGCCTGCAGCCTCTGCAGTGCTGGTTTGATCCCCGGCCAACTGGTGAGAGTCCCACATGGCGCGCAGACCTTTCCTGCCGCCCGCTGCTCCCCTCAGCAGTGTACTTCTTCAGTCTGCCTGCTCTGCTCTCCGCTCTGACTCTGGTGAATTCTCTCACCCTCCCGCGTTTCTGACTGTATCCAGTGCTTGTATAAATAAATAAATAAATAAATCTTTAAAAAAAAAAAAAAAAGAAAGTTTCATGACTGTCTTCTACAGCACACATGGATTTTCCATGATTTCTGATATCCTCTTGTACAGACACTTTTCCTCCCTGTGTGGAGTCTGCCATTGCTCTCCAGCCATAATGTGACCCATGCTGGCCTTCAAGGGCGCAGGCCCAGTCTTGCAGTGTACCCTCTGTGCTTACCAAGCAACATGCATTTCCATCAAAACTTGTCTTCACTGGAAAGACTTTTGAAGAAGCAAGTTCAGTTACAGAGTGAGGAAATTGTGCTGTCATATTCCTACTGCCTTGCCAATAGCTAGTAGAGAGTAGCACACAATTAACATTTTTATATCCAAACTGTTAGTGTGCCATTAATACCTGATACTTTTATATTTTACTTTTAGGTACTTCAATCCGGGCCAGAATTTTGGTCAAAAAGTTTTTTTCTTTATTTTGAGTTGTTTTAAATTTAGCTGAGTGTATTTGAATGTTCTCTTTAGGATGCTGATTTTAGGAGGAGGAGAGTCACTTTTTTGAACGAGTATCAATTCATATTAAAATAACTTCTCATTTATTCTTAGACAGTGCTTAATGATGAGACTTTGGTATCTTTGCTCACCTAAATTTTATAGGATTAAAATTCTTTATCCTGGTTCTTTATTACTAGTTCATATATATCAATTATTTATATATATATATATATATATATATATATATATATATAACCTTGTTTTTGAACCTTAGAAGATTCCTGTTATTTCCCTATAGGAGGGAATTAAATTTTTTGATCAAGGAAACCTAGGACTCCTGTTGTTACAACCTTTCAAGCTATAAAAGAATCCTACTAACTAGATTATAGTTATTTACAGCTGTTTCCTTGAAAAGCTAATCTTCCATTCATCTGTTTCAGATGGAATGTGGAATTTATTGACATTGATCTGGCTAGAGAGTAAAGAACAGAAAGAAAGAATGAAAAAATGAACTTGTTTCTTTTTACTCAATTTGGTACAAGATCTTCATTAGTTCCTTAGAAGTTGTGGTAAGTTTCATTCTAAATCATTCATATCTGGGGGAGCTGAATGAAAAGAAAAGAAAATTTAGAAATTAGCTCAAAGGAATAGCATTTGGACAATAATGGAGGAGTCACTTTTGTGTGGCCAAATATACTCTCGGACCTATTACAGAATTTTGTCAGGAGTTATTTCTGATTGCTTGGGTTGAAATAAAATTAATGACACCTAATCCCAGCCCTAAATGAATTTAAATTCTTGTGCAGTTATACTGAAGGATTCATACATACAAAAAGTTTTTAAATATTTGTCCAATCCACCAATATTTATTAAATAACTTCTCTCTGCCGGCCTGAGAACTAGGTGGATGCTTTAGCATGTCAAAGGCTCATAATACTATGCTAATTAAAAAGTGAAAACAGACTTGTAAATAATTGCATCATTCATTCTGTTAGAGTTATTATCAAGCTATCTTTGTAAAAGTCTATTAGACCATGTATTTAAAACAGAGATTTGTCCATCAGAGTATGCTACCTAGGTCCATGGAGAAAGCGTTCTTTTTCTTAGCTTCTTTGAAGAGAGGTTTTGAGGTACTTTCTGTGTCTGTTCTCTTTTACTTGTTTGTGTTGACCACAATTGATGTTGGTGATCTGAGAATCGTGACACACAGCTAACATTCTCTTCTGAATATTGAGCAAAGATGTTTTGGCTGCTAAAATAATATAGGAGTTTTGGTTCTCATGAGGCCCTGGGACAGCAAATTTGTCTCTCAAGATACAAGAGGATCTGTTTTTGCTGCGCTGGGGACATACTCTATTCTCTGTTCGCATTTACACACAAAGGCAGGCAGCTGTACAAGTGGAACTTGAGTCTAAGTTGCAGGGTGTTGTAACATGCGAAACTTGAACATGGCAACTGTTATTGTCTGCAGTCTTGAACTGTCTGGGGAAATTGAATATCAGCCTTCGTCTGGCGGTAGAGCCTCCAGCAGCACTGGGTCACCAGTGGAGGAGGCTTTGGAAATGATTTTAAACACTTTTCATTGGAACCGAAGTATAATTCTGACCTGCAGCTTAATCAGATATTTGAGGTGCTCTTCACTAGTGGAATTTTTTTACTGTTTTTGGCTGTTACTATCCCTAAAGGCACAACGTGTCTCTGTTGCTATTTGTTATTCCTTCACATGTCTCAGGAGTAAAGGACCATGATAATGAATAATCTCTCAGGATCCTGTCTCTGGGGGAATGAAAATTTAAGCGAGTGGGAAAAGAGGTGTGGACTAAATTATTTCTAAGGTCTCTTTCAGCCTGTGTCTACAAAACAGTTTACCCTGTATTAGTTTTTTTTTCTGAGGTTAAAAAATATGCTTTTGGAAGTGATTAATGGAATTTTGGCCTCTGAGCAAGTTGGGGAGGAAGCAGCTGGCTCTGCAATACGTGGACGGGTAGGCAGGCAGGTTTCGTTGCTCATAGTTTGAATTGCTCAATTTTAACTATATCTTGCTACAACCGTCCTGCCATATTTTGTGGAGACAGACATATACGTACATCTTAAAAATCTCTTGTTCCAAGTCATTTTCCAGCTTCATTCCAAGGCACAGATTTGAACTAAAAATTATTCTCAGTATACTGGTTCAGTGCTGAGATCAAGTAATTCCCTAAGCTCGTATTTTTGAACATGCCAATTTTAAGATCAGAGATTCCTACTGTTTGGAAGGCAACAAGTTGACCAAAGGGCCACATTTTTGTGTGGACACAGCTAACACAGTGGCACAACATGAGATGTGTTTGTCCTTGTTTTTTTTTTAGTGTTTCTCTCTTGTTTGCTATGTAAGTGTGGGAGTATTGTCTCCTTTTTTTGTGTGCTGCAGTTTCTTATCATGTCAGATAATTATGAAGAAAATACAATCCCTGCACACAGAGATATAAATTTATTAAGGTATATAGAACTGGTCCTCATGCAGATGTCCCTAATTTTTTTTAATTTCAAATACAGGAGTAGATATAGTCAGAATTGTCTCTAAATGGAACATTCTTACAGTGTTCATGAGTTCTTGTCAGAGATTTAACTTTTAAAATTAAGTATCTTTAATTGCAAAGGCAATTGGTAACAGAAAAGCCCTCTTTAAATAGTAATTTGTGTGGCACTATATAGACTTGTCAAGTATCTTCAGAAGTGTGATTATGTAGCCCTGTGGTATATACCTTTCTGAGGTGCTGAATTACTGTTAAATTCTTCATCAAAGCATAAAAAATCAGCCTAAAAAGTCCAGTAAATGGGCCTCCCCGGTGGCGCAGCAGTTGAGTGTTGGGCTGTGAAGCTGCCCGCAGGCTCTGCAGTGCCGGTTCGATACCCGGCCGCTGGGCGAGGGTCCCACATGGCGCGCAGACCTCTCCTGCCGCCCGCTGCTCCCCTCAGCAGTGTACTTCGGTTCTTCTGCCTGTTTTGCTCTCTGCTCTGGCTCTGGTGAATTCTCTCACCCTCCCGCGCTTCTGACTGTACCCAGTGCTTGTATAAATAAATAAATCTTTAAAAAAAAAAAAAGTCCAGGAAATGCTATGGACAACTGCAAACAGAAGATTTATGGATAAAGATTTTCACTATAAATATTCTGAGTTTTGGTTGATTAAACAGTCTACCTCTGCTATAGTTGAAATATTACAAACAATTGGGGAGAACTGGATTGACTAATAAGTGAAACCTCTGAGTGACTAGGTCAGAAGTGCAGCTCACGCTGGGAAGGTGGAGCATATGAATGTTCTGCTGGACAGGAGTCAAGGGTGCAGCCCTTGGTGGATGAAAGCATTTTAATTGAACAATTAATTCAGCTTGCATTTTTTGAAACTGAAATTACCAGGTCAGATTGCAGATTTCAGGAAGTAAGAGGCAAAAAAGAGGACTGTGGTACTATTAACTGTGGCTTTTAAAATATTTTCTGTTCTGCATAGAATGATTTTATTTGAGGAAAGACTTCCTTTTATTTTAAAGACCTAGTCACACAATCATAGAATTCTCAGGATTTCTTGTCTGTTGTGCAGGTCTAAACAAGAACTCGGTAGCCTACAGAACAGATTTCAACAGTAGGCCTGAATTGGAATGCTGGTTTGACCATTAGCTATTTAACCTTGGGCAATACTAATGATTAAAATAATAGCCACTGTTTTTTACTTATTTTGTGCTGGAATCTTTGCATACATTACATCTAATTCTGTTAACCCTGGAAAGCTGCTCCTTGCTCAGTGTCACCTAGTTGGTTAATGGAGGAGTTAGAATTCCAGTCCAGCTGTGTTTGTCTCTGAAATCCATGTTCTTTCTTCTGCATCAAGATTACTTAAGCATTTTGTACCACAATGTCCATATATATAAGATGGAGACAATGTTAATACTTAACTTCTATAGGTGTGGGGGAGAAGAAAGAGGTTGTATAGGGTTCATTGCAGCCAATAGGCCCCCATACAGTTTTGCTCAGAGCCACTGTATTATTGTACAGCCCCAAGCACTTTTGTTCTTTGTGGGCCCTTTCTTCCATTAAAAAAAAAAAAAAAATTAAAAAAAATTCCGTCTTATGACTGTGTTGCTATAAAGAAGAATATAATCGAGACTGGTTTTTATGCATTTTTTTCTTTTATATTAAAGGAAATGAAAACATTGTGGGTCCTAGCCACGGGGCCTCCTGAGTGCAACTATAGGCCATTTCATCACATGCTCACTGTTGGCTTCAGAGCAATAACTTTATCTTTTTTGAATCGTGTTGCTATTATGCACTTTCACTAAAATATAAATTCTGCCTGCGAATGTACATGGGTATGAGTGTGTGTTTTTGCAGGGAACAAAAATCTGTCATCGTTGGTATTAGCTGGACAGATGTTCTCAACAACGGGTGCTTATAAGATGGCTCTTGACTGACTAGTCTGATTTATGCCATTTGTCTTTTCTACCCCTGTTATTTGACATATCTTACAACTTTTAGGCCACTCATATTCATAATGAAAGCTATTTGTAGAAAGATCTGGAACAGTTTCTCCTTTTCTTTTTCTCTACTGATTAGAACTGACAGCTGGTTTTGACCCCCACATACCCCACGCTGGGCTTCTCAGGGTTGAAAGCAGGTTTCCAGGCAGCTTCTTGCCTTGTACCCCTCAAATCCAAACCCAGGGACTGATTACAATCAGTATTTCTCAGCTTTGAGAATGAAACTCGTGGTTACTTCAGACTTCATGTATTTGGGCCCGGTCTACATGCATAACCAGTTTGATTGACTCATAACTAGTTTAATGACTTGATGTTCTGTCTGACTTAGATGCAAACTTCTCTAGGAGAGGCGCCCTTTTGCATCTTCTCAACACCTAAGCATTTCATAAATTCTTGTTGATTGAACAAAGGAATGAGTAGTTGGCAAAGAACCAGTCACTCTCAGCAAACGTGCCTATGTGATGGTGCTCATATTCAACCCATTAAAAACTCAGCTGTTTTGGGGAGTCCCCCACTCTCTCCAAAGTTTAGAATTTGAGAGAGAACTTTTCTAATTTTATGTGGATCCAGGCTGTGTTCTTTGATCAGTTAAAGGAAAAATAACAACTGTCAGGCATAACCCAAGGTTTTGGGAAGCCTTCCACAGTGCTGTCTGAACCCCAGTGCTCCAAAAAGGTTTTATCCCTCCTGCGGATGGCAGACAATATGCTTGCTGATGCAGCCGGTGATATAATTAAACTTTTGACCACATGCATGACTTTAAGCAAAAAAGTGGCTAAGCTCTGTGTCTAACATGATTGAAGGGTGGAATCCAAGGCTGAGACTCCCCCAACTAATCTCTCCTTTCAGAGTTCTCTAGAAGCAGCCCTTCTGGGGGTCCAGAGTTTACAATAAGACCCTTTTATACTTAAAATGTCAGCAGAACACTGACACCAGCTCTTCCCAATACACGAAGGGGTAAGCCTGTCCATTCTTTACTCTTGACATTTGGTCTAATTCTATCTGAGATAAGTGGGTGTTGGATATAATCCAGTTGGAGCGGGGCATCCTAAAATTTCCCCGTTTCAGTGTGCCCTTTGGATGTAACCCTTATCGCAAACCTACACTGGGTTTTCTGTATCTGAAAAGGGCACATAGCTCTTCTTTTTTTGGCCTGCAGTAATATCTGATATTTAGATTTCATAGGAGCTACGAAATCTTGTTCATAGACACAACAGCCCAGCCGAGAAACTGACTTCATCTGGGAATGGCAGATTTCCCATTTTCCCAGGCTCCTTTCTCAAGCAAGGTTTGAGCTGGATGTTCACAATCGACTTATTTCAGAGTGACCAGGTGGCCAGGGTGCCTTTGAAAACCACTGCAGGGCCTGAGGAATCTCTATGGGCATTTGTTAGCATTTTGTAGGGGAAAGGTACTCTCATTTACGTTTCACAATCGAATCTCTAGCTGGCCAAAGGTGAAAAACTAGGGCAGTTGGCCACTAGATATTTTGGTGGGGGGAGAAATACATATATTCTGCTCTTCAGGTAAAATTCTCTGACTGCAGCTTGGATAGGTGGGCAGGTTGAAACAGATTTCTGTTTTGGACAGGAGATAACTCTGGAATGTTAAGCTGCAGGGGCAAGAGGAGCCTGTGCGTGCTCTGGTTTAACCCTCAGATTGTGTATTGGGGTAGAGTCTCATCACTCTCTTCCACTGTATGATGCACACAGGTCTCCTGAGATTCTGAAGGAAGGTTTGTATTTTGAAAGTGAAGTAGCAGTAAGGTGGGCTTTGCCCATCCTGTTCCCTTATCATCACAGCTAAAGAACCGAGAGGTTAGAAGTTTTTGTTAAGAGCCTTCCTAAACAAGAGAAGAACATTGCTGTGTTCTTCTCTCACACAAGTCTATACCGACAATCTGGGTAAACAGTGCTAATTGATAAAGTCACAGATACAGTCTTTGTTTTCATGGATAAACTTATGATCAAGCGAATATCTGTGTTAGTGTCATCTCAGACCATTAAGAAATGTCAGCTTATTTCCGATGATGTATTTTTAATGTAATTCTTTTGTATTTGGCATGATTCAAAATTGATTTTATGAATAAGGCTGCAGATTAACCTTTCTGTAACAGGCTGGAAAAATGATCACTTGGAAACATAGTGCCCCCTAATCGCATTCTTTGTAGCAATCAGAGATAATCTGCTTGTGTGCAGTCAAGTTATTAGCTCATTTCCTTAAGCTGTTTCCTAAACTTGTTCTCTAATTGCCGGGATGGCCCCAGTTATTGGATTGGGCGTAGTTCTTTTGCTGGATTTAACTTTTCTCAGTTAAAAAAAAAAATATGTTCCTGAACACGGAAATGGACATTCCATTAGAACACTAATAAGTATAAAAGACTAGAAAATTTCAATTGAAAACAACTCATTTTGTACCATGCCAATACCTTTGCAGAACTAGTTGTTTAATTTGCATGAGTTCTGGACTGTCATCTTTGCAGGTGAGTGTCCTTGGGTGAGTGTTAAACGTGGCCATTTAAGTAACTGTTTGCCTACTGTTTCCTCCTTAAGGAAAAGTGGCAGTTCACAGAAAAGAAATTAAATAAGTCCTGCCTTTCCTTTTTTATTGCCTTTGAGATTTCCATGAAAACTTTCATTTCTGGGGACTACTAAGTATATTTGCTATCAGCAAATGCTGGTGTTCTCTTAACTAAATGATTTTGGGAACTGGTAGAAGTAGGTCATGCTAAATAGATGGAATCCTAGACCCTGTGTGTTTTTTCTTTTTGATCTCTTCCTTCTTAATAATTTGCATTTTTACTGAAAATTTTCATTTCTCTGGTCCAATTTTCCTAGTGGGCTGAAAAGTTCTTGAGGATATGGTCCAAGTGCTTTCTTATTGTCATTGTTCATAATCACTTTATAAGAGTCTTTTATAGTTTTTAGGATCTCAGGGGTCATAACACATTTATTTGGGGAACAAATCCAAACAAAATTCAGGACAATTTTCCAATTCAGACAGCTATTAATAGAAATGTATAAATAACTTTAAAAGTATCCTAAAAATTTCATGAACTAATTGGTATTTTAAAAAGCCTACATTTGTCCTAAAGATGCTTACAAAGGAGTTTTTCCACTAGAAAATTTAGTGCATCCAGGTAACCACAAAACAAGTCACATATTTTGGAGAAATATCTACTTAGTTTTCTGGATTTTAAGTGCGAATGGATATTCTAAAATTTTTTTGCTATGGTTAATCTGTTTATGCAGTAGAGTATTTTACCTGATTATTTGAACAGCTCTTCCTGTCCATTGGGGGAAGAACTTCTTACAGATTGAAGACCATTCCCACCTCTTGGATCTGTTTTTATCCACCCCTTGTTATACTTATACCTCTAAGATGGGACCAGGGCCTCCCCGGTGGCACAGCGGTTGAGCGCTGGGTTGCGAAGCTGCCGGCGACCTCTGCGGCGCAGCGGTTCGATCCCCAGCTGCTCCCCGGCCACCGGAGGAGGGTCCCACATGGCGTGCAGACCTCTCCTGCCGCCCGCTGCTCCCCTCAGCAGTGTACTTCGGTCCTTCTGCCTGCTTTGCTCCCCGCTCTGGCTCTGGTGAATTCTCTCGCCCTCCCGCGCTTCTGACTGTACCCAGTGCATGTATAAACAAAACAAACAAACAAATAAATAAATAAATAAATAAAAACATGCCTCTATAAATAAAAAAAAAAATGTGTTTAAAAAAAAAAAAAAAAGATGGGAACCAAAGAAAAATTCCATTTTATTTTTTGGTTACCTTTGAAGAATCAACGTGAAAGGTCATTGTGCATTGTCAGGAAATGATTTCTCACGTTAACATTAGCAAAGCCGAGCCAGAGCCCTCTGCTGTGGCTTTTCACCATGTTAGACAGGACTGTCCTTCAGCGTCTTTCGTGATGATGGGCATACATCAAATTGAGAACAGTGGTATGTAGTGAATTTAGCACAACTGCATTTTTTAATATGTAAGTAGGCTTAGGTTTTTATCTCCCTTATCTTAAGCCCCGTCAAGATCAAACTCAAGCAAGCATTCACATCCACAATTGAATCTCACCAGCCTTTTTCTTTAAGTTAACATTAGTTCAAACTCTCCCCACTGCTTCTGTGAATAGATCTTTTAAAGGCAGGCATTAGAGTTAAGTTTGCCTTAGTCTTTCTGCCCCCCTTCCACAGCTTCAAGCCCAAGGGCTTCTTTTAATAGGCATTAGATAAGGCCCAGAATTGAGTAGACATTTGTGAAGGAGACTTGAAGTTTGGAACAGAATTGGCCTTTATAGTTTTTCCATGGGGGGAAAAAAATCTTCTTATGAGAATAAAGGCCGCCTACTAATCTGCTACCATCTGGAGAATGGAGAAGCCAGAGGTTGTTGGCACCAGGTCACATCCCTTATGTAAACTGTCAAATTCTTTTCATATTAATGGCATTTTGAGCCTAATCTAAAGGGGTTTGGTATCAGTCAGAGCTTATTTATTGCCCCCCCCCCTTTTTTTTGGCAAGGAGGGGACTTAGAATTGTCACAACATGAGAGAAAGACACTTAATGCTCCCTCCACCCCAAAGAGGTTTTTATTCATGAAGAACTTTTCCTTATACTTAGATGTTGCTTACCATTTAGAGTGCTTTGAAGGATAGTGAAAATACAAAAAGTTCTTCAGTGCAACTGTTTTCTACCTGAACTTATTAAAGAAAGCTTGAATTCATTCTAAATTCAATAAGATGACCCATTGATAGCTATCATGCTTATCCCCACACTCGAAATAAAGCAATAGTGAGCCTAAGATTCTGTTTATCTCATAGATTATTTTGTACATATGTGCATGTGAGTATAAATATAGATGTACATTTTTGTGCTTTAGGTTACAATAGCACAGCTAAAATCACCCCAAGTCTTAGGAGGCTCCTGCGTTCCTAGTGGTAAAGAATAAAAATCCCCTTACTTTTTGATTATAATAAAACCTTTTGCCTCCTGTGGACACAGGACCAAACAGATTGTGAATGTCTTGACAGCTCTATTCAAAGCAGAAGCTTATTCCCCAAACTGGTACCGATTGATTTTTTTCATTCTAAAACTGTGCTGCTCTCCCTTTCTTATAAATAAAAATAGACCCACACACTCACTTTCAGACCTTTTGATAGGTAAAGGTTGAATTCTCTAAACCACAGCATGGAAGTCCAAATAATCATGTTATTCCTGGGGATAGATGTCTATAGTACAAGCTAAAAGAAGTGGTGAATAAAAGCCACTCTTGTATTATATATTGTCCACATAGGATATTTTGGCAAAAACAGGTCTAACATTCAATAAATCTTCTCTGGACAAATGAATAAAAGAATGACTGTAAATTCTTCCTTTACCTGGACAACCTTTTGGTTGCAGAAGATACAGGAAGAAATGAAACCTAGAAATTTCAGCAAATATGGTTAAATAAAGAATAAGGGCTAAGATTCTAGCTTTTGCAAATTCATTTTTGAATGCATTTGACCTTGGGGACTGTGTTCCACTGGTACTTCTTACTCACCACCACCATTCCCTTTCATATGCAAACCAGAAAATAAAAACCAGACCAATTGACCCCAAGGAGATGAAACATGTTTGTTTTGCCCATTATATTTCTCTACTCACGCCTAGATGCCTTGCTTCTCTGTCCCCAGTGTTTGAAGTTGAGAGCTGGGAACAGACATGAGCTTGTGGTCCCAGGGAGAAGCCAAGTTCAGCCTGAACTGATGAACTCACTGGGTCTAAGGGCAGATCACATGAACTAAAGATGCTCAAGTATGACATTGTGCCAGTAGGGGAGAGACCCACTGGGCCTTTACAAACAGGTTTCTCTTTGGTTGCCTTAGTGGATGGGGCCTAGCATAGCATTTGGCGGTTTTCCTTAAGTAGACATCTCCAGTTGCTGACAGTGGGAATGAGCTTACACACATCCACGTGGCATAGGATTTTCTGCTGGAGATATTGATGCTGTGATTTTGAGGGGAAACAGTGAAGGGGGTGGTGGGCTGATATCATGTAACATCAGGATGATTTTGTAAGAGCTCCAAAGCAAAAGAAATTTAAAATAATCGGATGAAAAGGGAAGGGAATGTAAACTTGGGAGAAACTTGGAAATAGTAGCATCATATAAAAGAAAGAACTGGAACCGAAAAACTGATTTTAGTCTATTCTGTTGGCAATAAATTCTGCCCTAATTATTGAACACATTTTAATCCAGTGCTGCAGTGTCAAGTGCTAAGGATTGAAATTATTACTATAAAGAATGTCATAATAAACTCTTGCCTTTAAAAGAGGGTAGTCCAGATGTCCTTCAATGATCAAGCTCTGTATATGGGAGTGACTTAAGAATGATTTTATGGAGGACCCCTTTTGTGCTCTCCTCCCCAACTTTCTAAATTTCTCACGTGCAAAACAGCAATCAGGCTCATATTCATTCTTTTCAGCCGGCTTGGAATTTATCTGACTGCAAAGAACCGTGACTGGACAAAGATTGTGGGTTTGGGCGGTGACTGCCATGACAGGACCTATTGCTCCCATTGTGTGCTTTACAAGGGACTCCCTCTGCCAGGCTCTTTGCCCCTTCCTGGCCTCATCCTGAGAGGCACAGACTGTCTGGAGCAGGACCAAGCGGCGGAGTTCAGCGCCGTGGCCAGCAGGGGGTGCCCTTGCCAGATAAGAACTGGCTTCTCTGCCAGAGCAGTTCAAATCACGTTCTCCGCCAGTCTGTCCTTTTCAGTCAATTTGGCTCCAGGTTTGACCACAGAAGCATTTTATTTTGCCCTCTCAGGCCCCGGCTCACACCTATATGACTGTGCTAGCCACATTGCTATTTTCAATTTCTTTTTGTTGTTAACTTAGGCTCTGCTTTACCATAGCTGCTGTATTAGTCACCTTTGCTTAGAAATTGGGGAGTGGTTTTCTTCTCTCTCCCTGTATCTCAGGTCAAGTGGAAGGGCACAGTCACCTGCAGGGAACAGGGCTGAGTGTATTCATTGAGCATTTTGCTGTTTTACATGACCTAGCCATAAAGGAATGTCTATGGGAAAGGAAAAACCTGTTTCATAACGCAGCACAGAGCTTTGTTTTCTCTCGTCAGGGTGACAGCCCTTTGGTTCCTGCCAGTGGGTACGCGACGGGAAGGTGGAGAAACGATCATGAAAATTCCACGGGCTGGTGATTGCTCATTCTTTAGCCCTGTAACCGGGAGGATACCGTCTGGTTCCCAGGGTGGCTCAGTACAGTATTTAATTCAGAGAGCCCAAACCTATGTGATTAGCATTTTATTAAAAAAAAAAAAAAGAGGATGACCCTTGGTAATTTTTAAGCAGCTTCAGCATAGTCTGGAGAGAAGGGGTGTTTTGAGGAAGTGTTTTGTTTCTTGAAACTTGGATTCAGTGTGCTGTTGACTGGGCTGTGCCGGGTAATGCTTTCCCCAGACAGCAAGCCATCTGCACAGGGAAAGTTCAGGCACACACCCGGGGCTTGTTACTACAATGTGGTGCTTTATGACTGAGAGCCTTTTCTTGAATGCATGAGCCACTAGGTTCCTGTGCCCTCTGCCCCATGTTGGATTACAAGCTGCCCCGATGCTGGAGCCATTCCCACTCTGGCTGGGCAGATGCGAGAGCAGAACCCCCACAGCAGGTGCCCTTGCTGCGGATATCCTTTTGTGTAGGCCCCTAAGCTCTCTTCCCACTCTCCTACAGGCCCCCAACCCCTGCCGCCCTGTGCTCCCTATTCTTGGATTAGTTCTCAGCAGCAAATACTGCCGTGCTGTCTCCTGCGTTTTTTTTTAAAAGGCCTTTACAACAGGTACCCCCCAGGGAGGAATGTGAAATCATTGAGCTCAAATCTTAGTTGGCTTTCAGAAGTCTGTGTGCAGTCAGTCTATCTTGTTTTATTTTTAGCAGGAGCTAGTTATTTAACAGCATCAGTTTTCTTTGTTTTCAAGCCCCTTGTAAGTGAGTCTGTGGCATTTCAGCTGCATGAGGACATTGAATCAAAGCTCTTTGCTATCTGTTGGGTCTCCTTTTGCTCACATAAATGGACCTGTTTAAGCAAGTCACGTGCAAAATAGGGGTCTGAAATGGCAAAAAAAAATTTTGAGAAACTGACATTTATTTTTTGTCCTCTCTTCTTATTATTAGCAAAATCATTTCATCCCTGCCCCTCTAACCCCTTTTCATTTTAAAAGTCATTTTTAGAAGCTGTCTTTCCCAGAGCCTCATTGTTCATGAATTATATTGTGAATCCATTTGGACACCGACCAGGAACTTGCTATAATTGCTCACATGCAAGTAAAAGCTTTCTCTGTGTATTAATTAGTTGATACAAGGGATTAAGATGATTACATGAAAGGCATTGCTGCTTCCCTCTGTATAGCTAGACCAAGGTGGGTGCCAAGGCATCATTTGATCCCATTTGCTCAGCATGCTCCCTTGATAAAGGCACAGAATTCGAACAGTGAGGTTTCCTGAGGCAGGAGAATATGGGGATCATTTGGACTCACTGTTTCTGTTGATGTGAAGTGTGGGATATTAATCAAGGCTAATTATACGCACTGGGTTTGGAACAAACTGCAGGCCAGTTGAGGGCATGGTTCTCTATGTAATTACTGACGTTAAGGTACCAGGGTAATTACTAGAAATTAGAGGCCCTTCCTTTATGGGTTTGCCTCTCAAAATGTGGAAACAGTTTCTTTCACCATTAGGAGGTAGCTCGCTGCTCGGAGTCTGGTGTTAAACAGATAGAACCAGACTTGGTTATGCTATGTCGAGTTTCTGGAGTTAGTGCAATAACCTAGATGATTCTGACCTACTTTTGTCCCTGTCGGAGATCTAATGTTTGAATTTAAAGTGAAAATCAGTATACAGTTGGCTGGGGAGAGAGATGTAATAGTTCACTCTCCTTTTCTAGTGGACTATTTCCTCTAGTATTAGAATCTTTTGAAAAGGAAATTGGTAATATTTTGTGTTCATAAATTTAATTCCACATTATTTACTTGAAGAACATTTTTGCTTGTAGTAGTATGTGGCTGCTTCACAGAAGCTAAGTGTCTGAGAGGACAGCAGTCGCTTTTCAGGTCCTGCTGAGAGGCCTGGAGCAGCCACCACTGGGCATTTCTTACTGGGAGGTGACCTCCAGTACCACAAATCCCAAAGGTCAGATTCTTGTTCTTCAGGACCTCTGGCAGCTAAAACACCGGCATGTGGCCTGAGATCATCAATCTAATGGCCCTGCTGAAGCTTGTCATCTAGAGGGAGGGGCGTGGAGAGCCGTGGGCTTGGGGGCACCCTCCGTTGTCCCCCAGTGTCTGCTGGCGGGGCAGGAGTGGGAGTGGGTTCTTGAGTCCAACAGCTCAGCGAGCATGTCCAGGAGCACAGGGCTATAGCTACCATGCCTGTATTCTTGGGTTTGGACCCACTTCCTTAATTTTCCAGTAGATTTTGTGAGACTTAATTCTCCTACAGGAAATGCCATTTCTGCCTAAGTTCACTGGGACTGGCTTCTGTGCTGCCTAGTCTGAGCGCTGTCATCAGCATCCTTACGCTCACCTTGGACTTGCTGTGCCAAGTGTACATTTAATTATAGGTAGATACAGACATCTGTGCTACTTTAAGACATGCGTGTGCATGCATGATTATATGTATGCATGTGTTTACTACAAGTTCGGGAAAAGGACTTGGTTTCCAGGGTGGGAGAAACTAGCGATTTTTTTTAATTTAAATTTTATTTTTTATATTCCCCATACAATTACAACCCCCTTATTTTGACCCTAAGCCCTCCTTTCCCCACCCCCACCCGCCATAGAGTGTCTCTGGTTCATAGTTGTTTGTCGATTTTGATATTTTCTTTCTTATGGTTATTCTTTTTCCTGGTCCCTTATTTAAGTTTTCTAGATTCCTGCTATGAGTGAGACCATCCGGTATTTTTCTTTTTCTTTCTGGCTTATTGATGTGGTGCATATACACCATGGAATATTACTCAGCATTCAAAAAAGATAAACACATGCAATTTACAGCAACATGGATGGAGCTGGAAGGGATCATGCTCAGCAAAACTGGCGATTTTTTTAGAAGTCATACACTGGGATGTCCTGACATTGTCATTCTGCTGACTTTTAGAACCATTTCCTATTTTAAATCTACCCCTCCTCAATCTGAAAATTTGAGGTAGATTTGTAAAAATATGGAGGAGGTGTACTAATTTTACAGAACTGAAGTTTTATGATTTTTATGTACAAGAGATGCCCTGTATTACCAGGTTTTTAAAAGCTGATTTCATCACAAAGCTCACTTACAGAGTCTTAAGTTGTTTCCAAGTTTCCCCCACTATCCGAAAACACCTTAATTTAGATGGGAAAAAAAATTCTGAGCATTCGCAGACCCTAAAAATAATCTACGAAATCATACCAAATAGGAATTTCCACTCTGGATATCGGGGGAAACGTGCATGTTTCCCCTTATGATTCCTGCATATGCCGCAATTATCTGTATGTTCTCGGTATAGGAGATCTTGCTCAGAGGATGTCTACATTTCTGCCGTCAGTTTGGGAATGGGCTATGGAAGAAGGGGTAATTGCATCTCTAAGTTAAGGCAGGGACTTAGAGCTGCAGCTGTTGGGGGCTCTGTGGTTTTCTTCTTGCCTTAGTTTTTACCCTGTAATTGTTTTATCACTGCAGCACTGCTGGTGGCATTATTACCCACTTCCCTTCTTGTCACAGCCTGCCTCAGCATGCCCCTCTGTAGGACTCTGCAGGCTTTTCCCCACCAGCTGTCTTGTAGTGCGCTTTCCTGGCTCTCCTGTGGGCTGTCTCTCCCCTGGGTCTTCCCCTTTCCTGCCCCGCTTCTCCACTCCCTTCCCGGAAGGTGAAGTGTATACAGTGACACCCATAGGTATATGTCTGCATGCAGAGGGGTGTATGTGTATTTGTATAAATCTCAAAAGTAAGTATTAAAAACACATTCTTCCTTCTAAGCCACATGTCTTGACTTTGAGCCCACACGTCCAGTGCTCAGAATTTCCTGGTGTAGCCTAGAAATTCTACACAGATCTCAACCTCAGTTCACATTCCGTGTCCTTCAGGTTGTGGGTATTTTAAGGTAAAGGTTTCTGTTCGTGTTCAGAGAAAATGCTGGTAGAACTCTACGTCTGGGTTCTGGCCTTTGTCTTTTCTTTCTTGGGGCTGGGGGCTGTGTGGGTGGGCACTTTGCCAAACCCCATGGACATGCCCTGGTGTTCCCTCACCTCTGTAGAGTAGATCGATGAATTGTTCCAATTCCCGGGCTGAGTATCTGCACACGTGTGTATGCACACACATTCCACTACTAGGGGGAGGGTAAGTCCAAGGTCATGGAAGTAAATCAGCAAAAGTGGAAGTCAGGGTTGCTGGTTTTTTATGCTGTGCCCCACAGAGTCCCTCGTATATTCTTGAAGAATCCATATACATTTTTTTCCTCCTCTGCATTTTAAAGATTTATTTCATCTTTGGTAATACAAAAAAGAAGTGGGATTTGGACTGTGGGGACTTTTTCCTCAAATGTAAGTGACATCATGGAAGGACCTGTATCCTGTTTTGTTTTTTTTTTTTTTTTTCAATAAAGAACACAGAACCCTGGGCTGGGCACATGGGGGCTCCTTCTCATCCTGTTGACTGAAACAATATACATCTAGTTTTCAGTCCTTGGAAATGTTGTGTGGATGTTCAAGTAGCCGATGAATAAGATTCTGTGGATTTTTGAAACATTTTAATTTACCAATTTCAGGTGAGAACTTTGAAAAGGCAACTGCAGTAAGGTTATGTGGCCACTAATTTTTTTGCTTTAAGGATTAGCCCAGGTTAATTTAGAAAATCACATAGGGTTACATTTAGGGACATATTTTGAACTACTTGTTATGAAATAAGAATAAGGAATCTTGATCAAAATTCTGCCTCTTAATGCGTTTACACTTTGGTAAACATAACTGGAAGACACCCAAAGTTTAAAACTCAAACTAAATTGCAGGCAGTGTTTATCATCTTCTGCTTCCCCTATGGTTGATAAAAGTTGACTGATGGGATTTGAAAGGAAGCCAGGAGAGTGTGAGAGAGTGTGTGTGTGTGTGTGTGTGTGTGTGTTGTCTGTAAAGCTGCAGTAATTTCAGACACTCCCTCTGGTGAAGACCTCCGCGTGCGTGACAAGGAATGCAGCATTTAGGTATTTGCTTATGTGTTTTAAAATATCATTAACAAAGTGTCGGGTATGATAGCTGTGTTTTGTTTTCTTAAACTAGCTTATTTTATTCTAAGCTGCTTTTAGCAAACTGGACGCCATGTCCCCTGACACAGCCTTTTCCTTTACGTTTTGAACTTTCCTGGCAGAAATGGCTTGTCAATAGAGTCCAGGCCAGTTCATTCCATTTGTGTGTAGAGAATTAGACACATGAATGCCACAAATTAATCAAATGTAAGTCCAGAATAGAAGGCTCTCACCCACAAACATGACTGTGAAAGCCGCTTTGAATAAGGGGGAAAAGATCCATCAAATATACAAGAAAAATAGTGAGTTTATGAAGGCCAAGGAATCGCTGGGCTTGACTGAACCTGCATGCTGTCACTTAGGAGGCCAGGAGCAGAGGGTGGAAGTGAGGACCACCAGCCCACAAGCTGAGCTGGGGTGTTCTCTTTTAATGATCTTCCATTGAGAGCGGCTTCTGGGAATATCAATGAGCCCCTTGCTGAGGCAGGGTCAGAGGTAAAAGTGTAGGGTCAGCTGCCAGCCTTCCTGATGGACAATCCTGAAGCCCTTCTGTACATATGACAAAAGGTTATTCCCAGACAGTGTTTTTAGATGCTGAATGAAACAGCAGTTAAATTAAAATTATGCTGCATCATGTGAAATTAACCTTTCGCCTCCCTTTTCTTTCTTAAACTTAACAGGTGATTGATTCTGCTGTTATTTTTCTGGTTTCACTTACCTATTTTGTGACTTAGAGAACTTTAATCATTTTGCCACTTAAATTTAAAAAAATTTTAGCTTTAAGCATGTAAAAAGAATGTGATGAAGGAAAAAGAATCCCTTGCAGTATTTATGTTTAATATAACTAGCATTATCTAGCTCCTGTAAGTAGGAAAAATACATATTTTCAGATGACTACAAAATATGTATTAGATAGAACAAATTTTCTTGTGCAAATGATGAAAACATAAGGTAGCAATATAGTCGTGTGTGGTGAATTACATTTATACACACAGGTATTATTTCCTAGAGAAACATTAAAAATCCAAAGTTGAACTCCTATGAAAATATTAACAAGAATTACCCAAGTATTTATTCTGAGATACTCCAAATCTGGATTTGATATAAATGTAATTTATGTAAACATAAATAGAGCTGAAATATGAGAAGTCCTACTATTAATGTAAAAATAAAATGAAAACTTGGCATGTAAGTCACATAGCATAGCTATGCGTACTATTTTCCTGACTCTATCTTGATAAAATTGAAAGTTACCCATAAAAATACTACTCTGTGGTCTTTCAGGCCATATTTTTTATTCCTGGTGTGGTTTAAATTTCATATTGTGTTTATTTTTCTTCAGTCTCTTTGTCCTCACCCTGAACCACAGAAGGTTTTTGGTGGAAGGGAGAATATTGTATCACTCTTCCTGGTCGGTACCAATTAGTTGCAGTGTGGACTTTCTTTGTGGCTTTCTCTTGGAATGATATCGTATTATTGGTCTTTGAGTTTGCCAGAATAGTTCTAGTTTTCCATTTTCTAGCATCAAATCCCTGAAAAGGTCACATATAACGTACCTCTTGACCAGTGTAGTTTTCTTGAGTAGATGGCTATGAGTGGAAAGTTTGGGCTTTTCACGTTTAGTTCTTACTTTCAACATTTCTGGAACCCCTTCAATCCAAGACTGCCTAGATCAGGTAGTGATAGACATTTATGACCGCGTGTCCTTACCACATTAATAATACTCAGGACTCTTGAGAAAACTAGAAGATAAGGGCCAGGGTGAGAGGCCCAGAGGGACCTCAGAGATTGCTCCTGGGGTTGCTGTTAGGGGACTTCATTCTGTTCAACTGTCATTTGATAGTCAGGTCAGGAAACTAATCACAGAAAATAAGAGTTTTCTACCTTTTCTTCACCATGGTGATGTATGACTAACATTCACTGGGTGCCTGAAGTAAAATTTAGATGCTTTTGGAAATACAGTGCAGTTTGTATCCTAACAAGGACATTTGTTGATAGCAGAACTAATATAACTAATACCATCAAATATATATATCACCCACTGTTGGCATTTAAAGAAAGAGGAAGCCAGGATTTCTTCGTAGACATGAGTGTGAAACATTAAGATTTTGAAATGCAGAAACAAGGAAAAGTTAGGAGCCAAGACAGAGAGAGACAAGAAGGTCTGCCTTTAACACTAATCTGTCAGACCAATTTGCCTAGAGCATCTTCCAGAAAACATTTATGCAGGAAACTTGGATAAAGATGCATTGTTAAGATATGTCTTTTTTTCAGTGCTGGGAAGCAACAGGTTGGTCTTACATAGTAACCCTCCCCAAGCCGCAGGGGCCTCTTAACCCCTGTCCTACCCTCTCTCCTGATGGAACAGGTAAATCTCTCTCTAGAGGTGCAGTCATTTGGAGCCCATTAATCCATACATTCTGCCTGGCTTGGAGGTGGAGGTAAGCAGTGCCCCTTGAGGGAGACCTCCGACAGTCAACTGAGCACTGGTTTGTACCACTAAGGTGGTAGGAGCACTGATGACTTTTGAGCAGGACTGTCATGTTTCAGGAACTGCACTTTACACAGAGTGCCGTTTAGTTTGGGGGAGACCAGCAGAGTTGGTTCAGAGGCTGCTGCAGTTGTGGAAGAAAGAAGAATGTGAATTTGGATATACAAGTAGACTCTGGGAAAGGAACTCAGATGTCCTATAATGTGGAAAAGAAGGCGTCAGGCCACACAAGGGGGCACAAAAGGAACAGGGAGTGGCACCCATGTTTTAAAACTGGGGTGGGTGGCTTAGGAAAAAGTTAGACCTGGTTTCAGATAGGGATCTGAGGATAGGTGTTACTGTGGAATTATTCTTTAGAAGAGAAGTGAGAGTGGACTCTCTTACAAAGATCCACCATTAAAGAGGGTGACTGTTAATTAAACCCTGCTTTCTCAAAAGGTGTCGAGTCTGTATTTTTCAGAGTTGGGTATATCTTTAAGGAACATTTGTGTCTATCCCATGACATCATGTGATGGCAGAGCCAGAAGGCGATCATTTTCATGTCCCGCTGACTTTCATGTTGGTCTGAATGAATCCACTGAAATGAGACTTTTCCCCCTCACATTTTACAGCACAAATAGTCAGCCCAGTAATTTAATGCTGGCTCTTCCAATATAAATATTCCATTGTGAGTATAATTTCCCATTATTACCACAAGAAATTATCTGGATGCTAAGAATAATTTGGTTTTATAAGGTCATATACCAATATATTCTTTCCAAAACAAAACATTAACAAAATAAAAAGAGAGGCTCTTCTTTCAGTTTTTCTTCTTGTACTAGATTAAAAACTTCTTGATGGAGGAGTCAGTCTCCGGTGCATTGGCCCTCAGCAGAGGTCATTACTGTGGCCTAGTGAGTGTATTATGAATTTGGAAAACAACACCTTTTTAATATTGATGCTTACTTACTTCCTATAGAATCTGTTCATAACTTTAAGTATAATTCCATTTTTTTTTTTTATTTTCCATGGGAGCATAGTAGAACACACTGGTTACATTATATTCTGATTTTCATGTCAAGTGAAAATTTGTTAGGGAAATGGGGGGGGGCGGAGAAAGAGAGAGAGGAGGAGGGGGGGGAGGGAGAGAGAGAGAAATAGAAAAGAAAGGGAGAAAGGATGGGGGAGGAAAGAGCTAGAAAGAATGATAAATGAAAATCTAAAAAGGTGGGCTTTGTTTCACTGGTATTAATTTGGTAAATTATCCATAATTTATTAGAGCATGTAAACATTGTGGCAAATTTTTTTTGCCCTGTCAGTAATGAATTGCTACATCATTAATTTTGTCAAGGGATCAAGAAACAACATTGCTGAGCTTAAAAAAAAAAAAAAACCAAAAAACAAACCTAGCTCCCCTAGCTGAATCTAGTTGCGTCTGAAGTGTGAGTGTAATTAATGTAATTCAGCCTTGAATCTATGGGTCTGTTTCCTGACCCGGGGAACTTTCTGTCACCAGTGGCCTGGCCGTAGCTGCTGCAAATAATAAGACACACCTCCAGGGTGGGCAGGAAGCTGTGGTGAAAACTGTCTGGTCCTCACAATACATGTCTTCATCCTGGGGAAAGGATTGACTGAGGAAGGGATGGAGGGGCTAAGTGAGAGAGGGAAAAGAGAAAAGATAGACAGATACAGACACCACATAATCCAAAATGTATTTTGAAGCAAGAGTCGAAATAGATACATTTGTTTTTAAAAAGGTCAGTTGAAAGAAAGATTACAAGTCATAAATTTAGATGAGAATATTTTGGGGAGAATTTAGTGTAGGAATCTAGAATATGTATTTAAGCATTAAATTTGGCTTTTAGTTTCCTGGTGGCTATGGGAAATGAGAAACCTGATTGTTTATACAGTTGTCATTTGCTCGTGTCTGAAAGATATTTATCATGTGGCTAGTTCTTATTAATGAGCCTCTGAAGACCAAATTCATGTCTCTGACTGGGTTGCAGTTTTCTAGTACACAGAGGTTGTCCAGGTGTGGTGAATTTAGTCATCTGGCCAGAAAAAAGCTTAAGTTTAGGGAACCTATTAGAGTAAGCTGGGATTACATCTATCTGTGTGCTGCTATCTAATGCTTCACCTCTACTTTTTTTTTTCATTGTGGCATAATGAACACATAACATATATTGGTTACAATATAACAGTGACTCAGCATTTGTATATATTACAAAATGATGACTGCAGAAAGCCTGGTTCGAGTAATCTTGTCTTCTCTGTGCCTCTTTCCACTTTGTGTTATTTTATTTATTTATTTTTTAAAGATTTATTCATTTATACAAGAACCATGGTACAGGCCAGATGTGCAGGAGGGTGAGAGGATTCACTGGAGACCGAGAGGGGAACAGAACAGCCAAACTGACTGAAATATTGCTGAGGGGAGTAGCAGGTGAGACAGGAGAGGTCTGCTGCGCCATGTGGGTAGCTCCGGAACCAGCCCAGCTGGGACTGAACCTGCACTGCAGAGGCTGCGGACAGCTTCACAGCGCTGTGCTCAAGCGCCTGCACCACCAGGGAGGCCCCACTTTGTGTTATTTTAAAAGCTTTAATTGACTTATTGTTTTTATCAAGATAGTTGATGACTATATTTTAAGTAAAAATGGAAGATCTTCATACATTGGCTGATAAGCATTGTGTAAAATTTGAACTTGAAAGTGATACACTCTTTAGCTTATCAATGTGAAAGCCATCTTTGAAAAATAAACTTTCAGCATAAGAAGCTTGAATCTTCAGTACTGGAACATTTGAGAAAATAGAATATCTGGTTTTCTATCACTTCTCTAATACTCTTCGAATACTAAAGTGTTTTACAGTAACAAGTTTGAGATGGGATCCAATATGCATATATTATCCTCACAGCAAGCCTTTTCCTTTAGTCAATTTCAGAACACATATTAAGCAAAGCACTATATATGTGCAATTCTTATTTCAAAGTATATTCATGTTCTCAATTTGGGGGGAGGAAGGTTTGTTTTTTTTAAGGAAATAAACTCTCTAGAAGATAATTGCTCTTCTAGAGGCATCGATGCAGATTTCAGTATTTATCTTTGCAGTGTAGTGCAGTTCTATTTTCTTTCAGTAATTTCACCCTTAGCACCAGGATGGCTGTAGGAAGACTCCTTCCATAGATGTAATGAATGATCTTTAAACAGCTGTATTTAAGCCGTTCCTTTAGAGAGAATATAAATAGTCTTTGGATGTGCATATATCTTAAAACTTTATCTGTGTAGTGCATTGAACTTAAACAGATGTAATCTTGTCTGTGATCAAATTTAAACTTAGTATATGTTACAAATTGTGCTGTGGGAGAGAAAAACTATGAGGGTGACCTTTAGCGAGTATCTATATATGCATCATTATTGTCAAGAGGAATTCATTCATTCCCTCATTTTGCTCTGTCAATAAACACAGTTGGGCTTGAACAACACAGATTTGAATTTCTCAGGTCTACTTATTCACAGATTTTGTTGTAAACAGTCAATGTAAACTTATGGTATCAATAAATACAGTACAGTACAGAAAATGTATTTTCTCTTCCCTGTGATTTTCTTATAACCATTTTTTCTCTAACTTGCATTACTGTAAGAAGATGGTCTATAATCAATAGCATGTAAGATATGTGTTGGAGATTGTGAGATAGTTAAGATACAATTTAAGAAGGGTCACAATGACTTGCTAGTGAATTGTTAGACAGTAAATTCCCAGACAGAAGTCACCATGAAGATGGTCTTTGGAAAAAGTGAGATGGATAAGCATTGGGAGAGGGGACCTGGCAGGAGAGGGACTCTGGGATTTGGGGCAGTGACCAACTCGGTCTTGCACCATCCCAGTCGCTTCCTGAACCTTTTCTGTGTCAGTTCCCTCAATCACAAGAGCACTTCTAACATCTCGTCTTGCCAGTCTGTCATCTGAGCATCCCCAACCTGGCTGCAGAATTCTCATTTCTATCGCTGATGTTTTTGTTTAAACTTAAAACTACCAGAACATATACAAGGGCAAAAAGATCTCTTATAAACCAACTTTCTTTTGTTCTCTTTCCTTAGATTCAGCGCAGATTCTTTTGCTCCATAAATATTTCCCATTTAGAAAGTAATTACATCGAGGGAAAGCTATACATTTAACCATATATGACTTTCTTTGTTGCATAATAACTGAGTTTAAATTGGATGGTTCTCATTAATGAAAGGACAAGAAAATAAGTCAGGACATAATTAGGTCACACTATTTGACCATTGTGACTTAACCTTCCCTTTGCCCTTATCTGCTAAAGCTTTGTCCTAATATGGACAAAGAACAATTTAAATTTCTTTCCATTTCTATCCTTTTTCTTAGAGCAGCTTCAAATCTAAACCTCTAATAAAGAAAGGGATAATAAAATAGCAGTGAAAGTATAATGGGAATTATATTGACTCTCATAGAAGTTTTGGAAGAGAAATATATTCTCTCCCCTCATCTCTGTAATAATGTAATCATCGTATGATTTCTACTTTGCTAGACTCAGGACTATTTGGAAATTTTTAATGAATATAATCAGGTGGTAAGCATTTAAAAATTACTATTTCCTGAAAGCTAGGAAATAATTTGCTCAGTATAAAATGCAAAAGAACAAGGGAAAAGGGAAAGAATAAAGGGCAGCTACATTTCTTTTAAATAGCATAATCATGTGTCATGGTGTGATGGGGTCAAGGAAAAAGGGTGAGATGAAAATTTTAGCTTTATCTTTGAATCATTCAGTGCAAGTCATTTATTCACTTGTGGGGCTCAGATTTTTGTGTATGGCAAGATAATAATGGCAAGCATTTATATATTTACCATTCCCAGGCACTGTTGTAAACCCTTTATATTTGATCAGCTAATCCTTCCAACAACACCATTGGGTAGGTGCTATCCTCTCATTTCAATTTAGTTCTTGCTTTACCTTGCCTGACATTTCAATGAAACTTTTGAAACTTTTGAAACTTCTGGTCTCTATCCTTTGAGCCACACTGCTTGACTGCTGTTATTTGATGCCAAGTATTTCAGTCATTTAAAGGTGGACACATTTCTATTTTTTTTAGATTGTATTTATTCATACAAGAACTGGGGTATAGGCCAGAGGTGCGGGAGGGCAAGAGGATTCACCAGAGACAGGAACAGAACAGGCAGATCTACTGAAATACACCGCTGAGGGGAGCAGCAGGCAAGACAGGAGAGGTCTGCTGTGCCATGTGGGTATCTCCCTAGCCCACTGGGGATCTAACCAGCGCTGCAGAGGCTGCAGACAACTTCACCGCGCTGCACTCAACCCCCTGCGCCACCAGGGAGGCACAAAAGGTGAACATATTTCTAATCCATCCAAGTCTAATGAAATTTTGTATATGTAAACTTTACTTCTTATTGTTCTACTTGTCAAAATAGGTATTTCTTCTTAGTAGTAGTCAGAAGCTCTTTTTCGTTCCCATTGTATAGATGAGAAGCACAGAGAGAACAGAAGAAATCCTAGAAAAAGTAGGAGAACCACAACTGGTAACAAGGACTGAATTTCCTACTGCAGTGTCCTTTGACAGATATCACTGTTGAGAGAACAGGAAGCAGGAAATAACTTTGCACGTTGCCTTCGGCACCAAAGCCTCTGAATCCCTGTCAGCCCTCAGCATTGGCCACTGGACTGGTCATTCTGGAGCTAGCACTTGTTCCAGATTCATGCCAAGATTTCTGCCCTCTGACCTTCATAACTCTCTTTCTAGCCCTTTCTCACTTGACTGATATTTTGCTGGGGCCTTACTTCATGCCAGCAACCAGGACCAGACATGGTGGCTGTCCTTTGGGAGTTTACAGAGCAGTATGTATGGGGGCAAGGAGAGGACAGTCAAGAAGTAATCAAAAGAACATGAAATTCCAGGTAGGCTGAACGTGATAAAGGAGATGCATGTGGTGACAGGAGAAGGATTTGGTACAGGAGTCCTGAGGTCTGGGCTCAAGCAGTAATTTAATTTCTATCTAAGTGATCCCACCTTGTTATGGCCAATGTCCCACCTCATGGATAAATTAGGACAGATCAGATGTGCTGAAGATATATGAATAGGATCAAATTTTTTTATCAAAAAAGTCTTCCTGTGGATTTTTATTAGTGAAATGTGAAGTGGAGTGATGAATCGGCTCCATGAGCGCATTGGTTCAAGTAACTTTCCCTTGCTGTAGACCACTGCATTTGATAAATTTATTTAAGAAGACTATTGTTGGCAAGGGAATAGAGTTCCAGGTGAGTGCTAGAAAGTGGAAATATGTGTTTTTTTCCTGTCAAATCTAATTGTATTCTTAGGAAGATGAAAAGAGAATGTGTACATTTCATATTTCACACAGTGCCTGGCACATTGTAAGTACTGATTAAATTTAGTGCTTCGTACTAGTTGGTGTGGGAGGAGCCAAGGTGAATAAGAGGCTGTGTATACCAGGTGTAGACAATTTTGGTGGCGTGCCAATATTGATCCGCAGAAAGAGCAGTTTATGATGCATGTCTACCAAAGCGGGGTTATTGCATTGATGCACTCACAGAGAGGTTGTTGTGTTGTAGGGATACAGGAGGCGAAGTCTCTAGATGGAGACAAAGGTGTGGAGAGGGAGACTTAAGTATGTCCAGAGGCAGAGACCAAGTTTGCCTATTCTCTGGAATACTTCTTTTTTTTTTTTTTTTTAAGATTTATTTTTATTTATTTATACAAGCACTGGGTACAGTCAGAAGCGCAGGAGGGTGAGAGAATTCAGCAGAACCAGAGCGGGGATCAGAGCAGGCAGAAGGACCGAAGTACACCGCTGAGGGGAGCAGCGGGTGGCAGGAGAGGTCTGCGCGCCATGTGGAACCCTCCTCCGGCGGCCGGGGAGCAGCTGGGGATCGAACTGGCGCTGCAGAGGCTGCGGGCAGCTTCGCAACCCAGCACTCAACCGCTGCGCCACCAGGGAGGCCCTGGAATACTTCTTTTGCGGGGAGGATTGATAGGTGAGCTGATGGTGGCACCTCACAGGGGCTGGACAGTTCAACCTGCACCCCAAAGGCAGCTCTCTTTCCCTTTCCTGGATGGAAGAATACTTTTGAACTCCATTCTTGAAGCTTTGTACTAAGTTGGTATCTTGTAAAGAAGTTCCTTTCCATTATTTTTTAGTTTGAAATTTAATGAGCAGCAGAAGTAAAATCAGATTAGCTGCATATTCTCCCATCATAGAAGAAAGCGTGTATCTTACATCTAACTTCAAGCTATGAGCCATTCTTTGTATTCCTGTCTTCTTTCACAGGTTAATTAAACCAGTGCGGTGGTCAGCATTCACTTTATGTGGTAGAGCATCTAACATTCACTTTAAGATGACTAGAGGACAAGTGAAGGGGGAGGAATTCCATTTGATGACTTTAAGACTCAATTATTGTAAAATAAAATAATTATGAATTTAAATCTCAAAAAACACACGAACACTTCCATTTCCCTTCTACTATACACAAATGCCACACAACAATGGATATAAAGGCACTGAAAAACCTTGAACATGGCTAACTGCACAAACAGGATTATAAAGCTGCACATTGACTGACCAAACAGATTAATGGGCGATGGCTATCTGGCTATCTCAGGGTTCGGAAGGTGTACCAGAGCCAGATAATGAAATTGCCTGACAGGTAATCTGATTTGAGAATTGCAGTCATCTGTGAACTGGTGTGTGGGCTAATAAGCCAAGAGTTTGCCAAGACTCATTATTTTTTAAGCTGCTCTGTTCTCTACATCTGTCTCTGCAGGATGCGTTAGACAAAGTGTCCCACGCAGAGCGAGAGGTGGGGAACCTGGGGGAGACCTGGTTGCAGAGATTTGCTGAGACCCAGCTCCAGACTGAGTCGTACATTTCTCAGTTCAGAGATCAGCTAGAGAAGTGTACAGCTGCTCGGGAGACAGTGCCGTGACCTATAAACATTCTGGCTGGCAAAACTGCTTTTGCAGAACCCAGTAGCGAGCGCCCCTGCATAGGTTTGTGGAGTGTGGAACTTTGGGTCTTGGCTCTAGCATATAGTAGCACTTTGACCTTGGCCAAGGTATTATAACCTCCCAAGACAGTTTCCCTAACTGCAGAGTGTCGATAATAATGCCTCACTCAGAGTGTTGCTGAGATTAAAATTCATGTCATAGAGTAATTGGTAGTTGTAATCAAAGAATTAAATAAATATTGGGTGTATGTACACCACTGATGCTTCTCTTTGCCTATCAATTAATATTTCCCACCTTGGGCTTCCCCGGTGGTGCAGCGGTTGAGCGCTGGGTTGCGAAGCTGCCCGCGGCCTCTGCGGCGCTGGTTCGATACCCGGCTGCTCCCCGGCCACGGGAGGAGGGTCCCACATGGTGCGCAGACCTCTCCTGCCGCCCGCTGCTCCCCTCAGCAGTGTACTTCGGTCCTTCTGCCTGCTCTGCTCCCCGCTCTGGCTCTGGTGAATTCTCTCACCCTCCCGCGCTTCTGACTGTACCCAGTGTATGTATAAACAAACAAACAAACAAACAAACAAATAAAAAAAAATATTTCCCACCTTTTACTCTGAAATGACTATAACTGTTTCCCTCTCTTCCGCTTAATGTATCTATGAGGATAAGTAGAGAAACCTCACAATTACTTTGCTATTAGTATGTTTTTGTTTTATTAGAAATTTACATATGTTATGCAAACATTAATTGTCCCCATATTAGTGACATAGAAAAATCACCAGCACTCTTGTATCCTTTATTTGGGGGACAAGATTCAACAGGAACGTCAAAATGGGAGGACTCTTAAAATGGCTTCAAAACTTTAATTATTTTTCTTCTAATACAAATGAGATGCTTGTATTTAATGTACACCTGTTTATATTCTAGAGTAATTATTTTCTTGCTTTGTAATTTTTTAGACTTGAACTATTTTATGAGGAAAAAATGCCTCAGTAAGTGAGCTGTTATTGTCAGTACTATTTTAAGAGCAATGCTAACAAATTACAGGGTGATCAGCTAACTTTCTGGACATCAATTGCAGCTTGCCTTTTCTTTGAAGTAACTTTTTATTCTGCATATGGAATTTATAATGCAGCTATGCTACTTTTTAAAGGAATTATATCTGAATGCTAAGCATTAATTTCCTTTTATAAAGTATCATAAAAGATATTTTCACATCCCAGGTAAAATAATAATCAAAAATAACTGCAAAGATAGAAAATATAATGATGTGTGGAAGAATCTACTTAGGTATAGTAGTCTCTTTTTAAAAACATAGCATTTAAATGCTTTTTCTTTGATTCTAAAGAATTAATCGCACAGGATAATTATAATGTAGTAAAAAAGTCATTTCTATATTCAATGTACTTCATTTTGTAGAAAGAAAATCAACTTATTTGTTATCTATTCATCAATAGTAAATTCTGTAGAATTCCCATTGAATTTGAAGATGCATTAATGTCAGTAGCAGTGGCTACAAAGTATTGTGTCCTGCCAGATAATTGTTCTACCACTAGAAGGAAGTCTGTGTCAGGCCAACAAGACCTTGTGTTCAATGCCAAGGTCTCCTCTGAATGTTAAAACAATGATAGCTCGGGGAGACTTGAAATGGAGATGGCTTCTCCCCTTTAGGGATATAAAATCTAATGGGTGGGTTGTCTTCCCTGGGGTTACAGTGGCCTTGGTCTTTTGGAGTAGATCACTCTCACGAAGCTTTGAAAGTAGGGGACAGTGGGACATTTTTGGAGCAGGGACAGATCTTTCCCCTCCTGAGTCACATGCCCTTTTTCCCTAAGTCTGTGAAGGGAACCCCAGTGTTTAGAGAGCCGGCTCTGAGCATTGAGTGCTCACCCCATTCCAGTGGCGGCTCCCTCCTGCCCCCCATTTAATGGGGTCCCTGGGAAGCCAAGTAAATATTAAGTCCTGGGATAATACTTGAAGCAGATGAGGGACAATTCTTTGCATCACTCCATCACTCTTTCTTTCCTGGTATATTTATGTTGTCTCAAAGTGAGGATATTCCTGCTGGAGGGAAATTGATATCTAAAGTCTGATTCCTTAGAGGAGAAATATAATACTAAAATAACAAATTGCATTTATTTATCCTTTTAGAGTTTGCAAAGTGCCCTTACACATTTTGTCTCTTTCATACCCTAAACTAACTCTCAGGGGCAAACTGTTACCATCCCCATGATCCAGCTGAGAGACATTGCTGCTGCAGCTGGCAGAGTCAAGGGCTGGACCCAAGGAGCCTTTTCCAGGACATGGGCTCATCTTTTCTGCCTCCGCCATGCCATTGCCAGCTGTCTGCAGCGTCAAGTGCACATTGGCAACATCAAAACATATTCTTTTCTGGGTTTAAAAAAAAATCTATACCCTTGACTTGGTAAAAATGAGCGCTTCATGACTCTACAGAGTCCCCCAGCGAGATGCAGCACATTCATATAGACGATTTACGGACTCGCAAAACGAGTTATCAGCAGTTTTAACAGTGCCTTGCTCAAAGACCCCAGATACCGTTCTATTAATGGAACGGGAGAGTGGTTGAGATGGACCTTGGAGTCAGCCGTCAAGGTGAAGTCATTGCTCCCCAGCTTTCATCTCTCTCTCAGATTACCTAACCTTTCTCAGCCTCAATCTCCTCACCTGTTAAATGAATTCCCTCAGGGGTTGCTTGAGAATCAAATGACTTAATACATGCCTAGAACATTGCCAGCCTTTTAATCAGCCCTAAGTTAATATTGACAGTTGTTATTATTATAATCATTCTTAGTATCATTATTGTCACTCTAATTCTCCCCTCTCACTTTTGCTACTAGTGTTTACCATAAGGTAGAATGTGGATAGCCTTCAGGCATGTCCCCACCTTGCCCAGCAGAAGTTACCAGAAACCATGAGAATCCCAGGAACGTTGTGCAATGTTTGGCCCATAATCGGTATCCAGGTTTGCATAACTCTACTAAAGATAGAGAGTGAAAAAAAGAAGTCATTTTTTTATAATATATGTATTTGGCAATCTATTTTTTAAAAGTTTGGGTCTTGATTTAAAAAAAAGAAAAAAGAGATTGTCATAAAGCACACTTTTACTTGAAAATGTTGGTCATCAGGGAAGAGGAGTAAAGATTCTTTAATTCTTAAATCTAAAATCTAGCAGACTTTTTTTTTTAAGCTTTCATATTTTCCTTGTAGTTCCTTCTCACAGTTGAAAGAATTATCATGTCTTAGGAGATTTATCAGTACATGTTTTGTATTAAGAATATGTAGGGAAATTCTTAAATGTTCAGAGACATCAATTCTTCTGCTAGGAGAGGAGAGAGTTAGAATTGATCGATACTGCAGAGAGGAGGGAAATGGGTGTCATCACCACCACTTTGATCATCTTGTTTCATAAGTGTAGTGTTTGGTGGAGAAGAATATGATTTGTAGTAAGTTGCTGGAGTGGATCACAGAGAGTCCTTGTAGAGATGCCTAAATCCAGAGTGCAGGCACGTGGGTCTCTTCTAGTCTCCACTGCTTTAAGGGACACATTCTCAGTGCTTTTAGTTTTCTTGTTGTCCAGAGGGAACCAGTAGAATATGTCATTATTATAGAAGAGGGCCATGAGACTCAAATGGTTTACATGTAAAACCTACTTTGAAAAATCACAAAGCATGTGGGAGGCAGAAAAGTGTAATGGTTTCAAGCAGAAGTTGGCAAACTCACGTTATGTGTTGTCTGAAACTAAGACTGTGGCCCAGAGCCTGGGAATACTTCTTTTTCAGCCCTTCACAAAAGCTTGCGGACCTCTTGTGTAAAGCATGGGCTCCAGTGCCAGTGGACTTGGGCTTGAATCCTAGCTCTGTCACCTCCTGAGCCTTGGACTGGTGACTCAAGCTCTCTGTATTTCAGTCTCTTTTATCTGTAAAGTGAAGTACTAATGTGCTGGAGTGGCCAAGACCACCAAATGAATTTACACATAATAATACATGTAATTATGTGTCCAAGCTCTCAGGACACTGACTGCACTTATTAAGTGCTTTGTAAGATTTGCCTGATATTATTAAAGTACATTGTGAGTGGAATGTACTATTGGAATAAATGACAATTTTTATAGTATCCGATTCTGTAATATTTAATTTATAGATACTAAAGCTTTGCAAAATTGCTGAATTGACAGTTGTGGAACTATGCATTTCCATTGTACCCAGTTGGCATACTAGCAGGAACACTACAGTATGACCTAGAACACCAGTATACCAGCATGACCTAGAAAAATTCTAGGAATTGTGGAAGTTATTTTCCAGATTACCAAGGAATGACATATGAGGAGCCTCCAATTGAGACTAGACTTGGCCAAATTGAAATAGAAGTAAAAAGCTCAATATTCTGTTTGAGTCAAAAGGTCTGATAAAATGTATTCATTTTGCTTCAAGATAGAAAATAAGAACAACAATTGTGTCTTAAAAATTAAGGTGCATTGGGCCTCCCCCTGTGGAGCAGCAGTTGAGCACTGGGCTGCGGGGCTACCCGCAGCGTCTGCAGCACCAGTTTGTTCCCTGGCCGCCAGCGAGGGTCCCACATGGCACGACAGACATCTCCTGCCATGCCCACTGCTCCCCTCAGCTCCCCGCTCTGGCTCTGGTGAACTCTCTCACCCTCCCACGCTTCTGACTGTACCCAGCGCTTGTATAAATAAATGAACAAATCTTTAAAAAAAAAATAAAGGTGCATTGGATACATTTTATTATTTAGTCTTCACCTCAGTACCACAAGATGTGTGTTTTCTTCCCATTTGAAAAATTAGGGGAATAAATTGAAATTCAGAAAGGTTAGCCTGCGGTATCTTAGAAGAATAAACTTCGTATGTATAAACTTGAGGAAACTTTGACTGATTATATAAATAGTAACATATAGTATTGATAGTGTTTAATTCAATCATTAAAATAGATATTCTGAAATAGTATGATATTGTATGTAAATATGATACCTGACACCTGAGAACATTGCTGACAAACATTATTGCTTATGGGTAGGGAGCAGCAGTTTTGTGTACCCATCAGAAATTAGAGTTCATCTAAAAACATTTCTGTGTTTAGTGGAACCATGTGAGAGCACTTGGTCCACTATGAGAGGTATTTGAGTATTCTTCGCTAATGTCTTTTTTGCTCTAAGAAGGCCCTGTAACAAGCAGTCCTCTACTTGAATACAGCTTACTACCCTAAGAGTGTGTCAAGGAGACTACAGTCTAAAAGATGAAAGGTACACATAAACCTTATTAGGAATGTCTTCCATTTCCAGAGAGCCACAAGGGCTAAGCAATTCCTGTTTATGCGTGGACGGGCACTGTTTCTTTCTGTGTCTAACAACCCAATGAGTGCTGAGAATCTCAACATCACAGGGAGGGTGCCCAGAAAGGTGACCATAAGTCCTTGTGACTAGCATGGACAGCGAGGGAGGGTGGGGGGTAACCATGTCTTGGCTGGGCACTGCTGAGGCCACTGCAGGAACCCACACAGGAACGCCACTCTCCTCTAACCACGGTGGGACACCTGGGACCCATCACATTTCAGACCACATCTGGAAAGATTGAATTTGGTGGTAGATGCCGAAGGATGTGGGTGCTTGTTGTGGAAAAGCACGGAATATGATAGTTCAGGGCCATCTGTTGACAAAACCTCAGTTTACTCTTAGGGACTAGATACTTATCTCCTATTTTTAATCGGCTCAAGGAGACTGAAAAACTCCCATTTATTAGCTCTTTGAGCTTGACAAATTATGAGCATCCACTTCCTTAACGGCAAAATGACAATGATGCTTACTTTACCTGTTTTAAAGATTTTATGAGAATGAGTTGAAGTAAAGTCTGTTTCATTTAAGCAGAAGGATTATAGCACATAATTCTCTGTTGATTAGTTACCAGGGGTATTGGGAGTGGTGAGACGCCTATATACTAGAAAACTTCAGTATTTTTGAAAACCTTTTATTGTTCAAGAAAAGAAGCATTCCTGAAACTATCACGTAAGTTAATTGCAATTTGGGCTTATTGTTTTCATTTTAAAATGTAGCAAGATCACTATTTTAGGAAATAAGGTTCTTGGCCAATTTTGAATGAATTTTTTCCTGTCCCTGTATTTGTGTAGGGAAGAAATGTCCAGACTATGAAAATGTTTATGTGTAAGTGTGTATGTTTTCCCAGTGGTGTATGAATTAGCATTTTACTAGTTCAGACACAACGGGCATTCAGATCTTTATCTTGTCTGGAACAAATTCTCTTAAAGCCATTCGCTTGGCTAGATCTCTACCACACTCACTGTTGAAGTCGGTGGTGTGCCGTTCCTACCACTATGATCCAGCAAGGCCAACATTTTTGAAAGACTACTTCCTATACATGAGGAATCTGAGAGGAGGCTGGAGGAGTGTCTCAATTTTACATATCTTGTCCTCCAATGGAGGACCGATTCCCCTGAGATTCAGCATCGATGTCTACTTCTACTCACAACTCACGTCAACTGAGCATCTCAGCACTGTGGTTTTTATGTGATAGTGCCCTGTGGCCCATTGTGTACGGGATTCTAAGCAATTATTTCCCACACTTCAGACTTGACCTGCTGATCTTTTTGGAACTTTATTCTCCCTACAAAAAATTACCTCAGGGTATAGCCGCAACATTCCTTTATTCGGGTTGTTGCTCTTACAAAAATAATCATTATCTTCTGTTGAGTGTGAGGCAAATTATAGGAAAAAGCATTTTTCCCACTAATAGTAGTGTTGTGTATGCAGTATCCAGTCCCACGGTGGGAAAAGCAGAGATTGTGTTCAAAGTCCATTGTTTCATAAAGTTTATGTTGGTTCTAAACTTCAAGGAATTAAAAGGAAGAAAAAAAACTTGGCTAGTTTCCTTCATTCTACCCGACTAAACTCATGAATCATATTCTGAGGTTTAATTTTTTTAATCTAAAGTCAGCTGTACTTCCTGGGCTTCCTTGGGTAAGTTAGTTTGCTTCTCTGGGTCTTATTTTCTTAATTGCACAATCAAAGTTTAGACCACTTGATTTCTGTCACTTTCCACTTAGACGACCACTACAGGATTTTATACAGACTTTCTTAATAACTTGAAGCCTACTACATCAAGTATTAACTGCCTTCTCTGAAACTGAATACTTTTTGTTCAAAAAATAGTAATTACATCTAAGCCAATGCACTTATTTTAAAAACAGATTCTTTTAAACTATTTTACCAAAATTATATTACTATGAAATTTCTGAGGAAAACAACCACGATTTCATAGCCATCTCTTAAAATCCTTCAACATTAATATACATCATCAAAAAACACAATATTTTTTATTTATTTTTTCTTATAGTTAATAATCACAGGGGACGTCATATAAATATACAATTCACATAATCTCATTTTTCATGTCCCGCGACCAAAAATGTCCTCCCAATGCTAAACACTAATTCTTTCTAAAATTCTTAATTGAGGTAACATTGGTTTACAACACTGTACATGATTTAGGGGAATAGATTGATGCCTCCTCAGATGTATGTTACCACAACCACCCCATCACCAAAGCACCCACAGCCCTGTAGCCTAGGCCATTGGGCTGCCCTGCCTTTTGTTCCCACCTCCTCTCTCCCCTTCTAGCACCCGTAAGTCTGCAGTCATATTTGTAGCATTGGGTGAACACTAATTTCTGTATTTATTTTGCACAGCACACAGTGGTTTCATGAGCTAGGCTTCTTCTACTTCTAATGTTAGTATCTTGCCCTAACATTTCAAACTATAAACCAAACCCCCGAATAAGAGAGCTCAGTTGTTAGAAGGAGTGGAGAATGCTGTGTGGCACCATCATACCTGGATCCTGGTCCCAGAGGTTGCTGCTATAGGAAGGAACCAGTGTTTTTCGAGGAAAATGGAAAAGCCAGCTTGAGCCTTCTCTGGATAGTGACATGTCTCAGGAAGATGGAAAGCGAATTTCCGGTTCTGGCATCTCTAGGGGCCTGAAGTCTTCTCTGCTTTTCCTGCGGCATTCTAATTTGCAGCCAGGCCAGTGTGGTACAGTGTAGCCATGATCTGTGTGTGCAGTAGAATGAAGCCACAGTAAGTAATACAAAAAGCCACTTCTTTTTGACTTGATTGAAACAATCCACTTGCAGTTGCTTGCTTGTCAGCTTGAGTTCATCCCTGTGACTTCTTCTCTGCCTATCTCTTCCATCCATCATTTCAGAGAGCACAGAAGGAGTTATGTAGTGCCCTGTGCTTGCATAGGCCTTAGCAAATATCAATTCATCACCAAGTTGGTTTTAAAAGGGACCATTCATTGGCATATAAGACATTACAATTTACCCAGTATTCCCTGGTACTGAAGGAGTCACATGACCGGATCTGAAAACAAAAAGAATTCCACAATATGTTGTTGGAGTTATTAATAAACATAACTGCTGGTTGACAGGAAAGACATATGGCAGATTTAAGGTGCATGACCACCGTATTTTGCTTAAAAAAAAAAAAAATTCTTTCCAAATCAGGGGTGAATGTGTGTGTGAGTGTGTATGTTTGTATGTGAATGATGCACCAGAAAAGTCTCCAGCCCTGACAAGCCATTGATGAGGTGTTTTCAGTCTTCACTAGCTTCTTATTTCATTGCTCTGCCATTGAGCCCTTGTAATACTGCGATGAATAAATGTAATCAAAGCAATTGGCTGCCTGAGATCTTTTTTAATGCACTGCTTCGGACGCAGTACATATGCCGTGCAAATAAATACAAAATTAGTGTTCCTGTTGGAAGCATTTGGTGAGAATGAGTGATTTGTCTTGCTTATGAAAGGTGCATACATTTCTGCTCGTAGCTGTTTATCAGCCAGCCTCTTTCTGCTTATGGATTCAGAGATGGAATTCATCATTTGTCAGCGTGCAAGCAGATGTGCTGGAGACGACCAGATTGATCCGTGGGGATGAGCGGAGTGCAGCACCAGTGCTAGAGGGCGGCCCCTACAAATTGTATTATCTTTTGAGACCGTTGTCTACCAACTCTCTCTATATGGCAGGACAAGAAGGAAGGCTGTCTTTTTCTACTTTTCACTTCTGCATTTGAAAATAAAGCCCCTTTGGGATAGTTTAATAGAAAATGGTAAACAACCTCAATCTGTATGTAGTGAAATCTACTGAAAACCCATTTTTCCATAGCTTCACACTCTCTTCCCTGACCACAAATATGTTATTTGATGTTGAGTTTCAATTAAAAACAAAAACTAGTGCCAGGACTGCAGGGGTGTCACCTGCTCTATTTTCAAACTGTTACAAAATTTTCTCTTCAATCCTAGAAATCATTTCTACTACGATAGCATTCGAAGGCAAAGAACAGTGTCCTGGAAAACTAATGGCTTTTCCAAAGTTTGTCTTGCTTTCAGTCCGTGCAGAGGGCCTATTGAAGCCGAGTTGATTACAGAGCTATCAGAGGCACTTCTTGCCAACAAAACTCCTTTGCACTTGTGCACTGTTGAAAATTATCATCTGACGCCAGTGGATTGGAGAGCTGAGCACAGACTGCTGAGAAGCTCCGTGTGGCTTTCCAACCACAGGTTCCTGACCCTGGGCTGAAGTAATTAACCATCCAGGAGCCACATAGTCCTCTAAGGGCATCTGGGGAAAAACCAGTGCATCCTCATCCTTAAATGGTTGAATGGATGCGAATGTAGAACCCCAGTGCGCTCCTATGAAACAGGGCTAGGACTGACTTGCTAAAACCTATATAGGGCTGAAATGCTTTCACTGCCCTTCTGTTTTGTTTCTGTGGGACCTTGGTGAATGGTTTCCTTCAGGTGATACCTGTTTAATCAGATTGGGAGAAAAACAATTTCATACTCAATATACTCAACATTATAAGACCATCTGAAATACTGCATGTGTTTTTGAAAATGTGAGGTTATTAATAAAACTGGATGCATATGGCTTATAGCCCATATCATTGAACCAGCACTGAGGCCTCCGACCAGGCCCAGCACCGTGGTGTGTAGGTGGTGGGTGAAAGGTGAGACTGAGGAAACGAGGATTGTGAAAGACTTGATGAGCGACAATTATTCCTCAGTTACCTGAGACCTGGGCGGATTGGAGGTAGAGAACACCACATTTTTGCTTTTCATCCCTCGTTTAGAAATTGTCGGTATGGTGGTCGTTGGTGATTTTGTACAAGTCACATGGCTTCAAAGACAGCACCAAAAAGGAGGGGTGAGCAACAATAACTAAAATGATGTGTTTTATGCGATGAAGAATGACAGAGATGACAGTAGTCTTTTCGAGTCTGAAGATATTCTCGAGGTCTTTTTACCATGTATTTACTTAGCAATGAAGTAGTGCTGGGGAATGTGCTATACCCTGGAGGTACAATGTGAAGAAGACATTCTCTTCTCCAGGTGTTCAAGGAGAGTGGCAGGTAAATACATAATTAGAGAGTTGGGAGGTGCTAAAACTGGGAGATCCCGTGAGCACTGGGGAGGGAGCCATTTACTCTGGTCTGGCCCCTTGCCCGCTCTTACCAAATTGTTTAAGTAGATCTGAAGATCATTTTTAGAGTTTGCAAGGAGTCATTATTTGCTACAGTGTAATTTAAAGTTCAGAGTTTTTTATTCGTTCACAAAGCACAAGCTCTTTCCAAGAGTCAGCCTGCTCCCGGCCTGTGCAGATGCCTTGGATTAATGCTCCCAGAGGTCACTCAGAAGAACACTTCCTTGTTCTGCCCATTTTTTTCTATGCTAAGGGACATGGTGGGCAGTCGAGGACAGCTCTCTGCACTCTGTGCGGTGCCCTCTGAGGTTTTTCCCAGCTTTTGGTGGAACTCAGCCCCAGCATTTACTTGGGCGCTTTATTCAGCAAATGCTGCCTCTCTGCCACCAAGCTGTCATTGGCACTGTCTGATTAAACACCAGCAAGTGCTTTCTAGGAGGGAGGTCCTTATTGCCCATTTTCTCTGTTTCCTAAATGATCTTAATTGCTTGGGTAAAGAGGCATCCATTCTAAATCTCCCTCCCACCGGGGGTGATCACATAGTAACAAGGTTTAGATTACCCCAAATGTCAGGACCCCCACCGATATAATGGGCTTCTCTCCAGGGCCCACCTGACAAGCTTCTTTTCTCTCAAATACCTGTGCTGCCCAAACTCACAGCCTCCAGGACATACCCTGCTTTGCTGCCCCCTTACAAGGAGGGAGCCAGAGCTGTCCTCTTTGCACCTTGAGACTTGTTCTAATTTTCAGAATCTGGAATGAGTGGAATGCCTATATGGCCGACATTTTAAATCCCATTTTAAAACATGAAAGTGATCCTCTCACCAAGGATAATATTTTGAATCTGAAAGTCATTGTTGTAGTTTGTATTTCGGCTTGAGTGGTGTCTGAGAAGTTGGAAATCATACATTTTTTTAAAATTATTCTCTGGAATATTCACCATTTCTTTACTCTCTCTGCAACCTACTTAATTCATCTATTTTAGACTGTTGAATTCCAAGATAATAAACTCAGGAAGATTTGTACATTCTCTATGTAAATGTTTATTCCATCATAAGTAAATGAAAAGCTGCTACGTTAAAAAGAACATCGAAAATAAAAGATATGAATTGCTTTCCCCTGCCAAGATAGCCTTTGTGTGAATTTTGGGGTGAGGAAAATAACTTCCCCCTCATTTCCATCAAGCCCTGCGAAAGAGTTAGGGGTAGAATAGGATTGTCATACATCAAAAAGGAGATGATTGACAGTGTCACTTAAATTCAAACATCTCCTTAAAATAAATACAAAAGGGCCTTTGAAGAAGTTGCTTTAAAAATCTTTTTATTTAACCTGGAGTCCTCAACTTACTTCCCTTTCTCCATTGTTTTGTCAGACTTAGGGTGAATTTGGCTCGTATCTGAGTGGAGGCTCCGGAAAGGCTCATCATATATATATGTGTGGGGTGTTATGCAATCCTGCCAGGTAGTACTGCCCAGAAACCCCCCAAACAGCCCTCGGGTGTTTCCTGCTGGCCTCCTCCATCTCTGGGAGCCCAGGCCTCTGTTGCTGCCAGGAGGTGTAGCAATAGTGTGGGCCGCACAAATGGGCCTGCACTTGGGCCATCACATTTTTCGTGACTGACGGTCATTCATTATCTCTCTGGCCATTCGAGCTGAGGATGGAAAGAAGCCAGGCTTGGGCTACCTGTTGGGCTGTGAAGTAAGCTTGGTCACTTCCTCTTGGTTATTAAAAACACTTCCAAAAACTGCACTAATATTTATTACAAACAAGATTAGAAGCACATTCTTTGCCTACACTTGATGAAAGCTGATAGACATCTCTCTAAATACAACCCGAGTTTCTGGATACTTGATCTAAAATGTCTAGAGCATGAGTCAAGCCAGCTGATAAGCAGGTGTTTTTTTTTTTTTTTTTCCCTCTCTTTCCAGCACACACATTAGTCATATTTGCCAGCAGAGAAGGCATGACCCTTCCTATCTCCCACACCCCTTGCCTCGCCCCTGCCTTTATGCCACAGCAATTCAGATATTAAGAGGAAAGGGAAGGGGATGGTTTACAAGCTGCCTGCATGCAAGCAGCAGATTCTACTTAATATACTTGAAAATCGGAGTTCTTTTTATATTTTCAAAGGACAGCCTCAATAGCTGTATCCTCCATGCCATCCTTGACTAATTTGACACCAGCTATATGTCCTTCCACAGGAAATTCCTATTGTGCCATCAGAAGAGAGAAAACAGTCCTTAACAGGGTTTATGTTCTCTTTGGCATTTTCCTTTCTGTACACTTTTGGGGGCAGAGGTTCTCATTTTTGTTCCTTAAGACTAACTTTTTGTAAGCAATTTAAGATATTCAAAACGTATATTTGACAAGATTTAAGAAGACATGCCATGGTGAATTTGTCCCTTAAAACTGTGCCCTCCCTCTTGTTTGCTGAAGTGCTTCGAGCATATACAAAATAAAGGGGTAATGTATAATCTGATTTTAATAGAATGTCAGTATGTTTTTGAAAGTTAATTTTTTGAAGAATTTTCAGTGTTTTTTTCTATATCATTGATTGAACGTGTGTGATTTTGTGGAACAAAACAACAGGATACATTAAAAAGGTAACGTTATTGAAGATGTCAATAGAACAGAGAAAATAATTAAAAGGACTAACTTGTTTCTACAGGTCAGCCATGAAAATTCCTCTCATGTAACTCAGTAAAATCCCCAACAGATAGCTCTTATTTTTTCCCTAACTTCTTACCATGTACAAAATCTATAGAGCTGGCTTTTTGCTACTTAGAACAGTATTACTTTTACATCATTACAATTTATTGGGCTTGAGATTGAGGTGTAAATGCCATAATTGTGAGTGTGTGTGTGTGTGTGTGTACACAAAAGGTGTACCACCTGATCTCTCTGCATTATCTAGAACCAATACAAGTTTCAGATCAGTGTTATCAGTGTTATATTAGTTGGAAAGAACTGGCCATATCAGCTCAAATTCACTTTTTGGTTAACCTGTATACATAATTCACGGAGTAGCTTTTTTTAATTATTAAAGATTTATTTTTATTTATTTATACAAGCACAGGGTACAGTCAGAAGCCCAGGAGGGTGAGAGAATTCACCAGAGTCAGAGCGGGGAGCACAACAGGCAGAAGGACCAAAGCACATTGCTGAGGGGAGCAGCGGGCACGGCAGGAGAGGTCTGTGCACCATGTGGGACCCTCGCCGGTGGCCGGAGATTGAACCGGCGCTGCAGAGGCTGCGGGCAGCTTCTCAGCCCTGCGCTCAACCGCTGCACCGCCGGGGAGGCCCCTTCACGGAGTAGCTTTGACAAATTTTTATTGCTATTTTTGGAGTTGTAGACTTAGATTACATTTTTCTGATTATAAGACGTATTTGTAGCATATTTGTAAAATAGTAGTCCATAGATAATTGCTATTAGTGCTATTAGTGCTTAAGCTTTCAGTACTTTTTTTCTGTATACATATGGAAAACTTTCATTCATTTATTTTTCTTTCTATATGGTTGTACTCATTATGTGAATATAATTCTGTTACCTCAATTTTTATTAATATTTTAATTATATTTATGTGTCACTAAAAATATAAAATTAATTTTTTCCTGGTTAACATTTATAAATAGAAATTGCTATCCATGTTTTCATTTCCATAGAGTGGAGTCTCTGAATTAGATTTTTTTAGTCACAGTTTAGGAACGTTTGAAGATTTTGGGCATGCACTGCCTAACTGCCTTTAAAAAAAATTCTTACAAATATATAGTCCAAAATATCTGAATGTATCGAGTGATCTTTTCATTAGATTTCATAATGTGTAGCAAAAATGGCTAAATTTCCACATCCTTGATCATCTCCCTGATAAGATGGCGTATTTTCATGTGTTTTCTACATTTGATTTACTTCTTCAATCTGCTCATATTCTTTGCAATGATGTTTTCATGATATTAGGACAGAAAGGTTGTGGATAATCAACTTTTATCAGTGACATCATTTTCATTTCAGTAAGACTTTTCCTTGTTTAGTATGTGGTAGAATAAATAGGATGCTTTTTATGCTAGCAAACTGTTATATAAACAGGTTTAGCCATACATTCTCAATCTGATTAGATTATACATTAGAATGACTATGCTTCATTTGTCTGACTACGTATTTGTATTTCAGTAGTAGGCATAGTTATGTATATTGGTAAAGCTTAAAGATCAGCATACCCTCTATGTTTTTCTTGTCTGCTTTTTGATTCTTGCCTCCTCCCCCACTCTGTCCCCAGGACAGATCCTCTCCTCCCTTGAATCCATCTGTTAGGTCATCTGTCTAAGGAGTTAGCATTGCCTTGTCCTCTCAGAATCAACCAGAACAAATAGTCCATGGCTAAAGAAGAGCTGATGAGCATTTCTGCGTGAAAGGCAGACTTATCACCTTAACATCCCCTATGCGTAGTCTGCAGCAAGAAGCCACTGGTTCAGGCGTGACTCAGAAAGCCACATCCAAAGCCTGTTTTGACCTCTGGCCATGGCTCTAAGGCTTCTTTTGTAACCCCCCCACCCCTTTCTCCTTTTAACCAGAGTGGTTCCTTACTGGTGTGCTGGCTGGTTTGAATCCTAAGAGCTTTAAAAGTGGGTGAGCTCCCTCCCCCATTCTTAGTCTCACTTCCCTTCCAAGCATAGTGTCTGTGCCTGTGGTGAGACGGATTAAGCATATCAGCAGCAGCCAGGCCACCATTAGTGTTTCCATTGCTCTCTTCCCTAGGAATCCCCTGTGGTGGCTACATTGCTGGAAGTAGCTCTTCATCTTCCACACCCTTACACACCATGCAGCTCTTCCTAACACCATCGGTTAACTAAGCACATGTGGCCTTAAAAGAGCCCCGGTATAGAAAGCATGCCACTTTCTGAGGAAATGATCAGGCCACATTCAAAGAACTGAGTCTCTTGGGCATCTCCCAGAGATGTGTTGGTGTGGCATGACCTTTCTGGGTGCCAATGAGATTTTAAAGTCAGCCTTTTCATTAGTGTACTAGTGTACATTCTGTGTGTTATGCCTTGCAAGCTGTGAATGTTGTGACAGTGGCTTTTGTTCCCATGTATGTGATAGTTAATTGTAGAAGCTGGAAATGCAGAAACCACATCAAAGGAAGGCAGCCTTAACAAAAGAGAAAAGCCTTGTGCCTCAAAGGAACCACTACTTGGAAAGGGGCATTCAACCCCTACACCCAGAACCAGCTGTTCATATGATGTCCTTATAGCAGAGATAGGTGGAATACAAAATTATGAAGATAACATAGAATACTGTTTCATCTCTTTGTGAACCTTCTTTTCGTGCTCTACATTAAATTTGTACCTCCAGTGTATTACACAGTTCCTACACAGAGTTGACCCCACATGGTCTGTCAGATGAGGTCACTGAATACATTTTATTCATTCCATCCTTGTCACTTTGCTTGTGTTGTTAACTGGCCAGGACTGCCATCCCACCATTCCAGCTCATCTAAATCCCATTCCTTCTCTATCATTCATTGCACTTAATGCTCAGGCCATTGTTAAGGTCCTTAGGCATGTGATAATTAATTAAAATCGCTGCGTCTGTGCTCAGTGAAATCACAAACTCTTAGAAGAGAATGCTTTGTACTTCTTGGAGTGACAAGCCTAGTACTTTGCACTTAGTAGAAGCTCAGTAAAAAGCTTAAAGATTAATTCATTAATTTTGTTTCTTTAAGAAAATGGATTGTAATGGGTAAGTCTGCGAAAAGAATCCTTTATATTGAGTAAACTTGGCTATAGTGAAATTTTCTTGACCTCAAATTATATACTGAATGAAACTGGTGATAAATACTTTGTGAAGTTCATTTTTAGCCTGATCTTTCCAAATTGATTGTAATGAGATGCATTATGCTTTTCTAGTGTTACCATCCTTTTAAGACTCAGTCTAGGATTCACCTTATAAAAAGGCCTTCCAAGCCTTTCTAATCTCAGTCTATACCCTCTTTGCAACCCTGGAGGACAACTAACTCTCCTCCATCATTTATTTAGTATATGTAAATACTATAGTGTGTTATATTCCAATCATTTGCGTGCATCTGGCTTCCTTCCATAACGAGATTTCAGCGTCCTTTGCGGTCTCAGGACCATAGTTTAATCCCTTTGCATACAACACAATAATTACCGTGATGTTTGTCCTTGGATTTAGGGAAAGCATTCCAAAATTTGGTTTGTGTCACTCTGTTACCTAATAACTCTGTGAGCTGAACAAATTACTCTACCTCTCTGAACCTAAGTTTTGTCTTCTGAGAATGATCATAATTTCACTGATTTATCACAAAGATTAAATAAGGTTATGGGTGAGTGTTTTAGCCATTGATTTTTTAATAGAGGTAATATTGATTTACAATGCTGTATAAGTTTCAGGTGTACAGCTTCATACCTTGACATCTGTATATACCATACCATGCCTGCCACCGAAGATCTAGTTTCTATCCATCACCATCCAGTCAACTCCCCATACCCATTACACCCATTACTATCCCTTCTGGTAACCACCATTCTGTTGTCAGAATCTCGGGGTTTGTTTTGTGTTATTTGTTCACTGCTTTGTTTCTTTCTTTCACACATGAGTGAAAGAATTCAGTATTTCTCTTTCTCCTTCTCACTTATATGGTCTTTGTGCAAGTGACAATGGGAGTGAATTGTGATTGGTCTAAGTCAACCATGATAATCCTCTTCCCCTTTGGGAGTGTTTGGTCCATATAGTGGGAATTTGACTCAATTCTGGACAATAAGCTGTAAGATGCCTATTTTACTTAACAGTATACTTTAAGGTGCACCCTTTGTCATAAATAACAATACTTCATCCTTTTGTATAGCTGAATAGTATTCCATTGTGTGTCTATACCATATTTTCTTTATTTACTTAGCCACTGATGGGAAATTAAGGTTGTTTTCATATCTTTGCCATTGTGAATAGTGCTGCAATGAACATAGGTGAAAATATCTTTTAAATATTTTCATTTTCTTCCCATGTTTTGGTATTCTTTGGACAAATGCCCAGAATAGAGGTGCTGGGTCAGATATTTTTCTTTTTTTTTTTTTTTTTTTTTTTGAGAAACCTCCATACCATTTATCATAGTGTCTACTCCAGTTTGCATTCCCAGCAACATTGTATGAAGGTCTCTTTTTCCACATTCTCACCAGGTCGAGTGTTTTTAAATTGTAAACCAATCTGCAAGTGGAAAAATTAATTTTGCTGTTGTTACTTATTGATTAACTTTTAAAAAATCTATTCTTTATCTCTCTGAGTATAAGTTCCTTGAGGGAACTCTGCCTCTCAGTGAAGCATGCTTGACACTGAAAATCAGTGCTGAAAAGTTTTTTTTTTTTTTTTAAAGATTTATTATTTATTTATTTGTTTGTTTATACATACAAGCACTGGGTACAGTCAGAAGTGCGGGAAGGTGAGAGAATTCACCAGAGCGGGGAGCAGAGCAGGCAGAAGGACCGAAGTACACTGCTGAGGGGAACAGTGGGTGGCAGGAGAGGTCTGCGCGCCATGTGGGACCCTCCTTTGGTGGCCAGGGAGCAGCCGGGGATTGAACTGGCGCCGCAGAGGCTGCGGGCAGCTTCGCAACCCAGCGCTCAACCGCTGCGCCACCGGGGAGGCCCCTGAAAAGTTTTTTAAATGGCATTTTAGTAAGCTTAATGGAAGACCTTTGTGCTTCTGTTTTACATACTTTTAAGAAGAAATGCTTTCTGACTTAGGAATTTAGACATGTCTGTCTTTTTATTCAGTATCAGTATGTTGCCCATCTACTAGACATGATAAATTATAAACTATCCTAAGTGTGCTCAGAATAATTTCTTAAAATATTGAATACTTTTTATTAACAATTTACATGATCACAAGCAATATAAAGATATTACAGTTGAGTGACTTGTGGTAGGAAATGAAGGACAACATTTGAAAGAAGAATTCTAATTCTTTGTCAGAAAATTTCTCTCCTAGTTATATCTTAAAATCATCTGAATTGCCAAAAAATAGCTAGTTTTTAAAAATTAAAATTAAATTAAATCAGGATTTTTTTTTTTTGTGTGTGTGTAAAGGGTGTGAGCCCATTGTTGCTACTGGTGAATGTTGTGAAATAAACGGGCTATTTGAAAGTTTACGTGTTCTGTAATTTCACAGTTCTGTCACAAAACTTAGCTGTTTTTCTGGAAACAAGAATGTTGCAAAGGCAACATTACAGGGGGCATCAAAAAACTGTGTGGTGTTATCCTTGTCTTATTAGATGTTCCGTGAGCATACCTCCATTTAAGTGCACTGTTTGTATGCAGATTTGCTCAAGCAGTGGTCCCTGCCACCGATGTTTGACTAGTGTGAAGAGGAATATAGAGGACACTGTAGTCTCAGAGGAGATTGGGTGTGGTATGATTTAAAATGGTAAGAAAAGATTATAGAGAATGAAATAGGACCTTCCCAGGCAGACAAGAAATGTAGACTAGACATTGAGTGAAGAATTCTAACAAACAAGCAATGTTCGTATTTTCTTTATGCCTTGCACACAGTGGCTATTCCATGTATGAATAATGATAGTGATGATCTTCATGACTAGAATTAATTGCTCACTCTCAATCCAAAAAACCTCAAGAGATAACTCTCATTGAGTAAGAAAATGGACCAGACTGTACATTCTTTGCATATGACTTTTCCATAGCTGGAGATTCCTTCTTATAACTGGTAACAATTATGTTATGCTGTTATGAGAGAACTCCAGAGTCCATCCTCAATTTAAGAATTCAAAATTCCTGTTCTCTGTAATAAAATACTCTCATGTCATGAAGATCAGCATTACATTTTTCTTTTCTTTTTATAAAATTTCTTTTTTAAAGATTTATTTATTTATGCAAGAACCAGGGTACAGGCCAGATGTGCAGGAGGGTGAGAGGATTCACCAAAGACAGAGTGGGGAACAGAACAGGCATACTGACTGAAATACACTGCTGAAGGGAGCAGCGGGCGAGGAGAGGTCTGCTCATCATGTGGGCATCTCCGCAGCAGGCAGGGATCGAACTGGCACTGCAGAGGCTGTGGACAGCTTCACAGCGCTACGCTCAAATGCCTGCACCACTAGGGAGGCCCTGCATTCTATTTTTCTTTTCCAGCATTATCACAACTGCACGAGTCTGTCAGCTTTATTTTCCAGTATTTAAAAGACTTTATTTTATTCTTAATTGGTCTGTAATGTTCTTTTGGAGTTACTGTAGTCTTAGGGTGCAGTCAGGCCCACATGTTGTAAGAAGATTACACTGAATTTTTTCAGTATTATTTGTCACCTGATATTACTGGCAAATTGCTTTCTTTTTAAACTCCACACTGTGGTGTTCATTAGGTAGGTGTCTTTAGGTTTCCAATCTCTTTTCTTTTGTATCTACAAAAAAATTGTTGTTTGACTAGTCTATGTGATATTTGTTTTTCTTAAGTCCTTTATCTACCTACCTACCTGCCACTGTTGAATGCCACTCTTCCATAACCCTCCTCTTTCTGACAACAGATGTTATTATTCTCTATTTACACCCCAGGTATGAGAGAGAGCTAAGTGAAATAGGTCCTAATATGTTTTACCCTTTTTCTCAGAAAAGCATACATGGAGGAGGGTATATTTTTTCACGAAAAGTATACAAAGTCATTTTTACAAAGAAAATGGAATATTTTCCTTAGTGACAAACTTCCATTATGCCCTTATTTATTTATTTTTTGTGAAAGAAATTCATGCTTTAGAGAATCAGGATCCCTTTGAAGCTATACCACTCCCCTTTCTATCAATTCTGTTTTCATTTAGAATGTCATTTGGTTGATAAATTTTCTAGTGTCCTGTTTAGCTGTCAGATTTTGATAAGCTTTCTGGGGAACTCACATACACTGTTCATTTCACCCCAATTCAGCACTGTTTTCCTTATCTGTGGTCTACCAGAAGTAACTTGGGGTTAAGGCTTGGTACTTCCTTCTGGTGTTTTGGCTTGGGTGCTGCAAACATATCACAAAGCGGACAGAATATGTGTACAAACAACTGGAGACACTAGTAGGATCTTGTCAGCTAAAAAGCATAAAAACCTCTGATGTGAAAAAGAGAAAATTGTGCTGAGCCTATTTGTGATCACATGCTTGAGTCCATCAATGAAACCACAGTAGTATTATGCATTGAAAAAATGGACTAGATTTATACTCCTTATCATCATTTGCCTTCCAACACTAGATGGAAAAGTAATTAATAGCCAGTACATTTGCATGTGCTGCTCTCTCTTAGCTCATGTGTTTATATGGAAACACACATCCGCATATACAAAAGGAAAGATGCCTCAAGTAATGCTTCTTCCACAAGGGAGATAGCATCAAACCTCTTATAGTTTATATAGCTTCAAATTCTATTTATGGTGAAAGTCAAGATCTTGGGGTATTTGCTGCTCCTAGTTTTAATTGGTTTTATCTGCTGTTATCATAACAACCTTATCTCCAAAGACAGTTGCATGGATGCTGTTTGGAGATCAGAATTCAAGCCCAGACTCAGTGTCATCTAGCAATTAAATGTTATTTGATAGTTCTGTGTGTGGCTCAGGTGTTGGGGAGCTCCTGCCTCTGGTTGACAGTCTTTATAGCATCATAAAATGTTTCTCAGGGGAAATCCGGATATAGAAGACTTTCCGAATAGAAATGGCTAGAAAAGCCACGGTAAAGTGCTGAGCAGGCTCTTGTGGTGGTTCCAGTCATTGACTGTTGCCTAATGACTATGCAGTTCAGGTCTGAGAGATGTTTAATTATTTCTGTTACTGAATTCTGGTGAAAAGGATAAAAACCCATCCAACTTCGTGACGGGGTTTCTGATGGATATTTTGGGGGAGTCCATTAAATGGATCAACGTTGCTTTCCACATGCCCAATTTAATCCCTCATATGAGAACTACATAAAGTACTCTTTATAGGAGAATTCTTGATGGCTGTTTAACTGCATAGATCTAATTAGATGCAGAGCAAGAATTTCCCCAAATGATTAACTGGCAAGATTAGGTAGACCTTCCTTTGTTTTGTTGGAATTTGGGCTTTCTTCCTGTAATATTCCCTTTTATCTTTTAAAATGAGCTTCTGAAAGCAGAAATGGAGGCAAAGCAAGCACTTGACATAGCTAAGGTTTGAAAGGTATTATAGTTATTCTTCTGGGCTTTTCCAGAAGTGGATTACCTCTTTAACTTCCTCTGGCCTGTATATGGGAGATAGGGAGAAGTCCAATTCAAGTTTCTCTGTGGGTGAAGCACGGAAGAGTTTTGCTCATTATGTGTTTTAATTGCTCAGTTGTGCCTGGAATGTAGATTAACTCTCTAACACCTGAAAAAAAGATTCCCCCTTCATATGGAGAGCAGTGAAGATGAGAGACAATAGGATGACAAATGAGATCGCTAAGTGGAGCCCTGATCAATAGAGAGTGCTGTCCATTTGGGTAATGGACATCCCTGTCATCTCAGCTGTTAAAGAATTCAGCTGAGATGAGTCCCCAATGGTCTGCAAAGTATAAGGCATCCAATACAGGAAACATTACCACCTCCCTTCCCCAACCCCAATAAATAAAAAGGTGCATCTCAGGAGCTCACTCTTTAGCTGCAGTAAGCTGTCGTGCATGGAATTTATTGTACTCTATTTTCAAAAATCTGTGCACAAAGCAGAAAGACAACCTGGAGACTGGGGGGATGGTCTTTGTTTTCTCAGACCAGCGCGGTAGTTTGAACACCTTAGGTAATCTTGTGTGTGGCCAAGAGAAAAGTCTTTTGGTTTAAAAGGAAGAGGATGAGGTTGTTTAAATCGCCCTTTGAAAATGTTCTCCCCTCCACCTGGCCATTTCAAACCAGCAGATTTGGCAACCAGGGAGCTTGACGAATGGCTTTTGTCAGACAGCCATATGGCAGATGGGGTGGGGGTCACTGCGGTGCCCAGGCTTCCTCCCTCAGATTAGTGCCATTCGGTCCACACGTCCCATTTTGACAGAGGGCCGTTCATGGTGTTTCCCTTCTAATAAATACCTTCAATATGGTCCATCTCCACTTCTTAGAAACTCCAGACTTCCTCCATCCCACACCGTATTGCAGAGACCGGATGGCCGCGATTTCTTCATCAGGCTTGCCACTGTTTTAACCCACGTAACTCCCAGGGGGACGGCGAGAGCCATGGCAGCCGGGCTCCCTGCCGGAATGTGCTTGTGAGGATTTCCGGACAGTCGTGAAGAGGAGTGCCATTTCACTGGGCGGTCAGGTGTGGGTCATTAATTTTCAGTGCTGTTGTTTAACTATTAATGAGGTCATGGCCCCAGGGCAAGGCTGACTTTACCTATCAGATGCCTCTCATCTCCCAGAGGCTGTTCACCTTTCGTCTGAGCTCTCCACTAGTAATTGTCCCGGGCGGCGTTCACACGCCATTGCCTCATCTCTTAACCTCGGCTTCTTCTAGATAAGAAATAATTCCTCCTGCCCATCTCCCAGTCATCCATCTTCAGTAGAGCCCATAAAACAAAGCCGTTCCCATTTTCCATTAACCTTGATGTCCTGAAACTTAGAGCCATATATACGTTCTCCTCTTCCTCAACAGGCACATCTCTTTGCCGTCGTTTTCAGGAGGTCTTAAATTAGGCAGAAAAGGCCGGCATCACCCCGTTGACCTAGCCACCTACTTTAGCTTTTATTTCTCTCCTATTTACCATTGGAGTTGATCATTTGTAGAACTCAGTAAAGTAATTCATAACTGTCAGCATCTTTATTATATTGCAGCCAGCAGCAGAAATCGTAACCTGAAGGGATATCTACTAAATCAAGATTTCTGTAGCATAAGCAGTGTAAATGAATTCCTGCACATTACATTATTATTTTTATAATGTCTTTATTAAAAAGGAAAGGAGAGGATGACTGTTTAGAGCAAGTGCAGCATATCCGAAGGCTGATAGCTTCTCTGAAAAGAAGGACACAAGCACGCGCAGCCCCCGCTCTGCCAGCGTGGAGTGCCCCGGCCTCCCTTCGCCCGGCTGTGGCCTCAGTAGTGGTCAACCACTGATTCCTCCCTTCACTCTCCTCCCAGTGTCCAGAGCAACATGGAGAAAGACCTGTTCTGCCTGGCAACCCTTCAGGTAGTAGAGGGTGCAGGTACCGTGTTTCCCGAGGCGGTCTCTCCTCTGATCTCTCCATCTCCAGTTTTCCCAGCCAATCCTTATCAATCATGCTTTCTCAATCCCACCATCCTGTCCGCCCCCCTGCATTGGTTGGGAGAAGCTCCCAGTACTGGGGGAGTATGTGGTCCGGCAAGATGAAGTACAAGACAGAGGTCACATCTCTTGATATGGACGCCAGCTTTTGATGAAAGTGGCCAGGATTACCTAAGATCTAGGGCGCAGACTTCTCACTGGCTCGTGGTGAGCTTGCAGTGAACCAAAATCTCTCAGACTGAGTCACATGAATTTTATTTAAAGTCGAGGCTCACTTTCCTTTTGGCTCGTGTAGTTGATGTTTTCCGAACATGAACATACAGCATTTTAAAAGATATTTTTATTAAGAACATCTTGTTGGATTCTAAATCTGTCATATTTTACAGACTTGTTTCACTGGCTAATTTAATTCTTAAAATTCTCTTTATGAAGGGTGCATCTATGCTAGTAAAGTACACAAATATGGCAAATGGAAATAATAACCCCTGTGGGTGCTTCTTCATAGGGGCGGCAACACGCAGCTCCTGGTAAACAGCCATCAGTGCCAGCTGCCTGCTTAATCAGAGTCTCCACATGCAGTTCCAGTGTGGAAGAGGATCACATATCATTCCTCATCCCCTTTTACATTTGGAAGCACCAGATTGGGAGATGTTGAGTGTAAGGCCACGACACTAGTATGTGCAATATCTAGGATTCGAAACCCAGATCGCTCTGTCTCTCTTTTTACTCTGCCTTGATGTTTCTTTTAAATTTTGTATATTGGGCTTCCCTGCTGGCACAAGGAGTTAAATCTCAGCACTGTGAAGCTGTTGGCAGCCACTGCAGCATGAGTTCGATCCCCAGCCAGGGAGCTACCCACGTGGAGCATCTGACTTCTCCTGTCACGCCCGCTGTTCCCCTCAGCAGTGTATTTCAGTCAGTCCACTTTGGTGAATCCTCTCACCCCTCACATCTCTGGCCTGTACCCCAGCTCTTTTTTGCATAAATAAAATAAATATTTTTTAAAAATGTGTATTAATTTGGCTTTTAAATTAACATTCCATATTCTCCAGTATTTTACTTATGCCATTTGAAACTGCAGTTAAGTCAGTGGATCGGAGACTAAGAACAGAATGTTCCCGCAGTGAGATAACATCCTGTTTACTAGCTACAGTAGTCTTTCGGGCTTTTTACTCTGGTTTCAGTGCTCTTACCTTTGAAACATTTGGTTGACTTGTACTTCCACGCCCATTTGACATTTGATGTGACCACAGGACTAGCTGTGGTTAACTAAATGTAAGTGGAAGTGACCCACATGCTTGTAGGCAGGAACTTTGAGAAGCAGTGTGTACTTGCCATATTTAGCCCCTCTAGCATGACCACGACAGCTCTCAGAACAGCCGCCTGTCAACCTAGTCCCTGATGACTAATGAGCAGAAACGCTCACTGCTTGGGGTGGCATACAGTATGTGGAAAAACTAAATAATTAAGGTCACTGAAAGTTAGGATTGGTTCTTAACTGCTTCAGAAGTGAACCTGTTCTACTACAGCTAGTTTAATGAAGCTATAACATCAGTGAGATGCTTGCAATGAATTCTTCTGTAATACAAAAGATAGGAAATTTGCACTCGTCCTAAAAATCTCAATTTTCAACCCTCAATTTTCTGATTATCTTATTACCTCACTAATGCACAGTCACCTCTACGTTTGTATGTAGGGCATGGTCTCAGCCTGGACCCTTAGCAGGCAGAGTATGAATCAACAACTGAAGTGTTAACATTGTTGGGTGAGGAGGACAGTCGACCGTGCAGTTCCAGGGAAGCAAGAGTGAGAAGGGAAATAAATTGAAGGAGGAAAAGTAGGAGAACTGTACAAGGCAGTGGGTCACTAAGCCAGTCATACCTTCAGCACAAAACTGAAGTGGTCACTTGGTTATATGGAGTGGCACTGTGGAGGCTGTATTTCAGACCTGCTCTGCCATGACCAATTCATCAGAAAAACAAAAATCAAACAATTTACCTGCTGGCTCTTTACCTTTTTCTGACTCTCACTGATCAAAATGCTACGTATTTCCAGGTAGTGATGCTTTTACCCTCTCAGAAAGCTTCTAGGGAAATGAGTCTGGTGGTATCATCAGGACGGTGCCCAGGCACGGTGGTCTCTCTTTGCCAGGAGACTGTATTGGGCCGAGGTGCAGTTAGAAGTGGTGGCCAGAGTTTATTGAGGCTGGTGCATAACTTGAGTCTACTATATACATTAGCAAACCTTGAGTCTGGGTTCCTTCACCACTCAGGGCAGAGCACATTGGACTTAGTTGATTGGAAAGATGCCATTAATTCTACCAACCTGATATTTTAGACTAGTTTTTCAAATCGTGTCATCCATTTGTCTACAATATTGAGATAGTCAACACATCTAATTTGATTGTTGAGAAAGCAGAAAAATTATATAGTGAAAAATTACATTTAAAGGTAATTTATAAGGCATATACACAAACACATACAAATAACTGAAACAAAAATTCCATGAAGGAATGCTTTCCTTACAATATGTATGCAACTTGGGTATGTTGGATTCTGTTTCATTCTAGAAAAGAGTAAGCTTATTAAAAAATAAGCTAGTACCCACTGGTAGGTCATGATTCACAGGTTGAAAAGACTAGAACATACCTATCTGTTTGTCAATCTATAAGAATCTTTGTAACTGTTGATGTGTCCCCTTCATGTCTAAATAGTTGCTTGTGACATAGTTAAAATACTAAATTTCATTTGTCACACTTTTGACCATGATGAATCATTTAATAATGCTAAACAATTAATTTTCAGATGATTTCTATTGTTATAGTTCAGAAAACATTCCCGGGGTGAGAAAATTACTGAACTTTTTTTTTTTAAAGATTTATTTATTTATTTATTTGAAAAGATTTATTTATTTATTATTTATACAAACACTGGGTATAGTCAGAAGCACGGGAAGGTGAGAGAATTCACCAGAGCCAGAGCGGGGAGCAGAGCAGGCAGAAGGACCGAAGTACACTGCTGAGGGGAGCAGCGGGCGGCAGGAGAGGTCTGCGCGCCATGTGGGACCCTCCTCAGGTGGCCGGGGAGTAGCCGGGGATTGAACTGGCACTGCAGAAGCTGCGGGCAGCTTCGCAACCCAGCGCTCAACCGCTGCGCCACCGGGGAGGCCCAAGAATTATTTATTTATACAAGAACTAGGGTACAGGTCAGAGGCGCGGGAGGGTGAGAGAATTCACTAGAGAGAGCGGGGATCAGAATAGGCAGATGGACCGAAGACTGCAGAGGGGAGCAGCGGGTGAGGCAGGAGAGGTCTGCCATGCCATGTAGATTTTTCTCTGGTCCGGGAATCAAACCCGTGCTGCAGAGGCTGCTGACAGCTTCACAGTGCAACACAAAACCTCCTGCCCACCAGGGAAGCCCAATTACTGAACTATTAATACAAGCAAAAATAGAAATGTGCACAAGTATAGCTGGAGGGTTTCTTGTTTTTGAGATTTTTCACTTTGGACTCATATTAGGTACATTAAACGCCTCAGTTTAACTGAGAGGTCAGTCAAGTTTCATCCTTCGACTTTCATTTAGGTCTGAATTTTTCTTTTTACGAAAGCATTATGGAGTTTCCAGTGCACTTAGGAGATGTTCTGAATAAATTAATGAATGTTAACTGTGATGGTGATAAAAAAGCAAAAACAAACAAAAAAACCTGTTCCTAACCCTGAATAAACTGTATGTCTGTATCTTAGTAGAGGTTATTGTTGTTATTTTTCTTGTAATAAGTAATGTCCCATAGAATAGAGACCAGAGGACCTGTTTTTCTGACTACTTTTGGTGCCGAGCTCTGTGGGTGAAGAAGGACATTTTCCTTTGTCATCCCAGTTGGTTTTTGGCCAGTGCAGTAGCAGGGTGGACATCGCCATTCCCATTTTACAGATGACTGAGGTTAAACATAACTGCCTCCAGCCTTACTATAAATTACTGGCCCTGTGTCAATTGAGAGATGTGAGGCTTTTTGTTAACAGTGACAACAACACAATTTCCTATAGTCCATCTACCCGCCAGACTTTGTTTCCCAGATAACAATATTTCCTGGATTCTGAAATAACATCTGGTGAAAATGCTCTGAACAATTGCCTCTTAAGGGAGAGAAGCTCTGGCATTGCTCCTGTTTCCCAAGGGACAGAAGGCTCAGGAACCAAACCTGCTGCCTAACGTGGTCACTGTCGGTCACTGTATGACCTTCTCCACATAGTGTCAGCTTTCCACCCTCGTTGTTACATATGGTAAGTGAAGCTATACTGAAACTTCTCTACCTGCCACACCTGGTTGTGATGTCTCCAAAATAAGATTGTGTAGATCGGAATATCCTGAAAAAATAATTAATTATAAGCATTGCTTTTATTTTCTCTTATCCATTCTTCTAGCACATACACACACACACCGATCCAGAAGACTCTTTAATAGTTATTTTAAAAGAAAATAAAGTTTCTTTGAATGATCAGTTTGCAAACCAAAAGCAAATGTGAGTTGTTTAGTTTTCCTGACTCTTAGGCAAAATGTAAGGTCATATTTATAGACGATATACTTCAGTGAGAAAAAGCATAATTAACCTTGTCCCAATACAATTGTTCTTTTTTCCTGGTTTGTCCAGAAAAAATAAAGCAAAAATTTGGCATTTTCTAGTTAATATATTTGGTTTTTCTGTGTGAGAAATGTAATTGTTTGTGGTTAAATAATCATATTAAAAGAAGAGCATAGATGGAGACCCTTTCTTTTCACTTTATCTTGTAACTTGCAGACATTCTACTGATTTGACTACATTTTTTCTGCCACTCTAAGCTATTGTTTTACTATAATCAAGAAACTGCAATTTTACATTGTGTTATTGTTCATCCCCATACTCCCCTTTTACCAGGACACCTTAGTATTTAGGAATTTTTGCTCTCTGATCTCCTGGGTATGACAGCTACTTCACTGATTGAGTTGCTGGAGTAAGATATTGTACCTTCACATTCAGAAGTCCTGTTCTGTTCACTATACACTTCACTTGGAAAACTATTTAATCAGAAAATCTATTTATAATACATAACTTAAGATAAAAACACATATAAACATAATTTCTAGATGGCAGAACACATATAGCTTTGCGTGAGGCAATGTAGCAGAGTGACTCAAGGCAACGGTCAGTATTCAGATCCAGCTGAGTCTGGGGAGTTTGCTTCCTCCCGTTAGACTGAACAGAAATTCCGTGTCACACCCAACTCCAGCTTCAGAAAGAATGTTTCTCTGTAAACCTTATATTGGATTAAATTGATGCAGTGAAGAAGAAACTCTGGCAGTAGAATAATAGATCTAGAAGAACAAGGATAAGACTTCTCTAGTTTTGAGTCTACTAGGTGAAATACATTGTTTATTACAAGAAGCAGTATTGCCATTTTAAAATTCAGAATCTTGAACCTCCCTGGTTGCCTAAGGGTTAAGGCTTAGCGCTGTTATGCTATCTCCACTGTGGCCGGAGTTCGATCCCTGCCCAGGGAGCTAACCCACATGTGGCACAGCAGACCTCTCCTGTCTCATCCGCTGCTCCCCTCTGTGGATCCGCCTGTTCTGTTCCCTACTCTGTGTCTGGTGAATCCTCTCACACCCTGCACCTTTGGCCTACATCCCCTGTACCTCTGGCCTACACCCCAGTTCTTCTATGCATAAATAAATATTTTTAAAAATTCAGAATCTGGATTCTGGTATCATTCTAGAATGACACAGTATCTTTTTTTTTTTTTTTTTTTTAAGAGGCATGCATTATTTATTTATTTGTTTGTTTGTTTGTTTGTTTATACAAGCACTGGGTACAGTCAGAAGCGCAGAAGGGTGGGAGAATTCACCAGAGCCAGAGCGGGGAGCAGAGCAGGCAGAAGGACTGAAGTACACTGCTGAGGGGAGCAGCGGGTGGCAGGAGAGGTCTGCGCGCCATGTGGGACCCTCCTCTGGTGGCCGGGGAGCAGCCGGGGATCGAACTGGCGCTGCAGAGGCCGCGGGCAGCTTCGCAACCCAGCGCTCAACCACTGCGCCACCAGGGAGGCCCGACACAGTATCTTTATCTTTAATTATGTTCATTGATGTGCTGTTGATTCACAAAGCTATTTATGTTTTAGGTGTATGGGCTCTCAGCTGTTCAAATGTATGTTTTCATGCCACACTCACTACCTAAGAACCATAACCAATAAATCCTGCAGCATAATACATTGACCCTTCTTCCCCCTTTTGCTTCCTTCCCCATCCTTTCCTAGTAGCTTCAGATCTGCAGTCTGATTTTGAGGGTTTGCCTTTTGTCTGTTCCTGTGCTTTGATTTTTATATTCCACAGCTCATACCCTTTTCACCTGCATCTTGCCATTATTCTATGATTAATAAATGTAAATCAGATACACATATATACCTAATTTGCATGAACAGTATGAATTTTATTAAAAATTACTACTTTTTATAAAGTTAATTTGCTACAATTGACATTTCTAAGGTGACTCTCATGAGTATGAAGTAACTATTCAAAAAGTTAGTGAAGATGTGAAGTGGCGTTGCTGTAGGCAAAGATGGATGGAGTCAGGTAAAACAGAAGTCCCACCTGCATTTTGGATTCACTGTTGGTTTACTGTGGGTCTGAGAGGTTGTCAAGTAAAGTTACCTCTCCTTGGATTTATGAAGGCCAACCATCCCTGATGTATTAAAAACCCAGTTTGGCTTTTAGTGAAGCAAATAATGTCAAGATCTTCTCTCTCTTCAATATATCTTCAATATTATTAGACATGCATTTAGTTAAGTTTACATTAATGAAGGGAATAGTACGTGATATATAAGTAATATAGAAAGCCCTTTGTTTTTCACCTACCTTAAGCTGTTGCTGCATTTCTAATGAGCTTACACGTTTGCTATTTTGAGTTACTTTTTGAGTGACTGTGACTCATCAACCTGTGTTCTGGTCCTTTGACTGTGGCCAGGCCAATACAATGGTTTGCCATTAAAATACCCTTTCTCATCTACTGAGTAATTTTTCCTACTGGGACAGCTGGTGCCAAGAATGGCCTTTATGTTACCACCAGTGAATTTTGTGCTTGCAGATCTGTTCTGCCAGCAACATTGGTGAGTAACTTCAAGTTAAAGAGTCACTCATGGTAATTTTAAGAGGAAGTGTGCATGGCTCAGTGATTTCATCTACAGTGAAGATTGGCATAGGCAGAAAGAGGTTAAACAGTATTATCTTGGTTGATTAACTACATGAATTACAAAACAGAGGAACCCAACACCTTGATTTTCAAGATCCCAACCACTAGCATTAGGAAAAAACCTTTTAATTGCTATCTCGCACCACCTTAAAAATATTCCAAAACCAACCTGTTAACTTTAAATTGCATGGCAATTTAATTATTTTCTATTAGAAAAGTGAAAGGAATGGGAAGGTAAAAAAAAAAAAAAAGGAGATAGATTGCTTTTGTTAATTGCAAATAGTAATCCACAGTAGGTTTCTGCTACCTGTTGTAGCAGAACAACCAAATGTGAAGGCATCCATGCGTCACTCATCTGCATAAGAAGGAAAGTCATTTGTTATTAGAAAGGATTTATTTCAATAAAGAAATAAAGTGAAGTCATGACAGATAAGTGCACTTAAACCTTTTGAGCCTTACAGCTAGCATGCTGAATTTGGGTACTGAAAGTGATCCCTGTTTTTTCTATTAATGATAGCGACTCTTGCTACTACCAGTGTGCCTGGAACCTTAATCCCCTCTCTTTATGCCATTGCATTGCTTCTCAGCAGGCAGGAGGTACAAACTCATTGCTGATTGGCTCGCCACCTGCTGGCTCCTTGTAAACCAGAGCTTTACAGTGGTGTAGCCTTTGGGGGTGTTATTGCAATGAGCAAGGCACATTTGCAATTTCATGGCATACCTGCCACAGAGCTGTGGGGTAGCAGGAGCCTTAAACATGTCTTAGATTGTTTTACACTTAAACGAGTGCAAGAACAGCAAGTTGAATATCTGAGACTGTTGCTGAAATGAGAAAGCACACATTTCAGTTTTCATAACTGATTGACATCTTGGCTATTTCCTAACTCTAGATAATATTTAGATAACTCCCATTCCAGAAGTACAGTTTTTTTTAATAGCTAAGGTAAGGACAAGTCAAGGAAAAAGGCGATATTTTTCAGGCTGTGTAAAGACTTGCCATTGTTGACTTTTTTTTTTTTTAAGAGTAGTAATAGAACTCATTAACAATGATAAATTAAGAGGTTTTTATCTTTTTTTTTTTTTTTTTGTCTTGTGGAATTTGAGTCAGCAGGAATGAAATGGTCTTTAAATTCAGGGAGTTCTATTTAGGTGTTGGCAAAATTCCTGCCTTCACGGAGCGTTATTGTGAGGGGACACAGAAAACCCTCAAATAAATGAATAAACGAGAAGCAGAGATGGGGATGATGTGAATAAAAAATGAATAAAAAATAGAGATGTAATAGAGAGTAGGAGGTTGGAAGAAACCTACTAAAATGACTTGAGTGGTCAATAAAGATGATAACTCTGAGATGAAAGTAGTTGAACTCAGACCAAAGGAAAAAAAAAATGAGAAAGAGCCAGGGGACATAGGTTTCAGTGGCTCTGAGGGGAAAAGGGTCCTGAGTGACCTGTGGATATTTCAGAGGGGTCTTCACATTCCCTTGTGTCCTACACCTCGATGGTGAACACGTATCATATGTCTTGGAGATACTCCTACCACCCATTCTTTTTCAAACAAATGTGTATGCTGTTGGATTTAGTAGAATACAAATTTATATTAAAATATTTTCTGTAAGAAATGGGACTGCATTTAAAGTAGCTTTTGTCGTTTTGCATTGTTTCCTGTTCAGCTAAAAGAAACAATGTTGACATCTTTATTTTTGAAAAGATTGGGAGGCACTGCTATATAATAATTGTTATTGATAGGTGCATTTCTGCTACATGAGAATGATTTGCTCTGCTCTTCTAACAGACCAAGAGAGCATAAACTAATATATAGGTCTAATGATATAATGACACATGTTCATTTTCCACTTAGATTCAAATTATGTTACAATTATCTGATAATTAATATTTATGGGCTAAATTTAAGAGGATGTAGTTTAGAAAATTGACCAAAAGCGTGTTTTGTTCAGTATAATTCATTTACATGTTGTATATAACTATATGATCAGGCTATGAATAACCACAAACCACCCTGAACTATCACTGTAAAGATAATTAATTAAAAGAAACAGCCAGCATCTTGATCCATCCTCATTACTATCAGTTCACTCTACTTTAGGCAGATCTGAATGATACCCAGTAGACAGAAACATGATCTCACAGTCTTGAAAGTTTGCTAATTACAGTTGGAAGACCAGCTTTTCTTGTACTGTTGCCTATTCAGAGGGAAGAGATGGCAGAATTATTCGTTCAACCTTACAAGCATTTATTGAGTTTTTTTAAAAAAACACAACAGAAGTTTTCTTCTACCTACCAATTAAATAGTTGATTTGGACTAGCTGAAAACAGGGACCAATAGATGCTAGTATTTTGTGCCTATCCATCTTGGGAAGTCTGTCTTGAGTCCAATAAAAGTAGCCAGATAAAGAAGACCATAACCCTTGCCTCGTGTATATGCTTTTTTATGTTTTCAAATGTCAATTATTTTTTTCATTCCTGAGACAGTTTTAGTATTTTGTTTTTTTAGTAACCAGTTCCTTGAATTCTTTATTAAGAGGAGCTATTATATTGCGACTGAAGGCCCTGCCGTTTTCTCACTTCCTTTGATTTGTTGCATTTATAAAGTTTTTCAGTGACAAGCCAGATGTGGTATGCAAACTGACTCCACCAGCAAGTGTAGCCAGGGAAGCTGAGTACAGTACATGAGAACAGTATTTGTTATACCAAAGTGACACGGTGATTTATGAAGTGTCAAACCCTCTTGCCTTTGAAGAATTCCGACCTTCACATCTGTCTTTCGTGTTTATTTCAGTTGTCCTGGTGACACACTGTCCCCAGAAGCCCCTGCAATGGTTCTGTGGACCTTGTGGCAAGTGAATGGAGGGTCGTTTCCCCCTTTTAAAGAAGGAGAACAAAGCTATGAATGAGAAATCAGGAGAGAATGGAGAGTGAGTGACGGTGCTTTGTCCTCCTTGGTGCACTTTATCACACCTCGAGGGCCAGAGCCCAGCTTGCGGTTCAAAGGGGAAAAGACGTTTCCGGCAAAGATTGAGTTTCAGTTTTGATGGTCTCAGAATGAAAATACTTTAACAACTAACTCTCTCTTTTCTTAATGTTGCTTTATTTTTCCAGGGAAGGTACTCAAGTAAACTCACTTAAGCGAAATTGCATCTTTTTAAAGCTTGAATTCTCTGTAGGAGGCCTGCTTTGTGGCTTATTTATGGTGTTCTGGTGGATGTCTAATTTTATATTTTTCCACAGCATGAGTTTTTTTAAGGGGAGCGTGCCCCTCAATACCCCAAAGAAAATACATACTTTTTTATTTTTATATTTTTGGAAGAGCAAACACGCTTTCAAAGAACTCTGTGTATTTTTCCTGTGGAACTTTGACATCCCACATGTCTGTTTATTGTTTCAATATCATATAGAAACCCCGAGCAGGGCTTTCTTCAGGATGAAGTGGATTAAGTAAGAAGAAGTTTTCCAAAAGGATTAAGCCAGGAAAAACCTGGTGTGACCTTGTCAAGACCAGATTGTTTTTGTTCTATTGCCTCAAAGAATGGCTTTCAGGTGGAAGAGTCTGAAAAAGTAAATTCCAATTTGGTAAAGATCTACATTTCAGCATATATACTCCTGTAGTTTGTTACTGATGTTCTGTGCAGCAGAATTAACAACTGGACCGTGATTCTGCTCACCAGGCTTTGACTTTTAGAAAGTGCTTATTCTGATGGTTAACAGCTTGTGTGGCGAGCAGCTGGAAGTAAGTGGACGTCTAACCCGGTGACAGGAAAGCACAAGTTCACGGGGCTACTATCTTTGTGTACCTTGCAGAGTGACATCCTTCTTGGATGAAGTCACAGTCATTAAACTAACTTAATAACATATCTTGGAAATAGATTTACTCTCTGTAACCACATATCCCAAACATTGTTATGTCAAATGAAACTGGCCGGATGTTCTTGTTAAAGTTGGGTCACAGAGATCTTCAAGGATAAGACTCTTGAAGAATTAACATGAATCTTCTCAATGACTAGAAATCTAGAGACTACTTTTCATTGAGTTTTTCGGAATTCAAGTATGATTAGGAGATAAAGTTGACTTTGTGATGTTAAACTGTTGGTTTTTGCCTTTCAGACACATCTAATGAAAATAACATTGCCATACATTACGGAAACCAGTACTGTTTTTCCAAAATGACTTGGGCTTTGAACTCACAAGGATGCTTTCGGGACCTGGGGTTACTGAAGTGTACCTAATGCAAATGGCTACAGGGTGTCTTGCCCTTGGCAAAGGAAGATCCTTTCCCTGGGAATTATTATTATTATTATTATTATTTTTTGGCTTGGTGTACCTCAGCTTTCCAATGAGTACTAATTGACTGGGAATGTCATTTGCAATCCTTGAACATCCTTCCGCCCACCAGTCCCCCAGGCTTTGCCTGTTACATTGCTCTCCATAGTAGCTGCCCTTCTATTAAGCGTGGTCAGCTCTCCTCTCATGAGATGTGTGTGCATTAGTAACCCTTCCACCAACACCAGAATCCTGTCAATCACAGTGACCTCCGGGGGCCTTCAGCAAGCCTGGTAAACAAGGGACCCATGTCTGCAATAGCTTTTAATTCACTATTTTTTTTTTTTTTTTGAGTGGGGCTTTCTAATTACTCGGTTGTGTATGCAAACACTGAAGGAGCATTAGGCGCATCAAGTGGGGCTCTGCTTTTATTAGGAAACCCTTTTATTTTCTAAATAGAATATGTCAAACATATTCTTTCCTTTTTAGACAGTTAACCTTTCATCTCTCCTGTAGCAGAAATTCCAGTCTCTGGGGCTTGCTAATTTTGTATTTGAAATATTCTAAAGCAGAAGGAAAATGCTGTTTACAGTACTTTCATTAAAAAGCTTTTAATCGTGTTTTGTTGCTGCATATATAGTTTGGATCCCTGCTGGGTACACTTCATTGCACAAGAAAAATACCGTATTTTTAAAAGACACACCAATAAACCCAGCCCAATTCTACTTTGACCCTGACAATTGAGTAGACAAAGTACTTTTATAGTGTTCATACTTACTAGATTGTAATGAAAATATGAGTTTAATAGATCCTCAGGAATGTGTTTCTAAGTAACCTCCAACCTTCTTATTTTTGAAGAAACCTCTATGTAACCCACTTAATTTTTTTCTCACACATTATTACATTCATTGAATAATATAGTAGTGCAACTTATAATATGACTTGTCATAAAACACGATTCAGACCCGTACAGTTTGATTCATGTGTCAGGTTGTGCTTCCCAACTTTTTATATCTTGGCATCCACGGAAACTATAATGCTTTAATGAGCACTGGCCAGGGCAAGGGATAAGCAAACACAAAGTATCTGACACTTTAAATATTTTCAAGTATTGAATATTTACAACAACCCTATGAAATAGACACAGTGGTTATTTCTGCTTATTGATGAGGAGACTAGAGCCAAGGGTGCCTTAACTGACTTGCCTGTGGTCTCAGAGCCAGTAAATGGTCTCTCCTCACTGAAGCCAGCAGTCTGCCCTGGAGTTCATGCTGACCTGTGTTCTGCCCGACACCTCTCAAACCCTGTCATGACTGATCATGTACAGGAAGGGGGAAAGAACTGAAACCATCACTTGCTGTTGAATACTGAGTATCATTTTCTCCAGTCCTCTTGCTCCTACTTCGTCCCCCCCAACCCCAAAGCTATATTATAGATACTGGACTTCATTCTTTTTAAGAAAAACAGCTTTATTAAGATGTAAATTACGTATCATAAAATTCAAGGGCTCTCAATGTATAATTCAGTGAATTTAATATATTGACAGTAATACATACCACAATCTAACTTATAACTTTCTCATCCTAATAAAACCTTTGTACCAATTTATAGTCATTCCCCATACCCACCCCTCAGCCTTAAACAATCTCTAATCTACTTTAGTAAAATTATTTACTTTATATATCTGCCCCCTTTTTTTGAACATTTGATATTAACTTACCATGCAATATGTATTCTTCTATGTCTATTTTCATTATTATGTTTTTCAGATTCTAGATACTAGACTTTGATATTAAATATTTCATTTTTTTCAGAAATCTTTTGTCTCCTAAATCTGTCTCCGTAGAAGTGAAGGAATCCTGGTTTTACAAACTAAATGTTGTGCCTTATAGCTGTCACACCAGGTTTGGGTGTCCCCAGTGGGGTCTCAAAGTTTTCTATTGAGGGGAAACAGCAGCAGCAGCAGCAGCAGCAGCAGCAGCAACTTCCCAGATCAGAAATGAAGGATTTACATATGTACATAGGCAGAATAAGAGCTATCAATACTGTGAAATAATTAGCTAGTATTATTAGTGAAAACACTGGCTTGATTAGCACATTAGCAGACCAACATGTTGTTTGGGGCATTTTGTAAACACAGACTGAATTATTTCATTTGTAGAAGTTTTACTATATAACTTTTGAGAATTGAACTCTCTTAATTCCTTTACATCCTGACCGCTTTAAAGAAAAAAACAAAAACAAAAACAAAAAAACTCTATGATGTCTAGGACTTTAGCTTGTTTGAATTGTAAGGATAAGTAACACATCATAAAGGGTAATGAAACAAGTGGGATGATCCCAAAAGCTGTGTAGGGAAATCAGTTTTGTTCATTTTTAAACTACTTTGCAATGATTTTTCAGCTGCCTGGGATTGGATTTTCCTGTATACAAAATATCTCACAGATAGATACCTTTGGAGTGTGAGCATGAGTAGATGAGGTTATGTGACTAGGAAGTACCTGGAGTTTTGTATTAAAATTGATTTGATTTGTGGAGTCCAGGCCTGGTGTAGATAAAACAGAGCTGGGACCCATGACTTCGCTCTTACGTGGAAAGTAGAATCACATTTTAGGTTGCATATCATTTGTGGAGAAAATGCTGTTCAGGAAATGAAAAATTTCTGTTCAAAAGGAGCTACTTATTAGACATTATTCACTGTCTCCAGTCCTGAGGAGACAGCAGTAAGGGCAGCACAGCAGGGGAAGGGGAAAGGTTGTGAAGACTAGAAGGAGTGAATTCCATGGCCAGTGAACTTACCTGATGAGGTGAAATGTGAAGAGAAACTTGGGCAGACTTGGGGTAAGCGGGGAGCCAGTAAATGAGGCTGACTTCTGGGGGAGACAGTTGCAGGCAGAGGCAAGGGAGAATTTCAGTGCCCTGAAAGTAGAGCTTGGCTGGCAGCTGGATGCAGTGAAGCAACTGGAAGAGAAGGAGGAAGCAGATTAGCTAGAAGTAAGGGAGAGGGACTAGGGGGTAGGTCACTCAGGGTCTCCCAGGGCCTCTGTGGAGACTTGGGCTTTAACTCTGAATAAGGCAAAAAAACAAAAACAAAACAAAAAACAAAAAAACAAACCACTGGAGGGATCTGAGTGTTTGCTTCTTCGAAACTTTGTGAAGCCTAATGGGATTTTGTGGACAAAGGGATAGCACATTCCTGCTCTTAGGGGTCCCATTGGCCACTGCACTGAGGATTCCCATCTTAAGGCAAATAGATCTGCTCTGCATGTCTGCTTCATTGGGTTGCTCACATAGCAGTTTGTAGAGAATTTAGGTCTAATAGAGCATCTCCCAAAAGAGTCCCATTCCAGGTGGAATGATGCTCTGCCTTCAGGCAGAAGAGGGAAATCTCTTCACATGAAACAGGAACTTATTCCTTTCTCTACCTTCTTCTAGGAGCAGAAAAACTCACTAAAACTTTTTTTCTGATTGTATATTTGAAATTTTCCTTAAGATGGGTTTCTGTTGAATTCCCAAGTGAGCACTCCAACCTGTATTTAGTCTCAAATTCTGAGGAAAAAAGAAATCTCCCCCTGCCGGGGGACCTGTTTTCTGGGCTGTTTTCTTTAGCTCAGGGGATCAGGGGTGTTCATAACTTGGTGCTGAGAGAAGGGAAGGTTGATTGGGGTTTTATGAGGTGGCAAAACACATAGCTAAAGCTGGGGACAGGAATGTCATTTAGCATGACAAATACAGAAAAAAATGTGCTTTATTTTGATGTTTTTTTAAGGCAGTGTGAGATTTGTTATTTCTTACCCCACCACCCTGGCTGCTTTTTGTTCTGCACATGTTCAGGAAGCCAATTCCAGTGCCAGCACCTGTGCTGCGCTGACCCAGGCCTGCCTCTCAGCCTCTCCGCTCTCCCTGTATCTGCAGGTCAGCAGCCGGTGACACTCGGTCTCTGTCCTTTTGCACTTCCATTCATATCTATCCACCCAGAATTTCTCCATGTAAAAATTTGGAATGAAAGCAAAAGGGTTATGGAGCCCACAATCTTGGTAGAAGTGTGGTTTTAATGGACAGGTACCATCAGCTTCTTTCTGTTTGGAAACATCCTGTGAATCCATGAATGCAGTTGTGCAGGCTTGCAAGAAGCTGGTGCCCCACAGCATCCGTCATGTAGAATAAATAAATGAACAGTTGATTTCAGTGGGGTGTCAGCCTTCTATATTTAGAATACCATGTTTTCATCCAGGGCCATTCAGGTAGCGCTCATTTTAAAAATCTAACATCTGCCTAGCATACCGCTTCTGACATCTGGCTTCCACTTTCTATACAGTAGAGACACTTGGGCCTTTGCAATAGGACAGTCCCTTTTTTGTGGAATGCTGGAGTGGAATGGGGGGTAGGGTGGAGGCAGCAAGTGATATGAAAGCACACTGGAAACAATACCCCAACCAGTAGGGGGGAAAATAATCAACATGCTCATTACATTTTATTCATTGAACTCCCAAGTAAGTGTTTTCTTATAAACCTCAACAGGCATTTTATTTTGATTGAGTTTACCACTCTTTCCTCTCTTGGCTCAGGAGAGTGCTGAGCTGCCTCTGTGGAAAAAGCCTCCTCCTCTTTTCCCAGTCCAGACTTTCTAACTACATTGGACTGATGTGCAGCAGCTGAACTGAAGCTTGCTTTTCATGCTGGCAACTGAGGCACAAGTGCTGCAGAGGTGGGGGCCCAAAGGAAGCAGGGACGTCAGGGCTCATGTCACCACAACAGTGAGGAGTGCTCCCAGCTGGGTCCAGTCCTCCCTGTGGGTCTGGTTTGGCTTAGGTGGCTGCATATACATGCACATGAACACCCATCAGGATGGCCAGAGCCCTCAGTAGCGGAAAAACCCAAGGAGAGACCTAATCAAAGCTAGTTCACTTGGCGACACCCTCACCAAAGTGCATACACATAAATTCACTTGATTTTCTCTACAGCAATATTAGGTCTTCAAAGGGCACCACAATTATTTTTATTACTTTTTTTTTGGTAAGCAATCCATATAGAGGCTGTTCAGAATGAACAACCTGAAGTGTAAAAGAGGTTAAGTGATTTACTCTGAAATAGTGGTTGGCAAGGTTACCTTTGAATTCGGTACAGCATTCTTAGTGATTACTGCAAGATGGGGCTGATCCCCTGGAGTTCAGGTCCTGTATATACTTCAAGGAAATACCACTGTTTGTGTTGCACTGGCCAAATGTTACCTCATTGCTCTATGTTAGTGGCAATAATCATTGAAAATTCTGCACTCTGTCCTCAGCTTCTTAATCTGAGAGAGATCTTGTACCTTCGTGTCTTCTGTGGCTCTCTCTAATCATGGTCTCCAAGAGCCTAAAGTTTCCAGAGAAGATAGAAAACAGGCACTGAGTATTCATTGATTTCAGAGTATGTGAAGTATAAACCAGTTTTCCCCCTCAGCTTGCAAATCAGACGCTTCTACCTAGACTATTGGAGCAATTTACACCCTACTGAGGAGCCGACATTGGGTTTTTTTAACCACAGAGTACAGATTGATTGACAGCCGCTGTCTTCAACTACAACAGAGATGGAGTGAGTGCTTATACAGACTCAGTGGGGTGGGACTTCCCTGTTGAATGCTGCTTTATGTCTTTTCAACCAAATGCCATTTACATATGCCCACCATTTGAAATCTCCTTTGACTTTCTACTTCTTACAAAAGAAGTAAAATAAGTGTTATAGCAACCATATATAGCATCATGACATTTTCTTCGTTTTCCCAAAATGTACCTTTTGGGTGTTTTGTGCACAGGATCTGAGGAAAGTAGGCCTTTTCAAATGAAAATTTTGTATAGTCTCACTATGATGTAAGCTAATGAAAATTTTGGGGAATGTGCTCAGAGTAGATGGAGCTATAATTGTTTCTTTGCCCTTTGAACAAACTATATATATATATATATATATATATATATATATATATATATATATATATATATATAAAACATGTTCATGAGCCACATTAGTAATTTGGGAGTTTTTTTGAGAGAGAAATAATATGTTGATAAATTGATAGAGGGTAACTTATTTTGGCAATTTTTTTTTAAAAGATTTATTTATTTATTTATACAAGCACTGGGTACAGTCAGAAGCACGAGAGGGTGAGAGGAGTCACCAGAGCCAGAGCAGGGAATAAAACAGGCAGACTGGCAAGATACACTGCTGAGGGGAGCAGCCGGCGCGGCAGGAGAGGTCTGTCGCGCCATGTGAGACCCTCGCCAGTGGCCGGGGATTGAACCAGTGCTGCAGAGGCTGAGGGCAGCTTCACAGCCCAGCGCTCAACTGCTGGGGAGGCCCTTGGCAAATTTATTTTTAATGATCAGTTTAGCTTTTAAATGGACAGTTGCCTTAAGGATGTACTTGGAATTATGGTATCAGGCTAGTTAAAAAAATTTACTATTTTAAATTTAAGTTAAAGGAATTTTGTACTTTTTTGTCTTTGGTTAGGATACAGTACCTTATGAGTTGACAAACATAGGAAGTCAAAAAAACAAAATACAGGGCCTCCCCGGTGGCGCAGCGGTTGAGCGCTGGGTTGCGAAGCTGCCCATAGCCTATGCAGCGCCAGTTTGATCCCTGGCCTCTGGGCGAGGGTCCCACATGTTGCGCAGACCTCTACTGCCGCCTGCTGCTCCCCTCAGCAGTGTACTTCGTCAGTCTGCCTGTTCTGCTCTCCACTCTGGCTCTGATGAATTCTCTCACCCTCCCCCGCTTCTTACTGTACCCAGTGCTTGTATAAATAAATAAATAATTTTTAAAAAAAAAATACAATATACTTCAAGAAGGAATGTATTTTGCAAAATGAATTATACCATTTACTTATAAAAATAAGTGCTCAAAATATCCTTGATTTCAGCATTATTTTTTCAAAGTGTGTAAGAGGATTATATTCAAGTAGACATGATTATTATGTAGAAATAATCACGTAGTCATTGTAATGACCAGTCAGCCCACATGGTTGAATTTATATTTAGATTAAAATTTTTTGTTTGTGAGAATGTTCTATATTAAGAAGACATTTTTGATCCTGACAAATCCCTGATTGGATGGCTTATTGGCATCCTAGCCTTTATACGTAATTTTGGAGAAACTGATCACAACTTTTCTTGACACCGGGTTAAAGGTTATATGCAAGATTCTTGTAAGAAAAGATTGGGCTATTCTACTGGCCTATAATACTTTTCAAAATAACCTTGTGCAGTTTGGAAATTATGATGTATCAACAATTCATTTTTCTGAACCCTGACACAGGCTTTGCGGTTTATTTATTCATCCATTTATTCAAGAGAATTAATCATCACTTGTCATTAACATTTAGTAATTTTTGACAGCTACCACTTAAAATGTTTACATTGTAGTATACAGTCACATGATGAGCTTGTAGCATATTTTTAAGAAAGAATGGCCTCACAATTACCATGAATCATTCAGTCATTAAACATTTATATTTTGAGCTCTTATTATGTGTCATTTGGCACACAAATATTTTTTGAGCATCTATTATATGTCAAGAATTCTTCTGAATTATAGGGACAATCAAAAATTTCTGCTCTGGTGAAGATACATTCCTGTGTTTCTAATCTATATTTTGAAATCATTGTGTGAGTACTTTTTTAATGAATGTATGTAGAATTGTTACCATGTTTATCCTTTTGTGTTGCCAGTATGGTATCAAAGAATCTGAAATAGTTGTTTAAAGACATCTACTATTATGTTTTAAAGGTATATAAAAATTTTAGGCAACATTGCATTAGTGACTAACATGTCATGCAGATCAATATTATTATGTTAAGTGACATAAATTCTATATAGCTCAAGAGCAACGCCATTCTGTAAATAAATTTATAAGAATAGCACTTTGTCTAAACAGAATTCAAAATTTGAAGTCTGTACCTAGATAATTTAGACTATAATGCTTAAGACAGCCATTTAGACAACATAAATATGAGAACAATTATAGCACATAATAAAAAATACTGCAGTAAATAAATGATTACATTAAATGTTCTAAGTAGTAGGTAAGCCTAATTTCCTCTTCTTATAGTTATTTTTTAATCATATGGTTCACAACACTGTATATAATTCAGAAAAATAGGATCCTAATTCTTTAGATGTATGCTACCAAACCACATGTACACCAGAGCACCTGTAGTCCTCCAATAGTCCATGGTGCCCACTCCATCTTCCCCCTGCCTCTATGATAGTCTCTGTTTTACAATCAGATTTCAGGGGTTTGCTTTTGGTTTGGTGTTGCCTGATTTTGTTTTGTTTCTCTGTATTCCACATATGAGCAAAAATATCTGATTTCTTCCTTCTGCCTTATTTCACTTAGCATTATCCCTTCTTGTCCCATTCATGTTGTTGCAAATGGCAAGACTTCATTTGTTATAGCTGTGTAGTATTCCACTGTGTATGCATACAACATCTACTTAATCCATTCATCTGTTGTTGTGCACTTAGGTTGCTCCCATAACTTGGCTGATGTAAATAATCATGAAATGAACATAGGAGTTTGCATAGTCTTTTTTTTTTTAAAAAGATTTATTTATTTATACAAGAACTGGGGTACAGGCCAAATGTGCGGGAGGGTGACAGGATTCACCAGAGACAGAGCGGAAAACAGAACAGGCAGACTGATGAAATACACTGCTGAGGGGAGCAGCGGGTGAGACAAGAGAGGTCTGCTTCGCCATGTGGGATTCTCACCAGCCAGCCGGGATCGAACAGGCGCTGCAGAGGCTGTGGACAGCTTCACAGTGCGGTGCTCAACCACCTGCACTGCACCACCAGGGAGGCCCTGCATATTCTTTCAATTAAACACATTTGCATTCCTCAGGTAGATATCTAGAAGCAGAACTGCTGGATTATAAGGCAGTTTATCATCTATTTTTATTATTTTGAGGAACTTCCATACTGTTTTCCATAGTGGCTGGACCAGTCTACATTCCCACCAACAGTGTACATGGGTTCCTTTTCTCCACATTCTTGCCAACACTTGTTTGTGGACCTTTATATATTAGCCATTCTTCCAGATGTGGGATGGTATTTAATTTTTATTTTGATTTGCATTTCCTTGATAAGTGATGATGGCCATTTTTTTATGCGCTTATTGACTGTATGTCTTCAGGGAAGTGTCTATTTAGGTCTTTTGCCCATTTTTTCAATTGGGTATTTTGCTTTCTTTTCATTGAGTTGTATGAGTTCTTTATAGATCTTGGATGTTAGCCCATTGTCAGATATGTGAGATACAAATATTTTCTCCCATTTAATAGAGTGTGTTTTTGTTTTAATGATAGTTTCTTTTGCTGTGCAAAAGTCTTTTAGTTTGATATTATCTGAATTTTTTATGTTTGCTATTGTTTCCCTTAGCATAGGAGTTGTGAGAGCTCAAATACATCACTGAGGCTAATGTTGTGGAGTATTTTCCTGTATTTTCCTCTTTATGTTTTATGGTTTCAGGTTTTACATCTGAGCCTTTAATCTGCTTTGAGTTAGTTTTTGTGTACAGTCTAAGATAGTGGTCTAGTTTCTTTCTTCTGCAGGTGGGTGTCCAGTTTTCCCAACCCCATTTGTCGACAAAACTTTCCTTTCTCCACTGTATACCCCTAGTTCTTTTGTCATAGGTTAACTGTATAAGTGTGAGATTACTTCAGGACTCTCAATTCTGTTAAATTGGTCTCTGTGTTTAATGCAATACCATACCCTTTTATTATTATAGCTTTGTTGTGTAGTTTGAAGACTTAGAATGTGAAATCTCCATTCTTATTTTTGTCAGGATTTCTTTGGATGTTTGAGAGCTTTCTGGTTCTGAATAAAGTTTAGCAATGTTTATTCTATTTCTTGAAGAATGCCATTGAAACTTTGATAGGGATTGTTGCTTTGGGTAAAATGGCCATTTTAACTATGTTAATTCTTTTATGTTATGTAATTTCTTTTAGAAATCTTATAGTCTTTATTGTACCTGTCCTTTCATCTCCTTTTTCAAAAATTCATTTTATTTATATATATTGTACATCATTCTTCATTTTTGTTCAATGTATGCTTTCTCCTCTCAGGTGTAGTCCCTGTAAAATTCCCACCACCAGTTCACCTGTACACCATCACCCTAGTCCCTGTGCTCTTTCCTCCCCCATTTTATCTCCCTCCCTTGCAGAATATCTCTGATTTATAGTTGCCTGTTAATTTTGTTTTTTCATTTATTATAATTATTTTTTCCCTATCCCTTATCCCTTATTTGGTTCCCTATATTCCCCCTATAAGTGAAACCATCCAATAATTTTCTTATTCCTTCTGGCTTATTTCACTGAGCATAATCCCTTCCAGCCCCATCCATGTTGCTACAAATGGCATGAGTAGATCCAGAAGATGTAGTATATATTTACAGTGGAATATTACACTGTATATATTTACAGTGGAATATTACCCAGCAATCAAAAAAGATAAACTTATGCCTTTCGTACTTAATACTTTTCGACGCTATAGTAAAGAAGTAAAACTGTCACTATTTGCAGATGACATGATAATGTACATAGAATACCTTTAAAACTGTTAGAAGCAATGAATCAGTATAATAAAGTGGCAGGTTACCAAATCACTGCACAAAAATCAACTGTGTTCCTATATGCAAACAATGAATTATGAAAGAAAACCTAGAGAACAATTCCTGTTACTGCCACATCAAAAGGCAAGTCTAATTTCTTAATGACACTGGACATGAGAAAACAAGTTACTAAAATTAAATATTGAAATACCTTTAAGTGTAATTACTTCTAGCACTTTTTTTCTCATTAATATAAAAGCAGGTTTATTCATTGCACATACTAGCTTTTTAATATACAATTTTCTGTTTGGTAGTAGTATTTATTCTTACTTGTTATATGTAAACTTAGTTTTGAGAAACATCTACATAATTATGTTTAATGCTTTATCTCATAACCAATGATGATTGGAAGAGGACAAAATTGACCTTGATATTTCAACTTTTCCAGTTTGATAGTCATGAAACTGCCGCGGACCAGCACAGCAGTAGACGATGAGGCCACCTCAGGGTTGAGAGAAGCGTGCAGGGTGGTCAGGGCGTCAGTGAAAGAAATGACAAACAGACACACTTCAAGAGTGAAAATCTGAGTGTAATTTTCTTTGAGTTTGTGACCAGTATATATATGTTTTCCAAAAGCACAGGAACAATGAATATCAATGAAATCAGCTTGCTCATGGGCTCAGCCTATCACCAACAGGGCAGTGATCTACACCTGGACTCAGCCTCATTCCTAAGTAGATAGACCATTAGTTTTGTTTTTAAACTATATAATTGCATTTTTTATTAACTACTTTTTTACCTAAACTATATTTTAATTATTACAGGGTTTAGTAATGTTTCATTTGAGTCAGCCTTGTTTTAAGGATTTCATATGATTTTTTAATTAACAAGCAATGACCTTTATAGAAGAAAGAAGGAAGTTTAGAAGGACAATAAGGGATTAAAGTTTGTAGTTCTAGAAAGACAGGATAAGGTTTTTTAGCATTTTTGTAGTGGTTCCTGGTGGTCTTTATCTTTTGATAAGCTTCTGTCTTTTCAGGGAACTTCACTGTACTTCCCCTGCTTCAGGGTATTTTGCTGTTCTCCCCCTGCGGGCTGGTTGCCCAGCCAGACCTAGGGACCGTGGTGAAAGCCATTCCTAAAGGTCACTGCAGGGGGAGGTGCAGCAGGTATGTCTTCAGGGGGTTTTGCTGTTCTCCCCCTGCGCTCTGGTTGCCCAGCTGGACCTAGGGACGGTTAGCCCTAAAGGTCACTGCAGGGGGAGGTGCAGCATGAAACCTTTGTGAAAGTTTGTCAATAATTCGTGTATCTCAGGTTGGCTATTGTAGATGAGATTCACATTTACATTTTAAGAACATATGAAAGGATTGAAGAAACTATGCAGCATAAGACATGCACCAAAATAGTGTTTTAAATCTAACATCTCTGTGAGCATATCTATAATGGGGCTTGTGTGTTTGAGAACCACTTCTGTGATCTGGTAGCTTGTGTGTGAAGATGTTCTCATGGTACCTGTCACTGGATGTAGAAACTTTTCTCACTTAAGGACTAGTTTGTGTTCAGTTGTATTATAAGAAGTCATCCATGTGCATTTCACTTGGCTCATAGTTTTGCAGACTACAAATGGAAAGATAAACTACAATTTTAACTCAGTAGGAGTGTTATAGGACTATAACAGGAGGAGGTAAGAGCCCTGATTTGCCCAAAGGCATCATATGTGAAGTTTCAAAGTTGATGGGACAGATTCCTTTCTCATGGGTAACTACCTACATTTTCCCTGTGAGATAACATTATACCTGGAAGACTAGTCTTTTTTTCTCTTCAAGATCTATATCTCTATAATGGTTAGATTCCAGCTTGTTTCCTTACCTGGTCTTCCTCTGCATGCCAGAACCCACAGCTGATTAATCTTGCTCATTCTTCAGAACAATGTTGTTCAATAGAAATTTAATGTGAAATTCATATGTAATTTTAAGTTTTCTGATTGCTACCTTTTAAAAAGTAACAAAAGCAGGTGAAATTAATGTTAGATTAAACCCAAATATTATCATTTCATCATAGCCAATATAAATGTATTGAATGAGATGTTTTACTTTTTTTAATAGTCTTCAGAATCTGGTATAGGCTTTATATTTACAACACAATTAGAGGCTGAGCTTCAAAAGAGTAGGGCCTTGCATTTTTATTTATATCTGAACCCTTCCTTCATCCCCACAATGACTGACTAATTTCTTACTATAGGTTGCCAAATGAATGAATGATGATCCATTTTCATTGTTTTAATCTTCTAATGTCCATATTAATGTCCAGATTAATGAGCTAAAATTTTGTTTGTACCAAAATATGCTAGAAAAAATTTGTGCTAGTGTAGGCACATTTGTTGCTGTAAAAGATAGCAGATGCAAAGCAGAGTTAGGAAACTAAATTTATAATCCATATTATATTAGCAAGTTTCTGTGTGACCTGGAGCTGATTGCTTAACTTCTCTGTTTTGCTCAATTTTATTATCTGTAAAATGCTGTGAGATTAGATTACTCGTAATGTCCTTTCTCATTCTCTGATTGCATAATTTGTTTCTGGACGAATATATTTTCTTCTTTTGACAGATCATGTTGTAGAAGAATAATAGTTCTCCTTTGCTGACCTTTTGCAAACCTGTGGCTCATGAATTTTAAGATTCATTTTTCTGTATTCCCTATTCTGTTCATTTTCAAAAATTGAGATTCTTATCCTTAAAGATGATGGCATTGTTCCTGTATCCTTAGCACATAGGATCATAAGGCAGAAACAAATCTTAAATGGAATTTTACTTACATTCGAAACTATTGGTTATAGTTTGCTTGGTGAAGAAACCGGGGCTATTTTAGCAAGTGGTAAATACTTCAGCTGCCTCTTTTTCTTACTAAAGAGAATCTGGGTAGATTTCACATTAATACATATTGCATTTTTTTTTCTTATTTATCTTTTTATTTTTTGTGCAACCAGAAATTTTTTTTCTATCTTGCTCTTCTGATCATATTATTTGTTTGTGCAGACCTCTTTATTGCCCAGAGAACATAATTATGGCACCTCTGTTTTGTCACAAGCAGCATGGAAAGCTCATTCTCACTCCTCAATCTGCATTCCTCATTTTTTTTTCTTAAACCGAGCACCCCATAAATCTGCCATCTCTGTTTGCACATTGGTCTGCCCATCCCACCTAGACATGCATCAGGACATCCTTCCTCCCTGCCATTGTCCTTTTCAGTCCTCAGACTTCCTTTCTTGTCTCCAATGAGCTGACTCATCCCATCCTTTAAGGCTGAACAATATCAGTTTTGAGCCCTGTCTTCACCCCAATCCTTAACTTAATACACTGTGCTAATATAACACTAAATAATTGTCATTATCACATACTGCCTACATATTTATACCAATAGATTTTGGACTTTTCTCCAACTAAGTTGCAGTGTTCAAAGGACAGGTTAGTCTAATTTACTGCTCTAATTGGATACTGGATTTGAGACGGGACCCAAACATAAAAAGGGCAAGTATATAGGCAAACAATTACAATATAGATTTGATAAGTACAAAAGTTGAAACTATGTATAAGATACCATGATAAACAAGAGAAGGGAGGAGAAAACTATTGTAGAGGGAAATCTCAGGCAAATCATGGGCCTTTTGAGCCCTAAGCTGGGATGATCTTAGAGGGTACAGCACTAATAAAGCATGATGGCTGCAGAGTTTGACATATTTCCTGTGGCTCTCTCATTGTCCTGCTTTACGGCAGCGTGGTGTGATAACTGAGTGTGCAGACCCAGAGTCAGATGGCCTGTGTTCAAGTATTGGCTCTGCCACTTATTAGCTTGTCAATTTAGGCAAGTTGTTTAGTCATTTTGTGCTTCATTTTTCTCAAATGGAATTTGGGTATATGATAATAACAATTTACTTCAGGGGAAAAGAGAAAAGGAGAGAAAATATTGGGACAGAATTTAATGAGTTAAATTAAGAATGCAGAATAGCAAATGCTTAATAATTGTTAGTTATTTTTATGTCTCTTACTCTAGATTCTCACAGTGCCAGGCACATAGAAGATGCCCAGTGCATCTTTACTGAATGAATGAACATTGGCTCCAATCAGATAATGATATATTTATATTCTTTGTCAATACAGAACCATACATTTTCTAACAATAATTCTCAGGATTGTACTACTTGTTTGAGTCGGGGGAATGGGGTCTGTGAGTGTGTGGATAATATGTGCTGCATTCATTTTGGCTCACTAGAGGAAATTTTCCAATTCTGAGATCAATGACCTGAAACTTCTTGTCTTCTGTGATTTCCAGCTGCCTCGATTTCTGATACAGCATGCCGTAGGCAGTGTTTGCAGATTTGTTGCATGGAGAATCAGTACACGGTGTATCGGATAGTTTCACATCTTTTGTGTATAGGACTCAGTTTCTTCTATAATGAAATGTATATGAAATTAATAATACAGAGAGGCCATGAAGCTCTCCTAAGTCATTTTAACTTAAATCACTTGATATTATTTTAAGTTGCCTTTCATATAATGAAGAGTATTTTTTCTTCAGATATACAATGCCTACTGCCTCACAAATTTTAAGCTATGAATATTTACTTAGTATATAGCAGGTCCCTCATCTTAAAATTCATAGCATTTTTTTGCCCTAAACTTAAGTCCTTGTTAGATGTTTTCTTTTTTTAGGACCTGTTTTTATTATTAACATCACAGTAGTTTTTCCAAAAAAAAAAATGACATTAAAAATACAGAAGACAAAAGCTACGTTTTAATAGCACAGTAGCTTATTTTGAATAATAGCAATAATTGAATAATAAATATGACAGTATTATAATACCATGATTCTACTCATAATCATATGGTAGGTTTCTCCTGTCGTAGCTATATTTTTGAAGCATTTCAAAATCAAATAGTAAGGATTATTGCTAAAGATTAAAATTCAGAATCTAGTAGAATAGTAATGAAAATTATTATAATTGTACTTCCACAAATGCGTGCCACAGCTTTTAGGCTTGGTGTCTAAATAGGCTCCATCAACACTTTTCCTGGGCCCTCACCAAATACCTTGGGGACAGGTGGAAGGCAGGGAGTATGTTCTACTACTGTTACAGATGGGTAAACTGAATCACAGAGAGTTAAATGATTTGCCCTGGGTTATATAGTAATTAGATATCTGTATCTGTGTTCTTTTCATTTGGTTATTCTGCTTAAAATGTTTATTCCTATAAGCATATATATTATTTGTACTTCCATAAGTCATTTTCTATTTCTATACAGGAATGTAAGAGAAGATAGCAGATAAAGTTCCCTGAGAGAGGGTATTTCAATAAGGTAGATCTAGCCTTTTAATATATATTTTTTTAACATATCACTAAAAATGTGTTCTCTTTGAGAGGAGGGGCACATTTGGTCATGTTCATTTCATGGCATACATTTAACAATAATGTTTGTTTCAAATTTCATATCAAACACCTTTTAAAACAATCATGTGAAAAAATAACTCTAATCAGTCGGTAATGCAAACCTGAAGAATGAAGCTCTTATTCAGATAATTTTTTAAAATCTTCCTTCTCCAAATACTTTGATCTTGCCACAAGAAAGACCTTTCTAGGGGGAGTCCTTTTCTACATAGTGAAGAATTCCTAACAACAAAAATAATTAAAGAAACCAGGAAGCTCTGTAGATACTTCTCATGTAAGTAATGCTGAAAGTGTTAGCCTGACAGATGTGTGAAAATGAAATTTTCCAGTGTGATATTTTTTAAATCATGAAGAATGAGGAAACTTGTCTGATTATTAGTTAAAAAATAGTTTTGTGTATACTGTCATTGATATTTTTAGTTGTTTTATTTTTAATGGGTGAACAAGTTTCTCTGGTGATAGATAATATATATATATATATATGATTATGAGGGAATAATTTTAAAGTGATTGCTGATAGTTTGGGTTAAAAATGGCTTTACCTTTTAAGACCTCATCGCTTTAGAACTTAAGTGTCTTTACATATTTTGCCCCATTTACTTTTACAGCGTTCTTATGCAGTGATTTGCATGGGTGGCACAGTTCTAACTACGGAAGTAGTGAAACCAAGCATTGGTTAAATGATTTACTCTTAATTTTATGCTGCCTTTTTTGGCGGCCATTTCTAAGGCTTTATGTTGCCATCATTCTAAGCAATGCATAATTCATAACAGTGCAGAGTTCTGCAGGCAGACTTAAGAAAACCAGTATTTAGAATATCAAGATAATCCAGAACCCTTAATGACTCTTACTTTCTGAATGCAAGAGTGAGTGGTTAAAATTGTTGACATTTAATGATGTTCTTAAAATGAAACTGTTGTGACTGGGCAAAACGTATTCAAATTAATGGGTAGTATGTCATTCACGACACATCTGATAAAGGTAGATGACTTCATTAGCAGGTGAGCATTTTACCAATTCTGGAAACTTTGATAAGGCAAATGATATGGCGTGGCCGACAAGATTTTTGGAAATAGATGACCTGGTAGTAAATAGTGAAATTCACAGCAGAGCCTTCCCCCATGCTGGTCCTTTCCCAACGTGCTGTGATACATTTTGAGCTCTTCCATTTTAGTTTCCATTATCCACCACCCAAGTTCTCAATTCAATTTCTGTCTCGGGCAAAAGCCTGTAATTCTATTTGTTTTGGGTAAATTTAGCAAGCTGCTCCTGATTACACCTTAGCCAGAGACCATCTGTTGACTGGCGTGCCTCTCGGAGGAGTGGTTTCTGTGGGCGATGAATGGGAAGAGGGCTGGAGCACTCTGCTGTTAGTAAGCAGATGCGTCGTATCAGGGTAGTCCTTCCTGCCTCTCAATCTGCCAGCTCTCTATATTGATGGAGTGTCGTATGCCTGCAAGTCATTCCGTCCTGAGGCAATGAGAAGTGCTCTCCTAGGGGCCATTTATCAAATGCTTCTACTGGCATTTGATGGAAAGGAATTTAGAAGTCATAGTTTGATACACTTAAAGCACGGCCACATTCTCCTTCGTACGTCCCGAGTATGTATGTACGTGTATATATATCAACCCTGTGTGCATGCATCTCAGCAGCGACAGTCGTGTGCTGTCAAAAGCTCCACTGCTGAAACAACAGGATACAGCTGTGCTCATAATGTAATGCGTAAACCTCCTCGTGTCAGGATCACAATTCTTTGAAGTGCTGCTTCCTCTCCTAAAATTATTGTCGCTTCATTTGCATCAGATGGAGAAGATGCACTGGTTAAATTTAGAATGTTGAGGAACCGTTTTGATGTTGACTGCGGTATGATGAGGGTTCTTTCTAAATGATGATGTTATCCTTAGCTCATGGCTAAGATGAGCCTGGTCTAAACACAACAGAGGCAGCAGCTTCCTGTTGCAGTGAGGCATGAGGGGAAGTGGATAAAGTGAACATAAATTAGCTTCATTTTGTTTTCAGAAAGAATTAGAGGGGAAAGCGAGGGAAGGGGCAGTGGATTTGTCAGCATGCTTGTAAATGGGATTAGATCAGTGAAATGAGAGGACTGGTTTATGCCCAACATTGAGAGAAAAAGAACAGCCTCAGCTCTGATAATCGCAGGTTGGCAAGATTGACCGACTACCAGAGAACATGTTCTGGATCACCTTTAAAACTCATCAGATGGGGGCTCTTCCTCATCAGGTTCAGCCTAGGGAGGGGGCAGAGGTCATAATTGTATTCCAGCTGCAGTACTTTTCTTTAAGGCAAGAAAGAAATTGAAATGTTATAAAATCTCACAGCATTCTAGACCCACTGCTTGTTTTTTAGTTGTCATTTTAACTGTCATTTTAACTTTAAAAAGTTGTCACTTTTTTTTTTTTAAAGTGTGAATTTATGTGGGGATTTCCCTCCATCCCTCACTACTACTAAATCAGTATTCTTTAATTCAGGTTATCACAGTTATTGCAAGCTCAACAAAGTAAGGGTTAACATACTACAAGAGAAATTTTAATCTATAGCATATACTTTAAGTTTTAGTCAATAATGATTGTATTAAAACATATTATAGGGGAAAATGTCTAAGCAATAGTGAATGACTATGCCAAATAAAGTGCTGAAATATTTCTAAAGGATTAAAATTAAAAATAGGTTCCAGGGGGCCTCCCCGGTGGCGCAGCGGTTGAGCGCTGGGTTGCGAAGCTGCCCGCAGCCTCTGCAGCGCCGGTTCGATCCCCGGCAGCTCGCCACCGGAGGAGGGTCCCACATGGCGCGCAGACCTCTCCTGCCGCCCGCTGCTCCCCTCAGCAGTGTACTTCGCTCCCTCTGTCTGCTCTGCTCCCTGCTCTGGCTCTGGTGAGTTCTCTCACCCTCCTGCGCTTCTGACTATACCCAGTGCATGTATAAACAAACAAACAAACAAATAAATAAATAAATAAACATGCTTCTATTAAAAAAAAAAAAATAGGTTCCAGGGATTTCTTTGGTAATCATGGCAATTGATTCATTGCTGCCAAATTGATGAATGACAGGCTGATTTAATAAGCTCTAATATCTGCATTTACATATCACCTCTAATATGCAGAATGTAAGGTATGTAAACTGCAGGTCATTACGAAACAATAGAGCAATTGTTACGCAATAGAATGAGGCTTAATTACAGATAAAGACTATACATTTTGTTGATTATATAGCTAATATTATAGAGTTAGAAATGTCCTGAGTGAGCAAATGAATATTTTTTTACTGTTTTTTTTAGTGGTTGAAATCAGTCTTTACCATTATATTTATTTATTTTAATATTTCATTTTATTTTAGCAAATGAATATTTTTATAAGACACAAACTCTTATGGTTGATTCTTTCTCCATAACTGGAGCTTAATCTACACACAAAATTAACAGGGATTTTGGATACACTATGAAGGCTTGTAGAAATGTAGAAATTGTCCTCATGTTAGTTTATCTTAGGCACATACTACTCTGTAACTAGCCAGGTGCATGTTCCAAAGCAAGAAACAAAGCCCAGATAACCCTAGGTATGACTAAATAGAACGAGTTAGAAACTAAAGCTGACTGCACTGTGAATTCTCCCCACTGGTTCATAGGTTTCTTCCTTCAGGCTCCAGAATGAATGATCTTGGCTGAAATGTTCCCAGGAAATACTTTTTTTTTTAAGGACTATTTTTCAGGCTCTGCTGTATGAAAAAACAGAGTCAAGGTGATTTAAGGGCAAGGCAAATATCCCTTAAAGACTTTTGTCATAACACAGCTCTTTTATCATATTTGAACATATGCTCAGTTGCCTGCAGTGTCTTATGTTCCAGTCAGGGTAGAGCAGGCTAATTTTTAAGGGACGTGGTTCAGTGACACAACTAGTGAAATCAATAAGACTTAGAAGTATGCATTCAGGATAGACCTAGGAGAAGCTAAGAGCCACAACAGATGAGGATAATGCTGGGTAGAAGCAAGGCCAGCCTCAGAGAGAACCTTGTCTCTTCTTGTCGAGAGAAAATTGAACTTGGTTCAGTCAATAGTGAGGTTCTCAGGGAGAGACAAGTACATGATAGGTCTCTGCTTTTTCAGAAGCCTTACAGTGAGACTAGACTTGCACTGGCAAAATCATTAGAGAAAAAGTAAGACTGGCAAGGAAGTGCTCTGGTGAGAAGAATATTATTCGTAAAACCAGAAATGCATCCTTTACAAGATGTCTATATAAATTGTAGCAAACATATAGAAGACGTGGATCACAATTACTACTGATAAACTTGAATTAGTTTCTGCCTTGTTGCACATTATAAACAAAGCTCCACAGAACAAATTATTACTAGGGATCAACTTATAGATGGAAATTCTATTGCAGCGGTCTTCTGGATGGAGGATCTGTTAGAAGACATGCTACCCAAGAGTGGCATTTGGGGGAATTAAAAAGAGAGGGAGAGAGGAAAGCTCTCACTGAAGGTTTTTTAAGAATATTGTCGATGCACCACTGTCTGTGCTATGGATTCCTTCCTGCAGGATGCAGGATGAACTATCTGGCTCAAACTTGCCCAGTACTCGTGCAGAGCTGGGACCATGACCTGTGGGCTTTTGCCTGCTGGCCCCTCTCAGATATTCCAGTTGGTGTTGCCAGCTTTATAGTCTCCATGGGCCTATTTACCTTGGTAATTTGCACCTGATGCATTTATATTGGTAATTTTTTTTCTCCCTGGAACCCTGGGATCTCATTTATTCACTAGTGCAATAAAGTGTTGGAGTGAAAATCCCTCCCTAAAGCAAGGAAGGGAAGAATTGTTTAGGGAAAATAGCAACCATGCTAACTGCAGCTCTAATTAAAACACCAAAAGAAGTCTTGTTCTTATTTAGAGGTGGCTAATATCGGCTTCTCTGGGTGCAACATTAGTTCATCTGTGGGCATCATTGCTAACTTTGTTGTTTTGTTGTTTTTTTCCCCCCCCCAGTGTCAATGTGTTTTCATTTCAGAGCAAAACAATAACAGCCCTAGGATTGAAACACAAGAATTCTTTGGCCAAGGCTTGCAAAAACCATGCTTGGTTGTGTGTGTAGGGGAAATTACTTTGAATAACAAAAGCACAAACAAGAACTGATAGAATAATAAGCAATTAAGGTGGATTAACAACAGTTGCTGAATTCCAGCTGTTGGCTGCAGATGCAGCCTGGCTCCTTAATTCGAACTGGTTGAAACCCATTGCTATTCAGGGACCCAGCAGGCAGAGAAATGTGCTCTAGGCAGGGCCCATACCACAGGTAACTTTCTCGTCCATCATGAGGAATTTAAGCATCCAGAGTAGCTTTTATTTTCTCCTGCTTTCTTATTTTATTCACCTTTTCTTGCCTTCTGTTATTTCAATATTTTCCTACATACTTAGATTTTTGTAATTTAGAATGACTGAAATCTATGTGCTTGTTATTTGATTATGGCATACTAAAATCAAAGAGGAGAGCAAAGTATGTGTCTCTATTTCCAGTGGGGAAAGAAGAGTTCACAATATTTCTTTTTTTTTTTTTTTTAATTTTTTTTAAGAGGCATGTATTTTTATTTATTTATTTGTTTGTTTGTTTGTTTGTACATGCACTGGGTACAGTCAGAAGCGCGGGAGGGTGAGAGAATTCACCAGAGCCAGAGCGGGGAGCAGAGCAGGCAGAAGGACCGAAGTACACTGCTGAGGGGAGCAGCGGGCGGCAGGAGAGGTCTGCGCGCCATGTGGGACCCTCCTCTGGTGGCCGGGGAGCAGCCGGGGATCGAACCGGTGCCGCAGAGGCCGCGGGCAGCTTCGCAACCCAGTGCTCAACCGCTGCGCCACCGTGGAGGCCCCACAATATTTCTTTGACTGGTATAAATGATTAGCTGGACTGTTTCCCAAGCTAACAGGTTGCCACATTCAAGGGCCTCCTAAAGGAGGACAGCTTCGTATCATTGTAGGCCCCCCAACATAGCCCTGGGAAACTGTGCGAACAGGTAATTTATAATGTAATCACCCTACATGGTCAGTTTCCTTCTACATTACCCAAACACGTTTCATTGGCATCAAAGCTATGTCATTTGGCAGGCCCTGTTACCCCCGCTTAGGGACAGACCCCCTCCCAATAATGGCTGCAGGTCTGAGGTGCGTTGAGAACTTTATGGGCATTTAACCATTTCATTCACGCTGGGCCCCTTGCACAGAAGGGCCTTGCACTTGGTTTCAGCCTCTGCTGTCACCATCTCAAATGTCTTCATTTTATCTTTGAAGTAGTGTTTTGTAAGTGGAGCATGTGTGAGCACAGAGGTGTAGATAAAACACGTGTGTTGGCCCATCGGGGCACAATTTGCTTTTAGTGTTCGCAGTGCCCCATAAACAGAATTCTAGTGGGCTCAGCTGTGGGAGACGGCCAGTGAGCAGCACAAGTGTTTTAGGAAAGGCACCCATTTCCACAGAAGGTTAATAGAGGATGCAGGTATCAAGTAAAAGTTGAAAAGTTGAGTTGGTTTCAGTTGAGTTAGCTTCATGAAGTGTTTCCATGTCCAGTAAAAACAAAATACAGACACATGCACATGAACAGCAATAAACATGTTGTAATATTTCGGTGATTCCATGTAGAAATTACATGCACTTATATTTGCATTGAAAACTGTCATTGTGCCATACAAAGATGAATGATAAAACCCATGCCAATATTTAAATAACTTCCTTTCTATTTGTTCATCACAGAATAGCATTAAACAGCAAATATATAATCAGAAATAGGCCATGAAAGGATATAAAGCTTTATATTTTCGTGTCCTTAATGGTACTTTTTTTCCTGCTTTTGAACAAGGGATCATACATTTTTGTTTTGCACCATGATATGAAAATTATGTAGTAGGCCCCACTCAGATGGCTGGTAGTCTCAGATTTAACTGGGATAAATGGAAGAGGGTGCTAAGATCTCCTGGTGCTCCCCAGATGCCATGTGAGATGCAGACACCAAACACGTACAAATGTATTCCTTCTTTAGCCTTAGCTGTTGCAAAGGATTCACCAGAAGTATTCCCATTAAATTAGATCTCACCATATTTCAAAGTGTCTACCTTTTCAAAAAATATTTGCAGATATTTTGTCCAGGCAGCTCTCATTTTTTCATGATTGTATTTTCTCCAATCAATTCACAGGGTCCTTCCTGATGTGGTTAGCAAAAAGGATCCATGCACAGTAACATTATAAAATACCTCTCCCTGTCCAGCCTCTACTTCTGTTCTCCTGGGTTTTTGTTTCTGGCAGAATCTGAACTTTGTCCTGCACATGAGTTAGGAGACGTGGGGTTTATTTATTTTCCCTCCTAAACTCCACTAGTTTTGATGAAAGCATGCCTACCACCGTAGACTGTGAGTCCCTCTTAGCTCATGATATCTTTAAGTGCATGTACCACTCTACTCTGGCTTCTAGGTCCAAACCATGTAAGTGAATCTAAGCCACCTCAGGGAACTGATTCGTAAAATTAAAAAAAGAAGAAGAAGAAAAGGAACAAAAAACACAGGTCACTAACTTTGGGCCATCTGGTCAAGGGTGGGGCAGGCCGCAAGCCATGCCATAGGAGTGTCACATAGGCCAAAACTAGATGTGAAGTGACTTGCTCCAAGGAACCAACCACATGAAGTGTCTACTTGACACTGACCTAAATTTACCTAAACCATTTTAGCTGAGAGGGAGAGATGATGGCCCAGGGTGAAGAGTCCCATTCTCGTCTGTGTTTGTCTTAGATTTTCTGACCCAGTTTCTTTTCCAGCATATTTCTCTATAGGAATTGGTCAGGCACTCAAGGAGGTTGCAGTGATGAAGCACACTGTATTGCTTACTCAGCCCCAGTGCCATCTATTGTCTTGAGTAAGAGTTGGCAACATTTCTTCAGATGTACTTGTTTCTGGTGCTATGAAACTGTTTTATATGGGGAGGAAGGAGGAATCCATAATGGGTCTTCTTTGATGTGTGGGTTTGTGATAAGGTAGTTCACCCCTCTTTAGGATATCCTTTATTGAAATGCTTGTAGCCAGAACTTGAATAAGTCATTAATAAGATAATACATCTCAGCAACATGGAAAGAACCTGATATTCTCATCTTGTCTGTGGTAAGAAGCTTTACAGGGAGTCTTTTTGATTTGTCTTTAGAGTCGGTTTTGAAGCATTGTGTTGGACGTGGAGGAAAGAGAAATGACACTGATGCCGGCGTGTGTAACTGCACTGTCCCTGAAACTGCCTAATAACCCTAGCTTGCCCTGTGTCTCAACACGGTCGGTCAGTCAGTCGTCAGGAGCGGACCTGTTGATCGTGTCTCAAGTCAGGGCCTGCGGTATCTGGGTTTCTCTCCTGCCTTTGACTACAAAGACCCCCTGCTCCCTGCCAGGAGACCAACAGTTCATTTCTGCCTAAATTGGACCGAGCAATCAGTCAACACCAGGCTCAGAGCCATTTTTTTCTAAAGGCCGTGGTAATAGAAGAGCTTGGCTTCTGGGGATGATTGAAATGTGTTTTTTTTTTTTTTAATGTTTCTTTTCTTTTTTCTTTTTATGGGGAGTGGGGAATGGCTAAGGCATTTCAGACTACTTGAGAAAATGTCTTATTTACTTTCCAATATTCCTCTCAAATACCTGACACAAGACTTGTTATCATCTTGGGATCCAGTAAATATTTGCTAAAAATGGTGATCCTCATAATGAGGAATTCATGGATGCTTGCTGCCCAATAAGTGACATCATATAAACACTGAGGTAAAAAATCAAAGAGGTAGCTTTGTATTTTTCATTTCTGGCCAATTTAAGAGAATTAAACTCCTTGCAAAGTAGTGTTTAGAAAGCAGACTCTGGAGCCAGATGCCTGGACTTGGGGCTCAGCAGGAACAATAACTAGCTGTTGTATAACTTTGTGTATATGTCTGTACCTCAGTTTCCTCATGTGTGAAATGAGGGTCATAATCATCGAATTCCATGGAATGTTGTGAATATTAAATGAGTTAGTGCCTGTAAAGCACTTAGGACTGTTCGTTTATTCAGTAAATACACCCTACTGATACTATTTTGAAAACAAAGTATATCAAGGCAGTGAGAAAAAAGGCTAATAGCTCTTCATCAAGTTTGTGCAGGTAATTATTAAAGTTAATCTGTTTGCATGTGAAGGTCCCTGAAAACAGTAAGTTAATATTCTGCCTCTTAGCATTTTGCAAATCCAAATAAGCGCAGTGTAAATGCAAGACCTTGGTTGGTTTTCCAGTCTTGTTAGATACTTGGGGTTTTTTAGTTTTTTGGTTTTTTTTTTCCCTTGGGAAAGGAATTTAGGCCCGGGAGCCATTCCACTGAGGCAACTGTTTCATTGCCTGCAAAGGCAGAGAATAGGAATGTGATGACTCTTGGTGGGGCCTCACTGAACAGAAACAAGGTGTGGGAAACACTACATTACCTCATACTTGTAGCTTCTGAGTCCTTTAATTTTTCTTATCAGTAATTCACTTCAGATAACAACTCTAGAGATAAAATGAGGCTTAGGGGTTGGCTGAAGGGAGGGAGAACAAAGGTTTTATTGGTCTTTTTATCTCTTGTTTACTAAACAGTGTTTGGTTGTAAAAGATAAAGACAAAAGTATTGTGTCTGCTCCAGAAAATGAACAACAACAACAAAAAAGGTAATTATTGCAGAGAGGCATTAAGTAACAAATAGGAAATATTTACTTTTTCCTAGTTGGTGGCTTCAAATCTTGACTTCATTATTTTGTAGCAATTTTTTGGCTCTCCAGTTGAAAATTAAACACAAGAGTAGGACTTTAGGCTAATTTTCTTTCAGGATGAAATTAAGGGAGCTGACTTAACCTCAGCCTAATTTTTTTTTTTTTTTCCTGGGAGGACCATAAACAAATGGTTTCTTTCTCTAATGGGATCCTAGTGTAGAATGAATGACGTGGGAAAGCACAATCATGAAGGTATTTGAATCATATTGAAGAGAATCAGATTATCACAGTAGATTAAGGAAATGCCCATTTGCTTGAAATGCTGATTGTCAAATACTTTAAAGGAAAAGTAACATGCTTTGCTTTTAAAACCTTATTTTTAAAAAATAATATGTGATATTGAAGCTATGATCCTCCTAGCTGAATAATCATAATAAAAGTATGACATATGACTTCCTTAATAGCATCTGCCCCAGTGCAGTGTTTTCAATTACAAGTGTGAAGGGGCCTCCCAGGTGGCACAAGGGTTAAAGTCAGCGCTTGAGCTACCACTGCAGCCGGAATTCCATCCAGGCCAGTGAGCTGACCCACATGGTGAGGCAGATCCCTCCTGTCTTGCCCACTGTTCCCCTCAGCAGTGTATTTCACTAAGTCTGCCTGTTCTCCCCACTCTGTCTCTGGTGAATCCTCTCACCCCCTGCCACTCTGGCCTACACCCCAGTTCTTGTATGCATAAATAAATAAAATAAATCTTTTAAAAAAACATTAAGCATTTTTACAAAATTGGTAGTGAGTATTGGTTTGATTTTACAGACTTTTTAAAACAAGTTTTTAAGTAACATTTAAGATTAGTGATTTCCTTTAAACATAGTTCAGTAAAGTGTTGTGGGGTTTTGCTGTAATTTATTCTTTTCAAATTAAAATGTTTTTATTTTTGAGCATGTTATACATGCACAAGGTATAAAATTCAAAAGCTCTACAAGAGTGTACAAGTGAACGATATATCTCCTTTCCCCTCCTATTCTCCAGCTATCCAGCCTCTCTTTCAAGTGGCAACCGTTGTTCAAAGGTTTGGTAGCTACGCATAGAAAGCCAGAACAACTACAGAACTTCCCTTATTTCAGTCTTCAAGACAAAAAGAACATGTTGGAAGCCTTCTGCAGTGCCACTGAGAAAATGCTAAAGTCAAGAGTCCTGCTGTCTGGAGCACATCCCATCTCATAATTTTTAATATGCCCAAAGGAGAAACCTTGTCTTCTTAAGCACTACACTGGAGGCAGTTTGGCTAGAACATGGCAAAGCCAGCATGTATCCTGTCCCCAATGGTGACAAAACCAAGAGTCCCTGAACATTTTAGAACTGAGTTCTGAAAAAAACTTGTGTTCCCTAATTCATAAATCATGTCAAGATGTGGCTTGAATGAGAATAAATGTAAAACATGTTCTTAGGCCATAAGCAGGCATGGGGCCAGTTTACTCTCTTAGAGCTTGTTTTTAAGTTTCTCGCGTACAAGAGTTAATGAAATCTCAGTCTGTTTTCAAATGAGTGACATCTCTGAAAGGTCCTATCATTCTGCCAGATGGGTCATGATGGCATTTGAGTAATTGGAATCAGTACTGTGTTTTTTGTCTTCAGTGAGTGGTGGCAGCAAGTAAAGAGGTTACTGTGCATCCACCCTAATGCATGCCGTGTGCACACCTGTGCTTACCTGCCTCAGCCTCCTCCACCTGTGCAGTGACAGACACAGGCCAACAGTTTGTGATTCCCACAGAAAACCCCCATGTCTGAAAGACTTGAATGAGTGCGGCTGGTGGCTGGCCCAACCTTTACATCCCCCACCTCTCCCCACCAACATTGACATCTCATTGTGTCAGGGTGAGGGTGCAAGAAATGCTTGACTTTCTTGAAGTGAGTTAATTGGAAACTTGTGAAGCAATTATGGAGAAATAGTAACTGTTTAATGACAAATGTGGATGGGGGCCTCCCTGGTGGCGCAAGGGGTTAACTTTCAGCACTATGAAGCTATAGGCAGCCACTGCAGCACGAGTTCAATCCCTACCAGGGAGCTAAAGCCCACATGGTGCAGCAGACCTCTGCTGTCTTACCTGCTGCTCACCTTAGCAGTGTATTTCAGTCTGCCTGTTCTGCTCCCCACTCTGCCTCTGGTGAATCCTCTCATCCCCCTCCCCACACCTCTGGACTTTACCTCAGCTCTTGTTTGTTTGTTTGTTTGTTTGTTTGTTTTTAAAGATTTATTTATTTATGCATACAAGAACTAGGGTACAGACCAGAGGTACAGGGGGTGAGAGGACTCACCAGAGACAGAGTGCGGAGCTGAACGGGCAGATCCACTGAAATACACTGCTGAGGGGAGCAGCAGGCGAGATCAGAGGGGTCTGCTGTGCCATGTGGGTAGCTCCCTGGTCGGGGATCGAACTTGTGTTGTAGTGGCTGCAGATAGCTTCATAGTGCTGACACTTAACCCCTAGCACCACCGGAAGGTCCCCTAGCTCTTGTTTGCATAAGTAAATAAATCTTAAAAAAAAATGTGGGCGGAATGGGTTAAAAATGAATAGACAGGGAAGGCATGTCGTGAATGTGTGCTTTTTTTTCTCCTTTTGTCATAATAACTAATTTGAAAGACTGACCAGTAGCAGCAATGAAATATTAATGTGATACCTTGTAGGTCAAATCAACCAGGAAATGCTCACAAGCTGTAGGATTCAATGAAATAAGTTCTAGGTCCCTTCTTAGTTCCCAGTGAACTAAGTTCTTTTAGGATCAACTTCTTAGGTATTTTTAAAGATCAACCCAAGGCAAATTTAAATCTGTGAAGTTCTGTTTAAATTGCATTTGGTTCAATACATGAGCCTGCCACAGAGCACATGGCATATTGAATGTGTTAGTAATGAAGTTAATGCTGAAGTTATTGATAACATATTATACATGACTTGAATTCTGTTTCAGATATATATTCTTCTTTGGGAGTTTTAAGATTGAGTATCTTAGGTTCAAGTTTTAGATCATCTTTTCTGGTTTTCATTCTGAATATTTTTTTAAAGCCCTCTTTACATTAGATCATTGTGTGTGTGTCTGTGTGTTATGTCTTCTTAAGAAAGAAAGTTTCAGAATAATACCAGGTATAGCTTCTGAATGGATTTCTGTTCTTGATTCGGGATTCGTAAAATAATTAGAGGTCTGTAAGACTACATGTTGACAGCATACTTTTTAAAAGATAGGAAGCCCAGGCAAACCCTTTCTGATAGTGAAAACCAGAGATGCTTAGGAAACCAAACACAATAGAAGAGACAAACATGTCAGTCTCACTTACCACCTTTGGGGAATAAGTGAAAAGGGTCAATATGAAACAGACAGCAAATCCAAATAGACTTTTAAATGAGTTTTGGAAATAATATTGCCTTGTACAATGTAATTTGTAAACATTAAATGAATGTATCAGTTAATGAATCAATAAAAACTTAATCAAATCCCAAGATGGGGGATAAAATTTGCATACAGCAGTTGGCATTTCTGGCTGCTTGTAGCGGTAGTATTTTTTTGTTTGTCCCATTGCCATTTATAAGCCTTATGTACTCCATGGGAAAAACAAATCTTCTCTCAACATTTGTGTTTTCTACATATGCTACCATTTCCCAGGCCCAAAACATTAATTTGGTAACCTGGTGATTGAACTATTAGACTATCTTGAAGTTTTACTTCTATATTTCCATCGGCACAACCCCCATTCCAATCCATATCCCGCCTAATGCATATAATACAACAGTCTGCTTGCTGGTCTCTCCAACCTCACAGCACAGGGAGTCATTTTTCTAGAATTAAATTCAGCAAATATTTGTTGGCACCTGTTACACAAACACTGTGCTTGTTGCCATAGGGGATACAAAAATGATTAAGACACAGCCCCTGTTTTCAAGGAGCTTTTACAGTCAAAGAGGGAATAAGCGTGGTACAAACATAGCTGTCATTCAAGGCACAAGGTGCTGCTAGGAGGCTGAACAAAATTTTCATCATTTCCCTGCTCAAGGAGTTATAATGACTCCCTATCACCTTTTGGCTCTAATAAAAAATTCCCTGTCTTCATTATTTGACACCATCCTAGCTGCTAAAATTTATGTTTTAGTACTACTGTCCAGCAAACTCGACTCTGCTCCTGTCCTCTGCCTAACACTGTCACAAAAACACCCACATACATTCATTTCTTGCTTTACTCATTCATTATTTCTGAAAATACCAATTGCTTGTCAGATACTGCTCTAGGTACTCGGGGGAAAATGAAAATGAATCAGTCCCTGTCGTAAGCAACTCACCATCTAGTGGGAGGAGACAGATGAGCAAACAGGGCTTTTAAGGAAGAGTGTGTAACAGAATTCTGCATGAGGTGCTGAGGGAGGATGAGGAGGTGAAAACCTCACAGAAGAAGGGAATCTTGCCAGAAGTTGATTAGACACTCACCTGGGGTGGGTGGGGGGGCAGCACTGGAGCAGCTGTGTGCACAGCTCACAGAGACATAGCGGAGTGTGACTCCATTGGGATGCTGGGAGCTGGTGGCACAGAATACGAGCAAAATCCAGGAGCTAGATTATCATGGACCTTGACTCATATACCAAGGAGTTTCTTCTTTATCTTTTATGACAGGGAAATCCACCTGGAACTTCAAGCACAGATATGAAAAGATAGGGGTCTTAGAATGATCTGGAGAGCAGTTTGGAGGATTTGAGCAAGCTATGCAGACAGGCCAGAGTGTTTGACCATTCCTGTTAAAGGGGAGAAGGTATGAGGGCATCTTAAAAGCGACTTCCTCTAGGTTTCCCGCCCTGATGAACCTCTGTGTTTCAGTGCAGACAGGTAAAGCTGCAGTGACAGGCAGCCTCTAGATCTCAGGAGCATAATGGACTTTTATTTTTTACTGCAGGTAAAGGTTGGCCATGATAATAGCCTCATGAGACCCCTTCCTCCCTGTGGCTGTGCTCTCTCCACACAGGTCTTGATCCGGAGGCCTGCACCTCTGCCTAGCTACTAGACTGTGGGAGTATGACGCTCTCTTGTACTCAGATGGAGAAGAAAGTGGATGTGGGTGAATTCTGGAAACTCTACCGTGCCATAATCTATTGTCTTTTTTTTTGGTTCTTTTATTTCCTCAGGAGTTTTATTATCTGAATCACTATTTAGTTAGGCATGTCTTTAGAATTACCATCCAGCTATTTACCTAGCTACTTGAAGCTGCTAAGTTCTCAAGTGGCTTTTCACTTTCTAAGTCCCTCCCAGACTTTACCATGGAAGGACAAGTCAGTTGAATTGAATTTGGCAGGTTTGGCTTTTTTTTTTTCTCCAGACTTAGGTGCTCTTTTACACACATTGAGGAATCATCTGATTTCTTTTTCTTTTAGTTTGCAATTTCATGTCCATCTGATGATCAAAATTTGACTTGAACTGAAATGAATCAATAGAGGTTGGGCTGTTTTACTGTACAGCCTTTAATGTCATTTTGTCTGTGAGACCCTCATTTCTTATCCTGGCCTAGCAAAAATTGCACAACATTTACCCTGAATGTAACATTGCCTTGGCACTTTTTAAAGGTGAATCTGAAAGTTTAAGGGCATCAAAATGTGCCATTCTCTCCTCAGCAGCCAGTTGGCAAGATTCAATGCAAACCGAATCAGTTGCCATCCCCTGTTGAAAATAAGCACACAAAGATCTCTCTTAAAAAAGGAATATTGCAAAATGAATTCTTATACTGTCGAAGGTGAGGTCGAGACCCATGCAACACTTTCTCTGAAACACAGTTTGCTTACCAGACTGAACAGTTCATCCTTTCTTGGTCAATTTCTTTGACTTTTTCTTTTCTACTAAGCCCGACTTTTAAAATAAGTGAGAGTTAGTGAAGCAAACCCCCCTCAGATTAGTTCCCTATAGCATAAGACAGAATAAGTGAGTATATCTGAAGCTTTTAAACATAATCCATAGAAAGTGGGCATGACAATAATTATTTCTGGCCCAATACAAAAAGCTAACAGGTCAATTCACTCTTTCTCAAGGACCAATTCTACCAAAAACATTTTCTGCACTGCAAAAAGAGAGATTGTTCAGTAGTAACAAGGCTAGCTGTTTATCTGTCATCCAGCGAAGTTGAAACACTTATATTATACTAGCACACCTCAGGGGGTTACATGCTGGCTTCCACTTCTGCCTGAGAATTCCCTACTATGAAATGTGTGTCTAGTCTTGCTTCCTTTTTTACATTGAATTTGCATTTTAACGCTTTTCATTCTTCATAGCTAAGAGGGAACCTTCTTTTCTTTAGTTTTTCTACCTGGGGATTGATGTGGGTGAAAACTGGGCCATATAAGTGCAGACAGAGTTAAGATGCAGAGAAGGGATTTAAGTGAAAGTTCAAGGAAAATGAGCAGGGTTAGGAATTCAACTCCCCCTCTTAGATATTTTTTTCTGTGCTGTACCTTGTTTCTACCTTGTTATTCCATTTTTCCTAAAATTTGATTTTTTTCTTTCCCACCGCTCTTCCATTTTTCTACTTTTTGGTTCTCCTGGGCACCTTTACTTTTAAGACACATTTCCTTTTCTACATATACCCCCAACTGGGTCATTATTAGAGTTGTTTGAGCACACAAATCTCTCACAGAAATTGTGATGCAAGTGCAAAATGGTCATAACTTACAATAACTAGCATCTTCCCTGTGGCCTCCTTGGCTGCCTGGCTTTGACACATTGCCTCTGTCATCCTTCAGCACCACCCTACTTCGTCAGTTTGCATGAGGTTGTGTAAGGAAAGCTGGGTTCCTAGCTGTCTTAGTCCCATCGCCTATGCTCTTCAGGGACAATCTTGGGGCAAATGCATACTTTGTGTCGTTGACTCATAAATGTTAAACCCAGAGGAATCCTCAAGGGACCATCTGTTGTCACCTGGGCTTTCTGATGAGTCGCTCAAATTCCATTGTGACTACATGCACAACGTCTGTTGCCACCCATCACTTTAAATTGTCCATATTAGTTCTGAGTCAGCTGCTCAATGTGATTTGGAAGCAATGCAAAGAGAAAGAAATTTCTCCTGTGTTACCATTGCTGCAACCTGACAACTTCTCTTGCTGACTCCATTAGTAATAGAAGTGCAGTTTGTAGCCCAGGTGTCCCCCCGCCCTCCTGGCACCGTGGGCACCTACTCCATAATTCCAGGAAGACTCAAAACCATTGACCTTAGTGGGGTAGCGGAGAGAGCTCCTGAGCTCAGCTTGATATAGATGCTAAAGGTGTTCAGCAGTTGCAAAGTCACAGCTGTGTTACCTGTTTTGCACTAATTAGGAGTTACCGATGAATCTGCTTGACAATTAAGGACAGAGTGAACTTTAAGGCAGATCGGTACCATGGGACAGTAAATAGTTCTCAGGCAAGCAAAATGGAAATTTGCACCGAGTACCATGTTTTACCGAGACTATAAAATATCTTTAAGAATGTGGATTCAAATGTATACATAAAAGTCTAAAGTAGTTTTTCTGCAGCTTGAAAGGATCTCTCTCGGGGACTAACACTGCTTCAAATGCTTGCTAGTGCAAGTAGTGGTGTGTGTGCTGTATTACCCTCCAGATGCATAATTATTTCAACACTCATGTTAACCATTTCTTGGATTTCAGTCACCTGTTTTTTTTTCAGTACAATGTCACGGCCATAACAGCTTAGCCATGCAATGGCTATTTAGAATATGAAGGTACAAAAAGGTTGCATTTCTCTTAAAGGTCATACTTGATGAGCCATTTTTTAAGATAAAACTACCCCAGGTTAAGTTTTCTGCTCTTCCTTGCTTTCCCCCACTAACTAATCTCTGCACACATGCAGCTAAACCATTCATATGAATTTAGGTTATGCAGGCCCTTAAATCATGTTCTTTTGGTGGGTGGTAAAAGTACCCAAAGGGAGATTTATCAGGGCTCTGGTCTTTAAGGGCCGATGCTAAGTTTCAGGCAAGGCAGATTGCCTTGTCACCATCCAGAATCTGAGACAGGGACAGCAGCCTATGTGTGACTTATAGCTGGGATTTCAGGAAGATGAGCAGAAAGTTCAAAAAAAGCCTGCATGCCATGAGGTGTTGTTGAAAACTGTAAATATAATTAAGCCAGGTGGATTCCATGACAACAAAGAGGATTAGGGCCTGGGTGGATCTGGTAGACCATTGAGACCTGTGCAAATAGATGTCATTTATTTATATCCCTCTCCCCAGGGGAAAAAAAATAACAACAACCTAGTTTGATGTCTAAATGAAGTAATCTCTAGAAAGAAAAGGGAGATTATATTTGTTAAACTGTATAAAAAAATCAGAAGATAATATGGCTTTGTTCACAGTATTACATAAAGAAGATTAAAGACGAGGAACAAGCTGCTTAAACACTGTAAACTAATTAGTTCTACGAATTGTTTTCCCGAGGTTCATGAGATATGAAACATTGGCATCAGTGCGTGAAATACACTCTGCCTCAGTGCTCTTTTCAATTTATTTTTCTGTTAGTGTCATATGTATATAAAAAAAGAGCAGCCAAAGAGAAAGAGGTTACAGAGGGAGACCAAAGCCTGTCAGATGATTGAGGCTGACATTTTGTCATCTTAAGCCTGGCTGGGGAGGGTCCTCCCCTAATACCCTATATAAATACCAGCTTCATTTTCTGCCATCACAGGCTACATTGTGCAAATGATGTCATGACAGGGCCCAGAGGAATTCCTGCTGTTGCTGTGAGCGCCCTGGCTGTTCCCTGCACGCCAGGCCATGTCCAGAGGATGCAGTCTTCGTTTGTTTGCCAGGGAACTGGGTCTTCCCTGCGAGGAGGTGAGGAGGACCCAGAGGTGAGGCAGGCTGGGGCCTGCCAGCATCAACTTCTCATTCCCTTGTTGCAACAGGAGATTGGCCTGTTTGCTTGTGTCCTAAATGAATTTTTCTAAGTGGATCAGGATCGGTTATTAGACCCTAAATTATAGAAAAAGTATATCTACTTAATTTAAACCAAAGCCTTTTTGTTTGTTTCCTCTAGCACATTGCTCTTTTTCAGAAATTTAACTTAGAAATATAGAATTAGGGAAATGGATAAACCTGCTATATTGTGGCTATGTGGTAATCCTGACTCTCCACCTCTTACCGGCTTCTCTTCCTGTAAAGACAACATCCTCACCGTAAGCATTCCCAGGTCTCCTGCTAAGAATGTAATCACTCCTTTTTCCGTATTTTCAGAGACTGAGGCATAAAACTATGCATCAAAATACTATCCTCTTCTTATTTTAACCATCAAATTTCTTGCTTTTGTCTCTTGTGGGATCCTGGCTGGGCCTGTAGAGAGGTGGTCTCATTAGTAAGTGACCTTGCTTATTATCAGCCATTCATCTCATGCTTAGTGGAGCCAGACTACCCCGGCCCCACCCTCTCACATTCAGCGTCAGCCTTGTCTTCCTATCTCTTGAGTTTCATAAGAAACACCTCCCACTTCCTGAATCCATGAGAACCATGGGCTTTCCTTCTTTACAGATGGACACTGGATTCAGAGATCAGTGACTCTCAAGTCTTCCTTCCTGCTCACCCATCCTGGGAGGTTGGATTCCCCACTTCTGTCAGTTCTCTCACTCAGCTTCTCTGCCTTACCAGGTCCTGTGCAAGCTGCCATCTGCCTCTCCTGGACCCCTCACTCCAGCAGTCTCCTAATAGCTTTCCCTGGGTTCTGTTCTCTCCCCACTTTGCTATAGAAATTACTGCTCCCACTCGGAAATCTGAATATATTAGAAAAACAGAAGATCATTTTGTCCTAACAAAATGAAGACTGTTTAGGATTAGTAGCATAGAAAACTTTCAATCTGGCCCTGTTTAAATATCTATCTCACCCCTCTCTCCAGTCAAGCCCAGCAACTTGTTTCTGCTTAAATTGTGACTTCTTCTGAGAAAACCCCAGGTGAAGGCCCATCTATGGTTTTGCTTGCCTTTTCTGCACTTATTGAAGGCACCAGGAATCATATAACTGCTTCACATAACTCACGCTCTCACTAGAACTTTGGACCATGGAGTTGTGCCCAGGACAATGCTTTACATCTGTCTGGTGTATTACAACTTTAAAAATTAAATTATTATACTCAACCGACTATTATAATTAATATTTGGTAGTTGGCATTGGTTAGTCCCTGTCTCTAAACTTCAGAGCAGAGAGCATCTCTGGTATATCTCTGTGACCTTTCATAGGGCAAGAATTAGGTTCACATAAATTGCAATTGAATTTACTTTGAAATAAAAAAAAAATGCGGATAATTCTAGCCATGTGTTGATTTATGGAAAAGAGTCTTCAATTTGAGCATTAGTGTATATTTCATTAAGCAGTCCTATCAAAGTAGTAATGTGTTGGCTTTCCCAACTAAAACCTTGTATTATGAAGCATTATTTGTATGACACTTTGGACCTGGGGAATATATATTATTCTGTATTTTCTAATGATTTTTGAAAAGTGGACATAAGTAGGTACTTGTGGGTTTCAGATAACACATGGAGTTAAACTAGTACTATTTCATCCTAATTTTGGTATTTTTAACATTTTCAGTAATAAAGTATTTTCAGATTACAAGTATTATACTCTGGAAACCTTGTTCCCTTTCTCTTGGTTATCAAAATATACATCTATGCATTTTCTCCCGTTACTTTAAGAGATGTAGCAAATTAAGAATGTGGTGCAGAGTCAGGACCTGGACACAGTGCAGGTTTCCTGATCCAGCAGACCGGGTAAAGGAGGAGGCAGAGTCCTTAGTGGCTTTTTGCAGGTCTTTTTATTGGGATTTACCCGGTACACAGGTAAGGGTGCTGGGGGGTCGGGAGGCTGGCAGTCCTCCCAGCCCCCAGCAGATCTTCACTTCTATCTGGGCTCTCCGGCGTTCTCTGCTTCTCTCTCGGCTTCTGCTACTTCCTTCTCGGCTTCTCTTTCGGCTTCTGCTGGCGTCCCGTGACGCCGCCCTTAAAAGCCCAGTCTCAGCCCAGGTGAATCCCACCTACATCTGCCCACACCCTACTCCAGGTGCCCGCCATCAGGCATGCATTCAGGACCGCAAGGATCCATCACCTATCCTGATGGCGGGAGGGCAGAAAAGCCTGGTATTTTCTTTACCCTACATGTGGTTTCTGGAGTGTCTCAGTTTCTTTAACTGTATAATGGAGCTAATGCTGATCCTACTTCAAGATGCTGTGTAGATTTGAGTTTCTTGCCTGTAAAGTCCTTAGCAGAGTGCTTGGTACACACTCAATACAGGTTAGGAATCTTATTCTTTTAATTGGGGTTTTTGTCTAAAGGGATTTTAGGGTGGGGAAAACCTCTGAAGAAAAGTGTGGTTATTTCGGGTGCTTTCCGGAGGATGAGCAACGATGGCAGTGAGAGACTCCCAGAAAACCTGTATCTACCGTAACCTTAAAATCCCCTGGTAATAGCAAATCACTTTCTGTCCTGAATAAGAATAGCTGTAATTTAGTGGTTTTTTTTAAAATATGTTTTCATTTATTGAGGTCAGTGCATTTGTGGGGAACAATTGTAACCTGACAAGAAAATCAAGGGTAGCCTGGGCACTGCTCAATTATTACCCTGATCAGATTTTAATTAGCACCAGCTGTAGAAGGAAGTGCTATTTTTATTATCCATTAGCATGCACTTGCTTATATATTTACCCTGGGGCTAAAGGTGTTTTATTAATTATTTTTGTTGGCAACCAAGATAATAGTTTTGACTTCTGAATTGAAAGTTGCCAACCTGTTTAAACGCTAATAACCATCATAGAAAATGAGCAGGGCTGTTTACTAAGCAGGAACAAATATCCACGAATTAGAGCTATCCATGGTTAAGATGAGGTCATACACCTTAGCTTTTATTCATGACAATATTCCAGACCCCATCATGCTCATATTTTTTTAATCCAAGTTAAAACTAGTTTCTTGAATTTGAGGCCTATTATTTTTTTTTCTTGGCGTTATTGAGTATAATTGACAAATATAATTGTAAGATATTTAAAGTGTACAATGTGATGATTTAATTTGAGGTCATTTAATTGATATGAACTGTCAACAAGTATTTGCATCTCTTTTAGTGTAGAATACCTTTATGATAGAAAGGTTAGCATTGCTTAATCATTTGCTTTTGGAGCAGACTTTTGGAGAAGTATAGAAACTTCTCTGAAAAAAATGAAAGTTTCATTTTATAAAGCAGCCTAATGAAGTATGAAGCAATGTAATGACAACAGTAAATGGGAGCATGAAAAATTCAATCCTTTTACAAAAATAATTAGATACTAAGGAACTTCTGTGTGTTTCGGAACTAAACTCAGGTGACCCTGTCTTATTTATTAAGACCGATGAGCTCTGTTTGTTATGTTTATTCCTTTGCTCCTTCCACTTTTTGGCTTTTTTTTTTAATGCTGTCTAGAAGTTTGCAACTTTCATGCTATATATTTTTTTCTGTCTGACTTTTATGACTTCCCCCATAAAATGTATTGGCTGTCTGAGTCTCACAAATCCTAAACTACTTAATGGCTGTGGCTGCATCCGATGTGCTATTCTGTGTGTTTGTGTGTTTTTTCCCAGACATCTGTGTAGATCTCTTCTGAAATTTACAAAACCTTTGTAACTAATCCCATAGGTTGACCTGAGCAGGGGCAGTGTTTGTTGCTGCTAATTACACAGTGCAAACCTTTGGGAAATAGGCTCTTTGTTAATGATGAATTTGAGCACGCAACTAAACATTCCTGAATAATGCTGAGAATATTACTCGCCTGGGTCTTTATGCCTGTCGATCCCCTGCCTGCTTCTCTTTCTTCATAGATGTCTGGCCTTAGTACTTGATGTGCCTATTAATTGCTGGATGAGGAAGAGAAGCAAGGAGCTTTCTTTGGTAACAGGGTGTAACACAAACAGCTGTGAGATGAGGCACATGTGGATTATTAGGTATGACATAATGAGTACTATTTCTATTAAGGCATTATATATCTGTCAGGGCGTTTTTGTCAGACTTTTTTTCCTTCCTAGGGCTTTTGCAACCTGCTCCTGTATTGAAGTGGTTATCATAAAAATAGCCAGAATTCCCACTGCTACTAATCAGTTATTCAACTTCTAAATATCAGCCTCTGAGTGATAGCTTGTTAGAGTGAGTTTCGAAACCAAGGGAACTCTCTTTAGAGTAGGTATGTATTTGATTTAGGGTGTATTGATTTGCATAATTTTGCAGATGAAGAGCTACATAATTAAAAATCTGGAAACATTACTCTTACCTAACTTTTATTTTTTTAATTTTATTTTTATATTCCCCATACAATTGCAAGCCCCTTATTTTGACCCCAACCCCTCCTTTCCCCACTTCCCCCGCCCCCATAGTATGTCTCTGGTTCATGGTTGTTTGTTGATTTTGATTTTTTTCTTTCTTATAGTTATTCTTTTTCCTGATCCCTTATTTAGGTTTTCTGGATTCCTGCTATGAGACCATCCGGTATTTTTCTTTTTCTTTCTGGCTTATTTCACTGAGCATGATCCCTTACCTAACTTTTAAAAAGTGGTTTATATACTGTGGCCAAGATTAGTCATATAAGTACCAACCTGTCAAAAAGAACAGTATAGATGGAAACTAATCAAGAGACTACATAGCCACATTTGAGAAAACTTTCTCTGTTAGCTTGGTTATTACCCAAAGAAAGTAGGATCATGTAGAGAAAATATAAAGATTTATAATGCCTGTTACCAAAAGACACCAAAACAACAACAACAAAGGCGTGTAATAAATATAATTGTCTGAGATTCTCTGAGAACTGCAAATGAAGGTCATCAGCAGCCAATAATATCTCATAGAAAAAGACCCTTTTCCAACACGCCCTTCCTGCTCTTTTATAGTTGCAGGTGCAACTTCAGGTCTAGAAGTGCACCTGTGAACTGTATAGAACGATACGGATTTCTCCAGATGATTCTCTATTGATTGCTTAGATCAAGAGATTATGCATTATTTAGTCTATTTTGGAAGAAGAAAAAGCCTTAAGATGGTACTCAGATATCTATACTTTAAAATTTAGTACTCTATTTAGTATATCCTATATATACATTGATCTAGTCATTAAATTTCCTCTCAAATTCTTCTCCAGAAAAACTTTTTCATCCTAGAGAGTGTAATTCTTCATTATTGTGGTAAAGACCACGTAACATAAAATTTACCATCTTAACCATCCTCTCATTTACCATGAAAAAATTTCCAAAACATACTGTTTATCATGTTAAATGCTTGTCATTTCTTCACAGACTGGTATTTTCCCTTTAACAATTTAGTTGTTCCCTTTGCTTTTGTCTTCAACTATTCTCTTGCAAAGAGTTTAATGGGTAACATATTTTATGATCATTTAAATTATTGATGTAACTGATAAACCTCTTAAAACTGTGTGGTGCATTACTGCTTTTGTTTCTGCCACTGGGAAGCTTAGTTAAGATTTTGTGTTCAGCCAGATATCTCTCTCCTGCTCTCTGCCCAGAGCCCAGCAGCACTGGGTGCATCTCCTGCCTGCTCAGTGGTACAGGTGCGTAGGCACCCAATCCGCAGAAGTGTGGCTTGAACCTCTAATAGAAAGAGTTTCTCCATATCATTGGTTTCCCATCCTCTGTATAGGTCGACTTTTTTGGCTTTAAACTGGTTTCATTGGGTTTGATTTTATTTGTGAACCCCATCAAATCATTTTGAGAGGAAGTCACCATATAAGAATAAATATAAAAGGAATAGACCTCTGTTGGACATAATAAAATCGTGTGCAGGTGTGTGCGTATTTGTGTGTGAAAAATAAACATTTAAAGTCAGCTAAATGGACTGAAAATAAAGCCTTTCTTTAGGGAATTAGAGTCAAAGAATTTTGACATATAAATTCTAAAAATTGGGCTTGTTGGAAAGGTAATAAAGTAATCCTTTCCCTCCCCCTCAGATATTCTCATTGAACTGGTCATTTTCATTTGTTGTATAGTTAATTAAATCAGAGGAGAGAAACAACAGGTATAGAAGGGTCTGTTTTGAAACTCCAAACAAGCCAGTTGATAGCTTTGTTTATCAGTAAAACTTCACTGGATCCCAGCTTCATGCAGGAGTTATGAAAATAGAGACTTGAAAGATTTATATATTTCCAGTCTAAGTATTATGTACTCTGTTTTGCTCTCAAGAGTGTAGTTCTTTAAAAAAAAAAAACAAAAAAAACTCTCAACCCACCCTGGTATCATCCATTTCATGTTTTATTGATTTTCAAACTCTTACAATTTCAGACAGGTGCCATGCTGTGAAAAACATGAACACAGTTTGAAATTCACTTTTGTAAAATATTTCAATATTAGACATTTTCAAGGGCTCTAGGAAGTGTTGATATTAATTAACAACATCCCATGCTCTAGAAACAATTCAGCCTGGATATTTGGAGACTAAAGTAGTGTAATTGCAGGTGGAACAATCCAGAGGGCTTTCTCACTTCGGGGTGGTATAAGTGGAATATCTCATGAGAAATACACAGTGCAGTTGTGCATACTCTAGACAAATCTATTTCAATATGTGTCACACAAGGTTATATGTTGTTGACATAGTCCTTGAGCAGCCCACAAAAATATAGTAGCTTTTCATGTTTGCTCCTCTTATAGCAATGCAGTAGATTAAAATAGCTTCTGAAGCACTTTGAAATATGCTGCTGAAAGCCTTAGAATTTCTTGACATTTCTTTCCCAGTATCCTCATCCCAAATCTTTTGACATGGACAGGCGTGACATTTTGTTTCTCTTGAGTTTCTTGGAAAGTTCATGTAGACCACCATTTTCCACCAAAACCCTTCCATAGTTTCCTGTGCTAAATTTTCCTAAGGCATCAGTGAACACCACAAACCATCTGCCATTTCACACTCCAGTAGCTGAGGTCAGTGATACTGATAGCTGGGTAAGTGTGAAGTGTGTGAAATGATCCACCACCTCACAGGAGTGAGGTGAGGCTGCACCAGTGCCTATTGAAAAGATCCTGTTTGTTAATTCACAAAGACAAATGAATTATTAACATTTTAATGCTGTATAACTTACAGGGAGAAACAATGGATTATTTCTTCACCCTGCTACTCGGACACCTTTGTTCCATTTGGAAGGTGTTACAAATGCCATGGGTAGTAGCTTAAGGATACATCTTTTCACAGGGAATTAGTTGACTTCCCAGTCAGGTAAACATCTTAGCCCCGAAGTTTATTCAGTTAGGTACAGTCAGAGAGTAGAAGCAGGAAGTAACCTCAAATTACACCATTACTATCTTAATAGTGGGGCAGAATCTATTCTAATTGACAGTGATTTTTTTTTTGTGGAAATTGAATAACCTTTGAACAGTGGTAGCCTGGATGGTTATGAGTTACCGCAATTTGTCCTTTGGCTTAGAATGGCCTTGTACAGTCCTGCATCTACATTGTCTTGGGTCCTCATGATTTTCCTTGCTTCCTCCAGTGTCTAGGTCAGCCTGCTTCGTCCTGGTGTTAGGGGGAAAAGGATGTCCTAAAGCTAATTCCATACAGGCTTTGTGGACTCCACCCCCACTCCAGACCAAAGCCAAAAGACACTGGGAACTCCAAATCCCATCACCACCAAAGGGAAGGTGGCTGGGACCTGAGGGTGGGGTTAAGCAGCTAAGTTGGTATAAAGGCAGACACATGGGCTTTGGAGGGGTCCCCCATTTTGGCTCTCCACCAGCTAGCAGCGTCCGGCCAGCTCTGAGAGTGACTTTGGGTTTCCAGGTCGGCGGATCGGGTAGGATGCATTAAAGACTTTATTTCCCTGTTTTCTCCCTGAGTTGTACATTTTCCTTATTTACTTTTCCCTTGTAAATAAACCTTTTATTAACCTTTTTTGTGTGTCTGTAGTGGAGTATTAATAAGGACCCACAGCCAGGCAACCCGTTCAATATCGGGGCTGTCCTATAACACTGGTACTGTCACTGGTCTTTCCTCTATCTTCAGAATGAGTGATTCTTAGCTAGAGCGTGGTGTCCTTAAGGCGGTCATTTTCATTCCAAAACAGACTCAATAAGATTGAAGTTGTGTTCCCTGTACTAGCCAATATTTGACACCAGCAGGCCTGACATCTTATAAAGTTGGGGGCATATAGATACGCTCTCCATGTGTTAACACCATCCCTGGATGCTGTAGGTGGGAGAATTGCAATTGATCCATTGCTCATTGCCAGTGCAGCGATGCATGGTTGCATAATACCTCCCTGTTTTGAATTAGTCATGCTTGGAGGAAAACTCAACAAGGGTTTCTGATCCTCTGGGAAATTTTTACATTCAAAAATGGAATTCAGACTGTCTGAAATCCTTGAAAACTCTATCCTGGCTGTTCTGTGCTGATGAATATTTCTTAAAGTAGAAGACAATCTGTAAAATATTATTGATTACATGGCAAACCCAGAGAAATGACTAAGACAGAGGTTCTTTTGCAGGGAATGCTAACTTCCATAGCTGCTGCGGTCAGGCAGATACCTAGGCGAAAGAGTCAGGCCTGTGGACCAGCTGGGAAAGTAAGGACCCTGTTGAAAGAGATGACTGCTCGTTCGTTCTAGGAATATTTCCTTGTGTGAAGAATATGGAGTCAGTGATGCCAGATCTTCAGATGTTTCAAGAGAAAGCCAAAGTCTAGTCTTCATATGAAATCTCTGGGTTTCTAAATATTGGTTTTGATTATGCTGGAACATTGTGACGGCCAAAACTTACACAGTTGGTGTTAAAACTGGTCCACAGGTTACCAGTTTACAATCTCTTTTATGGAGATCAATGTCTAAACCACAACAGTGGTGTGTTAACTATGTGGATGTTAAAGTTGAATGACTGTTCCGTTGTTAATGAATGAGAACATTGAATCATAACATGTCCTGGAGCTGGAAGTATGTGTCATGTCATGGCATACACTGCATACCAACCATAGCTCACTCAGCTAACCCTGTTTCCAGATGTATTAAGCTTTGAAATTGGTTCCATCATAGCCACGATTCTTGACTTTGGACATAATTCCATCAACCACTCCAGTGAGCTGTAGTTAACATTACACAAGACAGCGTCCCTAGTAATAACCTGGAGAAAACAGCTGTTTCACAGGTGAAGACACCTAGATTTTGTGTGTGTGTGTGTGTGTGTGTGTGTGTATGTGTGTAAAGAACAATCAATGGAATGTAGTGGAATTCATAAGAAACTGGCTGCTATCATTTTTTTTTTTTAATTTTAAGAATATCAACAAAGAGGATGAATAGAAGATATACTTTAAAAACTCCGACTCCACTAACTTCCGTAGAGCCAGATTGCTGAAAACCAAGCCAGAAATGCAACATTTGGGAATGATGTGGCTTCCTTGAGCCAAGATTTGAGTTGCATAGAGTGTAAGTTCCAGAGGCAAAGTTTCAAAGTGTCAGCTATACAAAGACGACAAACTTTAAACACAGCATGTCCCTGAGCTAGATCTCCATCAGTAACAGCATCTTGAAAGAGGGCAGAGTTGTTTGCAGAAAAACAGTGGTTGGAGTCTCTGAAATGAGGGCCAGCAACCCCCAGAGGTAATGCAAAGGTGAATGAAGGGTTCAAGCAGGTGCTGGGGGTGGAGCAGAGGGTGCTCCATTTACAGTGTTGAGATTCCTGCAGGAGCTAAGAATATCAAAGGTTTGCTCTGCTATCCTTCAACCTTTTCATCAGCTCACATTTGCATCCCTAGGTCCTACCAGCTTTATTTAAGCAGTGAGTCCGCTCAGATGACCGAGCAGGCTCACATTACTGATTGCTATCTGTTTGTCATTCTAGCCTTCTTACCTCCCACATGAGTTGTACCTTTTTGGTGCAAATAAGCTGCTAGGGCTAGCCTGGCTTGATCTCTGTGCTGCAGATGTCTCTAATTAACTTGATTGAGACTGGTTCAGGGGCTCCTATTGCATGGTCTGACAAGTCTCCCTGTCCTGGGAGGCACCTGATGCATGCTGCTTGCTAATGTCCTTTGGACAGTTTATTAACGACTAAAGCAATCAAGTGCCTGTGCTTTTCATATGAAAGCTGTGGAGTGATGGTTGCTAATGGGCAATGAGCAATGTAAGAATTATTTCATGTTCTCCTTTATGCTGTGAGGAGAAAATTTGAAGAAACCTTTACTAACTTCTCATGTTTTAACACCCAGAATACTTCATTTTTTATCATTAGTAGTACTCTTAACATGATTATTGTAGTAGCTAAAGGAAACATGGTCTAGGGCATTTTAAAATAGACCCTTAGTGCCTACCTTGGTGGATTAGGAGTTAAAGACACAGTACTATCAAGCTGTCACCAGCCACTGTAGCACGTTCTATCTCCAGCCAGGGAGATGACCCACATGGTGCAGCAGACCTCTCCTGTCTCTCCCACTGCTCCCCTGAGCAGTGTATTTCAGTAGATCTGCCTGTTCTACTCCCCACTCTGTCTCTAGTGAATACTTTTACATTCTTCCCTCACATCTCTGGCCTACACCCCAGTCTTACATGTTTAAATAAATAAATCTTTAAAAAAAAAAAAAAACAGACCCTTAAATGTGTCCATTGTGAGAAGATGATAAAACCCATAGTAAAACAAATGTTTGGACACTGGCTTGACTAGTTCTGAGATCTGCAGGATGCCCAATTACTGTAGGTAAAACAAGCCCCGAACACTGGAAAGATTGAATTTGTTTCTATTTCCCTCAATTCTACATTTTTTTAAAGATTTATTTTATTTTTACAAGAGCTGGGGTACAGGCCAGATGCACAGGAGGGCGAGAGGATTCACCAGAGTGAGGAACAGAACAGGCAGACTGACGAAATACACTGCTGAGGGGCGAGACGGGGAGGTCTGTCGCGCCATGTGGGACCCTCACCGGCCGGCTGGCCAAGATCGAACCCGCACTGCAGAGGCTGCGGACATCTTCACAGTGCGGCGCTCAACTGCCTGTGCCACCAGGAGGCCCCATTAATTTTTCTTTTTCTGAAGCAATAAATTATTCAGTTACATTTTACATTGTGTTTGTGGTTTGCGTATGTGTATATGTTTCCTGTGACGAATTACAGCTTTTCTACAATTTCTATAACTTCTGCTGTTGTTCTAGACTCAGGGCTGTATATTTTGTTTCTCTGCAAGGATATCTGGTTGTGGTTATTTACAAAATATCCTGATGCTGAAGTCACTTATTAAATGGTGAAAGAAATAATAGAGAAACCTTCAACTTACCTGTAAGCACTACGACATAGGTAATGTTACTAACTTTCTCATTTCCTATGGATATAATATCAGACTGAAGGAAATACTAAATGCTTTGACTTTTAAATTCTCTTTTAATTGGTCACCATTCATGTGAAGCGATTTCTAAATATACTCCTTTGGCACCTCTTGGTAGAAGGCATTGGTCATGAATCACTAGAACCGGTGGGCTAGCATCACTAAGCAACAAGACCTTGCATTACCCATAATTTGTAAGTGTACTAACCTATTAGTAGAAGTACTCCTTTATCAGCTATACAGACTGCATTATTCAGTGGGAAGATTAATATTTCTATACTCAACTGACCAACATGAATTTGAAGACTATATGCTCTAAAATGAAGGATAAAAAGAAGACAGTGACGTGGGCTTTATTGATAGTGAGAAATATAAAATGCAATTGGGACTGTGCCCCAGATTTAGAAAAAATAAACTCTATAAGCACATTCTTCACATGCAATAGTATTCTCAGGGCTGTAGGTTTACAGAAAGAGAAGCGTTCTTAGTAGGTGATGAAGGTGATGAAAGCTTTATAAGAAGAGCTTAAACACTGAAAATAAAGAAAAACCCAGAAGAGGAAAGTGGGCCTGGGAGGCACAGAGAGAAGTCACAGAGGCCGGAAAGTGGGGCCCAGTAGATGAGAGACCCCCTAGACAGGGAATTGAGGTTGGATAGGTTTATAGTGCCAAGACAGAGGACATGAAGAATGAAGCACAAATTTGATTCTCTTAAAGAGTTGTTTAAGTTCTTACTTTTGGAAGGCCTGGTGACTTTGAAGAGAAAAAGGAAGGAGGGAGATGAAGTAGGGGATGATGATGCCAATAAGCCACATTTGGCAACCAGTCTGCGTGTTGCAATAGTTTCTGAGAGCTCTGAGCAGGATATCAAGGAAATAAATCACTGGAATTTGTTAACAGATGGGCTTGTGATGAAGGAAAGAAACAAAAAAAAACCACCTTTATCCTGATTTCATTTTGTCATTCTCCTGGTTATGTCCATCAGAGAGTAGGGAATAATGAGATGAAATTACTAAAAGTTTATTTCATCCATTATTAGCATGGCTAAGCTTTGATAAGTGGAAGAGAAGATTTATGGATTGCTGAAGGACAGCTAAAGTCAAGGGTTGATATGGAATTTAGAGATACATTTTCCTTCTTTTTTTTTTAAAGATTTATTTTATTTATACAAGAGCTGGGGTACAGGCCAGAGGTGTGGGAGGGTGAGAGGATTCACCAGAGACAGAGAGGGGTGCAGAACAGGCAGACGGACCGAAGACACTGCTGAGGGGAGCAGTGGGAGAGATAGGGGAGGTCTGCTGTGCCATGTGGGTAGCTCCCTGGCTGGCTGGGAATCGAACCTGCACTGCAGAGGCTGTGGACAGCTTCACAGTGCTGCGCCTCAACCCGCTGCACCACCAGGGAGGCCCCTAATTTTTTTTTTTTAAAGATTTATTTATTTATTTATTTATACAAGCACTGGGTACAGTCAGAAGCGCTGGAGGGTAAGAGAATTCACCAGAGCCAGAGCGGGGAGCAGAACAGGCAGACTGACAAAATACACTGCTGAGGGGAGCAGTTGGTGGCAGGAGAGGTCTGTGCGCCACGTGGGACCCTCGCCGGTGGCCAGGGATCAAACCAGTGCTGCAGAGGCTGCAGGCAGCTTCGCAGCCCAGCGCTCAACTGCTGCGCCACCAGGGGAGGCCCAGAGGCCCCTAATTTAGAAATAAGTTTTCAACTTCATCTTTGCATCATTAGGAGAAAACATTAGCATTTGATTCTATGGACATCTCTGTTTCATCCTCCAATTTTAATCAAATAAGTGGCATTATCAGTTTATCTGTGGTTATATCACTTTCTCTGGTCAAGTCTCAGAACTGACATATGTGGTAATTAGAGATTATTCATTTCCGTGAATACTCTTCCTCACCCTTGAAGCCTGCTGTGGTGATTGGGTGTCATTTGCTTTTGTACCAGTGTGTAGGCTTAAAATAGCCTCTCTGGCCCTTCAGATGAGCCTTTTTCAGAACTGTCTGGCAGCCCCAGGTATAACAGGTTAGTGATCCCAGCACCCCCACTGCAGCCATTTTTCAGAAGCAAAAGTGGCAGCCTGACAGTACAGGTGTTGGCACTACTGGGATGTTCTTTACAGGGTACCTGCAGCTGTAGGTGCGCATCTGAGTTTCAGAGCCCTTCCTAATGAATTTTAGGCTGAGAATCTCATTCTCCTCGCGCTATCACTTGAGAATCAGAGTAATTATTTCCTATCGCCCTTTGTGGAATACAGTTATAATTGCATTACTGTTAACGGTGTTCGCATTAACACTTAATTGTTAATGTCCTCCTAATTTAGAGGAAATCATCACCTCTTCATATTTCATTGCCAGAAAGAGTTGTTAAACTCAAACAGAAGAATTTGAAGCATCCGATTGCAGAAATGAGGAAAGATGCTAGAATTCAGAGGCAGGGTTTGTGGACCGACTTCGTTCTGGTGTTTGTGTTTCTCTGTGTGTGTGTTTGCTTCTAAGGTACTATACATCTGCTTCATTTTGAGTTAAGCCTCAGCACACAGTCGTTCTCTGGAAAGAAACAGGGGTTCCTGTGTGATGTGGAAATGACTCTGGGGCTCAGGGTAGGATGAGGGCAGTAACTTTCTCTCATAGCTCACATCCTGTTTGAGTGTTGAAAGACACATTAACAAGAAAAGAAAGACGCCACTGTGGCAAGGTCAGCCAGACGGTAGTGGGCTACAGGCCTTGACTTTCAGATGATTGTTAACTTCTTCTTTTACAATATACTGAACTGCCTGTTGTTAACAACTGGGCAATTCCTTGGCTTAGCTCCGCAGCAGGAAACTGAAATATTTTGAGAAGTCTTTATTCAGGCTGGCGGGGGAAAAATTGTGAGAAAGAGGAAATACCAGAATTATATCAACCTTTGAATCTGTTAAGGGGAATATTGTTTGGCGAATTCATGGATATAGTTTGATATAAAAGTGGGATCGGTACCTCTGTGACTCTGGTCTGGAGAGAACTTTTTTAGGGAAAGAAAAGAAAAATGGACACTATGATGCTCGACCCAAGACCCTGTCTGGTTTAATATGATGTTGCTGCGTCTTGAAATTCTTAATGACTTTTTTAACAAGGGGCCTCACATTTTCATTTCGCTCTGGATGCTGCATGGCATGTGGTTGGTGTGGGTGAGGGCTCACTGGTGGTTGGAGCAGACTGTGGTTTGAATTTCACTTGTGCAGGGAGCTGCTGCCTTCTCCTCAGTCACTCATAAGTAATTAAATTCTTCACTCTTATCAACACAAACTGGTTTGACAACATTTCAGGCTTGTTCCTCTTTTAAAGTGTCATTTAGTTAAGCAGCTGTATTTCCTTAATGCTTACATGATGTTAAATAACCTGTTTGACCTAATTTTTTTCCTTTTATCTTTCAGCCGGGTATTTCTACACCCAATGGCAGGCTATAGATTCAGGTTGAAATATGAAGGATTAATTAATGAGTTTAGTTTCATACATTTTCAAAGAACTGGGAGAGCTGGGGGAATACCAAAAATGGTGAGATTTTAACACACGCATTCCCTGCGGTACATTCCGTAATTTCTAAGAATGCAATGATTTTGATCTGGAAGATTTCAAAAGCACCTTTTAAGGAAGGTCACCCGGCGCTGGTACAGTGTGGAATGGACCTTTAAATGATGCCTGCCAGCAGGGCTTGATATCTTATCAAGTTATGCACTGACAAGTGCTCCATTCATTTTATTTTGCTCCGTGACTCATTAGCTTTATTTCTCATAAACACCCTTCCCTTCTGAGTGTAATCTAAAAAAGTTTTATCATTAAAAGCAATTTTGTTTTTCCTGCCTAAGGGAGACTGTTTTCAACAAAATATGTTGCATTTTGACAATAAGAGTCTCGCCTATTTAAAGCTGTAATTTTTCTTTTATTGGGTGATAAAAGTTTCTTTCTGACTAAAAAAAGGACAGTCAAGATTTTTCCCTTTTAAAAAAACTGTGACTTCACATTTCACCCATGTTCTCCAGTACATCTTAAATAAATCTGCTTTTAAAAAACAAAGAAAGCTATATGGCTTTGTGTACTGTCAGTTCTATGAGATGTCGCTGGTGTTGACCATTAAATGAAGTGTAAACAGCTCCTGAAAACAACAATGAAATGCTGGGTTGCATTTGAAAATTTGGATTGAAGTGCTTTATTCCTGTAATACAATGTGATTATGAATTTACTACAGAAAACCAGAGGCCTGCTCTCGATGTCAGCATGTGTATGTTTGTTACCTTTACTGTTTTTTTTTTTTTTTTTTTTTAATCTTTTGTACAAAGGAAAAGCCCTTGGGCAGTGGGCCATGGGTTCTTTCCTGCTTCTGCCTGGGAAAGACAGCGTAATATCATTTCCATGCCCTGCCTCTGGGTCTGCTCTTGTCAGTGCTCAGGGCTGGCTTTTCCAATAGACTTTCATTCTTAGATTTTACTTCTGGGTCAGTAAAGACAGAAGATAAAACTGCCTTATAAAGAAGGCGGAGAGACAGGGCTTCTCAAACTGCTCATCCAAGTGCCACCTTCAAAAATTTTGCTATATGCACTAATCTCAGAATTTGCCTAATTTTTTAAAAATAGATTCTAATATTTTGTTACTTCAATTTGTTCATGGAAGCTTTATATCCTTCTCCTAAATATTCCTTTGCTGTGAAAAAATCACTTGCCCTAAGTAAACAGACAAGAATGTTCCAGAAGCCTACTCTTGCTTTGTTTTAAGTACATAGAGGTAAGTTAGAGAAGTGTTGACGGCCACGCGCGCTGGCTTCTGTGATATCCTCCTTGACTATTTGAATGAGAGTTGAGAAAGGAATAATTTTGTCTTTATATGGTTCGTTGTTTGTTAAAGCTCGTTGTTTGTTAAAGCTCGTATCCACAGATCACCTGTAGTTCTCAGAATACTAGGAGAGTAGTAGATGATTCACTTTTAAAATAAGCCTTAAGTGATGAGATTTGATGGATGCTGAGAGGGTTCCTCATTTGTCATGTTATCTCAAATTCCACCATTATAATCATTCCTTTAGATTTATATTTCGATTTTGTTCAGTAATTACCTATTTAAATGTAAATTACTCTGTAACCTCTTAGTAGTCTTCTAAAGATTGGTTTTCCTTATTGAGACTAAGATTCCACCAAAGGACACAGGCTGGAGGTTCAGGCTGGGGAAGAATAAAAGAAATACTCAAAACAAACAAACATACGCCTTTGCGATTACCTTAGGACTGTAAAATCTCGTCTGCCTTTTTGCTTTGCCTAGGATACCCTTCCTTCTCTTTCCCCCAGCTCCAGCTGCCACACTTTGTACATTCCTGAGCTCAAATGGGAGCACCGCTGTACCCTTCCCTGATAGCCCAACCCCAATTTTGAAGGCTCTGTGCATCTTGCTTGCAGAGCTCACCACGCTCATCTACATGATAGTCAGCTCTGAGCTCAGCATATCCTCCAGTAGATCAAGGGAGTGGTGTCTGGACAAGAGACCTGATTTCACTGACTGTGACAGAAGTAGGAGAGGCAAGTGTGTCAAAGTTGATTTTGCAAGAATACTCCATGCAATCCACCTGGGCGGATAGTGTTCGGTTCACTCAGAATTGCCCAGTGACATCAGCTGTGTTCCCATGTGTTTGAATCATTAAAAAAGACATGGAGGATTGCACAGATGAAGGAGTGGGGAGAGAAGTTCAGAACAGAGAAACCATTTTTATCTTTTCAGCTGTGGTGCCCAGCTCTGCTTGCGCTATCTTTCTTCAAGCCTAGCTGACTGGCTAGAATATGTGGACAGGGAGGATAAAATATTATCTCTGCTAAGCATAGCAGTGACTCAGCATTTAATACCTGTACCTTTGACATAGATTATGGCTTAACTCAATTTATTAGCTGTCCATTGTCTCTAAATCCACAGTGGGACATTGGTGTCATAGCAAAGCATTGGCAGTGCGCAGATGGACTATTTTAGCAAAGGAATGCATCTCTAAATAACTTGAGCAACATCTTTAGAATCGGTGTGTCATGAAAAATGCTTGGGAGTCTGAAACACCTGGGGTCGAATCTTAATCCTGCACTTAGAGGCAGCTGTGTAATTTGATGGGTGTTAGCCTCCTAGTGCTCCAGAATTTCTCGTGGACACTGGAGACGATAATGAGATAATGGGTCTTACTTCAGGTGTTGCTGGGTGTGCTAGGAAAGGCAGTGCATATGGCAGTGTCTGGCACCAGTGGTCAAGAAACCTAGTTTTCGCCACCTATTTTTCAGCGAGAATCTCAGACTATTGTCTTGCTTGGATTGTGTGTGTATCTTTAAGCGTGCTTTTTTTTTTTTCTGGTCAGTGTGCTAAGACACCATGACGATACATTTAAAGTGAGGGAGTATTTCTGCTAACAGAGATGGAATAGTCAGAGATGAAGAGAGAAAAGTTTCATTATTGTTCATTACGTTTCTCATGTTGCTGTGATGGATTTGCTCAGGAATAAAACCTCTGGTAATTATTTAGTTACCTATTTATTTTTTCAATTAATTTGGGTTTAGTTCCCACAAGCTAACTGCCATAACCTCCCGAGCACCACCCTGGCTTTGCTGTCTTCTTGGCTCACATGTGACAAGGCAAAGCCACTGATTTCCATGGTGCCCTTGGAGGGAAGCAGCTGAACCCCGTGTTCTGCCTTCCTAGGAGCAGTCCATGACTGATTTTTAGGGTTCACCTGGCATATTAGTTCTTCTGCATACATTGTGACAGGACAAGATCTATGAAAGAAAAGGGAATTACATTGGGTTGTCATCTGAGGTGCCATTTAACCATTACCATTTCAGAGACTTAAATGTCGATGTTCCGTCTCTCCAGCTATCCAAGAAAACAGAGCTTTGTGAGGGACTTAGAAAGAAGCGAAGGTGGAGGCTGTGTATTATGTCATAATTTGGGTCACGTTTGAAAATAAAAAGTCTTACTGTCACTGTTGGTAACCACTGGCCTAAGGAAAAGCAGTGGTTCAGAAACTTACCTTGATTTTTTTTTTTTTTTTAATCTCACACAGAATGGAAAGTTTGGGTCACAGGTGTAAACCCTTAGGCCCTGCTTCCTCAGTGAGCTCAGGGCTGATCTCAAGGACAAAAAGAGAGAGAAAAGGAGTTTTGCATTAAAAACAGATTTACCTCTCCAGGCAGAGGGAGGGCTGTGAGCATAACAGGTCTCTGTCAGGACCTGGAGTCAGGAGTGAGAGTTGAAAGTATCTGTGGATTTGAGGTGTTTATTTTCCCCCCTTCTCTTTCCTGGCATGATGGATTTTGCTCATGGATTTCGGCTTGCTTCAGAGTTCTTTCTGTGTGATAAGTGAAGGTTAGCTACTTGGGGACTGGTAGTTAATTTGAGCCTATGGGCAACTCCCCTCTTGCCTGGGATTCTATTTGTAACATTTTCTCTTTGTGGGTTTAACTAAACTGTCAGGACAGCAGAGGGCTGAGTTATTAGAGTTCACTGTAGAAGCTCAGGCAGGAAATGAAACTGTTCACCACCCCAGAGAAAGGGAGTTGTGGCAGGAAGGTAAAACGTCTGGGCCCAGAATCCACTGTGATGCTTTGTTTCTCTGGAAAATGATGTGCTGAATTTCTCTCCTTTGTCGCCTGTGGACTTTAGACAGAGGGTTTGGAAGCCACATCACCTCCGAGTCTTGCTTCCGCCTTCTCAGAGCACAGCCTTTTGCTAGCCTGCCCCGGGGTCAGCAGCTCCAAGGCCGCTTCATCATCAGAAGGCAGCCCACAGCTGAGTTTGCACAGGGCTGAGATGTAGGGACAGGCTGACACACGTCCCCGCTGCGGACTGTAGAGTGGACCAAGCTTCCTGTTGCCACTAGAAATTTTTGATGGGCCAGCCCTGGGGCTGCCCTGGGGCCTAGCCAGTGTCAATGTCAGGAGGTAAGTGTAGGGTGTGCCTGAGTTATTTTCCTGCTGCCTATTTAAACCTCGTAAGTTCCTGTTGTCCCTTCCCTGTACTCATTGTCTCTGGTTCAAAGATTGACATTACAACTTCCTAAAAGCTCTCCTGAACATTAAAACTATTTTCTTAATGCTTTTAACCCTCTTCCCATCCTGCTTTCATGAAGAGTAAACCCTGATGGGCTGTGAGTACAGGAGGCTGCGTGCCCGCCTCCGCGCAGGTGCTTAGACGCAGCCAGGAGGTACCACATTATGCCTGCAAATTTCCCTCACAGAACTGCAGAGGTTTTATGAAAAGAGGGTATGGAAACATAAAGAAGAATTCAGAAAAGTTCAGCCTTAGTAAATAAAATCGATTACGAGGAATTCCTATAACTAGGGCTTCATCAAATTAACTCAAGCAATAGCATTTTTTGTATCCTGAGTTTATGGCTCCATTGACTAGCAGAATCCTTCCAAGTCCCCTAACATTTTAATTTTTACTTGCTCTCTAGAATATTTAGGTCAATTGTTTTTACTCTGTGTTATAATTCCTCTCACTGATTCCCAGAGTTTTATAAGGCACATAAACACATTTGTATATATCACAGTTTTTATTGCAAAAACCTTGGACTAAAATCCTTGAAAATAACTGGGTGTAGTACTTTAGCTTTTAAATTCTAAAATTTTTTTTGATGATAGAAAAATGCATTGTCATCGAAGAAAATGAACTATATATGCTTTTTCAAGTTTTATGGAGACATAATTGACATACATCACAGTATGAGTTTCAGGCATGCAGCAGGATAGTTTGATTTACATACGTTGTGAAATGATTTTTCCCACAATAGATCCAGCTAATTTCCATCTCCTAATATTGATACAGTGAAAAGAAAAGAACAAAGGGAAAAAATTCTCTCCTTGTGATGAGAACTCTTAGGACTTATTCTCTTAACAACTTTCCTGTATATCAAACAGAAGTGTTAACTGTAATCATCAGGCTGTATATTACAGCCTGTTATAGAGAACCACGTATTTTTAAAGTACACTGATGAAAAGAAACTCCATTCATAATGCCGCTCTCCAAAATGTTGATTTTATAGAAGGGTTTAAGATATGTGTGTGCTTGTGTGAATGTCTGAATGTGATCAGAATTATACATTGTAATCTGCTTTTTTCATTTAGTGATTTACTTATTTTACTAGCGAAATAATCAAACTGACTTTTCTCAGTCTTTTGAGAGTGATTATAGTTTTATATTTCAGAGCATAATTAGAAGTGTGCTACTTTGGAAGTTAGAACCAGAGTCCCTTCCTCCTGCTTCTCCCATCTACTCTCCATTCCCTTTCTTTCTAGAGAAGGAAACTGAGCCCTGGAGAGTATATGACATACTCTGGGCTACTCTAGATAGTGCTGACAGAATGGGGACTGGAGGCCCCTTCTGCTTCTACAGATTTGGAATAGAAGGATAAAGAGGAAAGTGAACATGTTTCCATTGGACAGGTGGTCGTGATGCTTCTCTGTCATAGGAAGAGGGGTTTGGGTAGTACTGACCATCACACAGGACAGAGCTTAAAACTGTTACAGTTTTTGATCATCACAAAGATAGATAGGGACGGTGTTATAATTGACCTAGTGACTTAAATCCTGAGACTCAAATCTCGCTAGCTTCACAAGGGCCACGCTGTGCATGAGGCTTTATGTTCAGCTCATGGCATGGGCTTGGGGCATTTATTCCTGCATTTCCTGCATTGTGGGTGTTTATTGAGGAGAAGCGTTTCCTTTTGAAATGGTGCCACCAGTTCTGCAATATGGAATTCATTCCATTCCTTTACTTGATTCCCCAACATAAAATGAAGGTCTCAATCCAGAAACTATGTCTATATAAACAAAGAATGTTCCTCTTTTCTGCCACTTCTCCCTTTACTTTTACTCTTCTTCTTCCTCTCTGATTCTTTCTGAAACCCCCTTCCACACTCTGCCCTCCTGAATATTTCTTAATGTTCTCAGTTCTTTACTCTTTGCTGTCATCATGACTGAGGCCTGCAGTTTTAGGACCATGACGTTTCAGGGAGTGTGGGTGTGCATCCCGGCATGTTCAGGATCTCCAACAGAGATCCCAGAGCCTAATCACACACTCTGCAAAAAGAACATTCTGAAGAATTGCAGGAAATAATTGATCAAGAGATTGCCCTGTGCAGGGCACATTGGAATTTAGTTAATGTGTAGCCTGAAGCGGAAAGTGCCTAGCTGCTTTCAAGGCCCTTTGAAAACGTGTAAAAGTATTTGGTGAGAACTTTAGAACTCAGTTAAGCTGTCTTTGATTCCAAAGATATCCCTAGGGCCAGTGAATAAATTACATATGCTTTTAAAAAAAAAAAAAAACCACAAACTTTTTTACTTAATGCCTATATTACATAATTGATTTTTTATGAACCAGTATGACTTAATAGGTTAATCAAGCTATTGCAAGATTTGCTTAATTTTCCCTACTTTTTAAATGATGCCTTATTTAAAGAAGTAATGGCAGGGTCTTTGGTTATTCTGGTATAAATTAAACAGTTTTGACCTATAGAAGCCATCCTGCATGTATAAGCTTTTGAAGGTCCATTTAGTTGAGTGCTGGTTCACCTCTCTCCCCTGTACACTCTAGTCTAGTTTACAACTTGTAGAAAGGGTCTTTTTCTCTGTATTTAATATCTGGCACGTAGGGTCTCTCTTTAGGGGTGTATCGACTTGATTCACAAAGATGCTATTTGGAGCTTGAACTCAGTGACTCACTAAGTGTTACCTTTATAACCTTAAAGAATTCCATTGAATAGTTTTCTCTCTACTCCTAGTCAAGTTACTTTGTATACTTTGTATACTTTGTATACTTTACCTGTATACTTTGTCCTTGCTTCATCTGAAAATTTCATAGAATTACATGTTATAATTATGGGTATTTTAACCCATGCTTTTACTTTCAATTTCTCTTTTCAGGAAACTTTAAGCTCCCTTGTTTCATCTTTCTTTTAGTTTTAAATTTCAGTATCTCCTGGAAGCAGGAATTGAAAAAACCTAAAACCTTGGGAGTCATCTAATCTGATCCCAGCCTCTTTCATTTAAATGGGCAGGTGGTCAGAATTTGAAATTTCCTTGCTCTGAACACACAAAGGAGTGAGGGACAAGTTTCAGAGAAGGGGCTGCTGTGCCTGAGGTTACTTGTTCCCTTTTGGTTTTGACACCTACACCCACCATATTTGCATGACAAATGTGGAATGAATGCTGGGTGTCCTTTTGTTCTCTCCCTGAATATCCTAGGGTATTTTTAAAGGAGGGGTTAATGAGAAGCTCATTTTCTCTGGTTTTAATGACTTAACTATATTCCCCTAATAGTCACAGACACCCATACCAAGACACAACTTTCCTTAGGGAATTTGAAATTGATTAGCATCTCTGATGAGCCTTCAAGCTTTATGGTAATATTGGTATCATTTTCTCCTCCTCCTCACTTTTTTATTGTTGTTTGTTTAAGATAGAGGAAATAGGTCAGCTCTGTGTCAGTTTCAGCTTTTTCCACATTTTGATTACAGAGGGTTTGAGTTTTCTCAATTTTTTTCTTTGCCAAAAAATAAGGAAGCAGCTGATACCTTCTCTTAAGAATGAAGCTTTACTCAGTCAAGTTTTCGATAAATCAGTTACACTGATATGCTTGCTGTGTGACAGACTGCAACCGAACCTCATTATTCATACATGTCTGTGTGATGTTACTGAATCAATTTGTGCTGTATCCATTTTGCACTCATGGATAGTTCACGGTCCCTTATGAGCAGAAATAGTCAGCAGGCAATAATAGAAGACGCAGAGCACAAATGGAGGGGGCCCATAATCCTTTGCTCCATGGTGCTAAGTCCATTTTTAAAATTCACTTTTAGTATTTTTTTCCCCCTTCAATTCTGGTCTAATCACTATGAGGATAGCACCAACAAAATGAAAAAAGCAGATACTTTACAAATCCTGACAATCATGCTGCTTTTATCCTAATGCAGATTATTAGATGAGGGGACAGAAAAGGTGTCTGTTAGGAACCTCTGATCAACAGAGCATGCGCTCCTTGTTGGCTCTAGCAGTGACCTGTGTGGTACAGTAGCCTTTCTTGATGCAAAAGACAGCATGACACCAGAAAATCCAAAACTGCTCTCAAAAATTTTACTTTTTTTTTTTGTTGTTGTTGGCTAAACAGTTTCTAAGCACATGCATTTGAGTCTTGCAAAATAGAATAGAAAAAAGAGCATGAAATGACCATGCACCACTTGTAGTCACAGTGTTTGGCAGGCTCTGGTGTCTGGTAGCAGGTGGAGACAGCTACCACCATTAAAGCCATCCCCATTGTCACCACGTCTCGTCTCCTCCTGAGAGAGGCCAGGTGTGGTCCCACTGAAGTAGTAATGGCATCAGCTCACTGATGACGCCTGAAGCTCAGAACTTCCTTCTGCCTGTGCCATTTTGACAATTCAATTCTGACCACTCTCCTCATACACCTGAGTGTAGATGATTTTCCTGAAAAAGAAAATATTCACCTCAGAGCTTCTTTAACTCTTTGCACTCACAGAAGCCTGGGAGTTAATTTTTACAACATTGATCCTAACCTTTGAATTAACTCTCTTCTGAGTCCTGTCTTCCGGGCACTTGGTGATCTTACCAAATGACTTCCTCCCACCTCACTGGGCAGCACCTGCTCAGCTGGGAGACATGGACATGGCATGAATGGGCCCCAAAAGGTCCTCTTACTTTAATGTTTGCCTGTAATTCTAGACTTTTGTTGTTCCCTGAGTGAGGCATGTCAATGTTGGGTGTCCTGTGCACTTAATAAAAGAAATGTGTTCCAACTGACAGCTGAAGTCCTCAAATAAACACTGTTCATTTGCAAAGTAAATTTAATTTTGTAAAAGATTTATTTATTTATACGAGCACTAGGTATAGTCAGTGGCGTGGGAGAGTGAGAGAATTCACCAGAGCCAGAGCGGAGAGCAGAACAGGCAGACTGACAAAGTACACTGCTGAGGGGAGCAGCAGGTGTGGCAGGAGAGATCTGCGCACCATGTATGACCCTCACCAGGGGCCAGGGATCGAACCGGTGCTGCAGAGGCTGCGGGCAGCTTCTCAGCCCAGCACTCAACCACTGCGCCACCCAGGAAGCCCTGCAAAGTAAATTTAAACTAACCAATGCTCCCTAGGTCAAGTAACCAAATATTTTCAGGTGAGTATTTACCAAAAAGTAGGATTTATTGTCAAGGTAAAAATTAAGACTTATGTCTAGAAAGACTTTATAAAGAATCAAACTTAAGAAATAAAGATCTAGAATGCATTTATTAAAATACCAGTAATATTCTGAAATTTCCAAAGAAACATTAAAATTCTGTTTTTATGGGTGATTAAAGTTTCTGTTATATATAACAGAGAGACAATTGAAAAAAAAAAAACAACGGAAAACTTCCTACAAAGGTCACTCTTCTATAGAGAGACTTGATTCCTTTGACAAATGTTTTAAATGGGGCTGTGAAGTAGGAGTTCAGGGCTTCATTTCTCTTATGATTTCAGCAAATAATTCATGATACTGACCTACATTAAGGTTTTCCAGCACTCTGTTTTCTGCATCAAAAAATTGCTATACCAAAGTATTTATTTATAACTATGTTTTATTGTCCCGCTGCTTCTAAAACGGTTTTAAGTAGACCCTGTTCCCTGAATTCTGCTTCTCACTTCTCCCCTGCCCAGTCTGCCTCTGCTAACTTCAGATAACGCTGGCTCAAAATTTGATTCTCAGAGGCCTTTTCTTATCTCCAAGGATGTACTTGGAATTCCACCTTTACATCTCAAATATAATTACAATTTATGTTTCTACCCCCCTGACCAGGCTGAAATCTGTGGGCAGAGGCATTGTATCTATTTACTTTAGTAACAGGTGTCCAACCTGAAACCTAACACTTAAGTCAGTGAAGGCTTTTGAGTAACTGATTGAAGGCATATCACGAGGCCATTGAAATCGTCACAATTTTTAAATTGTAAAGAGGTGAGGGGAAATGAATATATCAAAGGCAGTATCTCTCTCTCCTTTAGCTCCATATGTCTGACAGCCAATCCGACAATAAATATAATCAAAATCTGCAGGGAGCAGCATGGAATTTTGAGGGAGAGAGATGATTTGAATCCTGGCTCCACTGTTTAATAGTGATCTTACCTTTCTAGTGTCACTTACTAGAATCACTGTTTATCTCATTTATTTCATCTGCAAAATGGGAATACCACCACCTACTTTTTTGAGTTGTTCTCAGGAGCAAATGAATAAGTATATGTCAAGTGAATACAGTTGCTGCTCAAGAGTGAACTTATTGAGAGGGTCGTTATGGTTTTTACAATTTACTATTGAGTTTTTTTTGTTAAATATAGCTAGATAACTTATTTAAATTTTATGAAAACACATAACTAATAGGGTCAGAGACCAAGAAGTTCCTTTATCTCCTAAGACTAATTTGACCATTTTCTGTCACCTCTGTGAGATGCAGTATTAAATGGCAAATGAACTTTTTTGGGAGAAGAAAATTTTAGACTCTAACAGGTGAGCAATAAAAAGCAAAACAAGAAAAATCATGTACATTGTGTTTCTTTTAACACCATTTGGAATTTAGAATTTACGTATTTTGTTTATGAAACAAAACAAAGAACGGGGAATTTCCTGGTGGAATTGAGTGCCAGGCTGGGGCTGTGACTGGAGGGCGTGTGAGTTTGTGGGCTCAGCTGACCCAGGGCAAAGGGGAGGGAGATACAGAGTGTGTCAGGAAACCACAGCACATGTGACGGGAAGCCAGGTACAGAGTCAGGATGAACAGCCAGGGTCATGCGGATTCTTAGAAAGCTGGCTGAGTATGTAAGTAACTTTTGTCGTCAAAGGAAATGCATTTGATTCTGTTTTCCCCTTGCCCTGTTTCCATCCCTCCCCCTCCTCCCCTGGATGCCTGGGATCTATGGTCAGCTTTCAAGGTTTGTCGTGTGGCTTTTCTGTATTCCACATATGAGAGAAACCGTCTGATGTTTATCTTTTTCCTTCCTTCTTATTTCGCTTAGCATCCACTCTTGCAGCTCCGTCCATATTGCAGGAAATGGATTTTAAAATTCCAAACACAGTTCTTTAGGGGGCTATCTTGAGCAAAGGGTAAAGCTCGCACAGCAGGAGACCCTGTTTGGAGAGGGGAGCAGTGAAGGGAGCTCCAGGGCAGCTGGATCAGCCCCATCCCAGGCAGAAGCCAGGCCAACTGATTTGCTGGGACAAGCGCCTTTGCTCAGCTAACATAGACAAATGCCCCCAACCACTGGCACAGCTGCCACAGCGCTTGTTTTCAGAACATCACTTCTTAAAATGGAATGATTTTCAGCTCTCTAGAGGCTTAGAAAGATCTGAAAAGACTTTGCTTCTGTTTGCTGGCTGCTACACTTGCCACTTTTTACACCTTTACCTAGATGGAAAGTGCTGTGACTCGCTGCTTTGCGTGTTCGAACAAGCCTGCTTGGTTAGATGGCAGTGCAGGAACAGCTGTGCTGATTTGAGGGCCCTGATGGTACCTAAACAATCATTACTTACTTCTCTTCTTCCTTCAGTGCTTAAGCAAGTTTCAGCATGTTAGGAAGGAGATATGTGGGAAATGGCCTGGAGCTCTGGGATAAAAATATATGTCACTCACTAGTTAGCTTAGGTTAAATTACCTTTAGATGGATGTGTATGGACACCTCCTTTTAGAAGCTGAACCACAACTCACTATCCAGAGCTCTTGATGAACCCTCTTTGGTGGAATACAGACCTGTAGCCATTTACTGGGTTTCTAGTTCTTTTTCAATGAAGGGTTCTAAGTTAAAGGGACAGTTAGTAGCTCTAATTTGTTTATCAAAACTAAAACTGTGTTTATCAAGCAATAGTGGAATAAGCATTTACAGCTAGTGGATGACCTTCCTCTGCAAGAAGTGCTCAAAATCAGAAGTTTGGCTTCCCCCCATCAGGGCAGCTGTGCCTTAAGTGGTCCTGAACATAGACCAATGCCGACTGGACCAAAGTGTTCATTTTACAGATCACTACAAGACTTGTGAAAAAGAAGAATTAACGCTAAGTGGAGATAATTATCCTTCACTGAATTTCACCAATAAGCTTAGAAACAGACATTTTGGGTGTCTTATGTTACCTGCCTGTGTGTTGTTCTAGGGAGATGGACTCAAGGCAGAGTGAAAGGCAGAGTGAAAGACATTCCATCATAATTTAATATAGGACTTGAAATAATTTGATAAAGGCCATGCCCACTTCTGAGGTATATACGTATATATATGTATGTATCTATGTGTGTGTATGTGTGTATAAAATGTCAGTCTTCACTCATTTATAGATTTTCAAGGAAAATACTGGTCAGATTCAAACACCACATATTCATGAGTAATTCCTTGAATTACTGTGATTGGTAATTCCTTGTCCCCCAAAGAATTTTCAAAATGTGCCAATTTAAGGAGGTCAAAGGCTAAAGCATGGGGGTGTTTAATGTACATTTTTTTTCTTCTCTCACTAATAGACTGTTGACATGGAGTCTTTGTGAATTTCCTGGCTAACCTAAATATATTCGTGATCTGAGTGAGGGGAGGAGCAGAGACTGCTCAAATTTCAGGATGTAAGGTTTTGTTTAATATCAGTCATTCCCATTTGTTGATGGCAAGGATACCAGATGAAATGCATCCTCTGAAACTGCTCAGAGATCTTTGAGTCTGTGTATATAAATCATCTTGCCTTCCATGACACCCCATCCAACAAACCCTGATGACACTGACAGGGACCAGATGTGTAAGGCCATGGCAAAGACGTTAAGTTTTGACATCAGCTGACAGTTACATTTGGAAGCACTAGGTGAGGGTTTGAGATTTTTGTCGAGTCCATCAAGTAGATGCAAATCTGCATTTAATGTTATCACATGCTTTTAAACACTTAACTGAAGATAAAACACCTCTGTCCATGGAATTAGGCTTGAAATAACTTATTTTTTGCTTTTTGAACCTAAATACTTCAGTCTCTCATTCATTCTCCATCACTTGATATTTGTAGCCACAGTGGGAAGAGAATTTAAGAAGCAAAAATTGTATTTACGAAACATTTATAAATTTTTTTCTGGAATGTTTTCTGCCTTATTTATTCCATCCCTTCCCGTCTCTAAATGTACTAAACGTGATAAACTTATAAGCAAATGTATATATAACACATTTTTCATGCTCACACTAACAAAATGACCTTAAATTTATTATGGATACTAAAAATGTTAGTATTTGCATTTTAAAATTTCAGTCATAGTATTTCACTAATTTTTTTACTTTTAAGAGCTTAATAACTTCTGGAAATTTTCTATTTCTAAATCTTGTGGTTTAAAAACCTTTAGTTTAGGAATAGTAGTTGAAGCAGACTACCATTCTAACTAATTCTTTGCACAAAGCTAATTAGAGATGGAAGTCATTTTCATCTGAAATTGAAAGAAGCATATGATCACAAAATAGGCCTTCCAATGGTGAATTAAACAAATTTTAACATAGCATTTTAGTGATCAAATGTTTATTCTTAACCATCCTTTAAAAAATAAAGTGTATCTTTTATACATTTAATTGATTTTTATTTAAATAGGGAAAGAAAGTTTAAGATGTTTCATTTTCAAAGTTTCGTATTGAATTTAGAATAACTCATTTTAAAATAACTACTGAAAAGTACTTTGTAGAATTTTGTATCTTCAATTTTCAGTCTTTAAAATTTCAGTGACACAGCAAAAATAGCCCTTTGGCTCTGTGAAAAATATGGTGGTTGCCAGAGAGGAAGGGCTAGAGTGGTGGGAGGAGTGTGGAAAGGGTTGTTGATGTGATAGTGGGATTTTGGGGGTGGATGTGGTGAGGCAGCTACATATATTGAGCTATGAAGCTGTACTCCTGAATGTTACATGGTATCGTAAACCTATGAATTTTATTTTTGGAAATAAGAAATTTTCTAACAAAATTTTAGTGAAAAAATAGGAATACATATTTACTTTTAGATAATGCTAATATCAGCATTTGCTTTAGTTTTTTATAAAGGCAGTTGCAAAGTGACAGACATGTTCACATTACTACAAAGCATTGGCTTTGTTCATGTTAGAATCTCTTGCTTGACTGTTTGAAGAGTGTTTCATGGTGGTCTGTATTCATTTAGCTGTGTATCCATTGCATGCACATACACACATACACACACATACACACACACAACCTCCTCAGTTGGCTTTTTTGCCTACAAACTAGAGAGCTGATTTTTCTTCTAATCATACCCATAACAATCAGGGGAGACAATTAGTCAGGTTAGTCGCTGCTGATTTCCTGCTTGGCCCCTAGCATCAGATGGCCTTGAGCACTCTTGAGTCATATCAACAAGTATTTCAATAAAACCTGCTCTGTTCCACCTGCTGCCATTAGTGTCTGCCTTTCAAGTCTGGAATTGCTTGAGTTTGTGACTTCTCATTTATTTTAAATTGAGACCACAAGTTATTGAAATTTTCGAAAGTGGAAACTTGGCAGACCTCATTGCTGGTGCCATTTTAAAATCACCTAGTCAATAGCTCTAAAAATCATGAAATCAATGATCTATAAATAGGTTTCTGCATATATATATGCTCTTACTGAATTTATAGAGTCTGATTCTCATGTAAATGCTTCACAGTACATAAGAGAGTCCCACATACAATAGGCTCAGAATAGTTTAAACCTTATTTAAACCAGAACTATATAAAACCCTTTTGGTAATAATACTTATTCATATTTATCAGATAAAATAAAATTTGTTCTGAATATAAGATTCATTATTTTAGTCTGGACATTATCTATTTTTACCAGTGAGTAGAAGATTTTAATCAAAAGAAGCAATACTGTTTGTCAATTCTTTCAATAACTGTTTCTTCTAAATAGCCTTCACATCTTTCTAGTTAAGCATTCTGCTAATACTGCTACCCAATTTAAAATGCAACTATGTTTTAGGGTTTTATAGTCAAATATATACCATTTATTTCAATATCAAGTGTGGTATATTATTGTTTAGATGTTAAATGTCCTAGAAATGATGGATTATTTCACTTATATGTGGATTATAGTGAAACAAAACTAAGGAGCAGTCAAGACTAACCCAAAACAAACTCTAGAAATCTGACTGCAGAATGGAGGCTACCAGTGGGGATGGAGAGCAAATGGGGGGAACACAGTGGATGAGGTGGAGGACTGTGGGTACCTTGCTGGTGGGTGTGGTATGATGACATACATCTGAAGAGTTGTAAACCTATACCCCTAAATTATCTACAGTGTAGTAAACCAACATTGCCTCAATATAAAATTATACAATCTAAACAAATATTTCCAAAAAAAGGAAGCAAAGTGTCTTTAGAAAGAAGCCAGATGATCAAATAGAGATTTATTTAAAACCATGTGGACTTGTTATTCTTATATAAAGTTAAAACATTCATATATTTAAAAAAAAAGGAAAAGAAAACCCAGTTAGGCAGTCCTTTTAGTTATCTGAAGGATTGAAGTTTTTCAGTGAAATATAATTTTATCTTTTACGTTAGGTCTTTGTGTGTGCATGTCTGTGCATCCATGAGTCACCTCATGTCTGTACTGTGATTCTTAACATTTGGCTAATGACTGTAGCAGGGAAAGACCAATTAGAAAATAGCTCCCTTAGAGTTTGATACGTAAGAGAGAAAATTAGTTTCATATAATGTGATTTACCTTTCATCATAGTTCTGATCATTAAATGAAAATAGACTTGAATTTTTACAAGCAAAAGTCAGCTTCATAAATCTGAAATGTCTTAAGCAGGTCCAGTCTTAGATCATTTACCTAATTTCTCTATGTATTTATTTATACATTCAAGTTTTCATTAAATCATTTGTCATTTATTTTAAAAATATATTTCCTTGTATCAGTATATATTGGGGAGATATATATGTTCTGTCTCTAAAAAAGTAAAGTAGGTGATACCTTCACGTATATTTTTAAGGTGTTTTTTTTCCAGGTTTGTAAAATTCAGAAATATTCGCTGGATCTATTTGTGTTTCATGGGAATACTTTTTTGTCCTAATTTTTTCAGTTTATAGGTTGAACAATCCTGTGTGATATTCTTTTTTTTTTTTTTTCTTTACACATACCCATAGACAACTAACCAACCAAAATGGCTGATTTATCCCGCTACTCTATGGGTAATTAAACTGGGACTATTATCTCAGCAGGAATAAGTGGGCAAATTACACATGTGAAGTAAATGGATCTTTGCAGCTTGAGCACATAGGTATTACTGTACAAGAGGCCATATTGAGATTCCTGTAGAGACCAATAAGGGTTTATTGATGAATACCAGGGAATAGAGAAGTGATATCATAAACTTTTAATAGTCTAATAAACTATATTTAAGATTTCCATCTTGGTGAGATCTATGGCTTCTAGGCTATAGATTTGTGTGGTTCTCTCCAAACTGTGAGTAAAGTTCTCTGACTTCCCAAGAGATTAACCAAAGGGATCGAATGTAAAGGCCATGCAGCTCTTCGTTTCCTGCCCTTGTCTAAAGAAAAAGAAGACTCTAGAATCAGTAGTTGTGTTCTCTTAAGAAATGTGATGAAAGATAAAGCATAACTTTTTAAATGCTACTTCATGAGTTGTCCCATTGAAGCAAAACTCTCATATCCTCATTGGTTTGAGTGGTCTCTGGTAGGCTTCAACAATTCTATATAATTTTAGAATTCTTACACTCCCAATGTCCTAGAAAACAGAAAGAGAAGTTCATATGAAATAATGAATACTTTATTGGCAGATTTAGTAGATGAACCACATACATGCAGTGCCTTTGTTTTACACCCTGTATTCCTTGCATAGCTTGTGTTTCATGCTTTTATCAATTGTAAGCAAAATTTAAGGAACACGTGAAAAAGAAACATTTGAGTTACTGAGCAATATGTTCAAGCTTTAGGGATTCATGAGTGTTAGGTTTGAATTATGGCTTTAAACATGCTTGAGGACATCAGGAGAAATATTTAGTAGTCACAATTGGAAAGACAAGAGAGAACATCAGAAGGCATTTCACAATTCAAGACCTGTAACTTAATTTAATTCAAGTCACAATCAAGTTGATAGCACCAATTTTCCAGGAAGTGAAGATACTGTTGTCATCTAAGGAATCCAAGAAAATTTGTCTTCAGACCCTAAACCCAAACATACAGAGGGGACAGGTGGGTCCAGAAGCCATTTTGTTTCAATGAATCAAAATGACCAAGAAGCAGTTTTGTTTGGTACAGACTATTCCCTCCATTACAACCCCCTTTCCTCTTACTGCTAAAGTTGAGGCATATAAAATGTTTCAAGATTTTCTGTCATAGTTAATCTGAATTTATTGCCAAAAATAACAGATCATTTGAAAGGACTTGATTTGCCTCACCTTCGGGACCTGCAGGTCTACCTACCATGCATAACAACAAAACACTGATGTCAGCATATCCTTCATCAGAGAGCCAAAAGGGAGAGGTAGAGAAATAAAAGAAATGACCTCCATCTGCTTAACATATTGTCAACAGTTTTGGAGACAGACAAAATCTTAAATTACCCCACACTTAAGGTACCTAATTACCTTCCAAAAGACTTTGGAAGAGAAGAACTTTTATCTGTCCGGAGAGGGTAACACAGATGTTCTTTTCCCATCGTTTTTAGTTGGAAAGAACAGGTGTAAAACAATTTTGATTAAGTGCACGTTAGATATTTATATCCCTGTAATGGCAATGCTGGAACCTGCACAGCTCCTCAAGGACTTAGCAAGTTAAGAGAATCCATGAAACAGTTCAGGAGATATTTGGAGGGAAATTTCCAAATGGTGACCTCACTGGGTTTTCTCATCATTATACTTGTCATTTCCTGTTGTGTTGTTTCAGTCCTCAGTAGGGTTGAGAGCAGGTGTGGGGGAAATGATGATGTGATAAACTATAACTACAGATTTTCTTGTAGCTTTTCATCGGTGGTGACATTTCTATCAGTTGTCACCACCTAAATGGTGCGAGTTCTGCCACTTTCCATGGAGAAATAGTAGAATCCTTTTCTTAATTTGAGCCATAATTTTGCTCTCCTTATTGTCCCCAGACATGACACATGTCTCTGTCCACCTTGTGCCTCCTGGGGCCCGGACACTATGCCAACTCTGTGTTTGCTCCGAGGTGCTCCTTACTCAGCATAAGGAGAGAATCTGTAGGATCCAGGAGTGGGATTAGGTATCATTTTAGTGTACCAAATCTTCTCATTCAGTTGCTGAAACAATTCAGTCATCAAATAGGTACAAACTGTTCTGCTCGATCCCTATCCTAACCTGAAATAGCATTGTAGAACCTTTAGCACATCTAGTCTTTTATTTGTTTATTAGAAAAGGGAGATAAAGAGAGATTAAGTGACTTGTCTAATTCATACCGTGTTTAAGGCAGAGACAGAATTTAAACCCAGGTCTTTCAACTCCATATTATTTTTTCTTTTGGCCACTCCACATTAACCTTTACCACATGTAGTGATACTTAAGAGCTGTAAAATAATGAACAAATGTTAGGGATTACTTTTAACCCTCTTCTGATGTTTCTGCCCCTCTATGCAACTTTCCTCTTGTTCATGTTCTTTTCTTTAATCCCACAAATGCCCTACTTCAAGCTCTTCATGTCTAGGCAATCCTAAGAAGCTAAAGTGAAGAGTTAGTGTCTGACTTATTTGGTAGCTTACACAAGACTAAGTATCTTGTGCAAATAAAAGGGCCACTACTAATAGTCGCTGAGTGGATGAATTAAAGACAAGGGTTTATTGTCAGGTGCAGAGGAATAAGGAATCCTCAGCTAAAGCCTATGACGTGTGTTTGCCTGGTCTGCTGCAATACGTTCCTTATCTCCCTACTCCAGGCCTTCTCCCTACCCATTCTGTCTTCTCCAGGGCTTAAGGTAATGATCACTTTAAAATACAAGTCCAATCTCATCTACCTTCTTAAAAATCTTCTCTAATTCCTCATTGCCTAACTTCTTTTTCAAAATCAAGTTTTCACCTCACTAGGTAGCATTATTTGCCCTCTCAAAAAAAGTCCTTGCTTTCAAGCCTCTTGGGATTTATACCTGTCACCCCTGCTTAGAAAGTCTGCTCACTCTCCTTCTCTTGTAATAATTCTGTCCGTCTTCCAAGGTCTGGCTCCTCTATGCGGTCTTGCTGAACTTATTCAAAGTTTGTTGCTGTTTCCTGTTTTCAACAATTTTGACCCAAATTTCTATTATTATTATGTTTTATTGCAATGATTTATTTCCGTGATTGTCTTTCCCACTAGATCATCAGTTTCTCTAGGACAGGACTATGCTTTGGTTCATTTTTGTTTCTCCACTTTGAAGTGCAATGCCTGGGCTGCAGCAGGCAATCAATATACCTGTATTGAATGAATTAACTAATTAACAAAGAGAGACAGGACATAAATATGTGAAAAGTCAATCAAATTAAGAAAGGATGGAAGGTCAATCTAATATCATATTGCTTAAGTGAAGTGTAATTTTGCAGTTTAAGTTAAAATAGGCTTTCTTATGGAGGGATGTCATTCATTCTAATGAATTGTGATGACACTTAGCCTGTAGAGCTGAACTCAACAAAACTGAGAAATCTCAGTATTTCTCTAGAATTTCATCCTACAACTTCTGACATTCTGTCTGGTGACCCTTTCCGGGTACTGGTGTCCCTTTCTGAGGACTGTTGTCCCAATCCTACAGCGCATTCAGTCCTTCTCATCAAAATTAACCCACCCCCACCTTCTCCTTAGTCTCTCAGGGGTCTTATCTGCTAGATAACAGGTTATCTAAAGAGTTAGATAGCTGAAAATATATTAATGCATCAACTGGCATGTATGATTTCCCTCCCAGACAAAATAACAAAATAGTTAAGAACTGAAATTACTCTGGGGTAGGTAGTTTTATTTAAAGAAGACTTGTGGTCCAGAAATCTCACTGCATAGCGAACTGTTCACCCTTCCTCCTTGAAGTATCTATCCAAGGCAGTTTCAGAAGATGATTATGTTATTTTCAAAATGCACAGGTGCTGCCCCAAAGAGTCAGCATTTGCTCCCCTCCATTCTCCGAGCCGTTTTTAGAAATCAATTTTTTTAACTTCATAAACAAAGATTTGTTATAATTACCTTTACTTTTTTAAGAGATATAATTATAAAATTTTTATTTCTAAAGAACTTTGAGAATCTCAAGATAGTTTTCAAAGTAGTAAAGTTGTGTTTTGTCAGAAAACAGCTTTTTAGGTATGTAAAGATAATTGTACCTATTCCTGTTACCTGTACTGTTTGTCAAGCACTTAATGTCTTATATTTAGCTCTCATTTGCTCATTTAATTTACCCGTTTAATTGTAACAAATGTGCTAGGAGTGAATTGTTATTATTCCATTCTCACAGGTGAGGAAAGAGAGAGATAGAGAGGTTAAAAAAAATAATAAAACTTGCCAGGTTTACCCGGTAGTAACAGAGGGCAGATTTGAAGCTAGGCAGATGGCTGTCTGTCCTGACCTCTTTCCTTTGCTGCCTGCCGTAGCTGGTAAGAGAGTTGTTTCTTCTCAGTTATCAGATAATGTCTGCAAAATCTGGGAAATGAAGATAAAGTTGAAATATCTTTAATCAACTTTGATTTCCTTGATAACCACCAGATATTATCAAACTTTACAAACCATATGTGCTGAAAAAGCCAGGTGCCACACAGAGGATTGGAAATGAAATTTTCTTTCCACTCTGATTTCCACTTTTATCAGTGACACCTCCCAAGTGGTTTGGAGGATGCCTATTAGTGTTCCTGGACATCTTGTATGATTTGCAGCCATCCTTAGAGAGGTCTGGGTGGCTGAACTCCGCACTTGCCAGGTGTCCCTCTGCCTCTGTCAACATCCCTGCCTGAGAAATTCTAGAATGCTGGGTAAGCTGAGCCGGCTGCTAGTCACTGGCTCAATGACTTGTGATTTCGCAGTTGTGGTGCCAGGAATCAGCCTGGAGGAGGAGACCAGTTCCTCACTGGAATCTACACCCCCTCCTTCCTTTTCGGACATAGGTAAATTAGTGAAGTGAAAACAAGAAATGGCAGGTGCAAACTGTTCCATAGAGCACATATGTGCTCTGTACAGAGTAGATTAAAATACTCTTTGGGGCTTAAAAATCCTATTTCAGGATGACAACTTTTGAATCATTTTGTACTTAAATAACTTACTTTATGATCAGTCTTGAGACTAAAATTATTTTTTTTTTATATTTGGATCCATAAACAGAAAGCATTTAGAATAATAAATACTGGAAAATATGTAATGATCTAGATTACACTAAATAAAAGCATTATTAGAGACAAGGAGCAAATAAACGTGTGTCTGAAAATTGTTCACCTGGGGTAGGGTGGGGGAGAGTTTTACCCTTTTTTTTAGTTTTCACAGTAAAGGATTTTTTTCCTTCTAAGTTTGACTGTTACACAAATAAATTTAAGAAAAGAAGAGCCATCCCTGCCCCGCACACAGCAGCTGTGCTTACTGGTTTTATAATCTGTAATCTCAAATTATGCTTCTATTTTAATTTCAGTATGCCTAAAGCACAGGATTCTTTTCAGATGTTCAGACATGACTATTTAAAACTGAAAAGAGAAGTTCAACCATTAACTATTCTCATGTTCTCTGAGACTTTCTTTCTGATGGGATGAAGTAAGATACTTTTCCATGTCACCTGTAATTTCTACTTACACTGTCTTGCTTATGCAAACTTTTAAATAAGCTGTAGATGCAAGAGTATATAAAAATCTGTACAAAGCTTGTCAGGCTTTGCATTATTGTTAAGTCAGCGAGGATTCTAATGGAGTGCAAGGGATGAGACAACAAGAATCCAATCAATAGATGCAAAAGGCAAATGAACTTGCATAAATTAGCACTCTAATAGCAAAAGATAAATGCATGCTCTCTTTCATCTTTCAAGCAATACACATTATTGCAAGAGGTCCAGCAGATATCACCCAGATTTACTTACCATTTTTTCAGGGCTGCAAAAACTAGAAAATGTTGGTAAAATGAACATTGAGGAGACTGTTCTGAAACACTGAAATCAGATCCAATAGAGTATGTAGAACCCAGCATGCTGTGCCCACATGGATGACACTGTCGTCAGTGCTACGCATAGAAATGGAGGACTCATGACATGTCCAGAGGAAGGACTGTTCCAACCATTTTGTCTTGGAGGAACTAATTTCAGACCTGACCTTAAGGCATTTCCAGTAAATCCTAAATTTATACCATATTCACTAAGGATATGGCAGGAAGGATTTGTCAAATGTAAATTGTCTGGGCGTCTGGAACCTGGGCAACCACAGATTATCTGCCATTACGGCACCATGCAGTCATTTTCTTAAATGTCCCTAGCTCAATACAAGGAATTCTTGGGGTGTGAACAATGTACTCTGTTCCTCATATACCAATTATACCCTGGGGCTTTGGGGCTGTGGGGTATATGGTGGCTCTGGCACAAATATCAGTGGGTAGCAAGTGTCTGGCACTGCAGCTTCTAGTCATAATGCAGTTGGCAACTCCCAGGAATTTTCTCTACCACTTCTTCCTGCTCCCTCCTACTCCCTGTTTACTGTTTCTATCTATGAGAAAGGAGCTGGGTGTGTAAGAACTGCCAAGTCACCTTCACTGCCTTTGCTAAAAGTCAAAAATCGCATCCATGGGTTTGCCATCTCACTTGGGGAGCTGTCAAGCCCAGCACAGCAATCTGATCATCTCTGCTGCTGGTTGATTTGATGCAGGCCAATAAGCAATGCCCTGGTGGTTTCATAAGGGCACATCTCCAAAGAGCTCACCACCAGACAGGGAGCGACCCAAACCCCAGGGAAAATCTGGATATCCTCTTTGATGATATTAGGGAATAATCTGGTTTGAAGTAGACACTTTTAAAGATATGTGTAAAATTCACATTGTTATTTTTTAGCACCTGGAGAACTTTTGCTCTTTGGGAAATCTAGAAATTCTGTCTTAGGGGAAATACCATCTGTATTGTTGGAAGAGAAAGATGAATTAATTTGTCAGACTTGGTTTGATCTCAATCCAGAAAGCCAAAAAGAGTGAAAAAAAAAAAAGTCTGCCAAACATCAGCACTTCTTATCTTTTCCTTCACATATTTTTAAAATAGGTTTGTCCTCAGCGCTTTTCCATTATGGTTAACTGTAATCAGTACTTTATGGTTATATTATATAGCTTTGTTTCATTAGGGCAATGAAAATGGTATTGAACAATAGCAATATAATGCAGGGAAACAGTTTGTAATTCAGTTTGGAAATTGCTAATGCAGTAGACAGTCGATAATACCATCAGCTCAACTTTCCTAGGAAAACATGAACTAAATTCCTCTATTTTTCTCTTAAGTCTTCTTATAAGGTGGAGTGAGGGGGCTGCTCTGAACAACACAGGAAAGCTGAGAGAATTTCCTTATGCATTGAGTTTTTGAATGACATCTACAGGTCCTGGGAACAGCTACTATTTAAGACTCAAATTCTCCCTGGAGATATTTTTTTAAAAAGAGACTAGATAATTAACAGTCCTAAAGGAAACAGCTGGATAAGATGGTGCCTTAAAGTTCCCTCCACTAGTCGATCTCTGTAGTCGTGATGCAGAAATAGGGTTCTTGTGTAACTGTTGTCGAGAGTCAAGTGCCAAGAGGAAACTAACTTGCCATCACTTTACAAGCCCAGGGCATGCATTCAATAATGAATAATTACTCTAGGTTAAGACTGATAAACTTGCCCCCAAAGGCAAATCTGTGTTTTTTTTTTTTATGATTTATTAATTCATTTACACAAGAACCGGGGTACAGGCCAGATGTGCGGGAGGGTGAAAGGATTCACCAGAGACAGAGCTGGGAACAGAACAGTAAGATTGACAAAATAGACTGCTGAGGGGAGCAGCAGGCACGACAGGAGAGGTCTGCCGTGCCATGTGGGACCCTCGCCGGCCGGTCGGGATCAAACCAGCACTGCAGAGGCTGAGGACAGCTTCACAGTGCGGCGCTCAACCGCCTGCGCCACCAGGGGAGGCCCAAATCTGGGGTTTCTAAGGAGTGGTAAGGTAGATTATTTTAGCTCCTGTCTAGTAACTTAGTTGTGGTTGCTGAATCAAAACGATTACAGAAAGTTTTATAGGAGAGGAGTTCATGGAGTCAAAAGCAGCCATAAATACTTAGCTACAAATATAATGCTGAGAATCCAATTTTTTATTCAGTGATTGCTAGGGGATGCTGGACGCTGGATTGCAATTTACTATTAAGAAAAACAGGAATGATGGGTCTAATTTGATTTTTGATTTTTGATTTTTGATTTTGATTTTTGATCTAATTTGATTTTCCTATAAATTTTTCTAGTCATTTGAACCAATATAATTTCCTCACGTGTGATACGAATTTTTAAATGTCCTAATTGTCTAGCAGAGAACAGCAATATTTTATTTCCACATACTTCCAAACATCTCTGATGTCTTTAGCGATATTAATTATATCTTGAAGCCCCCACCCTGATTTAAAAAATTAAAAAAAAAAAACCCTAAGTTTCATACTCTTCAGGAAGTCCTGCTATGTGTATGCAAATTTAGTCCTTCAGCCTTTATGCCAAAATTTCACTTTGAAACTAAAACCAAAAGAAAGCACTTTCCATAGTGCCCAATTTCCAGTTCGTTTCCTCTGGTGGGTTAGAACTGGCTTCAAAATCCTATGTATAAACTTCAGATCCTGCCCCAGTCATGTGGTAAAAACAATTGCGGGTCAGCCCCACTGCATGCACAAGTGGAAGAAATGGTATTTCTGCAGCCAAGGTACCTTTGTCTCTTCCTCGTATAGGACGGGAATGAAATGCCTTTCATTTTTGTGCGGAGTTAGCCTTGTACACACCTAGCCTTGTAGTTTGTGCTTGTGGGCTGCCCACGTGACCAGCACATGTCATATGCCATGTTGATAAAGCCATAGTAACCAGCACTCTTGGTGACCAAGACTTGAGGCTTTTCAACTAGTGACTAGATTCATGAAAGCATCCTTGGTGGGTCTGGGCCTCTTGAGTCTCTTCTCCACTACAGGATGTTTTGGGCCAGAAAATCTGAGAATGTAGCCAAGTGAATTCCTCGTTATCTTTACTCTATTGCTCCCACAGATGGGGATAAAAGGCATACTTTATTATTTGTGGAATGAAAAAATCTAGGTTTCAGAATACAAATGGGTTTATGATTTTAATTAGATAGTTGGCATGCAGAACATAGGTACCCAGATGCTGAATTAAACCATCAGTAAATGAAATTGCCCCATTCTGTACATAAATCAGTCAGTGAGATGGCTGCCCATGCATCTTTGCACTGGACACAGATTCTGTGGTATGTCCCAGGTTCATCTAAGAGCTCCCATTGGTTCTGTACACCCCTTTGCAGTTTTTTGATACTGTTCATCTTATCAACAGTACCCCCTCCACTTGAACAACTCTGAACAGTAAGCCATGGTAATGCGCATGTCAAAGAAACTTTGGGATCCAGGCTTGTTTTCTAGAGTGCTGAAGAAAGCCAGTTGCTCCCCCTCCTCTCAAAGCTCACAGTACTGAGTTGTCGCCCAGCATGGAGTGCTGTTATCACCCTCTTATTTCATCATCTTTGTGTCTTGGCATTAACCATCCCTCTGAAACTTCAGAATTCCCCACAAGTGGCTCATTCAAGGCTTGTAGCAGAACCAAAAATTCTAGAAGTTCAAGAGGAAGGTTATGTGCATTTGCTTTGAACTACAGTTCTTTTCCAAGGTAGACATTTTGAAATTTGAGCTTATTAAAATGACAGGGGAAAGGGGAAACAACTATATTCTCTGTCATTGAGATAGACAAGCTTTTAAGTAGATAGAGATATTATAGCACTTGAGAATCCCCTAAAGTGCTGAGATTTATTTCTGAGAAATTAATGGTGAATTGTTTATTTCTTTCTTCCCCTTATGTTTCCTTGGGATAGAGCAATTAGTTTCTTATTTTTTATGATTGCAGTATTCTTGCATATATCTTTCTGTGGTCCAGGCTATAAAAGTAAATAGAGGATCCAGCTGTATGAATGAATATCCTTTTAATGAGTGTGGGGAGGCAATAATAATACTAAGTAGTGCAAAACCATTTTTATGTGATGAACCAAAGTACCTTTGTTCCCCCAGCTCCCCAGTCTTAAGCCACAGGCCACCAGTAAATGTGTGCATACAATGACAGCTTTATGTATTCTGGTGTTAACAAAAGTACCTCATAGTTTGTTTTGTCCTCAGAATGCACTTAGTATGTTTTTTTGAGAGGAGGTGGCATATTCTGTTTTAATTCCCAGGGTCACAGAAGGGTAAAATGGAGTATGTGGTTTTTCTGTAACACCTTTCATTCTATCTTTGGGCGAAAGCCTTGCTGAAACTGTGAGATAACACAGTTGCTGGGTGATAATACGGTCGTTTTTGTGGTGTCGTGAGTTAATTTCAGAGGTGAAACTATACCTAGGAAAATAATGTGCTTTCTCCCCTCAGACTAACCACCTCAGACTAACCACTTGCTCAGAAAAGCAAATGGATAGCGTCTCCCCCATGCCAGGTATTGTGGGGATACCTACCCAGCAGAGGTTTAACTCTGCTGTCTTTCTCCCACAAGCTCTTCTTTCTTGGACACTGTTACCTTGTTGCTTTTCATTGATTCTTTGTATCTCTGGAGACCCTGACAGTGATGTAATTTAGTACCATGCTACCCCCAGCTTCACCATTAATTAAATTTTAAACTGCCCTTATTAGTCAGCTCAAACTGCCATAACAAACTATCACAGACTGGGTGGCTTAAAAGACAAATTTATTTCTCATGGTTCTGGAAGCTTAAAGTCCCAGATCAAGGCCCAGTCAGGTCAGCTTCTGGTGAGAGCTCACTTCCCAGCCTGCAGAGACTACCTTGGCTACCTTCTTGTGTCCACCTGTGGGAAGCAGGGAGAGGGAATAAGGATTGTTCTGTGGTCTCTTCTTAAAGGGACACTAATCCTGTTAGAGCAGGGCCCCACCCTTATGATGGATTTTAAAGGTGACTACTTATCTCCAAATACAGCCATATTAGGGGATGGGACTTCAACCACTTTTGCTCCTTAACCTTGCCCACACAACAGGAGGAAAAATACTGCTAAAATAGAGAACCATACAGGACATGAACTTTGTTACTAAACTTTTAACCTGATGTTTTGTGCATCCTTACTCTTCAAGGGTCCATGTGAACATATATGATGATAGTCTGTAGTGTCAGAATGGGCACAGAGCAGGTTTTCTATGATCCCGCAGATGGGGTAAAAGAGTCCTGGAGCCCTAGGTGGCTTTCTCAGGCTTTCATTGAGCTTTTGCATGTAGTACAGCAACCAGGTACACGGCAGGCAGTGGTGCCAGGGGGCCAGGGGGCCGTTAGGGCTCCAAGCCCCGGCAAGACTTCACTCTGGGCATCTCTGGCCTTCTTTCTACCCTTCTCTCCCCTGCCTCTCTTCTGCCTCTGCTGCTCTTGGGGAATATCTCCCATGGCCCACAGAAGTAAACAACACAACTTATAACAATGTAACAAATGCATGTGCCCACCATCATGCAATCCTAATGGTGGGAGGGCAGAAAAGCCTGGAAATTATTTACCCTACATAGTCGCAGGGGGGAATTTGGGATGTCCTAGGACTTTGGCAAAGGAAGAATCTCAAATACTAATTTGCCTTCCCACCTTCCAACTGTAACCTGGAGTGGCCAGTAGAGGGATGGGAGAAAAAGATGTCTGACCTCTGGAAATGCTCCAGTACATTGGAGTGAGTCTAGTCTTCGCAACAGAGATTTGAGTCACTGTCTGGTAGCTTTGAGGTTACTGTGGTGGGTTCATGGGAAAGTTCCTTTCCCCTCCTGACCCTGGCTTGAGGAACAGAGACTGAATGTCCTGGTAGAGGGAGCACAATCTGTGCTCCCCTCTCCTGCTAAGTGGATCAAATCCTGGGCATCTCCCAGCAGCATCTAGTTCTGACCTGAGCAGAAGGGAGCCTCGGAAGCAAAAGATATTCGGGATTGCCAACTCATGGTTGCCGGGACACAGCTCAGAGCAGAACAGTGGTTGGCAGAGGCTGAAAGGGAGCCTTCGATGTTCCTGCCAATGTGATAGGCGGTTGCAGGATTTTGTGAAGCAGTCTGATGAACCCTCTCAAATAGAGGCACCTAATGCTGCTCAGCTGTGTAATTGGGATGGAAATGGGCCAATGAGAGGCAGCAGTTTGTGCTTAACCTTTTGGGAGTCTTGTTCCAAGAGACTGTGTGTGGGGGGAAAAAAGCAGCATTACAAATAATAAGCTTCTCCGCCTGATTTGTAATGAATTAGTAATAAATGGCCTAGCACTCGATGAAAGTCTGCCGATTACAGAGCAGCTTTAGCTAAGTGCACGGGACCACATCTTATTTTGATCAGCTGTAGCATAGCAAAGACATGTAATTATCATAATCTAACAATTAGCCTGGCATCACTTTCCAGTGTTTAATTACCCCGATAAATGGTAATTGAATAGAGGACTTAATGACAAGAGAGAAACTTTCATTCTGCCTTAGGTGCTTAAGTTGTCTACTTGGCTCAGCGTAATTTTCTAGCATTGCTGAACAACAGTCCTGATGATCATTTTCCTTTTTGCAGTCGGCCATTATTTTGTTTCTTGATCTTGACCTTTGTTTATAGTATTATTTGTTCCTCTCAAAATTTGATCCTAGGACCCAGAACACAGGCGAAGATTATTGGGCACTCTATCTAGTTTTCCCAGTTTTAAGTATTGCTTCTCGTACAGGTCAGCTACATTTCCTTTCTTTGGAGTTCTAGCAAGTCCCTACTATGTGCAGAGGCTATGCTACGTGTTAGGGATACAGACATGAAGAAACACCAGCACCATCTCAAGGAGTTCTCTCTAGAAAAGGAGGTCTCCTTAAGAATATTATAATAATTACAGTGATTTGCTTTCAGTGCCACTTTCTTTCAATTCTATGCATTGAATGAATTCCACATATCTGACTACACCAACCACCTAACTCCCAAAGACTCCAGATTCAGATGTCTTTTCTTTTAGTTTTCCATCATCCCTCCTCCCAGGTTTGTATTCAGCTATTCACAGGGTTCTAAGCAACCAAATGAAGGTTTCTACTCCTGACTTGCCAACTGGTTGAAACAGCAACAATAATGTTATCATTGTTGCTGTTATTATTTTATGTCCCATTGTCATCCCAGGGGAACTGTATGCTTTCCCCCTTGTTCTGTGAAGCTCAAACATGAAAGAAAGTCATGGGGCATGTATTTCCTTTCTTCTGGTTTGTTTTATTTTTTTGTTTGTTTGTTCCTTTAGCAATATATTAATGGAGGTTAGTTCCCTGCCGTTCAGGTCTTAAATATCTCAATTTTTGAAAATTTGGGACCAGATTTCAGACTTAGATGGTAATGATTCCCAAAAAGCCATCATCAGGCCATATTACAGATATTTATTTCACTGTTTGTACACCAAGTACTTAAGAACTATGAAATCATTATTTAAGTTGATTAACAGAAATGACATTTATTATGGCTCTCTGGTTATTCTTGTTATTTTTGAAAAATAGAAATAACTTGAAAATCCGTGGGGAAACCCCATTCCAGTAGGACACTAAAGGGCTCCCTGTAAGTAAGCAGTTTGGCAGGAGCCTTATTTGTTTGATTGACTCCTGCATCCCCTGGACAGAATCCATTTGCTTAATCCTGTTCTCCTAGGACAGTGGCTGCACAACCTGTTCAATGATTTCTTGCGTCTGCTTTTGCTAGATTTTGTGTGTCAGTGGCAGACACTCTGTCCTGTGTGCCTGATGTGACAGAGAACTCTGGATAACCTAGGACACAAAGCAAAACTGTGTTAGGAACCTCCTGGCCAATAGAAGTCTAGAAAGAAACCTGGTTTTGCATGGTGGAGTGATCTCTGTTAGGACATATACTGATTGCCAGATGATAATTCTTTTATTTTAATCCTTTTATGAAAACCACTTGAAGTGATCTGTGATGGGTTGGATTTGTGGAACTCTGTCTGAATAATTCTTTGGCTGACTTAGCCTGTTGACGTTGACACATCCTTACTTCATGCCCGAGGCCTCTTTGGGGGCTTAGAAGCAATTAGACTGTCACCCAAAGCTCCCAGTGCCTTCCTGAAGGAAAGTCTTGTTTAGGTTCTGCCAATTTAATGCTTTGTTTCCTTTGGAGCTTTTCAGTCAAGCTAATAAAACAAACTCCAAATGAGTTAAAACACTGGAGGAGAAAACATTGTGGGCCCTGTATTTGAAACAGGTACTACTCCTGGGAGATACCGGTTTTAAAAAGTCACTCAAGACTGATGTGACTTGTACCAGAAAAGCAACAAGCAAAAGCTATTTGAGATTTTTATCCATCTTTATGATGTGAGTAGTTTTAATTGTAAGATTTTTTGGAACCCCTTACTTTTAAAGCATACACGTGCTCGCGCGCGCGCACACACACGGAAAAGTGACTAAACTGCTGATGAACTCTGAATATCTAGCCAAGTAAAGTATGCCCTACTGCCATTGCCAACAGTTATTGTATTTAAGGCAAAGCTCTCCTGCTGCAGAATTTATAATTGCCAAAACATGCATGTGTAAGAATTCCATTGGAATTTTCATTAATGGGTAAATAGAGCACCTGCTCTGAGTTCTAAATAGTTTGTCAGTGTCTTTTACTTCTTTGGATGAAAATGTATGTGTTGTAGCATACAAGCATTTCAGCTGCAATAAGAATAAGAATAAGAAACAGACTTAAAATTTATCCTTGAATCATGTCTTTTTTAACTTGTAAATCTCCACTTCTGTGGGAATTTTAGTTGTTACTGGTATGTTCTAGAGTCTGGAAGTCTAGATTGGATGCTGAAATGATGTGTTTCAGTTATCATGTACTTAAACTCATTCAGATGACCTGGTGAAGGTGAAACTGTCTCTGACTCTACCTCAGAGCTGAATATGAAGACCAGTCACCAACACACTTGGAAGACAGACATGTTTCAGCCCAGGAGAGAAAAACTGAAAATCAGCAAATCAAATTTTTCTTCAGCTCCCAGTTACACTAATATGATTTATCTCCTTCAGGTTTGATTTTCTGTTTGTACTTTATGCTTTACCCTCTGTGGGGGGAAAAAAGAGCATCCTCAGATTTAGGATCCATAAGCCATAAGGCTTGCATTCTGTGCTGAAAGGAATAGCAGAAGGAAGAAGAAGAGAGGTGTTATGCAACAAAGATTGCATCCTGCCCCTCTCCTCACAAAATACACTTGTAAACCAAACCCCAATCTATTTCAGGGCCCATTAGACCCTTCAGGACAAACGAGAAATTCTTCTGGTTAAAAAAAAGATCTCTTATTCTGAAATTAGCCTTTAAATCAATAATAGTAGAATTAAAAGACAGAACTGCCAAGATATACTGAATCTAGATTTAGTTTAAAAGTTGGGAGGAACCCTAAGCTGATAAATTTGCTTAATCTTTGACCATAAATCATATCCTTCTTTTACATTTCAATTTCAGAATGTAATATATTAAGTTGCCTTGTAATTAAAGAAATGACAATGTAGTTCTGTTCAAATAGGAATATTAAAACGATCACCTCTTTGACAAATTAAAATACATTTAAAATGTAATAATCAACTATCCAGTTCATGAGAAATAACATTTTCATTATTGAATCCTTTACAGCATTACAAAAAAGGGGGATGGAAGTGTCTCACAGCTTCCTAACCTCTAATAACCACTCTGTCTCCTTTCAGTAATGCTGTTTCTATATTTATGAAGTGAAGAAACTTCACTCAGGAGCTGCTTGATAAAATACCTCAGTACATATTTCCCTGGAAGCAGGCTCTCTGCTGTGCCAGCAACATATGCTAAAGGCCAATTTAGAATGTTTTAAATATGCACCATACCCTTTCTTTTCCAGCTACTAAAATGAAACGCATTTTGGCTTTAGCAAATGAGGGTAGAATGAAAGGAGGAAACTGCAGGGAAAGTGGCAAAGATGAACTGAGAGAAAGATGATTAAAATGCTGGTCCTCTGCAGGCCTGACGCTGAAGGCTCTGCCTGGGAGTGCTTTGGACTTGCTCTCCCAGCTGTCAATAGCCAGAGCACAAGGGCATATGGTGGTAAAGGTGCAGATAAGGTCAAATGAAAAACCATCCATTGAGAAAGAAAGCTAGCTGATATCTCCTTGTGATAGCCAAGAGAAACCAGAAAGAAGCTGGAAACTTACTTCCATTTGAAGTTGGTAGCCAGTTAGGCTGCCCAAGTACTGGATTCTTCAAATAATAAATGTCCCGTCTTTTAGGGACCCAAGTTTGAAAATAAATTATTCAGCCAGGAGAAGAAAGTCCTCATGGCTGAGGTTCATTGTGGTCATAGAACAATGCTTTGGTATTTAGGGCAATGTTGGGGGACACACGTTGATCACCCAATGAAAATACAAATTGTTGACTGTTACCTTACTCTGTTGTGTTTATTTCACTTGAATTCTGACACTCAACTCGTGGTTCACATTCAGCAGACAGGTTAAATATGAAGAGAGATGACAATAATAGCTTGAAACTTACAACTAAAACCATGTTTAGCTGTGTCATGTCATCAGGTAAACACTGAAGGCAAACTTAGACAAACACACACACACACGGCTGACATTCTAGCGCACATGCCATCTTCTGTTGTTACTTTGCTACTAATAGCCCTACAGTGTGCTTTTTATCTGGCCATTCAGGCAGCCTCTAGTTCATCAAGAACTATCATCGAGCATCTTTGGTGCTTCAAGTTGATTCGTCTTTGGTGATCAAGTTGATTATAAAGAACTAGTTGCCATAATGAATTTTAGTCTTCTTAATTAATTGAAGTGGCCCTTTCATAATATGTCTGACATTGATTCTCAACCGGTTTACTGCCAAATTTTGATAAATGTATACAATGAGTTCTTGCCATAACAGTCTACTATTTTACCTCCTGTGGAACAACTTGAGGACATGTGAGCCAGTGGGGAACAAGGGCCTTCTTTCTATGCACATGAGCTATAGCCCAGCACTTGAGAAGCTTATAGTGTGGGAACATAACCAGGGCAGGAATCATTTTACTCAACACAACTGCTTTTCTAAGTGTGATAACTGTACATGTTTTGACATGGTATACCACTGTGATAAGTTAATAGAGATTGCATTGCAATTATTGTAGACTTGTTGGTGTAGAACCAGAAATTCTTATTCTTCATAATATGCAGGGTTTTTTTTTAAGATTTATTTTTATTTATAGGTACAAGAACTGCGGTATAGGTCAGAGGTGCTGTGGGTGAGATGATTCAGCAGAGACAGAGTGGGGAGCAGAACAGACGGATCTACTAAGATACACTGCTGAGGGAGGAGTGGGTGAGACAGGAGAGGTCTGCTGTGCCATGTGGGTCAGCTCCCAGGCCAGGGTTGAACTCATGCCTCCATGGCTGGTGATAGCTTGATAGCGCTGAGATTTTAACCCCTGCACCACCAGGAATTCCCATAACATGCAGTTTTTTTAAGAAAGGTAGAAAACCACAGATACAGTGTGGGGAAATTAAGGATAAGAAGTAAAGGATAACATTTCCAGGAAATTTACAAATGTGTTAAAGCAGTGGCACTGCATCTCATGACATTTATAAATATTGGCATGTGGAATCATTCTTCCTAGATGCGAACTTGCTCTTTTAATATGAGCTAAAACTCACGAAAGCTGTTTCCTAGTGAGGAAAAAAGATCCCTTTATGTGAATATCTACTTGATTCACGTAATTCTCCAAAAGACTGGACTGACATGCAAGAGTCAGATGCTGGCCCCAGATGTTGATGCCACTCTTAAGCTATTAATTGAGGAGTTTGGGGTCAACCTAGAGGGAAAGAAAGTAGGGCCAGGACATCCTGCAGCAGGTTTTCCAGGAACAGTGTTAACCTAAGGTAATCCAATGGCACCACAGTCCTTAACAGCTCCATCAGGTGAGGGGAATTACAACAGCTGGTTTGGAGCCGATTGTGGTTAGGCGGAAAGAGAATATGTTTCAGAACCACCTAAGACTGGAGTTAAAATCCTAACTCCTGCTATTTATTTCCTATGAAAAAATTAATGAGGATAACAGCCTCTCAGAATTCCATTTCCTTTTTGATAAAATGAAACTCTAGCTCCCCAATAGTGATTTCATATGCCAATTTATGTAAAACTGTTAAACAGCAGAGCCTGGGCTTATCAAATGTTTGTTGCATCAGTGACTGGAGGAGAAATGAAACGTCACCAGGAAAGGGAGTTAACCTTCAGGGGGCTGCCTCAGTGTAGGACTGTAGCAATTTAGTCTCTCAGTCAGTAGAACAGTGATGAGCTTTCACTCTGAGGTTGGACTGTTCACGTTAGAGTTCTGCCTCTACCTTTTCCTAGTTGTGTAATAGTAGGCATGTTGCTTTACTTTTATATATTTTAATCAAATGAATACTGGCTTATAACATTATATATATTTCAAATATAAAGCCTTTTAAATGAACATCTGTACATATTATATTAGGTTTGTCACTAGAATTCCAATTCCTATCCTTCACCATGCAATGCATATGTGAATTGCCCACCACCTCCCCTCTGCCCCTGTGATAACCACTAATTTGGTCAAAAATCGAAAAATTGACTTTCATTTCATTTAGTTCATTCATTTACTTGGTTTCTTTGTCTTGTAAGAGTGAAATCATATGATAATTGTCTTTCTCAGTTTGAATTCACTAGGCAAAATACCTCTAGGTCCATCCATGTTGTTGCAAGTGGCAGGATTCCCTCTTCTTTAAAGCTGAGGAATGTTCTGCTGACTACTTAATCTAGCTTTTCTCATCTTTACATGGTTATACTAATGATGTCTATTCTGCGCAATTTATGATGGAGATTAAATTGAGGTAAAGAATCTAACATAGTCAGTGCTCAATAATATTAGCCAACACATACTGCTTCTTCACAGCAAAGTCAGAAGACAATAGCTCAGTGCTACTTTGTAGCCAGAGAGCAAAATTTGAGTTAGTAGTAGCATATCTAACCCTAAACTTTTCTTTGTATGGTACATGGATATAGTATACAGATGCCTTTAAAGAGTTTCAATTTGTCATTTTTTTAAATATTCATACTGTCCATTCTTTGAACTTTATATTAGTAAACTAACTTACGATAACTAAAGGTCTGTAACAGAAGGGTAAGTTGGTTCTATGGTGAATCATCACCTTTTCTTTGGACAGAAAGGTAAAAATACTAACTGTTGGGGCACTCATGTTTAAAATAGGCTCCTCTGTGATTCACTTAACACCCCACACAGAGTAAAATGTCACCATAAAGGGATAATGGTCATTCCAATGTAAAATGGGTCTTCAAATCTCATGGTTTGTTTTATTAAATCCTTTAGCAGTATTATCAGGGATAAAAGGTAGAAAAAGGAGGCTAAATTTGACACATTGGGGGAAAAATGACAATCTGTAGAATAAAACAGTAACAAAATGGGTCCAGACAGTGGCAGTTTTAATTTTTATTCTTATTTTTAAACACTGTCAGGTTCTAGTAGAACCTAAAATGAGTGACACTTTGGGAGAGGAAAGCTTCCCCCTTGAATGTCTTTAAAATCCATAATAATAATATAATAATATAAAGTGCATCTGGGCATTGCCTTCTGCTGCAGCTCTTGTCTGGCTCTCATCCAGGGCTGTCAGGCTACTCTGAGTGCCAATGATTCATATCCCAGCACCCTTTTATCTGAACGTTGCAGTGTCTTTTCTTTGTACTTTGGCAGTGATGTTACCTTGATGTTCAGAAATCTTTTAAAAGCAACACAGGCTTTTCTTGTATCTTGACAAATCGTTGTCTGCCAGTAATGAAGAAAAAGTAAACCTGGTCCTGTGATCATTGTAAATATAAAGAAATAGATACTCCAAGGGTTTTGTTTTTAAAAATGGTTATGTATTTTGCGAACCTCTAACTGAAATTATCTGACTGTCTTTCCTTATTTCCCTTGTATAAATCAGCACGCTGCTTTTCAAAAGCTTGGATCAAATAGTTTCTATAAATCATTTGATATTTGAGGACAAGATTTTGGATTTTTGAGGGGGGGTTTAAATTTCTTTGGGGGGAGTTTAGAAAGGGAAATCTAAGGAGTTATTTTTATTACTGTTGTATGCTCCTAGTGTTACTTAGAATTAGTGTTTTCTCATTTAACAATTTGAATATGCTTTAATATATCCTGATAATAGTAACAATACTTTGCATTATATTTTCCTCAATCGAGACTTGAAGTAGTCATGTGAGGTTAGCAAGACAGATTTCTATTTTAGTCCGACTTAACATATAAGAAAATGAGGCTCAGGAAGGTATATGAATCTCCCATGAAATCAGCAACAGATTCATCCTGAAATGTAGGTCTACTCACTCAAAATGAGTGGTACTTCCACTTTTACCTTGAATCTGAAAAAAGAATCTTAATTTTGTCAATGACTATTTAGCATCCCTTGTTGATAGCGTTTCTACTAGTCACTACAATCTGTTTGAGGTCTTTGCTTTAGATGCTGCATTTTAAGGAGAAGGTCTTTGCTATGTTTAGATGCTGCATTTTAAGGAAAAAGCTGGAGAAATGGAGGACTTGAGAAGGTTAAGAAAACAGAATGAGGAGGATCCTAAAAAAATCAGGATTTTCAAGTCTGGAGAAAGAAGGCTGCAGAGACACATAGCTGACATCTCCAAATGTTTTATGGATTACCTGGTGGACGAAGAATTAGATTTTTGCTTTGTAATTTCAGGTAGCAGAAGTAGGATCACTGGATAGAAATTACATAGAAACAGATTTATGCTCAATATAGGAAGGAACTTTTTAACATTTAGAGATGTCCAAAAATGGAATAGAAGTGCTCATGCTGACACTGTCTGTCTTGAATATTATATGGCTTTGTGGGCATTGTATTTCAGCAGTAACAGTTTCATAATGAACATTCTCAGGGCTCTGAACATTTCCTTACTAGCTAAAAAAAGGGGGGGGGCATTCATAGGCATTTACACACTGACTTTAGAAAGTTGCCTACATAACAACCCCTGTTGCACATGTCACTGAGGTCTGGGAAATATATCTCAAATTGATGGGGAAACACATATTAGGTAAAGCAAATAATAAGAAATTTTTGAATGTAAGAATTCAAGTAGACAGTGTGATATATATAATGGGTGTATGTGTGTGTGCACAAGGGCATATGATTACTTGGACTGTGACTCTTTCTAGATGAAGTGGCCATGGATTTTGCTGCTTTCATATGGCTTATTTCCATTACTCATCTGTTCAGCCTTAAAACACAACCTGTAAAATTAAAAGAAATAGGGTGGGGGGAGTCATTGATTCAGATGGTTTCAGTTTCCTTAATATGGAAAGGAATAAATAGGACATCAAAAAAAAAATCAGCTAAAATGAGTTTGTGGCATAAGTAGATATACTAAGGGAAACACCTAGGATCAGAAGTCTCCATTCCAGGTCTTCAGTAGCTGCTTCATTATTATGCCTTAGCATTATTATTTCCCTTTTAAGTGGAAGTTGTTATTCTAGGAATTTTCTTTCCAACTTTTAAATTTTATGATCCTAATTCTCTCAATTTTATGACTCTAATCCTCCACATTTGCATAGAAAATAGAGAATGCTCTCAATTATAAGGAAAACAATTCAGTCATTTATTTGTTCTTTAAATTACTTATTCATTTATTCAACAGCATTTATTAAATGAAGCACTATTTTAGAAATATGAAAACATCCCTTGGTATGGGGCTTGGGGAATGAAACAAAACCAGCAAATTAGTACTTGTAATACTTCAAGTGAAAGGGAAGCCTTCCACTTGTAGGGTATTTTCAACCAAACATAATAGATTTCTTCTGCAGAATGACTCGTTGCCTAATTTGGAAGAGCAACATTTAAAACCATGCCCCAAACGACAGTGTGTGATGTATTATGACAAATGCGTTATAATAAAACAGTATAGAAGATTACAATAAACCTTGCAGGCTTAGAATTACTAAAGGGTTCAAGCTCTGATTCCAAGCAGAAAATCTGTCCTCTATGAATAACCCCATCGTTTTCTTCTCCCAACAGATTTCAGAGGGGTGACTACCACATCGATGTGTGCATCAATGACTACCTGGATGTCTTCTGCCCTCACTACGAGGACTCAGTCCCTGAAGATAAGACTGAGCGTTATGTCCTCTACATGGTGAACTTTGATGGCTACAGTGCCTGCGACCACACCTCCAAAGGATTCAAGAGATGGGAATGTAACCGGCCTCACTCTCCAAATGGACCACTGAAGTTCTCTGAAAAATTCCAGCTCTTCACACCCTTTTCTCTAGGATTTGAATTCAGACCAGGCCGGGAGTATTTCTACATCTGTGAGTATAAAGAGATTTATCGTGGTATCACACAGCTGTAAGCACCCACACTCATTCTTTACTCATGTTGCAGAAACATGCAGAGAATTGGACTCTGCATTACAGATGTCTCCTTGCAAATGCACGCACCAGGATCCCTAGATACATTAGCTGGGAATTGAGAGCACAAATTAGATTAAAGACACAGTGCCTCTCCCCCTATGAAATTGCATGTCAGCCTGTTCAGTGAACCACTGCTGACTTGTATTTCTTTCAGATGAAAATTGTGAGGACTTCTCCAAAGCTCAGGAAAAGAAAAAAGAGATTCCTGAAAAAAAATTAAGGGAAATAATTAAATTTACATAGCTTGGAGTCATTGGATTTCTTATTCAGGTGTCAGCAATATCCTTTCAATCATCCACATTTTCGGTGGAGAAAGCCAAACTCCTGCAAATGTCAGCATGCTGACGATAAATACTCCTTGCACCAAGGAGAAAAGACAATTATTACGAGCAGCTGTGTCTTTAAACAGGCAAATTCATGAAGAAATATCTAGAAAGGGCTCCAAGGGAACTGGTATAAGTGAGTTTCCCACCTGTGAGCTTTAGTGACTCAGTCCTGAGAGAACTCTGAAACTTTCTCAGCAGATTCTGCATTAATCACATTGCCACGGCCTTGTCTTTCCTGTAGTGTGTCCACCCTCACTGCTTTAGACATCATACTAGCCAATATATTTAAAGGAAAGGCTCTCGAACTTTGCTATAAGTTCCCTGGAGAGTTTGTTATAATGCAGATTCTGATTTGGGGGGTCAGAGGTAGAGCCAAGAGTCTGTGTGTAGAATGTTCCCCGTGGATGCTGGCACTGCTGGTTTTGAGTTACAGTGGAGTTCTAGGTAGTATCTCATTTAGACAGCTTGTGGTGTATCTGGACTTTCATTTCAGTATCAAATATTTAAACTTTATGCCCTTTCCCAGGTATTTTTGGTGTCAGCTGAAGAAGATAAAAGTTTATTTATTATTATTTTCCATCACAGTAACAATGGTTTACAACACCTTATAATTTTCAAGCAAAGTGTTGTTCAAAAGTCCATTTAGGGAACAGCTTATCATAGTTCAGTAGAGTTGGGGGGTCCAAGATGAAAGGACACTCCCTGTCCTTCAAGAGGGAGCGGGTAGTGGGGAGCAGACATGTAAACAGGCAGCTGCAGTGTAATATACATGTACTGAAGGAGGGTGAGTGGAGGCAGTGGTGGGACCACAGGGAGGCTGCACCTCGCATGTTCGGAAGGATCTGGCACTGTGGCTACACACAGGATGGAGAGATAGAGACCTGGGCGGTGCCCCTGTGTGCTAGTATCGACTTTCACCCCCACTGGCCAGACAGACAAGAGAAAGAACATGTGTGTTTTTTCTGACTCATTTCTTCAATCCCAGCGTTCCTGCCTACTGCAAACCCACACGTTTTAAGTCTATGAAGATTTCTAGCTGCTCTCCTTCTCCAGAAAACAGATTATAATAAGCCAGATTTCACCATCACAAGGAGACTCTCACTTATATTGGAATTGAATTTAAAAGAGGAAATTGAACAGTACCAGTTTTATTATTTCAGTACATATTTTAGTCGTTAGTCATGAGAAAACATGCAAAAGCCTTGATACTATCTCACATTTGATCCATAAAATAAGAAAAGGAATATTGAGTCCCACGGATGGAGGAAACACTGCCATACAGTGAATTCACACGTTCCCAGGCAGCAGGCTCTTGCCTTTTGCTGATTATTTTACTTTGTGAAAGAATCTCATTCAGCGAATGAGAAAAGAGGAAAAGGGAGGACTTCCATTGTGGGCAGAACTCATTAGCCGCCTAACTGTAAATTATCATACTGATGTAAGAGGAAATTATTACCAGTTTCCAAATTTTCATATTGGTTTCTCAGATTAAAAAACAACAACAAAGGCAAAAATCCCAAAATGAATAGAGAACGCTAAGATGGAAGCATACATCAACTAACTAGTTGATTGCATGATTATTAGAAATTATAGAATCCATTGAGGTTCATAAGCAAGATGTTATTATTCAAATATAACCATAATGCTTATGACTGGCTTTTCCTCATTTGTGGTTAAATTCAATATTTCGCTAAAAATCATTATGTGTCTTCTATAACATTCATTTAAGGGAGTCATTTAACTGTCAAGGGCTCCTGTCAAAGTAATTGTTCCAAAATGCTTCAAAATATCAAGAGCTTTTTGCTGTTCAGCTGAGTTTAACCTGAATTACTTTTTTTAATGGAAGGTAAAATAGCACAAAATTAGCAGCAAAAAGATGTTCATTTACAAGAAGCACAGTAGCCGGGTAGTCTCTTGAGTTGAAATTTCAACCATGCTTTACAACCACAAGAGCATCCTTCCCTGTCTTTTTTGCAGTGAAAGGATTCCCTTCTTTCTTTCACTGCTGAGCAGGAGCGGCAGAGCTGACGTGATTGTCTTACAGACGTTTAATCTACTGTGGTCATAATTAAACTAAAGGATTCTTAGGGGAGAATTGCCCCTCAGTTGAATTTCTCTCTTCCTAATATGCTTGGAATGAACCCGATGATTGGGATGTAGCTCTTTTTGCACTTAGTAACTAACAAGAAGCTATGTTGCTGATTCAGGAACAAGTCTCACTCACTGCCCATTGGTCAATTTTATAAAATGTTGGTATTAGATTACATACCTTACTGGGATATATTTGAGTTCCTGGAGGCCTTAAAATTTCTCCCAAGTATTCCAAGGAGAAAAAGAGCAGAGGCCTTTGGCACCCCTATTTCAAGGTAAGAGAAGAGGAAGGGTTACGGTTAGTGGTAACGGTCCAGAACCAAAATCCAGAAACCATCCCAGATTTGGGGGATGGGAATCCGAGTCTTTCTCATGACAGGACAGTTACCTCATCACTTGGCTCAGAGGGAACACAAATCAGAGTTCTTAGCAATTTCTTCTTTATCCTCAACAAGGTTTATTTGCTTCTTAATTTCTTCGAGTTATACAGAATTAAGAAAATAAGCAATTGGAAATAAATAGTAGTTTCCTGTTTACTTTAAAGAGAAAACATTTTTCACAGCTTTAGCTCCCTCTTTGACTGAGACTGGCTCTGTATTTTGTCCTCCTTGGCTTGGGGCAGGCAGTAGATTAACTTACTATAGTCACTGATTATTACTTAGGCAGACTGTGCCCATTCTCAAATCTGACAAGTACTGTCTGTAATCTGTAAGTGTTATTTTGGTAAGAGATTGACATACAAAGTAATTACAGGAAGTCAGTGGTATTTCTATCAGCCAGAGATGTGCAGAACTGCCAGTCAATAGATTGTGGCAATAGTCATTTATATAGACTTCCTAAGGCAAAGAATTATGTAGACATTTCAAAAATACTCATTTTAGAAATGATTCTCATAAATATTAACCTAATGAGAACATGCTTGAAAGAAATTTTGCTGCTATTTTAAAATCAGAAGAGGCAAGAGGGAAGTAATTTAAGGAAGGACACTAGCAGTTATCAGTTATTCTTGTGACTCTGTAGAAATCCTGACTTGGAATGTCCTTTTTTTTTTTTTTTTAGATTTATTTATTTATTTTTACAAGCACTGGGTACAGTCAGAAGTGCAGGAGGGTGAGAGAATTCACCAGAGCCAGAGCGGGGAGCAGAGCAGGCAGAAGGACCGAAGTACACTGCTGAGGGGAGCAGCGGGTGGCAGGAGAGGTCTGCGCGCCATGCGGGACCCTCCTCCAGTGGCCGGGGAGCAGCCCGGGATTGAACCTGCGCCACAGAGGCTGCAGGCAGCTTCACAATCCAACGCTCAACCTCTGCACCACTGGCGAGGCCCTGAAATGTCCTCTTTTGTAAGCTAAGGAAACCTGCCTCCCGGGCCCTTCTCTTAACTTGACCAGTTAAGTGGTCCTGGGTGATGCATTTAATCTCTCTGGATTCTAATTCCACATCTGTAAATTAATGTGGTTGCAGTAAATGTTTTTCAATATTCCTTGGAGCTTTAACATCCTAATCCTAGGTGCAAATATGTATTTTATCTGCACCATTAAGGTAAGAGATAACATCTGTAAATGGCCAACCCGATGTCTTCCTTAGTAGGTGCTCAATAAGTGTCAGTTAAAGGGAGATTGTGGTGTGGAAGAGCTCCTAGGCTTATTAAATTAGTTTTCCCTGCTGTCCTGTGCACTCCACCATCATCTGTGGTCTCACTGGGGCCACAGGCTCCTCTGGTTTTCCCACTCTTGTCACCCTTCTGATGAAGCCCTCCAGTGACTTCCTGACACACCAACCCAAATCCAAGTTTCTTACCAAAAGATCTTCTAGCAGGTATTGGTCTCTCAACTACTGTAGGCAGTTAAGCTTCTTCTCTGACCTTTCTCTGCCTTGTACTATCTGCTCCAGTCACCTGCTCCCCTGTCCAGCAATCCCAGCATTAGGGCCTTGTGCTTTATCTTCCGTCTGTGTGAAGTTGTCATTGCCCCATGTATTCAAGTCCCTTGCTCTTGTTTTCTTTAGGTTTTTGGTCAAAATGTCTTTATCAGAGATGTGATTCTGACTTCTGTTGTAAAAACAGTATCTGTCATTTTCTCTCTCTTTCCCCTGCTTTAATTTTCTTTAGACACTTGATACACCTGATGTTATATATTTATGGTAGTTTGTTCATGTTATTTCTGCTCTGTGCCCATGTTATATTGTTTGGCACATAGTAGATGTTAAATAAATAAGGGTTCACTGTTGTTCACATAGCATTTACTTTGTTTCAGGCACTGAGCTAAGCACAGAAAAGTTAGCTAACTTAAAAAATGTTCATATGTAAGAGTAGCCAATCTAAGAGGAGATTGCTTGAACAAACAATGAAAAGGAAGAAATAAAGAGATACAGTCCTAGTTTTGTATGCTTAAAAAGGAAAAACTCTTTATTTTGTGTTTTAAAAAGATTAGAAACAATTAGAAGATTTAGAGAATGTTACTTGATGCACTCTAGGAGAAACCCTGAATCAGATAGTAGGAAGATTTTGAACACAATTCTGCAAAGAATGCTTTTCCATTTCCAAATGTATCTTTCCAGATGTTAGGCCTTTTTAATACAACTTCAGAAGCCAAAAAGTTGCATATTCAAAGAAGTTCTTAACTACTGAATAGTCAACATCAAGGCTAAATCGTGATTGTATACTTCATTCAGGAATGAGTATTTGATGAGAAATAAGAAAGACAAATATCAATTTTTGAAAATGATACTAAGAAGACAGAATTTTTCTAGTATTTGTTGCTTTTAGGCTTTCTTCACATAAAATGATACTCAGAGTAAAGATAATTTATACTTATAGCCCCTAGATGAAAACTGGGAGCTCTGGGGATACACCCTCCATAAATTTATTGGCAAGTTAAATAGAATACACTTGTTGATTTAGAATTATTCCTTCATTGTGATATGGTGGTAAAAGTACAGAACTAAAAACATCTCCATTTTTGTGAATGCTGAAAATCTCACTGATGCAATGAACCCTCCAGGAACTGAAGACTTTTTTGCTCCAGTCTTTTTGATACACATTTATCAAAATTAGAGTGAAAAATCATGGGAATAGTCTATGTTAGTATGAAAGCATTTTTAAGTCCACAGTCTATTACTACATGAATGCATGTGCTTAACTGCTAATCTTCTGCTTTATGTATTTTAATTAAGACTTTATAGTCTTAAGCTATGTGGTGATTTTAATATGTACCACACAGTTTTTAAAACTGACAAAATAAATAGCCTAAATTCTTAAGAGATACCTTATGAAATGATCAAGATCAGCTTCAGAAATCATTTGATTATACAATATAGTTATTGACTCACCATTACATGTTGTAGGTATACTCAATAAATTCAGAGATCGCTAACATAAAGAAGTCCATCACTTGCCAACTGGATATATTCCAGATGCTTATTTGCAGGTGAATGTTTTGGAACTGAGAGGGTAGTTTCTCAAAGTATTTCTAAAATCAGTCAAGCTCTACATGTGTAATCCTTCGCTTAGCCATAATATTGATTAAAATTGTCTATCTTCAATGAAAAATAGTTGAAAACAGCATCCAGAAAACTTGTTCAGTGTATACTTGTTAAATGAATAAATGCTATAATAGTGAACCAAATAAATCCAAAAAAAGCCATTACAATGTGTTTTTTCTTGTATACTAATGTTTGAGAAAAGCAGATAAATTAGAAGCTCTAGTTGTTACCCCCATTGCGGCAGTTTTCTAATTTCTTTTTTTTTTTTTTTGAAAGATTTATTTTTATGCATACAAGAACTGGGATGTAGGCCAGAGGTGCCAGGGAGCAGGGGCGGGGAGAGGATTCACCAGAGAAAGTGGGGAGCAGAACAGGAGAATCTACTGAAATACACTGCTAAAGGGAGCAGTGTGTAAGACAGGAGAGGTCTGCTGTGCCATGTGAGTCAGCCCCCTGGCTGGCTGGGATCGAACTCATGCTGCAGTGGCTGTCAATAGGTTTAACCCCTGTGCCACCTGGGAGACCTGGTTTTCTAATTTCTTAATGATGTTTGATCATACACTGGAGAGCCATGAAATCAAGGAATAGAATAGAACACAGTTTTTAAAAAAAGAGGGGAAGGCACAGACTTTGGTGGGTACAGTGTTGGATTTCAATCATCCTGCTATACTCTTAGTAATGGCTACATTACTTTGGGTAACAATCTCACCGAGGCTCAATTTCTTCATCTGTAAAGTGTGTATATAATCACAGTCATTATCAAAATCTTATTTCCAAGACACAATTAAGGAAATATTTTAAAAGGTCCCATTGACTGCTAAAAAGTAACTTTAATAATCCAAATCTGGGCCTCCCCAGTGGCGCAGCGGTTGAGCACTGGGTTGCGAAGCTGCCCGCAGCCTCTGCAGCGACGGTTCGATCCCCGGCTGCTCCCAGGCCACCGGACGAGGGTCCCACATGGCACGCAGACCTCTCCTGCCGCCCGCTGCTCCCCTCAGCAGTGTACTTCATCACTATGCCTGTTCTACTCTCCGCTCTGGCGCTGGTGAATTCTCTCACCCTCTCGCGCCTCTGACTGTACGCAATGCTTGTATAAATAAATAAATAAATCCAAAAAAAAAAAATCCAAATCCAAGAAACTGTATTCTTTGAAAAGTTGAGGCAATTTAAATAGCTTTGATGCGTATTTCAATTTAGTAAAAAATTTCATAAATGCCTACTAAAGATTCAGATTGTAAGTCCATTCCCTTATTCTCCAGAAACACCGTGTTAAAATTCCGCAGGCCTAAGGAAATACTCATTCCCCGTTAGATGTCTGTTTTTCAGCAGCTTACATTAGTAATCTGTATTAAGAATTATTTTGGTCCTGACAGTTCACACCAATCCACCGTTTTTCAGAGTTATTCATATTGAAATAAAAGCGTGTCAAAACAGCACATTTATCAAAGCAGGATATAATCTTTTTCATCTTTCATAGTCTTTTACTCATGCCGGGGAGGTGACCTGTAAGTACAATGCACTTTCTTAAAACGAACAACTCAATATTTGCCTCAACGTATATATGCATTTTGCTTTTATTATTGAAAATGTTTTTGATTACTGGAGTCTTATTTTAGCATTAAATGCTCTGGTAGATACTTCAGCTGAGATACAAAGGGGTTATAACTGAAATTTTCAGGACTGTGATCAAATGCTAGTTCACCTCCTGTCTTTTTTAAGTATATAGACTCAGAGCGTGCTATTCAGCAAAGAACATTTATTTTAATAGAGAAAAGAGTTGAAGGGCAGTGTTAGGAAATGACAAATTTTAATATTTTCTAAAGTGGAAAAAAGGAATAAGGTACAGATATCTAAGAGTAACTGCTCAGGTGCAGATATAGAGTATACCTTAGTGACTAAAGTCTACTCTGTGTTTATTTTTTTTTAAGTTTTAATTTATTTTCAACAGATTGGAATCCTTTTTCTCCTCTTGCTTGGGATTATATCAGATTTCTTTCTGAAAATCTTCCTTCTATTCCCTTTGTAAACATCCAGTGGTCTTTAGTGAACCCGCAAGAATGCACCTTTTCATTTAAACAATGAGTTTAGAGAATTGTGTCTGTTTCAAGTTGTCCCTAGCCATCTTTTAGGAAAGCATGAATGGATTTCAAGGGCTCTTAAATAAAGGTTAAATAAGGAACATGAAAGAGGATATTTAGGAACGTCTGGATATTTTTCTGTGTTAATTGTAAGTTTCTCTTATGAAAATAGTTATTTATGGCCAGGTGCCCTGTTCACCTTCTGCAGAAGACTGCTCAGCGTCAGCTCCCGCAGGCCTGGGCTCAGGACGCCGCTCCCTCTCCCTCTTAGTGGCTTCTCCCAGATAGTCTGAGTGAAGCCAAAGCTGGAGTAGGCATTTGATAGGAACACAGGATGTTTAAAACCCTTTATATTTTTTAAAAATTTTGGCAATGCTATTTGATCAAGGAGGGGGAATTTCACAAAGAAACGCATGCCCTGTAAGTGACTAAACTAAAGGATGAGGAACTGCTGTTAAAAAGAATCTGAGATATTAGTGTTGGGACCGTGAAAAGGGAAACTGGAGCAAACATCACTGCTTAATAAATTGTGACTTTGAGAGCATTCTTGAAGTTTACAAAGGGAGTCTTAGGAGGCTAGTGAATAATTGGGGCTCGATGGAAATTCATGGTATCAGCCATAAGAAGTGGAAGTACTCTTCCCATTGTTTGGACTTTTCAAAGGCTGCAACACTCAGATAGGAAGTTCAGAAACAAAATAATTTCTATTTGTGCTCCTTGGAAGAATTTAAAATGCTATTACAAGAATGAGGAACCATGTAGAGTTCTGACCTCCTGAGGGGGAAGGGACTTATGTCACCTTTTGCTTCCCTTTACCCCATGGAGAATAAATGATAAAATGGAAACAAATTCAAGGATTGGGCTTTCTTATCCCTAAATGTCGAAAGTGGTCGCATCTCCTAAAGAAATAAGCCACCTGATTAATTGTGTACTTTCCCAGGGAAGCAGTAATTCTCAACCTTTAAACATGTAATGTACTAATTTGGTTCCAGAGTTAACTGAAAACAGTTTAATGAGCTGCTGTATCGCGTGTATGTGCAATGTTACATAGAGCAGATGCCAGGAGAAATGGAAATAACACGCCAGTGACACTTGGAATAACAGTGTTTATACTTCATTGACTTTGGGTTGTCAGCATGCTATTCTCTGTTTCCCTTAGTAACTTATTAAAGCGACCGAACTCCAGTGTGATGATGTCTAAGTGTCATTTGTTGTAAATTACACAAGCATGCACACACCAAACGCATAGTCAATCTTCAGGAAAAAAAATAATGCTTCCTACTACAAATGACCAGAATATTATCCATAAGACATGCACACGAGTTAAAGGTGACTCTTTCAGCACTGTGCATGCTGGAAGAACAGTATTTTGGCCTTTCATCAGAAGAAATACTATTTCCACAGATTTCCCACTCATCTATTCTTGCTCTATTTTAGCAGAATGGTCGTGTAACTCTTGGTTTGAAAGTTGTCATACAGCCTCACAGCAGGCTTATATTATCTACAGAGTTCTTTATGAGGAAATATAAATCACCACAAATGAGACTTTTCACAGCCAGAGATATGTAGAAATTTGTGTCAGTGCTTTGCTGGCTTGCTGAAAAATATCTCTAGACTCCGAAGCACTCTCACAACTCATCCCCACTCCCTATCCTTTTGGGAAGCAATTCTCAAAACTTGAGATTTATGGTCCAGAGAACGGATAGTGGCTGTAAAGTTTTCTATTTTCTCTTTTCTTTAATATTAATGCAGGGAATGAGGCATTATGATTCATTATTTGAGTTCACGAGTATCCGGGGGGCTTGGAATATGCTTTCTGGGGACAAGGTTTACCTCTGTTTAAAAGGGGAAATATGTGGGCTTTGTCAACAGGCTTCTTTTCCATCAAATGGTGATTCAATATCTGTATATACTATGAAAAGAGCACCACAGTAAGTCTAGTTAACATCCAACACCCATGTGTGTAGTTACAGAAACCCTCTTCTTGTGATGAGAACTTTGAATAATAAGTAATTTCCTAAACATTTCTGAAAGTTAATTTTCTCCGGTAAATTATCATGAGCTCTGACTAAAATCTGAATTGATGTTTCCCTGTATGTGTCACTTTAAAAATTTCAGTGAGTCCTCAGCCTTGACTTCAAACCTTCTTGCTTTATTTTAGACCTAATTATTGAGAAACAAATCTAAACAAAGAGAGTGAAACAGAAGGCAAAAAATGTAAACAGGCAAATGCTTACTATTAGTAGATTGTTAAAGGTCTAGCTCTGTACACCTGGGCAATTCAGTTCAGTTAATTTTGAGACCATCTAATAAATACTGCAGTGATTCCAATGAAGTTTAGTTCAGAGTAATAATTGCAGTAAAAGCAGTCTTTTGTTAAAGACTTACTCATACTTGACTGATAACCACTCCCTAACACTTGTTCTGATCATCATAATTATAGTGATTCAGCAGCATTTATTTGAAACTAAGTGCAGGCACTGTGCCAGACACTAGTTTTAACTCCCTGAATCCTCATCTGTGAGGGAGGTCCTGTGAGTGTCTCCCTGGTAGAATGAGGAAACTGAGACTCGGGGATGGAAAGTAACTTGCCCAAAATCTATAGTTAGCAGTAGAGTCAAATTCAAACCCAAGCTGTTTGACCGTAAGCCGGAGTTCCTCATTGACTATTTACATCACAATAAATATTTTTGAAGATGTTAAAAGGATACAGTCTTCAATCACCCTTGGCAAGTCAGCATGTAGGTGCTACCTGCACTCTGGAACTTAAGGCAGACCCAGATCTAAAAATGGCAATTGTGGTGTATGTCAGCTTTCCCTGAGATTCACATACAGCGAGGAGGACAGACTGTTAAAACAGAGTTAGCATTATTGAATGGTTTGTGGCATCAGAACATGATGACATAATAAAATATGTCATTCACTCTCCCTACTTCAAATGTGATGAAGACATTTAATGATTAACAAGACTATTGAAAGTACATGTCTCTTCGGTACCCTGAGCCATTTTTCAGAGGTTTAAATTTGATTAGCAGAATCAATAGCACGGTGGAGGCTTTCATAGCTTATTGCGAAGCCTGGTGACCAACTGTCTGAACATCATAGCTTGTTAATATGACATGTTGGAGATTGTCCTCCCTCACCCTTAAGTAGCAACGACAGCTGCTGATTACTGCTTCATGATTTTTAGTTGTTCATGATGTTATTGTTGTTACCTAACATGCACCAGTTTTTCACAGACTTGGAGTTATTACACATGTTTGCAAAGTCACAAAAGAGGAATAGAAATTCTGTGAGGGGAGGGGTCTCTTGGAGAATGTGTAACTTTCAAAGTCTTTAGGATGAAGTTCAGGAATTTGGTGGCCACCACGTGGAGTACCCGTATATTACTTGGAAGCAATCCTAGCTCTGGTTCATGAGGGGAGCTGCCAGAGCTGGGGAGACCACCCAGCAGCCTTCCAGAAAACTAGCCTCCTGGCTCAAGGAGACTTCCTTTCTCCCATGCCTTACCTCTCCTGTAAGGAAATCAGAACAGCAAAGACTCTGGCATCAATGAAAAGACGGGTCTGACTAGAAATGGACAATATTTGGGAAATGAAACTGGATAGATTTAGCCAGATTATGAAGGACCATTAATTTTGGTCTGAAGAGTTTGGAATTTATCTGGCAGGCAATAGGAAGTAGTATATATTTGAAGGGAAACAAATTTGGGCCTTATAAATAAATACATTGAAATGACTTAGTTTAGGCCAACATGCCTGCTAATTATATAATAATGAACACGTACCCATGAAACAGGCTTATGTAAATTATTTCACCCATAATTTATCACAACTGTATGTTATCAGTATTCTTGTTCCCATTTTACAGACAAGGAAACTGACAGTCAGGTCAAATACCTTGTCTGAAATCACACTGTTCATGAGTGGCGAGGTCCAGAGACGAGCAAAGGAATTCAGACTCCAGTGATCATGCACTTAGCTCTTTTCCATATGTGGCAAATAATTTCGAGAAACTTATTTTATGCAGATATTGTTCTTTTTTTTAAAAGATCTATTTTATTTATTTATGCATACAAGAGCTGGGGTACAGGCCAGAGGTATGGGGGTGGCAAGAGGATTCACCAGAGATTGACTGGGGAGCAGAACAGGTGGATCTAGTGAAATACACTGTTGAGGGGAGCAGCAGCGAGACAAGAAAGGTCTGCTGCACCATGTGGGTTAACTCCCTGGCCAGGGATTGAACTCATGTGGCTGACACAAGCTTGATAGTACTGAGACTTTAACCCCTGTGCCACCAGGGAGGCCTGCAAATACTGTTCTTATAAAGAAATGATTCTAATCACAGAGCTATTAATAGCCTGTATTTGAATTTCTTCTTTCTATATTACCTTTAGCTTCTTTGCCATAACTGCAACTTAATCTTTTTTTTGCATAGGTTTTTATGATTTTATTAGGTAAAATTGCTAAATCAATAACATATGCTGGATTATTAACTTAATCAAATAGCATATTTTCTGGCCTTCTGATATGATGTGTTAGTTTATTATTAAAGTCCATTTTAGAAGATTTATTACAGCTATTTCCTGAAATTTTTTTTTTTTTCAAAATGCTATATAAATCCATCTAGTAGACTCTACTTGGACTACTGGTACTTGTTCATCATTAAATTTATAGAAAACCTTCATTGACTGTAGGACACACCTCAGTATTATATATTATTTTCTCATTAGTCAAACAATTCAGCAATACTTACTGAGCTGTGTTCACTCATCAGACCAAAGTAGCAGACACCACAAAGACACAGCTGAAAGCACTTGATGTGATCTTTTTCCATTTCGTTCCAGGAGCTTCAAGTCTAATGTGAGAAAAAATATCTATGAAAATAATAGGATTGTCACTGTCCACACACAGAGGGGAGAGAGGATTGCTTTGGGGGAGAGAGAGACTTTAAAGATGTGAAGTGCTGATTTAAGGAGCAAGGTGGACTTCAGGCTTAAGAAATTAAAACATAGCCCCAACTTTAGTGACACACCTGCTATTGGGGGTGGGGTGTTGAGATGCAGATTCTTGGAACCCACTTCCAGAAAGTGATTCATTAAATTTTATGAGTTTCGGGCCTCCCTGGTGGCACAAGGGGTTAACCACCACACTGTGAAGCAATCTGCAGCCTCTGAAGCACAAGTTTGATCCCCGGCTGGCCAGGGAGCTACCCACATGGTATAGCAGTCCTCTCCTGACTCACCTGCTGCTCCCCTCAGCAGTGTATTTCAGTCAATCTGCCTATTCTGTTCCCCACTCTGTCTCTGGTGAATCCTCTCACCCCCCTCCCCCCACATCTCTGGACTGTACCCCAGCTCTGGTATGCATAAATAAATAAATCTTTGAAAAAAATTACGAGTTTCCAGCAGAGTCCTTCAATATTAGCAAGCTCTCGGACACTTTCTTCTGTAGGTGTTCATTCTACACACTTTGGAAACATTAGCTTAAGGTGGGAATAGATGGTTCTGAATTCAAGACATGGAAGAAGTGGGTACTGAGGCATATGAATGAATGGAATAGTAGCAGTGCAGTTAAGAAAAGGCAACCTCGTTATATTAATATATAAGCCAGGAATTCTGATTAGATGGAAACCAAGTCTAAGGTAAAGATTAAGAGACATTAAAATTCTGGAAATGAGCTAGTTTGCAATGGTCATAACAAATCCTTCCTTCTGGTTCACCAAGCAAAAGTTCTCATTTGCTTCATTCATAAATAAGATACAATATTTGTACTGGGCTGATGCAAACAAGAACTTTGGGGGGTATATTTCTTACACAAATTAAAATGTTTTTGTTATAAAATTAATTCCTTTTACAAAGTGATAAACTGTGTGAAGATTTGAAACAGAAAGCCACATTGTTGTGTCGGGTAACACCATACTGACAAAGATATGGGAGTTGTGGAGTAGGCTGCACAAGGCAGGATGCTGCTGAGAGCAAGATCCTGGCTGTTTTTTATTGCTAGAACAATCATACAGCATCAGTCTCGTGTGCTAGGAGGACAAGGAGAAAAGGATGGGTGAAACTTAGGAATGTCATCTAGGGCTTGGGGGGACATGAGTCTGCTGACCATGTTATCAGCTTGATGAACAAGTGTTGTAATCAAAACCAGATTCCAGATCCCCCGGCCATGGTTCTAATCTTATAAACAAGGCTTTCCACTGATCAGCTTCTGGGGTCCCTTGTCATACATTGGTCCTCGGCCCCCCGGGTGTTCCCGGTCATACCTCATGATGCATACCCTTCCCAGAGTGATAAAGCTTTCTGCTCTTGATTGATATGAAAGGCACCTTATAAGGTTTGGCTCATATGACTGTGACTGGGCAGTTCTGACCTTTGCATAGGAATGCAGAACTGCAGGTAACCATAATGGTGGCTGAACAGGCCGCTTAAGTCTAGCAGACCCATGCCACATAAAATTAGAGAAGAAACAGGCAAGCTATCAAGTGGTAAATGTTCATTTTAGACCAACTGGTCAAAACAGAAACAGGGAGAACAGAAAGAAGCGTGTAGTAAATCCTGTAATATTCTATCTATGTAGCATGAGGTTTTTGGATGGTACATTGAAGAAGTGGGTGCCTATTGTCTGTGACCTTTTATGTTTGTCAGTTTATGTTTTCTTCTCCCTGATGTTTAGTTAGACTGATGAAAAAACATCGTATCTAAATGGAGCCATGATTTGGTTATGATTAAAGGTCAACAATGATGTATATTTAATCACTATTTACTACTTGGGTTAGACAGCAATCATATTTTTAACCATACAGTATGCCCTGAATGCCCTGATTCCTAGAATATGAGTATCATGTAATAGCACCTTCTTAAAAATACCATTCATTTTAGAAAAAATCGATGAGATGAGAATGAGAACTGGGTCTCGACGCCATCACTTATTAGGTGTGCTAATTTGATTAGGAGGCTGCAAGCCATACCTCACATTTTACATATATAAATGAGCTCAAGTGCTAGTTTAATAAATGGTATTCTTAATATTGATATTTGAAAGGCAATTAGTTACTTTACCAGTTTCTGTCAAAATTAATGGTAGCTTCCGTGACAAATTTTTATGGGGACTTTAAATTATACATTTGCATGTGTCAAAAATAGTTCCTATCATCAACTCCTTTGAAATACACTGGTGGTCAGAAATAGCTCGCTGTCATTTACTAACAAGGGAATTTTTCTCATATTCTTTGCAGAATCAAACATGACCAAAATATATTTAATTCGGTGCAAAAGATATTAAGTCATTTCACTGTAGTTCATTTAGAATGTTCTACAGTGGTAAAGCTGAAGTACCCACTCTGTCACTTAGAGAATCATTCTTTGACTCACATTCAAGTCTACAGTGGTCCAGTCAAATTTGCAGAAAATATTTTTAAGGGCTAACTAGAAATCGCTTCACCATTGGCAGACTTGATACATCTGTTTTTCTCTCATAGGATCTCATACCTGAGAAATATTCTTTCCCTAAATTGAAAAACTCAGCTGCAGCCTAAATGAAATGGGATAAATGATCTTTTCCACAATTATCCATTAAAGCAAGAATTAGAATTAATATTAATCACAGATGTTTCATCAAGTTTTATTATCAACCAGATTGACTGCCAAAGTGCTTTCTGGAAGACATTTTCTCTCCCTCCCCCACTTGATACTGAGAACAAACTGTTATTATGTGTCTTTAGATAAAGATTAATGGTTTGGGCAAATCATTTGAGGAAATCGGTATTTTACTGTACCTTCTACTTCACTTCAGGAAAAGCATGGCTTGTCACCTCTCTGTTAAAATTATACAATGAAGACACAAGATAGTATAATTCTTTCCACTATCAGAAAAAGATTAATCAATAAGAAGCCCAAGATTGGTATCACCTGACCCATATTTTTAAATTTCAGCAATGTTTATATTCAGCTGTTTATTGATAAGCAAAATGTCTATCTAATCCTGGTATTTTGGCAGCTTTTTTTTTTTTTTAATAGAGGCATGTTTTTTATTTATTTATTTGTTTGTTTGTTTGTTTTGTTTATACATGCACTGGGTACAGTCAGAAGCACGGGAGGGTGAGAGAATTCACCAGAGCCAGAGCGGGGAGCAGAGCAGGCAGAAGGACCGAAGTACACTACTGAGGGGAGCAGCGGGCGGCAGGAGAGGTCTGCGCGCCATGTGGGACCCTCCTCCGGTGGCCGGGGAGCAGCCGGGGATTGAACGGGCGCCGCAGAGGCCGCGGGCAGCTTCGCAACCCAGCGCTCAACCGCTGCGCCACCGGGGAGGCCCTGGCAGCTCTTTTTTTATAAGTCACATCTAAATTGCTTTAATATTACTTTTAATTTATATGTCAACTCTTTTTTTCTGAAATAATTCATTGCCAAATGTGTGACCTTTATAATATTTGATAATGTACCCTCCATTTACACAGCATAACATAAATGAGTACTCTATTCAGGCGAATTCTCCTATGTGTAAATAAAATTTATCAATTCTAGCTAGCTTCAATAAAAAAAAGGAACTCTCTCCCTACTAAAGAGATTGATGTTTTTAACTGAAGGCTTCAAGATGAACAGGAAGCAACACAGGGAATCTAGAATGCAGAAACAAGTGAATAATTAGAATTATCTTGGGGGAAAAAAAAAAGAATTATCTTGGGAAGACAGCCTTTTGATTTCATTAGCTCTAACATTTTCCATTCCTAGTGTCACTCTGCTCAGGAGGCAAGTTCCTGGGAGAAGGCATTTGATTGACATACATGCCTATCCTTTGGAAAGAATAAAGAGCACCTTGATTGACAACACCACCAAGAATGCATGGAACAAAGAAAAAGTTTTCAAAGTTTTGGTTTGTTGTCTGGTTTTCAGCCAAAGCAAGCAGGCACAAACAGTCACTGGCCAAAACAAGGGTGTATTTTGTTGATGAATAGTAGTGTGGCATATATAGACTTGTTCAAAACAAAGAGAAATCCTTTAAGTGCAACAGAACATCAAATTAACCTTTATATTTCTGGTTTGTTGTAATATTTTACCTTTTTGTAGTACTTTCTCAAGCTTTGCTGTGTTCCAACAAATTAAGAATGTGACTCATATTTTTAAATTAGAATTTCTCTCACATTTAATTGCTTTGCTTTCTTTTAATGGAGATAATGTGAGAAAGCAAAGGCTCCAGAAAATAATGGAAAACTTCCTATTTATTGATTTCCAGCTTTATTTCACTGACATCAACAGAATATTAAAAATGCAGTGGAATAGGTTAAGTCGAATTTCTGCCACAGCCCAACTCAAATATATGAGACATATAATTGCATCGATTTCTCCAAATGTAAGATGAGGGGGTTGGGCTTGATCGGGCATCCCAAAGTGTTTGCAAGGAACAAGAATATAGTTAATGTATTTTAATTTCTGATGTCAAATTTAAGTTTAGAAAAAAATCTGGATTAAAACATTTAATTTTTTTTTTCCTACAAGACTTCTTGTTGGATAAAAGCTTTCTTTCCTGATACTCTTGCATTGCAACTCTCCAAAGAGTGATCCAATATGCATTGTTCAGTAAGCTCACTAGACATGGGAGCCCATTTTTCATCAGAGCATCTTGAGGGACCTGCCTTCCATGGGATGAGGTTAGATTTTTTATAAATCCCTTTAGCCTTAAAATATACTAAGGATAAACTTTGCTTCCTCATGGAAAAATGCAATCTATTTTAATACCATCCATCATCTAGCTCTTTCTTCCTACGTAGCACAACCAGACTTTTTGTAAAGTTAACACCATATCCTTGCATCTAATCCTCTTTTGAGAAGAGCAACAAACATAGGCTAGTTGGTTGCAGTAAAGTATGCCATTTAAATTCCTGTGCTTTTAGGATGAGAGCTGTTTTAAGTTTCTTAAATAACTTTCATCACTTTTTTTGGAGTCTCATTTTTTTTAAAGATTTATTTATTTATGCATACAAGAATTGGGGTACAGGCCAGAAGTATGGGGCGTGAGACGATTCACTAGAGACCGAGTCGGGAACAGGACAGGCAGACTGACTGAAATGCAAAGCTGAGGGGAGCAGTGAGCGAGACAGGAGAGGTCTGATCTGCCATGTGGGTAGCTCCCTGGCTGGGGATCGAACTCATGCTGCAGGGGCTGTGAATGGCACTAAAAGGTTGGCCCTAAACCTTGATCGTTCTATTTTCGCAATGACTAGCTAAACACTTTTGCATTCCTCAGAACTAACAGTCCTTTCCTCTGGTAGCTGATGTACAAAATGGCAACTACATAGCTCTCCAGGGCATGGTCCCCACTGCACCCCAATTTCATGAATCCTGTTCCTCAAGGCCTGTGTGGAGAAGTAGGTTGAATTAATACATTCTGACTGGTGGGCCCAAGTATCTTTTCGGCCTTGATATCTTTAGAAACTACTTAGAATATAACCATGTAGGGACTTCCTGCAATGTTAATCCAAAAACAAAAGGTGAGGCTTAGTCCCTTCCCACCATGAGTTCAGTTTCCTCAGGGACATGGCGTAGATATCAGGAAATATTTCTTAACTGCTCTATGTAAATAATATTCCCTTCAGATTCACAAGTATATTCAGATTTTAATTGAATCCACCCCCTTAGGGACTTTTCATGTCTTTGTGCCCAAGTTTTCTGTAGAGCGCTTTGGATCTATTCCTTTGGTTGAAAGTTGATGGTACCACCCCACCCTAATAGAGACTTTAACCTGGGTCAGTCAGATGCCTTGCTTCTCTTCAGAACAGTGATAATTTCAACTTTTGTATCAACTTCTCTAAAATGTAAAGTCCTGACAGCAGGGGCTATGTATCTCTTTCTTATTGTAAAAGTAGTGGCGTTTGTGGAAAAGGATGGAACTATCTGTGTCAGAGTCCAGGGGTGCCCACAAGGCTCTGACAGTGAGAATTCCTGCTTTCTGGGATTTTTGATCTATGTATATTTAAAGAAAATGACAAGGCAGACACTGCTAAACATTTTGAAAATTCTCCTTTTCATTCTAGAAGAAGCTTTCAGCTAATGGGTTAGGAAGAAATAATGTTGATTTTATCCCCTTGAGGCAATCTAAACAGGTCTATATCATTTTAAACAAGCATGACATATGAAATTAGGATTTTACAAAAGATAAATTGCAGAATGATCATTCCATTTACAGAAATGGATTTTTTTTTCGATAGCCCTAGAGCTTTTTTTAAAAAATGATTTGATTTTTGAAAGTCCAGTTTACATATACCTTGCAGGATCAAATCAGTTGCAAGGAACAAAAGTAGGGAACTTTTTGAAAAGATAGCTGCAGGTGAATGGGAAGAATATTTCTTTGAGTGTGGAATGAAATTTTTGATGCCCAAGAATTAAAATAAACCTCTTTCTTAGTAATATGTCTGTGGTGTGGCCGGTGGTAGTGGGGATGTGTGTTATGTGTTATATTGTTAAAGGCAAATTATGGCAGTAGTTCTGGCCTTGGCTGAATTGAATGTATGTAATACAGTATTATACTGTGCAGAGAATAGGGACTGGTAGCTACTTATGAGAAATAATAGTTCTATAACTTCATTAGTTTTTCAAATTAGTAGCACAGACAGTTCCCACTTTTTACCAGCGTGTTTTCTGGAAATAGAACCATAAAGCAGAGAGTTGTAAAGTGCCTCCCATTTTCCTTCAGGAGTAATATCTTAATTGAGACTGTGTCTCTGATCATATATTTGAGAAAAAATAAATCATAACTATAACCAACCCTATGTCAGAGACAAACCTTCCACAGTTATTTAAAATAGTAAAATTATACTCTTCTATAAAAGGAATATAAATGTATTATACACATTGATTTTACATGCACTCTAAAGAAATATGTTCAGCAAATAAAAAGTTCAACAAAATTATGTCATAAATTCTAGCAGAACTAGCTATAGTATAAATTCATTAAATATTTAATTCCTAATAATTTTGTTCTTTGTATTTAAGAGGAGCTTTGAGGATGATTTCTTTGCCCTAGTTCTGTCCAGGGTAGTTTGAGTGAACACTTTTCTTTTGATGAATGTTCCTGAACCATTTCAGTCTTTTCAGTATTCTTCTAAACAGGATGAACTACTACGTGGGATATTTGGCATCTCTGAAATGCTGAAGCTCTGTTTCTTAAACTTGTAAAATGAAACTGAGCTAGTTGGTACCCAAAGCTCAAGACCTGTGTTTTGTGATTTAGTGATGTAAGCTTATAGGTTGGCATCAGGATGCTCAATGTGTATGTACATCTATGGTAATGGTGACAAGATTCTCCTCCAGTTCTGTGTCACCACCATCTGCGTTTTCAGGACAATCTGGTATTGGCGCTTAGCTGTATCCTAAATGCCTTGAGAACAACCACCAGGTTGTTAGAAGCATTTCTGAAGGTACTTTAAAATCATTTTGCTTTACACAAATATGATTTAGTGCATCTTAATTGAATGTGGACTAAAAAAAAAAAATACCCACTCTATCTAGAAAAATAAGCCACTTATTTATAGCAGACTTAAGGACCTGCTTACATTGCATGAAATTCACATGCCTACTCAGCTATTGACTTTTTCAGTTTACTTTTTTTATTCCAAACTTGTGATTTTGTGTGCATTTATAGTAGATCATTGAGCAAACAAGCATTTTCTTGGGGTAACTTGTTATTCATACATTTATCCTTTCTTTCCTTTCTTCATTCAACAGATATTTATTGACTATACTATGGTTAGTATTTTAGGCTGTAAATACAGCAGAGGAAAAAAAAAATAGGCAAAAGCCCCCTGCTTTAATGGAATCTACACTCTACTTGGGAACCGAAGGGGATGGTGGCAATAAACAAGCAAATAAATAAATATGAAATATGTCAGGTAGTTGGTAAGTGCTATGATGAACAAATTAAAAAGAGTAAGGAGAATAGAGACTATAAGGGTAGGAAAATGCCTATTTTATTATGATATTTTTTAACATATAATACATATAAATCTATATAGAGAACATATATTTAGATATGTATTTCTATAGGGTGATCAGAAAAGGCTTTTCTAAGAGTTTACCCATGAGGAGGAACTTATAAGAACTAAGGAGGCAAACCATGTGTCTATCTAGCAAAAGGGTTGTCCAGGCAAAGAGAACAGAAAACCCCCTCTCGCAAGCCAGAAGAGAACTGTGTGCCTACCTGGTGGGAGCAGGATGGACAGGGGATAACTGTATAGATATGTGCAGACTTTGTCAAATGTGAGTGAGTACAATGGAGGATGGGGAGTAGGGAGTCATGGTAGGACCCTGGGCAGGATCTGGGATTCACTTCAAATGAGAAGGGAACTTCAGAGGGCTTTGAGCAGAGGGGTGGCACCATGTGATTTGGGTTCTACCAGCAGTATTTTGGACTTTTGTCCATGTGTCCAGAGTGGAGCCAAACCCTTTGTTTCTCTGATTAGATGGAATCCTTTGGATTCATTTCATTAAGATGAAATTTTTTTTGGAAAATCAGAGATGCTGCTAAGCAAAATAAGTCAGAAAGAAAATGACAAATACAGAATGGTCTCCCTTATATATGGGATAGAGAGGAATGTAACTAAGGGTCAGCAAAACTAAGTCAATAATAAAGTCTTAACATCTGGCAGCTAAACTGAGGCAACCAGAGGCCAAGAGTGGAGATGGGGGGAGGGGCCCAATGGAGCACGGTGGAGAAGTGTTGGGGCACTGGTGGTGGGCAGGGTATGAAAGTATGGGTTTGTAGAGGTTTGATGCAAAGATGTAAATCTACTTTACCTCAATAAACATAATTTGAAATAAATGACAAAAGATTTTTAAAAAGAAAATCAGCGATGCTGGAAAGTGTCACATTGTTGTTGGATTCACCTGTATTTCTAGAGGAAAAGAAAAACTAGAAAGTTACAGGCCACCTTGGTACAGCTTATTAATGAGCCTGTAGGTTTATGGTAAAAAATAGCCAGCCTGTTAGATGTTATTTTTCTGAAGTATCAGGAAGGGCCACACTAACACTGGCTATGTGTAAATAGGCAGGTGGCTTTGGCCACAGCAGGCCCCTCTCCCAGACAGAGCCCTCCAAATTGGGTTTTGGATGCAAGGAATTTCTGTTTTATGTGTTAATTTTGGTTCTTCTTCCGCAACATTGTCAGCTAAGTTATTTCTCCCGCAGGCCAAGGCTAAGGCACCCCAGGGGTAGGAGCAGGAAGAGGTGCCCAGGGGATGGCATGTGGTCAGAGACAGCCACACCAGGCGGCCAGGCGGAGACAGCTCTCCATTCATGGGGGAGGGTGTAGTGAGGGCCGGGTTTCCCAGCTTTCTTTTTGGAAATTCGGTTTTTGTGTTTTGTTACCTATTCCTCCAACAGTGGTGCATGTGAATACATTAGTTACAGCAATATAATGTTTAAAGCTTTTTCTGGACATGCACCTAAGGAGGAAACGCATTGGACATGTCTCTGCAGGCAAACCCCATTTGGTTTTCCTACTAAGACCTATTGAAATGCTTACGATTGCACAGTCAAGTTCTACCAAGTTTTAACCTACTCCGAGACTTTTTTTGGAAAGACTTTTCAGAGCTTCTGGGAAATTATGAAACAAATATTTGAAGTTGGGGCAGTCATGAAGAAAAGTATGATTTATACTGTACACTGAGATTCTATAGTTTTGGCTGCAGAATGACTTGGATTTGAATATCCGCCCTGCCATACTGTAGCTGTATCTATCTTCGGCTAACTACTTATCCCCTAAGCCTCGGTTTCCTCGTCTTTAAAATGAGGATAATAATGCCTACCTTTTGGATCTGTTCGGAGGATTAAATTTAATAAACCTGGGATAATGCCAGGAGTATAGCACTCATAGATCAGTGGTAGCTATTATAATAACATTAGTATGCATCCTGAAATGAAGTTTCCTCCCACCTAGCTCCCAATCGAGAAATAATGTCTTGTTTCTAACTTATAATTGGTCAAGTTAAATAGAGAAAAGAAACATTGTGAAGGAATAATATTCTAGAGTAATTGGTGCCAAAAGAATCCTAAAATAAAAATATAGGTCTTGTTATTAATCCCTTAAAACAATAATTTGTAACCATTCGGAGACAGATTTATGAACTACAACATTCATTTAGAAATGCTAAACTAATGAGAACTTGGCCATTAGTTGTGATAATGGTCTATCATTGCAAGCTTGAACCTTGTGTACTTATTTGGCCTCATTTCAAAATAATAAATTATTTCAAACTCACTTCATTTCTTGAAAATGTCCTTATGATTTAGATCATGCTTTGGATTATGAGTAGTACTCCATAATCCATCATCCAAAATAAACTATATGATTCTGGGCTATTTTAAGATGGAGAAACTTCAAACATTTTCCAGAAATTGCATAGAGGGGTTGCAGAGGCTTCTCAAGTCTCTAATTTATCTTTTCATGCCTATGCTTGATTGTTATTCCATATTGAGGTTTATTTTCCTTTAAAATAGCTCTACACAAGGAGAATATACTGCTAAATACTACTGCAAAGAATGTTTACAGATGCAAATGATTTCTATTTAAAGAGCTCATGATTAAAATGTGAAAGAATGTGGCACTAGAAAGCATGTGAATAACCTTTGAGAAATCTCACAATGGAACTGAATATGGAATATTTATAATCTAGGATTATAGCTATAAGGGTGTGTGTGAATAAGTACATTCAATATGCCACAAAGGGCCTCAAATGAAAACATGTTAGTCTAATTGAGCTTTTTAAAAATTTAGATAAATTAACTTTTATTAGTGGGAAAATAATGTGAAGTGAGTAAGAAGGCCATGCACTAGATGAAACTGGTGTTACATTTGTCTGCAACAGATGTGCCCATATCCATCTTTCTGATAAGGACATGACATCTTTCTGGTAAGTTCTACATGGGGCCATTTTAGTCTTTCATAGATGCTTTGAGGCTCAAAGTATATTTCATTACTTCATTGTTTTATTGCTCACTATGCAGGCTGCTAATAAGTCAGAAAAAGAACATGATCTGGCCCTCCCCGGTGTAGCAGCAGTTGAGCACTGGGTTGCGAAGCTGCCCGCAGCCTCTGCAGCACCCGTTCGATCCCCAGCCACCGGGCGAGGGTCCCACATGGTGCACAGACCTCTCCTGCCGCGTCCGCTGCTCCCGTCAGCAGTGTATTTCGTTGGTCTGCCTGTTCTGTTACCCACTCTGGCTCTGGTGAATTCTCTCACCCTCCTGTGCTTCTGACTGTGCCCAGTGCTTGTATAAATAAATAAATAAATCTTTAAAAAAAGAAAAAGAAAAAGAACATGATCTTTGGCATAAATATCTTTTCAATCGCTGAGAAGATCATCTCTTTAGTGTCTTTTTATAAAAACGAGACTTCTGTGGTCATCCAAGAGAACCCATACAAGGTTGTGTTTCTCGTATGGTGGAAATCGTGGCTCTCATCTTGGGTGTGGTAAGCAGTCCCGGGCTCCTGCCCCACGTTGGGGTTCTGGAGAAAAGCCTGGCTCCAGCCCTGACTGTAAGGGGGACTAATGAACATGTCACGCGCATCTCGAGTTTTCCAGTCTCTGGCACAGCTGTGGCACTTTCCCCCCCTGCTGCGAGGCACAGCACGCTGGCCATTTGTTGGCAAGTTCATATTTCACACTGCAGGGAATTGAAATGATTGAACAGACAGAAGAAGAGTTTTATTTGCAGTAGCCTATGTATCCCCAGACTCTGATTTGGCATAAAACATCTGCTTCATGATCTGCTTCAAGGCCAGTTCCTTTCCTCCAACAAAGGTTACGACTTCAGGCAAGCTGTGCTTCCACTGGCAGGAGGAAATTTGCCCGAAGACTTGATTTAGTCAGAATCAAAGCATCCTGCCACAGAATTTCTTTTTTCAATTATCTCTGAAGAGGCAGCCAGACTTTAAATGTATCAGTATAATAAATGTAATGAAATAAGGCAGACACTCCTTTCCCCCTGTTGCTATCATTTCACCCAGGGCCTGTGACACTTACCTAGCTGTCTGCTCATACACGTACCTTGGCAACAACATGTGTGGACATGGCCTTCACATGCGTTTTGGCACACCTGCCTGATGAATGAATGCACACATTGGTGTTACCTGCAGTGTTTACATCTCTTAGATTGTAAAAGCAAATTGGCAGGATGCTGGATATAATTATTACTATTTTTCATAGCAAGGAAGTATCATATAGCCTTTGTTTTGTGCTATGGTCCTAATTACTAATTATATTTACCCGCATGATTTTGTTGTGCAAAGTCATATTTTTTGTTCAAGACAGCCCTTGCTAGCCTTACAGACATATATGCAAAATTAAATCCTGGCATTTTATTATGCTAGAGCAATTAGATGCCATCCTCGTAATGAGAAACATGACATCTTCATCGCTCTCTATATTTTCATGTTGTTTTAATGCAGACATTTACCAGAATCGAATACAGCCTTCCTTCTCCTACTCCTGCTCTCTCTCTCTCTCTGTCTCTCTCTCTCACACACACACACACACACACACACACGCACGCATGCGCACGCACATGCAGGCACACACATACCCCTAATTGAATATCTGCATATCTCCAAGGAGTCCTGTGGGTGAAACCATGTATTCATCTTCTTTAGTTCTTAGGCCACTTTGGTTTAAGAGTAAGAACTGTTGCTTTTATGAAGTGCCTTTTTCTATAAAGTCAAAACCTCACAGCAGTGCACAGAAAGCCGATGGTATAAAGGAGCTAAGTAGAGTCTTTAATAGAGAGAGCTGGGTTGTAAGTGTTTTTGTTCCTACAGAGCAGATAGATTTGGCTCCATCTGTTCCATATTCATAACAAAGGAGCGCACTTACAGGAGGGCCGACTTCCCAGAGCAGCCTGGTAATGGTCTTTTCAGCAGAATGAAAGCATCTGAACCCACCGGCTTGGCCTTGCGAAAAGCAGCTCCCAGGACTGTCCTTCAGAACCCCGATTTCCGATTTCCTTGTAACTCAAGTTGACATGTTTTCCCAATATGTAGAATGGAAAACATTTTACTGATTTCTCATCTGCTTGTGGCACTGTGTAGTTGGGAAGTTCAAAATGTATGGGTTTTACCCCCACACCCACATACCCCAGTCTGTTCCCCCAACCCGCCCATGAAAGATTTGTAAGGAGATAATATAAAGGGAAGTTTGCACTTGAAGTAGCTAAAGGTATCTCAGGGGGCAGGCTGTTCTTCAAACTTAAGTTGTTTCTATTCTGACTTTTTAATCTTTTTAAAACTGGGGTTAATGAATAGAAATATGAGTTACACCAAATAAGGAAAAACCCCTGTTGAGTTTTGTAATTAGCAAACTTCAAAGCCAATTTCAACTGAGACCTCTTAGATTAAAAAGATAAGTTGACCCAAGAGTACATACTTTTCTTTTAATAAGCAGGAGAAAATAGGATGAATGTTTTGCCTGAAATACCAAGCTATATAAAATTTTAAAATCTTGCTATTTATATGACATGTTGAGTCAGCATCAAAATGCAAATGATTCCTTAAAACTTGGATAGCATGTTGGTGATATCATGCCTAGTGGGTAGAATGCTTGTGTTCATAAAAGTTCACCAGTTTCCTAAGAAGTAGGAACATATTTTGAAGTGTGCTTGTCCTTTTGTCCCTTCTATGGACTTTTCAAGAACTAGAAGTTCCTAAAAATTATATCATTGATTTATTCAATATATTTCATATTAAAGTTATATTTATAATTTATCAATCTTTTATTATTCATCTTAACATCATCAGTGCATTATCTGCTTGCTAAACAAGGGTTTCCAGCAAATCAAATCATAAACAAATCTTGCGCAAAGTTTTCAGCAGCAATGAAGTTTTCAGCTAGCTAGCCCTGAGAGTGCTTTGTGTTTAGCATGAGGAAATAAAAAATAATATTCACAGAGTGAAAATCAATCTATAAAGCTCTCTAGCTTCCAGAACACTTTGGTCCCTTTGGTTACCTTTTGGTTAATATATGGATCTGAGTATGTCTGGTTCATTCAGTTTTTATTTTATTTATTCATCCCTTCAAAAACATTTTTTATGTGCCTACTTTGTACCACACGCTATTAATAGGTTTTGGAAACACTGTAGTGTATTAAAAGACAGTTCCTGCTACTGGAGCTTACAGCTTAATTGGAAAATAGACAGTAAGCCAGGAAATAAACAAATCTCTAACTGCCAATTATATTAGACCCTATAAAAGGAGCTGGAAGCAGTGATAGAGAAATATGAAGAGTAGAGGAGAGAAGGTTTTCAAATAGGTGACCACGAAGCCCTCTCTGACCTAATGACCTAAAAGGAAGCATCGTTATGAATTTTTGGTGTACAGAGGATAGTTTTTGTCCATAGGAAAGATAATTAGAAGGGTTAGTTTCGATTTAAAATTTTATGTTTGACTTAATAAAGTTATACATTTTATAAATTGTTCCTTAAAATTTCCCAATTTAGTCTATTGAAATTATACAACTTGTCATCTGTATATAAGATTATTAAATCTAAATATTTGGTTCCAACTACAAGCTTAAATTCCTTTGACCATTTTAAGTTGAAGTTAAAGATTTTATATATTCTCTTTCCTTTTTAAGTACTTCAATTTTTTGACTATAGAACCTTGCCAAGCACTTAGTACTTCTTATAATTATAGCGAAGTAAATGTGAAAATATGATGAAGTGTTAGTTCACTTAAATCTTTTAAAACAGTTTGCAAACCTAAGAATTCATTTAGTCACAAGTTTCAATCAGTTATTCCATTAGAAATTTATAAATTGAAATTAAGTGTATGAACAGTCACTCTAAGATGCCTATTTTTTATGTACAAGCTAATTTCACTTCCAGTTTTCCTATACTTTAAAAATATTAAAGTTCCACATTATCAGATGCTTTTTTTAAATCCCCCCCCAAATAAAACATTAACTCTGTGATATGATTTTGACTCTCTTAAAAATGCCTCAACGGATTTATTTATTCATTTTTTGAACTTCAGCAACATTTTATCCCTAAGCAGCATTGCTAAGGAGATGTATCAGATCATCTACTTCATGTTCAACTCATCTGTGACTGAAGGGCAGTTTTATCCCTCAACAGAAGATTGGGAGATAAATTCTCCTGTAATGTTTAAGGCACCTTAACTTGCCTAGGTCTCCAGAGACCTGAGATTTTCAGCCAAGCTGGCTTCTCCTTTATCTGTGATCCTGGCCCCAGCTTCCCTTGTTTATACTTAAAGAAGCCCATCGACCCCTGGTTCCAACATCATCTTCCTTTAGTCTCCTGTTATAGGAGGGACCCATAGCCCTTGTCCAGCTGTCATTTATCATTGGAAGCAATTTCGCATATCTTTGGCTTTAAAAGTGCCCACATTCCTTTCTTCCTTCTTATCTCATAAGACCACACACTCACCTGCTTGAATTTTGTATCTTTCTAGACTGTGGCTGACAATTAGGTCACAGTCTCCAGGATCATTCCATAAAAAGCAATGGCAAAGGGTGAGAGGAGTCTTTCAGGAAAGGGGAGTTTTAAAAATTTCTTTGACACATGCCACTACTCTTTTTTTTTTTTTTCTTTTAGTCCTGATTTTTGGTTCATGTTTTACTGACAAATCACATTTCAGCTACCTACATTTTTTACCTCTAGACTCATTCCAGCAATCTTCACCGAATACGTGGGCTCCCCAGAACTGAGAAACCAACATAGTGCCTGCCCACAGGGGACTTGCCACTCAAGTGCAGAGATATGATGTGACAGCCAACTATAAGACAAAACAGACATGCTCTTGAGGGAATAGAAACAGATTAATGTCGGAATGCAGAAGCGGGGTGTGGTGTTGGAGAAATGGGGAAACATCTCTTACCCAGAAGGAGCTAGGACTTTGAAAAGCAGAAACAGTTTACATGAGAAACATGGGAGGAAAAGGGAGGTTCAGGGTTAGGGCAGATCTTGAAAGACCCTGGCTGCTGTTAGCAGGTGATTCCCTAAAGTGCTCAGCCACTAATTTTACTGGAAATCAGCCATCCCAGGACAATGAAAACAAGCTAGGATTTAGCTCCTGTCGTTAGCTTTGATTTTATTGGCTCTGTCAACATATAATCTTCATCACGGAAATCATTTTTGGTGTCAATCCTGACACCTAAATGACTGCCTCCTTGGTAGAACTTAGCTTTCTAAAGAGAGTATATAAATTTGCTCAGCCCTCTAGGATTCTACTAGGGGCCTGCTGCCTAAAAGAATGGCTATTCCTGCCCAGATACTTATTTTACCACTAGAAATAGCAGGTACTGGAAAGCACACAGTCAACAGCTAAGAAAAAACAACCAAAGAAATAATTGATTTGCACGAATAGATATTTACCCAAATATGATGTAAAAAATTATGGAAGAGCAAAATAGGAACCACCTACAATAGCACAATTTCCATGGGCATGGTGCAGTCGTGCCTCCCCCTCTGGGCTGGTTTTATTTAGTGCTGTTGCTGCAGCGCAGTTAGTCTCTGCAGTTGCAAAAGCAAGTGTCATCACACAGCCTGGTTGCTGTTCTGCAGATTTAGGTTCATATCTTTGGTCAGTGTCCCTCTGTTCTAGTAGCATGCTCCCAGGCCTAAAATGGATTGAAAAAGAACTCATTGTACAAAAATGAAAAATGATGTAAAATATATAAAATAAAATAATAATAAAAAGAAAAACAACTCACAGAAACTTAGAATGATTTTTAAAAGGATCAGGGTCTTCAATGCCCGTTCTAATTCTCGACACCCCCCCAGCCTCAGTGCACATCCTCATGCAGACACCTGCACATCCTTCACTCTCCGTCTCCCCGAACTGTGGTAGCATCTAGTTTTTCTAACTAGGCTAAAAATAAAATTTTCCACTTGGTCCCTTGATTTTCCTTATGATTTATAAAATAACTTTTTATTACAACTATCCATAACCTGACCCGCTTTCCCTGCAACAGATTTGTACTCGGAACTGGAACTGATGTTTAGGGAAATGGCTGTGCAGGGGGGCAGTGCGGGTGATACTGATCTGTAGAGAAGCAAACTGATAGTCTAGAACTATAAGATCTGAGTTTCCAAGTGAAATGTGGAAGTGTAGAGCCCCTCTCAAGAAGGTCATACTTAAATTTTTTTTAAAGATTTATTTATTTATAGAAGAACCGGGGTACAGGCCAGATGCGCGGGACGGTGAAAGGATTCACCAGAGACAGAATGGGGAACAGAACAGGCAGACTGACGAAATACACAGCTGAGGCAAGCAGCGGGCGAGACAGGAGAGGTCTGTCACACCATGTGGGATTCTCGCTGGTCGGCGGGGCACTGCAGAGGCTGCGGACGATTTCACAGTGCGGCGCTCAACAGCCTATACCACCAGGGAGGCCCAATACTTAAAAAAAATTTTAAGAAGGGGAGGCTTACAGGGAAACTGAGTCCTTGGTGGTTAAGCTACAAGATCAAAGGCACAAAATAAGTCAGAATGGATGAACCAGAAAAAGGTGCAGACCATGTGTTCAAAACACCGTGTCTCTTCCATGGCCCTCATCAAGAAGGATAAGGATGAAAGTGGGAATGAAAGGTTCAAAGAAATAGTAACTTTTACCTAGGTGTTCCCTTGTATTAAATTGGGGGATTATTAGTAATTTACTGTCTTGCTACTATTGTTTCTGTTAATACCATACAAATGAGTAATGGGCTTTGTGATTTTCCCTCCTTACCAGTTAACAGTCATCCTGACAGCATATCACAGAGGGTGGCACAAGGAGCCATGGAGAGGAGTATAAATAATTCTTCTCTGGGGTTCTAGAAATCTGCCTTTTGTTTGAGTTCTTGTTGTTATTACCTTTATTATTTGGCTTCCAACTAAAGAAGAGTTTTTTAAGTGAATCATTCTGTTGACCTGTTTTCTGTTGCCAGATTATACCTATTTGGTACAGCAGGTGATTTCACCAAAATCACCTCAAAGAGAAGGAAGTCTCAGACCTTACTGGCCTGGGTCAGTCATTTCAACAGTGTGGCCTTGGGCAGCATCAGGTCTCAGAAAGTAGTTATAATACTCGTTTATATTAGGAAACTACTTTTTTCTAACTGTTCAAAGATGTTCAGTGATTTTTTTTAAATAGTAAAATATCCAATAAGGAACTATAAATCCTCATGGTTAGAGTATTGCTAACAATTAAAATAATATCTAGATGTTATCTTTCTTTCTGTGCCTAAGTGAATTGGATTTCTCCAGTCACATTTTTCTCTGGAAAAAATGAGATAAAGTACAGTGCTCAGATTGTAAGATTTAGGTTGCCTTAAGTTTTCCTTAGAAATAATTATAAGGACTGATAGCCTTCTTAAAGGGAGTGTTTTAAAACTGTCTTAAGATAAATCTTACCCTCTAGTTTGAAGCAGTAGACAAGTTTGTCACTGAGCTTTCAAAAGCAAGTAAATTTGCCACACTTCAAATGAACGTGCACAAAAGCATGATCCTATCTTATTTGTTTATTCCTAGAAATCAGTGGAAAGAAATTTGTCCTCAGCCATTTATTTGAGGTTGCTAAAAAAAAGTTATAGATCTACTAAGGCTTAGTTGATGGAATTTAAATAATACTTAAGTTACCATTTGCAGTGAGAACTTTGCCTGAGGGAGCAGGGAGATGGGGAGGGGGGAGCAGTGGTGGGATGGGTGGTATTTCCCATTTACTCTTTTGTCTGAGGCTCCACAGCTGGAACTTATTTCATTTTCCTTGCCCTGAACTTTACTCTAATTATTTGCCCCTGTTGCAGTTCCCTGGTGTTGAGACCACATTTTAGTTTGTGGAGTGCAGACATTGTTCTACCCTTATTATATTGTGGGAAACACATCCCTCTCCCTTTCTTAGTTTTTCTAGAAGAAAAATCCCCAGGGCCATGTCAAAGTCCCTAATATTTACATAATATTTTTAATTTCTCCAAAGCTTCCACCTTTACTTAGTAACCTTGCTTCCAGTTTTCACATCTGGGATTTTGACCTTAACCTGCCAATGATTTAAGTCTTAAGAACTTATGGACTTAGAGAGATGAAATGTATGGGCAAATGTAGCCAGCTCCTGTGGTTGCCTTAGAATGGGAGCTGGATAATCCTGGGGCCAAGAGCAGGTTATTAAAACATGTGCCTCTTACGTCTCAAAAGATGGAATGGTGAGATGTAGTCCATCATGACTGGTGATTTTGTTTTCAAAATGAAAATTAAGTGTCGTGATGCTTTAAGAAAAGGACTGATAGCCAGTTGGAAATTGTTGCCGGGATATTCTTTTCTAACAAGAGAACTGACTTTTATTTTAAGACTTTTTCTGAGGGTCTGGTAACCATTTTCTAAGAAAACCATATGGGTTTCGTTAATCTCTACCCTATTCCCACCACTTCTTCTGGCCCCCTCCTTCCAACTGTTTTCACAAAATGGATTTTATTGATTCATTAAATTCTAGAAGACATTTTCAGTAGTTGCATTTGTTTTACTTTTTCAGCATTTATTATGAAGGAAATATTAATGTCACTTGCACTGTTACCTGCCTAATTTGCATGTATGTGTGTTGGATGTTAAGCTGCATGAAAACCTACAGAGGAAACTGGGCTCTGCCAGGAACTAATAGCCTATCTTTTCTTTTGACTTGCACAAATTGAGAAATATTGCCTGTGGCAAACATAATGGAAAACTGCATTTTTAATGTGCGTGTGCACGTACGCACACACACACGTGCATGCACACATACTTCTCTAAAAAAAGTGGAAAGTGGCTGACTATTCTTAAAAATAAAACTTCTCAAAATGTCCAGATTGACATGAGATACAAAGAGAGAGAGATTTTGGCTTTGAGGATTAAACTTTTCTTTTTAGATTTATTTATTCATGGGCCTCCCTGGTGGCACAGCAGTTGAGTGCAGGGCTGCGATGCTGCCCGCAGCCTCTGCAGCTCCGGGCAGGGGTCCCACATGGCACGCAGACCTCTCCTGCTGCGCTTGCTGCTCCCCTCAGCAGTGTATTTCGTCAGTCTGCCTGTTCTGCTTCCCGCTCTGGCTCTGGCTCTGGCTCTGGCTCTGGTGAATTCTCTCACCCTCCTGTGCTTCTGACTGTACCCAGTGCTTGTATAAATAAATAAACAAATCTTTAAAAAAAAAGATTTATTTATTCATGCATACAAGAACTGGGGTACAGGCCAGAGGTGTGGGGGGTGGGGTGAGAGGATTCACCAGAGACAGAGTGGGGAACAGAACAGGCAGACTGGCTGAAATACACTGCTGAGGGGAGCAGCGGGTGAGTCAGGAGAGGTCTGCTGCGCCATGTCGTTAGCTCCCTGGCCAGGGATTGAACTCGTGCTGCAGAGGATGCAGACAGCTTCATAGGTTGCGAATTAACCTCTTGTGCCACCAGGGAGGCCCTGGGGATGAAACTTTAAGGATGAATAATGTCAGGTAGAGATGGGAAAGTGGACTATTGACAGACATATTGGGTCTGAAAATAAGAAAGTAACAACACAAGTCTTATCCCTTTCCTGCTAAACTTCCAGCTCTTTGTGAAAATTTGTTACCTTGATTACTTTTGAATTGCTTGAAATTGCATAATATTTATATTTAATTTGATGGCCTGGGTAAAAGATAATTGACATATTTATAACATAAGGATAAGTTTCAGGTTATTATTACAGTCCTTTTACTTTAGGTGTTTTTTTTTTTATAAAGATATTTATTTATTTATAAAAGAACCGGGGTACAGGCCAGATGCACGGGAGGGTGAGAGAATTCTCCAGAGACAGAGCGGGGAACAGAACAGGCAGACTGACGAAATACACTGCTGAGGGGAGCAGCGGGCAAGACAGGCGAGGTCTGCTCACCATGTGGGTTGCTCCGAGGTGGGCTTGGATAGAACCGGCACTGTAGAGGCTGCGAACAGCTTCACAGTGCTGCGCTCAACCATCTGCGCCACCAGGGAGGCCCCTTACTTCAGGTGTTTTAAAGCTCACCTTTACATTCTGTTTCTTATAGATGAGGAAAGATTTTTTCTCTTAATGATATACTTTGGTTTATATTTTGTATCAAAATTCCTTTAGGTTCACCCAACAATTTGGAGTGAAAGTGAGACTTCATGCTAATTGCAAGGAACAACACAGATTGACTACATTAGCAAGAACAAACTTAATTGGCATGAGAAGGAAAATGGAAAACATTTTTTAAATACTGGAGTGAAAACACAGATATGTCTTGTAGTCTTTCTTGAACAGCAGTTTATGATTACCTCTCTTCAAGGCCTGTTTTGAGTGGACTTGTAACAACAGCTTGAAAAATAAACTAGTGAGAGATCCAGTTGTTTAGAAAAGGGAGCAGGATGGGAAAAAACTGCTGGTGGGAGCAAGGGCATGGCTGTCCATTACAGAGAACATGTTAGTGGTTAGGTCTCAGCTTGGCAATGGAGGCCTTTGAGTGCCTGAATCTGTTTGTATACAGTATTGTATCAGTTGGCCCTTGAGTAAAGAATCACCCCAAAATGTTAAAGCAACATTTATTATTTCACAGTTTTTGTGGGTCATGAATCCAGGGGCAGTTTAGTTGAGTCCTTTGGGTCTGGTTCTATTACAGGGTGAGTCTTCTCAAGGCTCAGCTGAAGATACACTAGCTAGCTCACTCACTTGAAATTTATCTGGTTCCATTCCTTGCCCACTCTTGGCTAGATCTCCCTCGTTCCCCTGCCATGTGGCCCTCTCTGCTGAGAATCTCACAATATGGCATGTTACTTCATAAGTGAGAGAGATAGCAAGAAGAGGTCGAGTCTTTTGCATCAGTCACAGAAGTCATCTCTCATCACTTGTGCTGTCTTCATCTCATAAGAAGCAAATTATTAAGTTCAAACATGGATGAAATGGGAAGGGATTATGCTAAGTGAAATAAATCTAAAGGAGAAAAACAAATACTAGGTGATTTCACTCATATGTGTAATATAGAGGGAAAAAAACAACAATGGAACTCACAAACTTAACCAAAACAAACCCTAGAAATATGACTGCAGAATTAAGGCTGCTAGAGGGGGAGGGAGAGAGCAGGGTGAAAACAAAAGGGGAGGTGGCCCAGTGGCCTAGAGTAAAGGTATGGGTGCTTTGATGTTGGCTGTGGAGTGGTAACCTACAGCTGAGGAGGTGTGAACCTTTTTCCTAAACCATGTATAGTGTTGTAAACCAATGTCACCTCAATAAAGGAAAAAAAAAAAAAAAAAGGGCCTCCCTGGTGGTGCAAGGGGTTAAGATGCAACCTATGAAGCTGTCCGTAGCCACTGCAGCATGAGTTCGATCCCGAGCCAGGGAGCTGCCCACATGGCACAGCAGACCTCTCCTGTCTTGTCCGCTGCTCCCCTCAGCAGTGTATTTCAGTCAACCTGCCTGTTCTGTTCCCCACTCTGTCTGGTGAGTCCTCTCACCCTCCACCCCACACCTCTGGCCTGTACCCCAGTTCCTGTGTGCATAAATAATCTTTAAAAAAAAAAAAGAGAAAAAAACTAGCCCCAGTCCTTGGCAAGGGCAAGGGGATACGCAGAGGCACACATACAAGGAGCCATAGCAGAACTGCCCACCACAGTGTGAGGCCCGTGGCCTCTTCCCGCGTCTTACTGATAAGCCCATGGTTAAATGTAACATGAATATTACATATATTTGTCATGCTAAACACTTCTTTTTGAAGTACCAATTTTAGAGCATTGAATGTGGTCTCCTTTACATATCAGATTGGCTGTTAAGTGCTCAGCTGTGCTCACCTAAGAGTCAGGAAACTGAAGTAACAGGTTTTGGGGAATGGTTGAAGTGAGGGCCCAATCTGAGGTTATGAAACAGCGTGACGATAAGCAGCCCCCTGGCCTCATTAGAGTGATAGTCTGAGCACAGGACAAGAGGGTTGTCAGCTTCTGTTTCATTATGTGTTGTAAGGTTGTGATTGGTATTTTGCAGATCTTTTGGGGGAAGGGACCCATCATAGATTTATAAAGTTGCTATTAAGATCATGAATTGAGAAGTTGTGTTTTTTTAATGGTCTCCTAGCCTTGCCTGACTCCAAGGGTACATTTTGAGCAGGGAAATGAATAAAGGGATATGAGTTTGGATTGTAAGACATGGATTCACTTTCTCATTCTGATTTGGACAGAATGAAAATACATGTCTTTTAAAATAAGTTCCATCTATATATCCTCTTCATCTGTTGCAGATTAATAGCTCTTTTTTTGTTGTTGCTAAAGCTCCAATTTGGGAACTTAGTGATGAACTGTTTTAATTCTTTTATCCCATTACTATTGGTTAGCTTCTGGAGGACCTGCAAAGCCTCTGCTAAAATTCCCTCTGATAAACATGTCTGGGACACCCTGACACTCCATGCCCAAAGCTGTGCCTGCAATCCACACAAACCTCAGTTATCACACATGTCCCTGGAGGTGCCCTAAACTGTGGTTCATATTTATGTCTCCATCTGGAGTAAGCACAGCATAAGAAGCAGGGACAGTCTGTCTTGCACATCTGTGTAACCATAGCACCTAATGGGGAAGCTAGCACATAATAAGAACTTTAAATGTGCTTGGATGGATGAAGCTGCAGGATGTACTACATGTTCGTAATTATTCACTAACAGTTTTGAAATAGTGATTAGAAGCATAAGTTATATATAAATTTTCTTTACATTTGTCATATGTATCCACAGAATCATAGGGATTAACATTATGTACTTTCTGACGATTTTTTTTTTTTGCTCATAATTGATCCTGAAATAAATTTCTTTATATATTTACCTTGAGGAGTATTGTATATTTTGATTCCTATGTTGTGACTAGTGAAGCACTTTTATATTACCTTATATCTTCAAATATTACTAATGGTTAATAATCTGTAAGTAGCACAAAGGTATTTTACATTTGTGAGCCAAGCGGAATAGGGTAAAATAGAAAACATAAATGTTGTACACTTTCACTTTTTAAAATCCTCAATTTAAAATTGAGTCTTGCTGATATATGAAAGTGTTTCTTGTTGGTTTTAATTTTACTTTTTAGTGTGGTAAATAAGGAATACAATTTGTAATGATCTTGCGAGGCCACCCTTACAGGTTAGTGCTGATGCCCTGGCATTTCCTCCCCGAGCTCAGGTAGAAAATTACCGAGTTAACTGATTTAATGAAATCAGTGTCCTGTACTCACATTATATTTTTTGTTCATCATTTTTTCTAAAGATTGGAATGTAATAGTCAAACAGTATCACAAAACATCAGTCTCATGATTATTACAGCTTTTCTGTTGCTACAAAAGCAATGAAGTATTGGGGAAGTATGATGAAGAGAGATTTTTATTTTATATAAATGTATTTTATATTCTTAATTCAAAGAAGAATATAGCTCATCTCTAGCTGAAACTAATTGTTCCTCTTTGAGAGCTAGTAGGGAAAACTCTCTGCTTATCATTTGTTGCAGTTTAGTTATTCCAGTGCTTTGCCTGTCCTGGATTTATATGATTGATCTCCTACATATAGATCTAAAAGACCTGAACTAACTTCAAGAAGTTCCCACTAAAACAATTAAATATTTGATCCTGCCTTGAGCCATTTATATCTTGCAGTATCACCAGTAAAATCACTTATTGCATGTAGCATTTCAAGTCCATGAGGCTTATAGTAAGTTCATCTTAGCTCAGAAATCCATAGATCAGCAGTGTAAATATCCACGTGTCACTTCTCACACCAGCTTTCATGAATAAGACATAAACTCTCAAGAAACCATGGTTTTTCTAATGAATTGGAGTCACCTATGTCTGTTGCATTTGTGATGTGCACATTTATAGTGGGGTCCACAGGAAGGACACCATTTCCTGGATAAAGCCACAGAGGGCAAATATTGTGCCCTAAATAACACACTAGTTACTGTAAATGTCAGTAGAGGGAGTTTTTTCAACTTTGATTTAATGAAAGCCTACAGCAGAGCCAGCTGTTAGCACTTCTTAACTGCTTGTCAGAATGAAGAGGGGAGATGAGGAGGGTAGAAAACATCTTTTCTGTAGACTTTTGTCTTAAAATTAAGTTTTCAACAGGTACTGAATAGTGACACTAGAGTTCCTTTACAGCTTGATGTCCTTTAGATGGTGAATTTGTAAGTTCTCCTCAAGGACATCAATCTGTAGTTCCATGGGGGATTCATACAAAATCACTTTGGTGTTTGCATCTTGAATCCTTTCACCTGCAAAATAAGCATTTTAGTTTTCTGGACCCCCCCCCCTCCATGAGGGGAAAAAAAAAGATAAAGCAGAGGGAAGGCATGCAAACATGAGTACTTACTTTGTCATTGAGGGCACAACCGAACTAATTGGAAGCCATGTGCATATTGATTGATGTCATCTGCTTTTTCTGAACAAAGAAACCACTTGAAGCAAACACATAGGGAGGAAAGTATGTGGCACTCAGTTCTCTAATTTTTGTCATTTCTCGCATGCATGAGTAAACATGTGATTTTTAAGGGTCTTACCCCCCTTGGAAATCTCTTTGACATTATGCTGTAAGGACTGAGGGGAGATACTCTTTCAAACACAGGGAAAGTTTATAGTCTCATTATCTTGAAGAGGAGAAGAAAGTTTCTTCCTAAATGATTTATAACTTGAAACATGTTGTCATGTTTTTGGTAGACCCACTTTATTAATTCCATCCTTCTCTGTGGCAAATTTTTTTAAATAAATGTGCCATGGCAACAAAGTACTTTCTCAATAGCATATTGTACTTATAATAGCATGGTGGAGGGTGCTGGCCCCGTTTAGTCATATCGAACTCGGAGCCAAGCTCTTAGGAAAGCCTTTAATTGAATTACCTGCGAAGCGTTGATGGACGGGATCTCGGGACAGACAAAGCTTTGCTTTCCCCATCAGAAACAGGTCATGAGTAGTCGGCTCCATAACTTTGTCACTGCTTTTGCAGCACTTTCACCTTGGTCTCTGGTGGGCTCTTTCCCCACAGGAGACCAGGAGCAGCTCTGTGAAAGCAGGGGAGCTCAAGCATTCTCCACGTATTTTCAAGAAAATTGTTAACAGATCGTGTTAAGTATTTTGCTGTCGATTACCAACATTCTCACATCATTCTGTTATTGTATTGAAAAGAGAAATTGATAGGGATAGGAAACTGGCTGTTTCGACAGCAGCTTGTCCCCATCTGAAAGGTACTGTTTGTGTTAACTTCTGGGAAGATTCAGGTATATTGCCATGTTCAGGAAAGAGTTTTTTGTAGAGCTTGCCTTTGAAAACGAAGAGTAATCAGTTCTTGTTCTTTCCTTTCTCTTGTTCTCTGTTTTTGTCTCATTCACAGCCTCTGCCATCCCAGATAATGGAAGAAGGTCCTGTCTAAAGCTCAAAGTCTTTGTAAGACCAACAAGTAAGTTCACAGAATGAGCATCAGAGGGTGGCTTCACCGCGCATGCTTTATTGTGTGGTCTGGTTCACAGCGGTAAAACTTTTATTTTACTGTTAAATCCTGTGTGGTATCTGTTTTGTATATCAACATCCATGTTTTAGTTTTCATCATATTTTTTCTCATCATTCATGATGCTTTTATTTGAAGTACACAGCAGTTGCTAACTTGTTGTTTCTTAGACTGTTGTATGTGCATAGCCAATGGGAACAATATTGGCATTGGATATATGCCATTGATTATAAAATAATCTCTAGAGAAATAAAAGGAAAAATAGAGAGAACGAAAAAAGAAAGAAATGGGAGTTAAAGGGTGTCTTCACTAACATATTTGGCTGTTATCTCTATTTTTGTTATAGATAGCTGTATGAAAACTATAGGTGTTCATGATCGTGTTTTCGATGTTAACGACAAAGTAGAAAATTCATTAGAACCAGCAGGTTAGTATGCTTAGAGAATCTCTTTTAACAAATGCATCTCTCTCTGGTGCTTCAGTACTTTTTTTCCTTTCTTCCTTTCTGCATGGTGCATGGTGTAGTTGCTCTGCTTTTTGCTCATTGCTAGCAGCGCTAATATTACTTCTATCTCATTTTTCCAGTTTCTCTGTTTAATGCATGTTGGATAAAATATGACTTTTCTTTTTGGACATGGGTGTGATATAATGCAATATCCTAATGTAGAAGCCCCATCAGAATGCTAAAACCTCACTACCTTTTACCATATCCTCAGAGCATGCTGGTGAGTCACTGTGAATATTCATGGATCTGTTGCCATAGAAGACAGAGAAAAACTCTGTTGTAAATGCTTACAAAATTTCAAGTCCAAATCTATGGATAAATTAAGACTATTGCACAAAATAACAACTAATTCAACATATTTTTCTCCAGAAATTCACATGCATCATTAAACTGATATAAAGAACTTCATTTAATCTGAAATATTATTTGTGCTGTTATTGTCGGTAGACATTGGTCTGGAGAAGTATAATCATGTTGCCTCCTAATGCCACAAATTCACACACCTGCTGCTTCCACACAGCTATTGTTGGTCTGTTGAGCAAAATGCAATCCTTGATGACTAAGGCAAAATAAGTATTAAGGATATATTTTATCTGCTACTATCTTCTATTCACTGTAAAGAAACCCAAAACCCACAAAATGTCTTATTGGAACATTTACACTACAGTAAGATATTCATTTAATTACAAATTCAGTCTGGCTATTTAATGCAAGTAGGTGATTGGGAGGGGGAAGTCCTCTGTCATAGTTGGGGGATGGGGGGATCATCCCTCCATACCCCTGATACCTTCATAAGGTGTCTCTTCCCCATCCCATCCCCCGACCCCCACCACTCGTTTAAGGTCTTTACTGGTTTCCTTTTCCATCTTCCCTGACCGTCTTAAAATCTAAGGAAAATAAAATTATTTCCTCATCACAGAAAGATGTGAGAATTTTATATATATTTGCATTAGGACTTCTAGGTCCTAGAAATGGAAGGGTCTAAGATCCACTTTATCTTTTGAGTCTTGTTACGGAGACAACACAGTCCATGAACCTTAGGGAAACTTGGCAGAGGACATCTGGTGCCCCAGGACATACAGTGACTTTCACATTGTAACTAAGGGAAGAGTTAGGTTCCCCCAGCATTCTTGTTTTCTAAGGCAGACATCTTACCCAAAGTACAAATGAGAGGTATGTTGGACAGTAAGCTCTCAAAAGCCTTCTAAAATTAAAGATCCATTAGCCACTTTAGAAAGTTAGAAGGAACGAGTGCTGATGTGGACACATTGTAATTGTGTCCTGGAAATCTGGAAGTATCACTGTGGCGTTTCAAGACACCAGAGGCCTCACAAGCTTGAGTATTTGAAAAATCCCAGTTAGATAGGATTTCTAAAAGGATCACAGAGTCTACACTCTTCCTTGCATGCCTGAGAATTGCCCAGGTCATAGCTAGAGTCAGATCTGGATTTAAAATTCAGATTTCTGGACACCCATTCCAAGGTTAGTAGGACTCTCTTATCGTGAGCAGATGCAGAGATGTTCATGAAGAGAACTTCACCATCTTGGCTTCTTGACTTTAATTTTAGACTCATGTGTAGAATGACTGGCAGAAGAGCAAGGTGTGTTGAAAACATAAATTACCACGTGCTATAATTTTTCAGTGCACATTGCAGCATCTAGGTCTATCTTTCTAATAATCTTTTCCCCAGGTAAATTCCACTGCCTATAAAGTTAGCAAGAAGCTCTTTAGAAACATGACAGGTTGCGTGTTTTTCTCTGGTAATGTAGAGACACACTGAGGATGATTCTATGAATTCAACTAGTAAGATGCAAGATGTTAAGATGCTTTCCTATGTGAGCATATATCACCGGCTTTTAGGAAACGGGCTCATTTAGGAAACAGGCTCAAATTCCATGATGGCCCCAAATCTATGCACATGTGACTGAGAGAATTTTGTAGAAGTGCCCAGAGTGTGTCTGTGTGTTGGGGAGTGAGTGTCAGGGTGCACATGCAGGATAAACTCCTTGAGTTAGTCGTTACTGTATTTCAGTGCTTTCTGGTGGGAATAGTCACTAAAGAAGTAAAACATGGTTGAGCTACCATCCCTGGCAGTATGAATATAAAAAGAAACTTGAGTACTTCACCTTATTCCTCAGAAAATTCAGTCAGACTTGCAGCTCTGCACCACTGCATCATAGGGTTGAGTGAATGAATATTCACCTTTATCCAGGTCTGGGTACAAACACAGACTTTATGAATCCGGCAAACCTGAAAGGATTCCACTGCATGTTCTCGGCGATGTATACTAATTCACCTGTCTTTGGAATGTATTTGTCTTTTTTATTTGCTTGCACACTCTGCCTGCCAGTTTCCTATCATCAGGGATACAGGATGATCTCAGGGCAGACATATGCCACATAATATGCTCCAAAATACCGCTAGTGTTCTTTCAGTTAACCATTGAAGCCCCCATGTTGTGGAATCCTGTAGCCAGGAGGCAAGATTTGATTTGGCTTCTGAAGAGGAACATTTTCTCCTTCCAAGCCACAGTAACTGTTAGGTGTTAGAAATTCTCTCAAGTTTCAATGTAATTTCCATTGGGATAGATTTTGCTTATAAATTCCTCCTTAGGATCCTGAAATTGCTCAGATTTACCCAAATGACAGCCAGTTTTTCACTTGCTTCTCGAAGACCATAGAATCTCTTGACACTGAGGCCCTGTTTTAATCAAAGGCTGCTTTGTAGATTCCTGAGCCAGGAGCAGCATGTTGCAGGGAGCAAAGAACTTGATGCCCTAATGGGACAGATATCCCCCTTTGAGGACAAGATGGTACTTACTGGTTTCACAGAAAAGACAAATTCCAGAGATCATGGGTGATTAGAGGACTGAAAGGCACATTTAGCCTCATACTTCATGTAAGTGAAAAACAAAAGCTTTCCTCTCGGTGTCCTGCAGGGTCATTCACTCTGCTGCTGAGTGGGCCTGGAGCAGTGGACAGCCCTTGCTGAGCACCCTGAGGGGCAGGGCAGGGCACTCACACTGAGTACCTTAAGTCTTTTTAGCTGTACACTTCCCAGCCTTACAGGGGACAGATTGGGTAATATGGTAGTAAAAATAAGATGGAAAAGAACCCAATAACTGTTGTAATTTCAGGTGTAAAAACATAAGTGGTATTTCAAAATGAACTCTGGAATCCTCAGAGTTTATGGTTCTTTCACAATTAAGCCTGAAGTGCTCTATTGTTCTGATTGACAACCTATCGGTGCTCTTAAAAAAGTAATTTGGATTTTAATTCCAGGGCTATTAAGGGCATTTACTTCTACCTCCTGTTATCTATAGATTCAATGCATTTGCAAGGCTGAAAAGAAAGGGGTCAAAAAAGTGTCCACAGGTATTTGGCTACACTCTGTAGGACTTTTATTTTCCTGTATATCCATTTAATTTCCCAATTTTGCTTCTTAACCTTTTCTAGTCTCCTAAGCTAATAGCCACTCACTCCATGCAGGTTTGCTAAGGTCCAGGAGAGGGGAACAAATTTGACACAGGGATACAGCAGCTTTTACATGAGGACAGGCTAAAATCATGAGAGCTGGAGGGAAATGGCCTCAATGCTTATAAGATATAGTTCACATTGGGAATGAATGTGAACAGAAAGAGCCCCCATGACTATATCTGTGGCAGGGCCCAGTCGGTGAGCCTGAAAGTTGTCATTTTAGGATAAGTTCAGCGTTCCCCCACTATCTAAAAATAGGATTTCCTATTTAATTATTATCCAAAATAGAATTTTGGATTATTAAAATAGTATTGATTATTATCCAAATAATATTTAATTTTCCAAATAATATGTAATTCCATTAAAATAGAATTGAGGGCCTCCCCTGGTGGTGCAGCAGTTGAGCGCTGGGCTGCGAGGCTCCCTGCAGCCTCTGCAGTGCTGGTTCAATCCCCAGCCTCCGGCGAGGGTCCCACATGGCGTGACAGACCTCTCCTGCCGCACCCACTGCTCTCCTCAGCAGTGTGTTTTGTCAGTCTGCCTGTTCTGTTCCCCACTCTTACTCTGGTGAATTCTCTCACCCTCCTGTGCTTCTGACTGTACCCAGTGCTTGTATAAATAAATAAATAAATCTTTAAAAAATAAATAAAATAGAATTATTATCCAAAAATAGAATTTCCTATTATGATTTGGTAAGTTATTTTGCGAGTCTGGGAATGCTGAAAAAAATGTCCATTTAAATTAATGATAAATAGCATTCCCCGACCCCCAAAATAACCTACCAAATCAAGCCAAATATTTTATACTTTCAGATAGCAGGGGAGTCCTGAGTGGGTAACATGTGACTCTATCCCAGTGAAGAAAAAGTATCATTATTGTGACATGTGTGGTGTGAAAATATGAGTTTAAAATAACAGTAAATCTATTAAGGGGTTCAAGATGGGGCATCCACTTGTGACCATTCCCTATGGTTGACCACTGAGGGAACCAGGATGACAACTGCTGAGCTCCACAGGAATTTCCTTAATGCTGAAATAAAATCTGCACAGAACCCCACTGTGTGCCCTCAAGAACATATAATTCAGAAATCATCTAGCCTAAAAACAAAGGTTAGGCCAGGTTGAAGGAAGAAGACAGAAGACATGAGTGTAGTTTGCCTCATAGGCAAGCCTCTGATCTATCTTTCAGTACTAATTGCTGCAAAGCTCCTGTTTTGAAGTTAAGCCTGTTAATCAAGCAGATCAGCAAGGCTATCCAAAGTCAGAGGCAACCTCGTAGAACACTTTATAGCTAAATAAGAGAGGCTTAACTCACTTAATCCATTTTATTTAGAGGAAAATTTGCATCCAGGCTGATAATTTATGTGCCAAGCTTTGGCACAATAAAAATAAAAATAGTCAAGTTCAAGTAATTTAATCCTGGAGATACAGGGTTTGAAATGGAAATAGCACCATAATTGATTTCTAATTGTAGGCAAACCAGTGAGCACCGGTTTATTGGGCATCATGTATAGTTTATTTAAAATACTATTATTTGGGCGTTTAATTTTTCATATTTGAAAATTCATCTAGCCATCCAACAGCCAGGCATTCAACACAACTCCTATGAAATGCCTAAAAAAAAGAGGTAAATGGGCAGACAATTCTGGTTAACCTCTAATAAGCCAACGTAACTGCCTCACCCTACCCTTCCTTAGCATGTTATTTACCCAAAGCACGTTGTTCGCTTCTCCAGTGACTTCTTGGCTTTAAATTTTATATTCCAGTATCTCAAGTTTAAGCAAGGTGTGGCTGGTAGCAAACCAAAGTAGCTCACATGCCAAAAGTTGGATGCAGAGTACCCCCCCTCATTTTTTAAGGAAAGCATTAATGTTGCTGAGAAAGTCCAATTTTCTCTGCCTCTCCTTTGTTTGCTGTAAATAATGAGTGATTATGCAGACATGAAAGTCAATGATGGCACAAGGTTCATTACCCTACTTTGCAGAGGGTGGCGAGGTCTGTTAACAGCAGGCTGCTGCAAGAGAGTTATTAAGGATGTGAAATCTCATTGGAATGTGTGCTTTCTATTTGAACAGATGACACCGTACATGAGTCAGCCGAGCCATCCCGCGGCGAGAACGCGGCACAAACACCAAGGCTACCCAGCCGCCTTTTGGCAATCCTACTGTTCCTCCTGGCGATGCTTTTGACATTATAGCACATTCTCCTCCCGTCACCTGTCACAGAAAACATCAGGGTCTTGGAACACCAGAGATCCACCTAACTGCTCATCCTAAGAAGGGACTTGTTATTGGTTTTTTGGCAGATGTCAGATTTTTGTTTTCTTTCTTTCAGCCTGAATTCTAAGCAACAACTGGGGGCCGGGGGGCTAAAGTAGTTGCTGCCTCCCTCACCCCACCCCACCCCAAGCCCTTGCCCTTGACTTCTCTCACCCCTTCCAAATTAAATGGACTCCAGATGAAAATGCCAAATTGTCCTAGTGACACTAGTGGTTGTCAGCTCCTGTGCTTTCTCCTCTAAGAGCTCACCTCGTTTGCGCACTGTGTCAGCAGTATGTGGACAAGGAAGAATAGTGGCAGATGCAGCCAGTGATGGCGAGGCCCGGGAGGGTTTCGCTCTCCATACAATATTTATGCCTGCTCATTCAGGACTGTAAGATGATCGCGCAGGGCATCATGTCACCATGTCAAGTCCAGAGGGGAGGTATTAAGAATAGATATAATATTACACCATTTCCTCTAGGAGTGTATAAGTGAACAGGCTTCTAAAAGGTTGAGACACTTTTTTCTTTAATATGACTGTCTTAAACCATTCTTGACAGCAAAACTTGTACTCTGTAAAAGAAGCCCTTTTGTGAGGAGGCAGGCTGGGTGTTGGAATGCTAGCACAGAGTAAGTGTGAACACAGAGAAAACTGGGTTTGGTGGGGGTGTGTTTGCGTGAGTGCCTCTAATTTTTTTGGTGACTGGGCAGTGCACACCAGATTGTTTTTTTTTTTTTTCCTTTGAATATAGATCACCATGGTGCTACAACTTTTCTTTTTTTTTTTAAAGAAGCTCAAAGAGGCATTTTTATGAATAAAGTGACCTTCCCCAAGGCTGACAAGCCAGGGTTGATGAGTGCATAATGGAATAGCTTTGGATACTTCTCTGGGGACAGTATGTACCAAGGAAAGGATGTCAGTGGCCAGAGGAGATGTAATTTGGCTTTGCTGGAGCACCAGTGTGCTGTGGCCTTTCCCCAACTCCCACCCCAGAACCCACGTTTTTCTCCACACTCCACGCCTCTGGGGGCTCAGACACAAACCCCGTCACCAGGAGAGTCAGTCAACACTACTTGGGAGGGCTTAAGGGAAATTTGGAATAAAAATTCCAAAGTTTGGAATAAAATATTCAAGTGTTGATTTTATATTCTTTCCCTTTCTGACACAGCCTGAAGCGTAGGGGGAACATGTGTTTATCTGTGGGAGATAAACAAGATGGAGTCCCAAAGACTTTAACAAAATATTTTTTTAAAAATCCACTAGAATAGAAAATACATTATTTAGATATACTTTATGCTGAGAGTGAGTATATATGCTTGTCCTATTTAAACTTGTGAGAAAAAGTGGTATCCCTTGATACATTTAGAAGTATGGGGGCTATCTTGTTTCATTGTAGGGGTGGGGCGGAAGGAGACAAAGGATGTCCCTGTTTAAGGAAACTTGGCATGGTCCACCAGGAATGCTTCCAGTTGGTGACCAGGAAGTGCACGCTTGGGGTTTCCTACTCGTGAGGCTGTCAGGAACTTTGACCACCAAAGCCTAGACAGGGAAAAGTGTCAGACCAATGAAAAAAACATCTAGTTTTTGGATTTTTTTTTCCTACTGCACAGTATGTCAACAGAAAATCACGCCTTTCGAACCAAACCAAAAATAAAAAAAAAAATGTGATGCTCTAAGATGTGAAAATTTGGAAGCATTCCAGCAAAATGAGGATTTTTTATATATTTTTAAAAATGTATATGTAAAAAAAGGGATGGGTCATATTATGGACAGACTTTATGAATGGGAATTTGCTAAGCATTATGAATAGTTCTGAATTGGAAAAATATGAGACTGAAAGGCAGCTGTAAAGGCTCTGCACCCTGGAGAGTTGTACACATGTTGAAATGTAATCTGGGCTTACCTGATGCATTTGGAGTGGATGTTACTGCTGGGTCTGTTCTCACTTGGAACCACGTGAGTGGGGTTGCCAGCCTCAAAGACACAATCAATCCTATTTCCCCACATCAGGAACTTCTCTGGCGTGGAGAGTCTTATCACAGAAGGCAGCCACCATTTCACTGAAACAAAAGTTCACAGCATTGGATTCTTTTTGCCTTTATTTATATGCTCGGTACTCTCAGTAATATCCAGTAATACTTCTTTTTTATTAATAGTTACAGGCTTGTTGATCCAGTGGGATTTGGGTAGAGGCAGGTATACTTTCTAAAATGGATCAATAGTCAGAACCAAAATAATACTGCATGTTGTATAACCACAAGGAAATCAAATGATCCTGTAATGATTCCAGTTAGTCATAACTACATTAGCAGTGCTAATTTCATTTTAGAAATGGTGACTTCTGTGGTTTTTCTAGCACTTGTCTCTAACAAATGATGGAATAATTACTCATGGCCTTCTCTGCCAATGTCTTTCATTTTTCACAGTGAAATTAGACCCCTTTACTTCACCGTTGTGCCACTACAAATTAAGTAAAAAGAAAAAAATTAGCAAGACTATCCCCACCAGTAGACAGTGTGCTTCTCCACCTGTGACATAATTGTAGGTAACACTTGCCACGGAATTTTCAAAAGAAGATGATTGGTATCAGACAGTTTTCATTTTGTCCAAAAGTGCTGGTGGCCTTTTGTGGTATTGTTACAACCCTCTGGGGGCTTAGGAGGATATCGATGCAACTTCGTAGCAGCTTTTACTTTTCAAAAACAATCAAAAGTCTGAAGGGCAGCCCGCAGCTGACTCTCAGCCCCAGTTAGTCAAACCCCAGCGACCTTTGCCCCTGGTTGCCAAGGGCTTTGCAACATGAAGCAGGGAAATAGGGATCTGTCTGTTTAGTGGATACCGTGTATCCTTTACTAGACCAGGTAACAGTCGTGTTAGCTTAGACTATTGTTTTGTACTGTACTTTCTTGGGTGGCAGAGGAAAGAAAAGTAAAACATTAAAAAAAAAAAAAACTGCGTTCTTTAAATTCTGTATTATTAGCGACCTCTGTTGTATATAGTGTTTGATAATAAAGTATTAATTTGATTCTTATGTCTTTTGTAAGTGAGAACAATAGTCTTTCAGGATACAAAACATGCATTGAGGCTTTGAAACATCCAATGTATACGTGGCTGAGAAGTGTCACAAACGGCCGAGACACTGCTCCATACAGGACTCGCGCGTGGTCATCGCCCTCCCAACCTTCACTGCACCATCTCGGGACCTGGGACAACATGGCTTTTTTAGATCACTATTTTGTCCTTACTGTTTTAAGGTCTGATGTTGGAGCCCTGTGGTGCCCCCCTCACCCACCCCCACCCCCAGCAAGTTGGTTTGCAAAAGGTTTAGGGAATTTACTAACGGTTCTGTACTTTGGTTTAGTTCTTAATTCGCGGTGGTTTTCATGAACTGTTTCATTTTTCCCCAGGAAGAGACTTGCCAGTATCACATGCAGCCCACATAGGGGAAAGGTTGCAAATCAGTCTGTCTAGGAAGGTGAAATTGGGGCTGTTTCCCATTCTGTGTCATTGTAAAAGGAAGAATCACCCCAGGACCTGTGGATTTTCAGGCACTGCTCTCTGGTACCTTAGCAACTGCAGCAGCCATTTTTATTAGTTTCCCCACTATTAGGAAAACAGTTGAAACTCCTCCCCTTCATTCATTGCTCCCAGAGCTGTGGTCACTAATTTTTCTTTTGAAAACCACCTCCACCGACACCCCTGTTTGCCTACACCCCCTTTTATTTCTTATGTTTATTTTTTTTTTGTCTCTCGCCTTCCTCCCACGTTTTCTTTTCCCTCAAAACCATGAATGGGCAGGTCTGTCTCTGGTTTGGCATCACTGAGTTTTTCCCATGCATTTGCCCCAGAGCTGCTCGGATGTGAGACAAATCTCCCTACAATGGGCTTGCTCCCATTGTCTGTACAGTCTAATAGATGCTGGCATGTTGGAGGTTACCCATGAGTCAAAATCCGCTTTCCATGCTTACCCTTGACACCCCATTGAAGCCACTCATTGTGTGTGCGTCTGGGTGTGAAGTCCAGCTCCGTGTGGTCCTGTGCTTGTACTGCCCTGCTTTGCAGTTCCTTTGCACTTACTCATCAAGTGCTGTTTTGAAATGCTGACATTATATAAACGTAAAAAAAAAAATGTAAAAAAAAAAAACCCACACACAAACCAACCCATACAATCTGTATTTGTATATACACGTGTCCATACAAGTATACCTAAATAAAAATTAAAGATTTTCATCATTTTAATTGGAGCCCTCCTTCTACTTCTTTGTTCCTTGAATGACGCCTTTATTTCAGGGGCTACTTGTACTATGCTGATTTCTCAAATCTTTGTGGACAGGAAAGATAATACAACATGTATTAGAGAAGGTCTGAGAAGCTCAAAGAATGCAGGGTTAAAAAGCATGTAGGCACATTCCAGTTATTCTGATGAGGAAAATAGTGAGATTTCATCTTTGTCTCTGTATTTCAGCCTTAAAATAGGCACTATAAGCCCTGCATCCTAAAATGACCGTGAAATACGAGTCAAATGCAAATTATATTCTTTCACTTTGCACATATTTTTTTCACCACATCAAGAAATAAAGATAAACTAAGCATTTTTTTCAGCAAATATACTTAAGAAAGAAATAATGACAGGAACAATAATAATTACTTCCATATAACCCAAAACCTCAATTCTCCCTATTATGGAAGAATGAACTTCTCACTGTGTGACCTTGGGCAAGTCACACAAAATCTTTGGTACTCAGTTTCCATATCAGTAAATAACAGGGTTGTATAAGTGATTTGATTGTCTGACTGGTCCCTTGCTGGGCACTGCAGAGCCCATCTTGCATTTGAATAATGTACATGAATTTTTGCCTTTGATGATGATATGGCTATAAGCAGAATTTAAGATTCCATCTGTAGAGGGAAAAATCAAATATCGGACACAACAGACACCTAATGCATTTCAAGACTTGGCTTTAATTATACCATGTTTACATTAAACTCACTGAAAGCTTTTATTATACTTAATTATTTGACAGGGCATGAAACACTAATTATAACTTACTGTAACCTTTTTTGCTAATGAAGAATGACAGCTTTATAGAATGAGGAACAACTCATATATTTTTTAAATGATATACTGGACTGCCTATGTGGGATTTTTCAAATCAGAACAGCATTACGTTGTCATTATCATCCTCACCATCATCATCAAAAACATCTGAGTGATCATGACATTGTGCTCGGTGCTGTGCAGAATTAAAATTAATGTTTACAATCTGTACTTTGAAAGTTTACAATTAAAGGCAGACATTATGTGTAAGCATAACATAGTAACTCTAGAGTGAAGGAAATATAAAATTCAAGTGGTAGGCATAAATAAGAGGGAAGAATTTTTAAAACGTGGGAAAAAACATTCAGAATGTTAAGATCAGGAAGCTTCGAGTTAAGGAAATCACCTTTACAAATAGTCAACACGGCTTTCGGAAATTTTTAAAAAGAAAATAGTTAAAAAACTGTTACAGACATTAAAAGGATAGTAAGACACAAGGAGTAAATTTTCGTAGTAGCTACAAAGGTGACTGGAAATGGAAAAATCCCAGACAACATCTGAGTGTCACTGAAGCAAATTATGAGGATATCGGTCCAGAGAAATCATTATGCCCTAAGGAAGTAGGGGAAGTGATGAAAAGATGACAATTTCAGATTTCACTTTAAAGAGTAATCAGATAGCTGCTCCTGAAGCTGAGACTGTATCTACACTGAACTGTGAGCTCTCCAGGCCCTCAGCCAAGGTGAAGGCTACATAACACTCAGACCAGAGGAAAAGATAAAGTATAAAAAGTGCAAAACGGGGGAGTAAACATTTGAAAGTGACCAAGTCCTAGTTCCCAAAAGGAAAGCAGGTCAGGCCTAAGCTGCCACTATGAGCAGTGTTACACGAACACTGAATTCGTAACAAAACATTTTAAATGCTCGAGCCATCAAAGGGGTTATATAAAAATAATCATAAAGGGAATTTTGGTGAATAAATCACAGGTATGCTTTTGAATATTTTACTCCTATAATAATGACAACATCTTTTATCTATTATAGGAATATATATGACCTAGGAGTCAAAAAAAAAGTTTTAAGATCATTCTGATGAATGACTCATTGACCATTCTAACGGTTTCTAAGGAATTATATACTAAAAATAATTTTCTAGAGACTGTTTGCAAAGCTCAGTTTTGTATTCTGCTGATAACATAAGCATCCTTCAGAAAAGCGTTAGGATTTCTGCATAGTCCCTTTGGAAAGCAAGTGTTTCTAAAAATGATTACAAATAACTACTCAGGCCAATATTCTCCTTCAGTCCGTAATTTGATACATACTCACTATTAGGTGAGTTGCTTAGTGGTTAAAATACAGTGTGTGCCTATTTTAAAAATGGAGTTGTAACTGCTAATGACCACTGTGAGCAGTAAATTTGCAATAATTGTGTGTCCTTTTTGTACAAATGATAAATGAATGCACAAGGTTAAAAATTGTATTGCCCAAGTAATGAGTCAAGACTAAGGGTTGATCTGCATTGGAGAAGGCATGAGTAGCCAATCTACCCTAAAGAAATGAGGATGCCAACACTGGAACTATAGGAGGGACATGGGGGGGACCAGGGAATTTGGGGAAAAAGCACTAACTCACTGCTGTCACTCAGAGTTAATGCTGAAGAATTCGATCTAGTGGGTGGCTCTCCCAGTCAATAATGTGCTTTGAAATATCCTGGATTTTAGTCATGATTATTCAAGCAAGAACTTCATGTCACTTGGTAACACGGATGCTTGTCAATCTTGACAAGAACACAAAGAAAGGGACCAAAAAATCTCTTAAGGAAGATTACAATGGGAAAACTGAACAAAAATATTTTTTCATGCTGTTTTGTTCACAAGTGCCAGGTGCTCCTCCACACTGCACACACCATCTGAGATGCAGGTAGCTAAAGTCATTTTCTTTCCTTCACAGCCATGAAACAAGACACTGAAATAGGAGAAGGAACATGTTTCTTCCTAAACACATCCTAGAAAATGCATTTTATCAACATCCTAGTTGTGTTCGGTGCTTGTTCTTTTGGGCCCCAAAACAAAAAGCAAAGCAAAACAAACAAACAAAAATGGTTTGTGTAGCACAGTGTGGAACACATAATGCCTCTGAAATTTGTATTTTGCTTTACCAGATCTGGACACATTTTCCGCAGTAGATAGAACAAGATCTGTGTCTTTTTAAATTTTTTCTTGAAGACAGTGTGCCAGCCAGAAAGCTGACTCCATTTATTTCTCCTGCAGGGAGCCAGCGTGTTCCTTCTCCTGGAAGATATAGGTACTTAAAATAGTAATAGGCTTTGTGGTTTATGGAGAGTATTTCATCCCAAGATCTTATAGACACAAAGAATAAAACATAAACTAATGGCTCTTTCCAACAAGATTGGGAAGAATTAAATGTAAAGAGGGATTGTCACCATTCTTCCCTGGAAAAACACAGGAGAAAGGAGTTTAACTCAGGTAGCTCATGGAAAGAACTAGTGTCAAGTTGATCCAGGATTTGCACAGAGGCCCCACTCTGTTCCTCTTCCTGCTTAAGAATTTGATATAAGTTCCAGCTGAAGGAAAACCAATGCCATGTTTATCCCTTCTTTAAGACTGATCTGACACGATGTCACAGTGAAAGGCATACTTAGAACCTTTCACATATTTTCCGTGATTTTATCAGAAAAGCCGATTTTCCAGATGTACTTTCTTTTTTTTATTTAAAGATTGATTTATTTATTTATACAAGCACTGGGTATGGGTACAGTCAGAAGGGCGGGAGGGTGAGAGAATTCACCAGAGCCAGAGTGGGGAGCAGAGCAGGCAGACTGAAGTACATTGCTTAGGGGAGCAGCGGGCAGCAGGAGAGGTCTGTGCGCCATGTGGGACCCTCGCCCAGCGGCCGGGGATCGAACCAGCACTGCAGAGGCTGCGGGCAGCTTTTGCAACCCCGCGCTCAACCGCTGCGCCACCAGGGAGGCCCCAGATGTACTTTCATTTACAATTTCTCAAGAAATCTCCAGTCCTTTGTGAATATTCCAATTTATCTAAAAAATAGGAAGAACTGAAGAAAAGAATAATGTACAGTGTCACTACTTTTGAGAGTTCTCACCTGCCCCACATATCCACATTTTTACACTCTTTTACCATTTTTGTAATTTTATGCATTTATAGCACTTTTTCTTGGCATTGACTATGCTCAGCATTACTATATATGCAAGGACACAATGAGGGTCACTTTAAATATGTTTAAACATCAGTTTGATAGCATGTAAATCCATAGGGCAAAATGTGGTGGTTAAAAGAAATCACGCTGGGGTATGGGCAGCCAGGTAGAGTAGTGTTCACAGATCTAACCAGAATGTACACAATTCCCAGGAGCCCCAGCAGTAACAGAAAACTGTCTACTCTGGCAGGGAGCATCGCTTGACATTGGGATCCTTGGTGACTAGTCCTCAATTTAGCTGACTTCCCCATGCACAGAGCTTCCCAATGTTTGCAGCCAGGCAGAGCCAACAATACACCCAAACTTTCTTGATCTGTCTATCTGACTAAGTATGACAGTGTGGACTCTGGAGAGGCCTGAATCTGTACCTTTAAAGGGTTGACTAGTCCTGGCAAAATCCACAGAGATAAGAAAAAATCTTGTTAGTTTGGGACTTCTTAAATTTCCTTTTCAGGTTTACCTTAGCCTGGATTGGATAGTAGGGCAGATCACAAATCTTCAATTTACTTCTAGTTCAGATTTTGACATTACTAAAAATTAGACTGCATTCTATGTGGATCCCTCCCTTCCTGTGCCCTGTCAGTATTCAACAAAGCAAGTTAATCTCCCTCTTAAGTGACAGCTTTGCCTCTTGTAACTGGCATGGAATCAATTTTTTAACTTGATTTGAGAAGTGAGGAGAGTATCAAGAATTCAGTACTAGTGAGTAGATTCATTAGCAAGCTGAATGCGTTTTAGCTGGAATCCGTTTGGCTGTCCTCATCTCTTCGTTCTGTTTTTTTTTTTTTTTTCCCTTCCTTTCTTTATCATCAATCCTGCTCACAAGACTTATTACCTACTCTGTCTACTGAGGACACCGGGCTCCTTTGCTAAGTTGTTCACAGCAGGCTCACATAACACACCACTTTAGCCCAAATTTTGACAGCTCCCCAGACAGGAAAGCAAAAGTGGGTGAGAACTACATTCCACAGAAATGGACCCAAACTCCCCAGAATGCTCTGGGGGAGCACAAGAGACAAAAGAGAAGGAAGCAGAAGTAATTGTCATCAGGAAACCTGGCTATGCAGGTGTACACAGACTTTCAGAAGCAGCCCTCAAACACAGGAAAGGTCTCCTTTCAAGCAACATGGAAAGAACCTAACTCAAGGAATTAGCATTCCTTTTGTTGGGGGGGGGGTTATAAAAGGGAAGATTGATTTTTCAGTCACTACAATATTTCCATTGCTTTTAATCCCATTCCCTGCCCTGATCAAGTTTATGACTATACAGGCAGGAGTAAGTATAACTGATAACCTGTGATGGGAAGCACATGGGGGCAGGAAAAGGCTTTGTCCAGCATAATCCTGTGTTTGGTGCTGTATGTCTGCGCTGCACAGCATCTCTGTGCTATGCCATTTGGAGACAATCACATTGGGAAACCCACATGAGGGACTGAGGCATAGCCACGCAGTATGCCCACAATTCCTGGGAGGGGCTGACCTGTTCTCCCTGTTCCCCAACATCCACAACATATGTTCATGACATTAAGGAGCACAGAGTTTTGTGGGAGGACTTCACATTCTGAAAAAGGATCTCCAGGCTTCCCGCTATAGAAATAGGCCTAGAACCCCTGGAAATCCCCTTGAGTACAAATTTATATTCTTCCAAACAGTTTGTTCTGTAGGAGCGAAAGTCTATCCTACCATCTTCTAGAATATCTCCAGGGTACTAGAAAGAATAGCTTTAATCACTGAAAGTTTCTCATCTTGAAATGAAGTTTAACCTTGTGATGGAATGCTACTTTTTGTCCCTCCAAAATGTATATGTTGAAACCCTAATACCAAATGTGATAATATTTGAAGATGGGGGTTTCTGGGAGGTAATTAGTCAGGAGAGAAGAGTTCTCCTGATGTGATTAGTGCTCTTATAGGGAAACAAACCCGGAAGTGTATGCTCTCTGTTCTCCACCATGTGAGGACACAGCAAGAAGGTGGCCCCCATCAGCACCCAGCCATGTTGCACCTTGATCTCAGACTGTGAGGAATAAATTCCTGTTGTTTAAGCCAACCGGTCCATGGTATTTGTTTTGGCAGCCTAGGCTCAGGGAGCATTCGCGTTTTAGCTACAGACTTGCTAAATCTGCCACAATAACTTGGTTCTTCTATATCAAGAAAAGGAACAGAGGAAAAGTGAGATGCACTATGTCTGAGAAGCCAAAACTCTCTGTAATTCTCTGCTGTTGGCAAGTAAATGTTGACAAATCACATGGCGACTGTTAAGTTACCTGATGTCACTAAAATTACCCCTAGGATGGAGACAATAAAGATTCAGTTATTCAGTTAGCTATTATTATAGCACACCTCCTCTATGCCAGGAACTGTGTTAAGAACTATGAATACTGCAGCTCCTTGAATAATGCCATTTCATTCAATATTATTTTGTATAATGTTGAGATGAGAGAAAAACAATCCTCACCTCATTGAAAGAAACGATGTTACTCAAGGTCCTGGTTTTACTATACATCATTTCCCATACATTCCCAGTTTCCAAGAATCTACTGACATTAGGACTTACTGTAATTTTGTTTTTATTTTTTTGCATTTATTTATTTTATATTTTTAATTTATTTATTATTATTTTAATTTTATATATTTTACATCTTTTTCATTTTTGCACAATGTGTGCATTTTCATCTTGGTTATAGTCCCCATACAATTCCCACCCCCCTTGTTTTGATCCCACTCCCTCCTCCCTACCCTGTAGTGTGTCTCTGGTTTATAGTTGCTTGAACTTACTGTATATTTAATAGGCTCATTATCCCCTGGTAAAACTCCTGGACATTAATCAGTTATGGAGTTCATGCCTATACTTCCTCAAAGGAAAGGAAGGCGGTAGTTCTCAGCACACAGTAATAACCATGTCATCACTTCTGTGGTCAAAGTTGATCAGGCAGGGAGGAGGGCCCTGACTCAGAAGCAGCCCATCCACAGACTGGCCCATGTCCTATATGTGTTCTGGCAGGAAAAAGAAAAAAATCTCTCCCCTTGCTATTTAGTAATTACCCCGGACAATTAGTGTGTCCCTTTGGAAGGTAATAAAAAATAGGTTGAGTCAGAAGAGAGGAGAATAAACCAAAAAGGCGCAGATATGCAGAAAACATCTCAGTCACATTTCCTCCAGCAAAGACCTACCTTCATCTGCTGAGGTCTTTAAATCTGCTTTCCTTAAATCCAGAGTCCTCTGTAGCTCTAATCACTGTATTGCCTGGTCATTATCTGCCTTCTCGTTTGAGGTTTTCATGAGATTCTGATTTCATTATCACAATAGGCATCCCTAAAATAAACCATTATTTAAGCTAGCCTGAGTGAATCACGGTTCCTTGCAAGCAAAATAGTCTATTAAACAAATATGATAGGATAGGAGGGCTGCGAAGACAGCGCAAGGGAAGCACAGAGGGAGTAATTAACACTGTTAGGACTTTAAAAACCTGGTTTTGAATTTTAGTGTTAGAGTACTGAAGAAAATTGCCACATTTCAAAGGTCACTACATCTAAATTGACACAATGAATTATATAAAATGACACCCTTGATTCACTTAGTTTTCTTCAAGATGAGGACTTTAGGGGATGGATGGAGGCAAATAAATACTGATAGAGCCCCGTCTCCCTCTGATAGTCCATATCAGTTGGGGGGGGGGGAGTTACCAGATAAGACTCTAATTAGAGAGCATTTGAGATGGGGCAACAAACAATGAGACAAATGCCAAACCCCACCACAAGTGAACTCAAGGATCAGTAGCGGAAAAAAGGACCCTCCCTCATCCACAGAAGCAGACTAAGGGAAACTTTTCTTAATTGGTACTCTGGCTGGGAACCTGGAGCGCTCTCCCATTAACATGTGACTTTTCCTAACAAAGTGATGTGCACTAGCAGCCAGTCAAATACTTGGATCGGTGGTAACTTGTTTCTGCTTGGCATAAGCTCCTCAGGGAAAGCAGAACTTGCTGAGCAGTTGTGAATGTTACCAATATTTTTCAGCACCTGTTAGCCGTTATGCAGGGAAGGCATCTCATTATCAAACACAAATGCTGTCAGGAAAGGCATAGAGAAATTCTAAGCGAGTGCAGGCAAGGGCCACAAAACATATTGCTATAAATATTTTCTGTTTACAAGCTCATACCATTTAAAAATTCTTTTTCATTGTTGAGGATCCTTAAGCTGAAAGGCAGGAGAGAAACATTTCAAGGTATGACTCTGTGGTAGGAAACAAAGGATGTTTCCACCCCGTCCCCCACCCCGTCCCCCACCCCTCCCGGTTTCAATCTGAATGCTCTGAATGAGGGTGGAGGTTGTCTGTGGGGAAGCACTTTACTCCGGGCCCACTAGGCGGGGGCAGAAGTTGGCTGGGTTCTCTTTTACTCTTGTGAAACACTCTCAGTATTGATGGGAGAGTGCACATTTTAGATAAACTGGATTAGAAGAAGAGAGAGACGGATACAATTCTTTCTTAGGCACTAAAAATGGGATTGCTATCTGCTATAATAAGCCCAAATAAAGGGTGTGCATATCTCAGTTCCAACCTGAAGTCAGCAATTACGGAGAGCTCCAGAAGAGAGGTCCTGTTAACCAAAGCAGGGGGTTTAATGTGGCCTTTGTAGGCTCCTGGATGAATCCATTAGCATTGCAGCCTCATGATTCCCTCTCTGGTAATACAGTGTTTATCCTTATCTTTTGCTTAACACAAAAGCACAATCAAGACAAAGCCAGGAATGTGTGGCTCTTCACTGCCAGGGACCGCCTTCCCTGCTTATCTCTTTTAATTATTATTTATAATCTGCAGTTGTTTTCAGGTTAAAATCAAATAACATAAAGTAGAAAAGGCACTCTGCATTTCCTGGGCTCTGGTCTCATTAGCCAGATTTTCTTAAAACTCTGGTACTTCAGAGAAGTTTTGCCAAGTGGCTAAATGAAATGCACACAATTGCAAAGTGTTATGAATATTTATGATGGTTTAATGATGCAATTTTTTTTTTTTGCATCCATGAATAACAAAGATTGTAACAAGAACAGATAACGAGATGGGGACAAAACACAGAAGTGGTTAATACAAGAACTGTTCTTGGAGGGACCCCACTGAGAACAGCAGGAACTGAGGGCCTCTCCTTCTCTTCCAGAACCAAGTGCAAAGCAGGGGCGCTGGGAGGTAGGTCGTTTCCCCCTCTCCTTTAATAGATATCTTCAGCTAAAATAGACCTTTTTATCTCTACTTTGTGCCTAAACCCAAAGCGTTCTCTGGAGGTAACGGAAACTCAGAGTGACAAACACTGTTGTAAAGTGACTTTCATTTCTGAAGGCAGGGTTTATTTCAGTCTGAGGTCACCAGTAGAATTTGGGGCTTTGCCTTTTCTGAGCCAGTTACTAATTAAAAATCACTCGGTGGGGCCTCCCCGGTGGCGCAGCAGTTGAGCGCTGGGTTGCTAAGCTGCCCGCAGCCTCTGCAGCACCGGTTCGATCCCTGGCTGCTCCCCGGCCACCGGAGGAGGGTCCCACATGGTGCGCTGACCTCTCCTGCCGCCCTCTGCTCCCCTCAGCAGTGTGCTTCGGTCCTTCTGCCTGCTCTGCTCCCCGCTCTGGCTCTGGTGAATTCTCTCACCCTCCCACGCTTCTTACTGTACCCAGTGCTTGCATAAACAAACAAACAAACAAACAAACAAACAAACAAACAAATAAATAAATCTTTAAAAAAAATCACTCGGTGGAGGCTAGGACCTCATTTTGGAAACTGCTGACTATCTCACAGGCTACTAACCTTAATTTGGGGTGGGGGTGCCTTCAGCAGAAGTTTATAAAAGGTAAATATTAAAGTTACTATTCTGACACTATTTCAGGTAGTGAAGGCAATAATTCCCTGTATGACCCATCAAGCTTAGCACTTAGGGATACTTCTAAATGCCTAGTTCCTCATCTCCCAGAGGCAGATGAGATCATCCCGCCCTCTCACATGAAGGACAGACAGGAACATTAAGGGGTTTAGGCCAGGAGTTCTGGGTTACCTGTCATCTTTGGCTTAGATGATTTATTCATGTGAGGGAAATTTTCCCTGATCTTCTAAGGTTATTGATTCATACAGTAAATAATTGTTGAGCCACTTGTGGCACAATTCTGTATCACAAAATGTTCTGTGTGTGATGCTTCCATAAAGAGACAATGATCTGCTGTCAAGAATCATACAAACTGGTAAGAAAGGTAAGTAGAAACAGAATATAAAAAGTGAGCCAAATGAAAAATGATGGACCCATGGTCAAGTCATGGAAATAGGACTTCCGTGTTTATCTCTGTAATAGGCTTGCTTCTGTGACAGATGTAAACATTCCAGAAAACCTGCACGAAAATCAACTGATATGTTTAAAGCCTTTAAGAAGTGGGTATATTAGGGTATGTGTGTGTAATGGAATCACATGCTGACTCCTTTCCTTACATAGTGACCATGTCTTGTTTTATCTCATTTGTGAAGCTGAGTTTGGTACACACAGACATAACTGAATTCTCCCCATAAACTATGCTTGAAATTGGAAATCTTTACTACCAAACCATAATATTGTTTAATATTTTTTTAACCCCCTGTGTTGCAAAATGTACAACCTTGTTCTTAAATCTATTGATGCAAATTTGTGGGAAAACAACTCTCATCTGGAAACTCATTTAAAGAGTAAATTAGGTGCCGAGAAAGAATGTCCAATAGGCTCTTATGATTCCTTTCCTTGCTCTCCATCTCTATATTCCTTACCAGTGTTCTCACACAGACCGACATCCCTGCCTGCCAATTTTATTAAAGCCTGCTGTGCGGGAATTTCCTTTCTCTGCTTTACTAGCTACCAAGACAACCCCATCAACGTGATTTTTCATACATTTTCTTTTCCTGTGTTCTGCATCGCAGTGAAATTTCATCTCCCTGACTCACTGTTAAGTGTTTTTCATCTGAAATCACATTCACTTGTAATTTCAGATAAAGTGCAAAAAGAGGAAGTCACGGAAAGAGAAAGACCAAAGTCCTTCTCCCTCCAATTACTCAGACATTAAGCAAAAGCTACATGGGAATTGCCTAGTCAACCAAGACTAACTGAGCACCAATATCTCTGGAATAGTAGATTAGCCTTGGCACACAACACACCACATTTCACAGCACTTCTCCCTTAATGGAGCATATACATCTGTCTAGATATTACAATCTGAGGAACTGATGATAGGTGTTTCATAGAGCAAAACCAGTAATTAGAAACTGGATTACCATAGCATAGAGTCTGTATTGCTTCCTCAAGGAATTAGAAACAGAGTTGGAGCAACAAGAACTAGAAAGAAAGCAGAATAGACAAATGAAGAGGGTGGAAAGCTTAACAGAAAGAGTACTAAGATGGGGTCCTGGAAGAAAAGTCCCTACTATGTCCTCTTGTTGGCAGAAAAAAGTTCAAAAGTCTAAGAAGAAATAAACTTTTTCTTAAATCGTACAAAAAAAAAAATACCTAATTACCTGCCAAAGGTGAGATCTATACACTGGAATTCCAACAATATATTCATGCACCATGTCCAGGTAATAGCTGACAGTATAAAAATCTCATCACTATGTTAGGACAAACAGCAGAAACTTGGGCTTGACCTTGCTTCAGAATAGAACGCCCTAGTTGTGCTTGATCAGTTCTAGATGTATGCCCCTGCATTGTCTCAAGAGCTGTGTATAATGCTGAGCTGGACATGAGTTCTATTATCAAAGATTTGATGTCTAAATCCATAAATAAAACATCCATGAGGGAGATTGCCGGAAATTATCCAATTAAAATGCATTGAATGTGGTCAGAAGTCAGGTGGAAGGAAGACTTCTTACTCCTTTTATATCAGTTTATAATGGAATAGTGGACAGGGCCATGTGAGATGACAGAGGGGAAAAGGAGTAGAAAACCGAAGGTAATAAGGATCTGTAGAGCAATATCAGTTCTAGTCTTATGTCAGCTATCTCCATTTGACAGATATACAATTAATTCCTTTTGTTTTTAAAGATTTATTTATTTATGCATACCAGAACTGGGGTATAGGCCAGAGGTATGGGGTGTGAAAGGATTCACCAGAGACAGAGTGAGGAATAGAACAGGCAGATTGACTGAAATACACTGCTGATGGGAGCAGCGGGTGAGGTAGGAGAGGTCTGCTGCGCCATGTGGGTAGATCCCTGGCCGGGGATTGAACTCGTGCTGAAGTGGCTGCTAACAGCTTCATGGGCTGTGTCCCAAATCCTTGCGCCCCCAGGGATGCCCTACAATTAATTCTTTTTTTTTTTTTTTAAGATTTATTTATTTATTTATACAAGCACTGGGTACAGTCAGAAGCACAGGAGGGTGAGAGAATTCACCAGAGCCAGAGCGGAGAGCAGAACAGGCAGACTGACGAAGTACACTGCTGAGGGGAGCAGCGGGTGGCAGGAGAGGTCTGCGCGCCATGCGGGACCCTCTCCCGGCGGCTGGGGATCGAACTGGTGCTGCAGAGGCTACAGCCAGCTTTGCAACCCAGTGCTCAATCGCTGTGCCACTGGGAAGGCCCGCCCTACAATTAATTCTTAATGGTGGTCTATCATAAAATAGAAATATTAAGGTCATGGGAAAAGCAGACATCGACTAAAAACCCATATTGAAAAAAATCATGTAGTTCAAAAGGAAAGTTTATCAGTCAAATAAAACAGCACCAAGTAGTACATTTGGGACTAACTGGTTTCAATCTGATCATAGTTCCCTTGACCCCCAGATATAAGCTTTGAAATCAAAGAAGATGGTCCAACTCTAAATTAAAGATATCTGATGGAATCAACAGAAATCACAAGAGACAGGTTCAGAGTGAAAAACACTTTGTCCCAATCCCCTAAGAAAGTGCTTTGATTGTATATGAGCACAGTTTTTCTAAAAATCACTAGTGGGCTGCTCGTTTTGGTTAGTATCTTGGTATAATTTGAGATATTGCTGGCTTTAGAATCAGAAAAAACATGAGTTTGAATTCAGCCCAGGTCATTCACTCCAAGGAAAAACTCCACCTCTTTATCCATGAAAGCACTGATGCTGGGGATTCCCCTAGTGGCACAGGCACTTAGAGCCGCGCTGTGAAGCTGTCCGCAGCCTCTGCAGTGCTGGTTGGATCCCGGCAGGGTCCCTCATGGCGCGGCAGACTTCTCCTGTCTTGCCAGCTGCTGCCCTCAGCAGTGTATTTCATCAGTTGGCCTGTTCTGTTCCCCGCTCTGTCTCTGGTGAATCCTCTCACCCTCCCGCACATCTGGCCTGTACCCTGGTTCTTGTGCAAATGAATAAATAAATCTTAAAAAAAAAGTTGAAAAAATATATTAAAAAAAAGAAAGCACTGATGCTTCATCTATGACAACCCTCTGAGATGCAGTTATTAGAATTTATATAAAATATTGTATATTAACTAATGGAGAAGTTATATAAGATATTGTATGCATCTTGATGATTGGCTTATGGCAAATTCTAAATAATTATTGCCCATGAAACCATTTGAGACAATACCTAGGAAATATTTTAACATAGTGACTACCTCCTACTACTTTGTCTTTTAGTACTTTTATTCCTGTTTTCTCTTTTCAAATCTGTCTTTTCCCCCTTAATCTAAGGATACAAATGTGTAGTTTTTGTGAATTCTACCCTGATCTCTATTGCTTGTCATACTCTCTAAGTATGGAGGAAATGATGAAAATGTTCTTGTCTGACAAATTCAGAAAGGCTCACACCTGAGCTGACAGCTTTTTAAAAAGAACTTAGAATTTATTCCTCCAAATGAGAGTCTCTTGCTTCCAAATAGTCCTCTGGAGGCCTTACACATATTCCCAACATTGCTACTTTTGTTTAGAAATTATTCTATACCCACCACCTTTCTAATAGCTTTAAGAATATTTTCAGTATCCTCAGTGATGAGAAATTTTTGTGCCTTGAAGGTACATTTAATTTTGAGAAATAGCCAAAAGTCCTTGAAAGCAAACTGATAAGTACAGAGGGTGACTTATCTGAGTAATATGACTTTTAAGCAAAAATGAGATGAAATTTGTAAAGCATTAGTAGAACTTCTTGCATGTATTTTAAACATTTCTAACAGAAAGCACAAAGATTTTTTTTTTAAATAAATTCTGTGTTTCTGGAATCAATAATTTGTTTTTCAAAGTTATTTCTTTGAAGAACAACTATTTTGACTGTTTAAGTTCTTTTGAGTTTGTTCAAAATACACATACACACACAACCAGTATCATTTTATAGTCACTCCTGATAGACCTAGAAATGGTGACATTTCTCACATCTGTAATATACCAAGTAATAAAAAAATGTGTGAAATATGTAGCAATTAGGAATGCTTGCTATGGACTAGATCAGACTTCTTATTTTTATCAGATCAAGATGGGTATTTTATATGTTGTATGAAAATACTTGTGGCCTAATGGTTTAGAAAGTAGTTACTAACACTTGCTGGTATGTGAAGGTAAGCAGCACAGAACATGGTCAACTTCTGTTGGACATCTTACTAAACAAAATACTCTGTTAATGATTTTTCTTTCTCAGTACAATGAAAATTCCATATAAAAATGAACATCTTAAAGTTGTACAGGATAGCATACTTTATGACCCATCCAAAAAAAAAAAAGTAGCTTCTAGTTCATAGTGACATAGACAGATCCTGAACCTACCTCCTCCCACAGACATACTGAATGTACAGGTACATATGGGACTATTTTCTCTGATTAAAAAAAAAAAATAGATGAGTGACCTCCAACACACGGGAGAACAAGAAAAAACAAAACAAAACAAAAACAAAAACATACAGCAAAACAGTCAGAAAAGCCTGGGACAAAATCTTACCATAACCCCACCCCTGGCCCTATGACCTGCAATCAGGAGGGAACTCAAAACCTTGACCTCCTTCCTATGGAGTTAGGACTTTAAAACCCACATCTGGCATCTCAACTCTTAAGACCCGCTCCTGAGAGACATAACTCCAGAATATCTTGCTGTAAATCTAATGGGACAGTTTCCACAGGCTTATAGGCTACAGTGAACCAAAAAATATGCAGAGGTAGCTGACTGAAAATTCCAAGACTTTTTGGAAAACATGCTTCCTTGCATATCTTAATGTATTGGGCATCTAATGTAACATCCATAAACTAGGTATTATCTATCTAATACATTAGATATTCATCCATATATTAGATATTTTCTAAAGATGGAGACCACCAGGCACCTTCTTTGTGTCCATTCTCTGTATTTATCCAGTTCACCTCTATATACCAGAAAGGAGCTTGAACTCAAGGTTTGCAACCCAATTTTTATGACTTCTTCCTAGGGAACACTTCTCGATTGAATGGCTTTGGTAGCCAGGTCTAACACTTGTAAGTACTACATGTCTACAGCCAAAGGAGAATGAGTTCTTAACTAAACCACTCCAAGATCACAGCAGAGAAGTAAAAGAGTGAGACAGGCTGGACTCTGCACTCTTTTACTTCTCTGCTGACTATCATAGTTGCAACAGGAGGGGTGGGCTTCTAATTAAACATACATTTGGGCCTCCCCTGGTGGCACAGGCAGTTGAGCGCAATGTTGTGAAGCTGTCCGCAGCCTTTGCAGCACTGGTTCAATCCCGGCCGGCCAGCGAGGGTCCCACATGGTGTGGCAGACCTCTCCTGTCGCTCCCACTGCTCCCCTCAGCAGTGTATTTCGTCAGTCTGCCTGTTCTCTTCCCCACTCTGTCTCTGGTGAATCCTCTAACCTCTTGCGCATCTGGCCTGTATCCCGGTTCTTGTACAAAATAAATAATTTTTTTAAAAAAAATAAACATATTTTCAAGGGCAACTGTAATCTTCTCCAGGACCTCAAAGGGCAGGTGCTAACTTTATAGTATCTCTCTGCCATGTTCCAGAGAGCTGGTATTTCCCAAGGAGAAAGTTCCACATGCAGCTTGTGCTCCAGTTTTTAAATTTGATGGCCCAGATTTTGTGACTGCCAACCATGGACAGCCCTTGGATTCTTGACTCTGGTGGGCAGTGGGACCTGTGTTCACTAGTGCAACAAGATGGTAGTAAACAAAAAACAATTCTTAACTGCAACTTACCCCACAGTTCATTATAGAGAAGGTAGCAGAAATGACTCTCTTCCAGTCTTCCTTTGAAGAAAACATATTTGCTTACTTCAAAGCTGCATGTTGATTTTCACATTTGGGACACTGACAGGTGTTGTCATACCTTCAAATACAGAGAGCAAAAAAATAAATAAATAAATAAAGTAAGGCTAATTAGACAATCACAAAGGTTTTAGAGAAAACCAAGAGCGAGGGCAGAATTGAATAATAGTCCCCCTCTCATATAAAAGGTCACTCCTTCCAGATTGGGAAGTAGACACTTTATCTGATACAATGAAACCAACATAAAGAGTTAAGGAAAATGAAAAGAAATTTTGTTCCCAAAAAAAGAAAAAGAAGCTCAGAAAAAGTCCTTAATGAAACTGATATAAGTGACTTTATACATGGTAGAGTCCAAAATAAGTAAAAAAGAGGCTCACTGAACTCAGGAAAAGAATGGCTGAACAAGGTGAGAATTTCAAAAAGGAGATAGAATAGTTAAGATAACATCAAGCAGAAGACACAGAATTGAGGACTACATAACCAAAATGGAAAATATGATAGAGGTATTCAATGGCAAAAAGATGCAGCAAAAGATTAGTGATCTCAAAGACAAGGTAGTGCAACTCACCCTATCACAGCAGGAAAGGAAAAAAATAAAAGAATGCAGCATTTTAAATGCATTTTGGGACAGCATCAAGTGACCAACATTTGCATGACAGGGATCACAGAACAGGAGATAGGAGCGAACATATATCTGAAAAAATAATGACTGAAAACTTACTTATTCCTGGGAAGCAAAGAGACGGCTAGCCCCCTGCCCCCCGGGGCCCAGGGAGTAAAGAAGATGAACCCCAGAAGACCCACATTAAAGCACAGTAACACAGTATAACTACAATGTCACAAGTTATCGATATGGAGAAAATCTTAAAGGGAGTACAAGAAAAACAACTTGATTCCTAAAAGTAAATTCCCCATAAATCCATCAGTGGAGTTTTCAGCAGAAAAGATTCGCAGGCAGAAGGCAGAGACATGGTCTATTTAAAGTGCTGAAACAAAAACAAAATAAACAGGACCAAAAAAGAAGGCAGAAACAGCTATACTTATATCAGATAAAACAAATTTCAAATTCAAAAGGTAAAAAGAGACCCCAATGGTCACTACATTATGATCAAGGGGACAATACTTCAAGAAGAAATAACACTCATTAACATATATTCACCAAATGAAAGAGCACCAAAACATATCAGACAACTATTACATCTCTGAAAACAGACATCAGAGAAAGCACATATGTAGTAGGACACTTCAACACACCACTATCAACAATGGATAGATCAATGAGACAAAAAATAAGTAAGAACACTAAAGCTCTAAATAAGGATCTAGAGCTCATGGGCTTAACAGACATCTATAGAACACTAAACCCAAAAAAACCTGAGCACACATTTTTCTCAAGCGCACATGGATCATTCTCCAGGATTGATCACATGGGACACAAGACAAACATCAACAGATACACCAAGACTGAAATCATACCAACCATCTTCTCTGACCATGAAGGCATCAAACTGGAAATCAACCATAAAAAGAAGGCAAGGAAGTCTCCTACCTCATGGAGATTGAAACCCACACTACTGGAAGACCACTGGATTAATAAGGAGATCAAAGAAGAAATTAAAAAAACTTTGATTTGAATGATAAGGAGGACACCAATTTCCTAAACATATGGGATGCAGCAAAAGCAGTAATAAGAGGAAAATATATAGCAATAGAGGCTTCACATCAAGAAACAAGAAAGAACTCAAAGAAACAACCTAATCTCAAAGCTCAAAGAACTAGAAAAAGAACAACAAAAAAACCTCAAAACCAGCAGAAGAGAAGAAATAATAAAAATCAAAGCAGAAATAAATGAAATCGAAACTAAAAAAAACAATTCAAAAGATCAATGAAAACAAAAGCTGGTTCTTTGAAAAAATAAATAAAATAGACAATCTCTAACCAGGCTCACAAAGGAAAAATGGGAGAAAGCACAAATAAATAAGATCACAAATGACAGAGGAGAAATTACAACAGACACAGCAGAAATCAAAAGAATAATCAGAAACTACTATGAACAGTTATATGCAAACAAGTGCAACAATCTAGAAGAGATGGACAAATTTCTACAACTCTACAATCACCCAAAGCTAGATAAAGAAGAAATAGAACACCTAAACAGTCCAATTACAAGCAGTGCAATTGAAATGGTAATCAAAAACCTCCCCAAAAACAAAAGCCCAGGACCTGATGGATTTACAAATGAATTCTACGATTCAGAAATGAATTAGTGCCTATCCATCACAAACACTTTCAAAAAATTGAGAAGGAAGGGATAATACCAAACACGTTCTATGAAGCCAACATTACACTAATACCAAAACCGAACAAGGACAACACAAAAAAAGAAAACTACAGGCCAATCTCTCTAATGAACACGGATGCAAAAATCCTCAATAAAATTTTAGCTATCAGAATCCAACAATGTATCCATAGGATAATTCACCATGACCAAGTAGGATTTATTCCAGGGACACAAGGATAATTCAACATCCAAAAATCGATGTTATCCAACACATCAACAAAAAGAAATATAAAGACCATATGATAACAATCAATAGATGCTGAGAAAGCTTTCAACAAAGTCCAACACCCATTTATGATAAAGGCCCTTGAAATTCTAGGGATACAAGGAACATACCTCAACATCATAAAGGCCATATATGACAAGCCCATAGCCAGTATCATTCTCAATGTTGAAAAGCTGAAAGCAATCCCATTAAGATCTGGAACAAGACAAGAATGTACACTCTCACCACTGCTTTTCAATATAATACTGGAAGTCCTAGCCAGAGCAATAAGACAAGAGAAAGACATGCAAGGAATACAAATAGGGAAGGAAGAAGTTAAACTATCACTATTTGCAAATGATATGATAATATACATAGAGAACCCCAAAAACTCCACAGAAAAACTAATTCAATTAATCAATCAGTTTAGTAAAGTGGCAGGATACAAAATCAACACGCAAAAATCAGTAGCCTTCCTACACACAAACAATAAATCTGAAGAAGAAGCAATCAAAAAAAACCATCCCTTTTATTATTGAAACAAAAAATATCAAATACTTGGGAATAAACCTAACAAAAGAGGTAAGGGACCTATACAAAGAAAACTATAAAACACTGTTAAAAGAAATAGAAGAAGACACAAAGAAATGGACAGACATCCCTTGCTCATGGATTGGAAGAAAAAACATTATCAAAATGGCCATCCTACCAAAAGCAGTTTACAGATTCAATACTAATCCAATAAAAATTTCAATGACATTCTTCAAAGAAACAGAACAATTATTGATGAAATTCATATGGAATCACCAAAAACCCCAAATAGTGAAAGCTCGCCTAAAAAAAAAAAAATGAAGGGAATGGAGGCATCACAAGCCAGACTTCAAAGTATACTATAAAGCCATAATCATCAAAACTGCATGGTATTGGAACAAGAACTAATCTTTGACAAAGGAGCAAAGAATATGCAGTTGAGCAAAGAAAGTTTGTTCGATAAATGGTGCTGGGAAAACTGGGTCACTACATGCAAAAGAATGAAGCTTGACTACTACCGCACACCATGCACAAAAACCAATTCAAAATGGATTAAAGAACTAGACATAAGACCTGCAACCATAAAATACATAGAAGGAAATACAGGTGAAACACTACATGACATGTACTTCAAAGACATCTTTAAAGACACATCACCCAAAGCAGTGATAGTGAAGGCAAAGATAAACAGCTGGGACTACATCAAATTAAAGAGCTTCTGCACAGCAAAAGAGACATTAATCAAAACAAAGAGAAACCCCGCTGACTGCGAGAAAATTTTTGCACACAACACTAGTGATAAATGACTGATCACAAAAAATCTACAAAAAGCTGATGAGACTCAACAAAATCAAAGAAAATAATCCAGTCAAAAAATGGGCAGAAGAGGGCCTCCCTGGTGGCGCAGCGGTTGAGCAATGGGTTGAGAAACTGCCTGCAGCCTCTGCAGCACCGGTTTGATCCCCGGCTGCTCCCAGCCACCAGAGGAGGGTCCCACACAGCGCGCAGACCTCTCCTGCCACCCGCTGCTCCCCTCAGCATTGTACCTCAGTCCTTCTGCCTGCTCTCTCCCCGCTCTGGCTCTGGTGAATTCTCTCACCCTCCCACGCTTCTGACTGTACCCAGTGCTTGTATAAACAAACAAACAAACACATAAATAAATAAATCTAAAAAAAATGGGCAGAAGAGCTAAAAAGATACTTCTCCAAAGAGGAAATGCAAATGGCCAATAGGCATATGAAGAAATGTTCAACATCACTTGTAATCAGGGAAATACAAATCAAAACTACAATGAGATACCAATGAGAATGGAACTTATTTTAGTATATGTGCTGCCGAAGCGAGCACGAGAATGGAACTTATTAAAAAAACTAACAACAACAAATGTTGGCGAGGTTGTAGAGAAAAAGGAACTCTCCTGCATTGCTGGTGGGAGTGCAAACTGGTGAGCTTTGCACTATGGAGAGCTGTGTGGAGATTTCTTCCATATGATCCAGCAATCCCACTCCTAAGTATTTACCCAAATGACACAGAAACAGTAATTCCAAAGGGCACCTGCACCCCTATGTTTATAGCATCACTATTTACAATAGCTAAGCTATGGAAACAACCCAAATGTCCAAAAATAAATGACTGGATCAAAAAGATGTGGTATATATACACAATGGAATATTACTCAGCAATCAAAAAGATAAACACATGCAATTTGCAGCAACATGGATGGAGCTAGAAGGGATCATGCTCAGTGAAATAAGTCAGAAAGAAAAAGAAAAATACCGGACGGCCTCACTCATAGCAGGAATTTAGAAAACCTAAATAAGGGACCAGGAAAAAGACTAATTAATACAAAGTAAAAACAAAATCAAAAAGCAACTATAAACCAGAGACACACTATGGGGAGGGGTGGTGGGAGGGGCAGAGAGAGGAAGGACTAGGGTCAAAATAAGGGGGAGGTGCAGCTGTATGGGGAATATAACCAAAATGAAAATGCATACATTGTATAAAAATGAAAAATGATGTAAGAATTATATAAAATAAAATTAAATTAAAAAATAACCAAAAACAAAAAACAAAAAACAAAATGAAACAAAAGAAAAACAAATTTCCAACTAAGAACACCTTACCTAGCAAAGTTATATTTCAGATTTGAAGAGAGGTAAAGCATTTTTCAGAAAAGCAAAAGTGAAAGGAATTCATCCCCTATAAACTAGTTTCACAAGAAATACTGAAGAATTTCTTTTTACTTTTAGAATATACAGCCTTTTTTTAAGATTCATTCATTCATTCATTCATTCATTCATTTATACAAGCACTGGGTACAGTCAGAAGTGCGTGAGGGTGAGAGAATTCACCAGAGTCAGAGTGGGGAACAGAACAGGCAGATTGACAAAGAAATACACTGCTGAGGGGAGCAGTGGGTGGCAGGAGAGGTCTGTCGCGCCATGTGGGACCCTCACCAGCGGCCGGGTATCGAACTGGTGCTACAGAGGCTGCGGGCACTTTGCAGCCCAGTGCTCAACTGCTGCGCCACCAGGGGAGGCCCTGAAGAATTTCTTTAAGCTGAAAAGCAAAAGCACTTTTGATCAAAAAAGCATATGAAAGGAAAAAACTCACTAGTAAAGATGAATTTATTGTAAGGGCTAGATAATATACTTATTATTTTTAAGATTTATTTTTATTTATTTATACAAGCACTGGGTACAGTCAGAAGCACAGGAGGGTGAGAGAATTCACCAGAGCCAGAGCGGGGAGCAGAGCAGGCAGAAGGGCCGAAGTACACTGCTGAGGGGAGCAGCGGGCGGCAGGAGAGGTCTGCGCGCCATGTGGGACCCTCCTCTGGTGGCCGGGAGCAGCCAGGGATCGAACTGGCACTGCAGAGGCTGCGGGCATCTTCGCAACCCAGTGCTCAACCACTGCGCCACCGGGGAGGCCCTAGATAATATACTTATAAAACAAGTATTAAGTTCAAATGACAAAAGCAAATTAACTATACTACAAAAAATAAAGGATAGAAAGAATAAAAATATAAAATGAGAGATCAAAAACAAAACAGAGGGGGTAGTAAAGAAGTAGTGTTTTAGGATGTATTCAAATCTAAAGTTGTTATCAACTTGTAATGTCATATAGATAAGTTGTTTTATGTGAACCTCATGGTTAACCACAAAGTAAACCTATAGTGGATACATAAAAAGATAATTAGAAAGGAATCAAAACATAATATAGAAGAAAATTATGCAATCACAGGAAAGAGATGTTATAAAAACAACCAGAAAGCAGTCAACAAAACAGCAATGAGTATATACCTTTTAATGATTACCATAAATATAAATAGAAAATAAAGCCCCCATTAAAAACACAAAGAGTGACAGAATGGATAAAAGGATTCCTCTATATGCTGCCTACAGGAGATTCACTTTAGATTTGCAGACACACAAATTGAAGAGATGGACTAGGATACTTCATGCAAATGAAAGTGACAAAAAGCAAAAACAAAACACTATATAGCCAAATTACATCAGACAAAATAGACTTAACAACAAAGACTAATTAGACTTGAAACTAAGACCTGAACCTTGTATAAGAAAATGTAGGAAGTAAACTGATTGACATTTATCTTAGTATTTTTAAAAATTTGATTCCAAAGGAAGGCAAACAAAAGCAAAAATAATTAAATAGAACTACATCAAACTAAAAACTCCACTTAGTGAAGGAAATCATCAGCAAAACAAAATATGCAACCTGCTGAATGGGAAGAAATTTGCAAATCATACATCATTCAAATCATAACACCCCAAATACATAATAAACTCATATAACTCAATAATGAAAAGCAATGAATGCATCAATGAAGAAATCCAAAATTAAAATATACATTGAGACACATGAAAATGTAAACACAACATATCAAAGCTAGAAAGATGTGGAGAAAAAGCAGTTCTAAAAGAGCAGTTCATAGTTCTATTTGCCTACATCAAGAAATAAGAAAGATCTCTACTAGGCAGCCTTACTATACCTTATGGAAATTTAAAAAGACCAATAACAGCACAAAGTTAGAGAAAGAAAGGCAATAACAAAAATCCAAATGGAAAAAAATGAAATAGAGACTAGAAGCACAGTAAAAAAAATTGAAATTAAGAGCTAGTTTCTTGAGGGCTTCCCTGGTGGCGCAGGTGGTTGAGCACAGTGCTGTGAAGCTTTTGGCAGCCTCTGTGGTACTGGTTTGATCTCCGCCGGCCTCCGAGCAACCCACATGGCGAGCCAACCTCTCCTGTCTCACCTGCTGCTGCCCCCAGCAGTGAATTTCGTCAGTTTGCCTGTTCTGTTCCCTGCTCTGTCTCTGGTGAATCCTCTCACCCTCCCGAACATCTGGCCTGTACCCGGTTCTTGTATAAATAAAATAAATCTTTAAAAAAAAAAAAAGAGCTAGTTTCTTGAAATCATAAACAAAATTAGCATTCTTTTAGCTATATACTCACCAAGGAAAAAAAAAGGTCAAGAATTCAAGAAATAAAATAGAAATTACAGAGGAGATATTACAATGCTTACCACATAAATGAAAAAATTCACAAGAGACTTCTGGGAAAACCATATGTCAAAAATTTGGACAAACTAAAAGATTTGGATATAACCTTAGTGGCATACAATCTACCAATACTGAATCATGAAGAAATAAATTATCTAAATAAATCTATTTCTAGTAGATTAGATCAGCAATAAAAAAAAATTCCCCAAATAAAAATATATAGGACCAACAACCTCACTATTATATTCTATCGACACTTTAACATATAGAAGAAAATATAGGTAAAACACTACAAGACATACATCTCAGTAACATCTTTAAAGATTCATCATCCAATGCAAAGAAAGTGAAGGAAAAGATAAACACCTGGGATTATAGCAAAAGAGGCATTAACCAAAACAAAGAGAACCCACTGATTGGGAAAAAATCTTTGCACTCCATACATGTGATAAGGAACTGATCACAAAGATATACAAAGAACTCATACAACTCAAAAACAAAAACAAAAACAAAAAAAAAGGAAAAAAATCCATTGAAGAAATGGGCAGAAAAACTTAAAAGACACTTCTCCAAAGAGGAAATGCAAATGGCCAACAGGCATATGAAAAAATGTTCAACATCCCTTATAATCAGGGAAATGCAAATCAAAAGCACAATGAGATGCCACCTTACACCAGTAAGAATAGCACATTTCAAAAAAACCAAAAAACAAAAAACAACAACAAATGTTGGCAAGGATGTGGTGAAAAAGGAAATTTCCTACATTGCTGGTGGGAGAGTAAATTGGTCCAGCCACTATGGAAAGCTGTCTGGAGGGTCCTCAGTCTTCTAAAAATGGAGATACCATATGACCCAGCAGTTCCACTATTAGGGACCTACCCAAATGACACAAAAACATTGATTCAAAAGAACACCTATACCCCTATGTTTATTACAGCATTATTTATAATAGGTAAAATCTGGAAACAACCCAAATATAGATGACTGGATCAAGAATATGTGGTATATATATATATATGCATAATGGAATACTATTCAGCAATCAAAAAAGATAAACTCATGTCATTCACTCAATGTGGATGGAGCTAGATGGAATTATGCTCAGTAAAATAAGTAGAAGGAAAAATAAAAATATTGGATGGTTTCACTTATAGTAGGAATATAGGAATATAGGGGAAACAAATAAGACATCAGGGGAAAAATAATAACAATACAAAACACAACCAAACCAAACAAAAACAAACAGACAATTATAAACCAGAGATATCCTGCAGGGGAGGAGGAGGGAGGGGGATCAGAGGGAGGGAGGGAGAAAGGAGCACAGGGGGCTGTGGTGATGGTGCATGAGTGCATTGGTGAAGGAAATTCTATGGGAACTACACCTGGGTCGGGTGGGGGGGGAAGCAAACGTTTAAAAATGAACAATGGTGTTAAAAATATATAAATAAAAAAATAAAATTAGAAAAATTAATATCAGTCCCTTTCAAATTTTCAAAAAAAAAAAAAACACAGAAGAAAAAGAAACACTTCCAACTAGTTTTATAAGGCCAGTATTACTCTGATACCAAGAACAGACAAGGATTCTATAGAAAAAGAAAATTACAGGCTAATATCCCTGGTAAATATGCATGCTAATACCCTCATCAAAATACTATTACACTAAATTCAACAATGCATTAAAAGGATCATAGACCATCATCAGTGTGATTTATTGTAGGATTCAAGGATGGTTCAACATCTGCAAATCAATCAATAAGGTAAGCCACCACAGCAATAAAGATAAAAATCATATGATCATATCAAGGGATACATTAAAAGCACATGGCAAATTTAATATTTATGATAAAAATGCTCAACAAGAAGATTATAGAAGAGAACAAAGCTCAACATAATAAAGGTCATGTTTCACAAGCCAACAAAATACAAGAGTGTATTTTCAATGGTATAAAGCTAAAATCTTTTTCTTTAAGATCAGATACAAAAAAAAAATCACATTCTTATTACTTTTATTCAATATAGGTGTCAGAGAAATTAGGCAAAAAAATAAATAAAAAAATATATTCGGATTGGAAGAGAAATCAAATTGTCACAATTTCCAGCTGACATGACACTATACAGAAAATATACCCAAGCTTCTACATTAAAAAGTGTTAGAATCAATCAATGAATTTGGTAAATTATTGGTACAAAAATCATTATGTACAGTGAGTTTTATTACCATACCTTAATAATTATTTATCAGAAAGATACTTAGAAGACATTCCATCTGCAGTTACATCAGAAACAATCTGAGAGAAGTGGAGCAGAGAGCAGCAGAGAGAAGACCCTGCATTTGCCTCTTTCATATACTCATAAATAGTTTACAGTGAAACAAAGTGAAATCCCTTCTGAGGGAAAAACAGATGACCATAGAATACACTAGGAGCAACAACATGTTGGGAAGGGGTAGGAAAAATATCCAGTGGGCTCTTTATAGTGATACTGGGGCAGTACAAACCACAAGAGTGGGAGCAGTTTCAGTACACAAAGTGCTTTCAGGCAAACAGAAGCTGAAGGAGTTTGTCAAAAGTAGACCTTCACTAAAAGAAATATTGAAAGGTGTTCTCTTATCTAATTACAGGAAAGAAAAATCCACATAAATTAGAACAAGGATATAGACAGAACCAGAAAGCTAAAGACAAGATGGCAGTAGCAGTCATATAATAATAATCACCTTAAGAGCAAAAGGACTGAAATCACCAATCAAAAGGCACAGAGTGGTTCGCTGGATCAGAAAACAAAACCCTTTGTGCATATTGATTTGGGTACACGCCAACATCAGTGACTCCTGAAATTGCAATGGCTAAGGGGTGCATAAGTTAGCTCCCTGATTGGAGAGGGGCACTCTGGGAGGGCAGAAGCAGTGGGAGCGCAGACTGTGAATTATTGACTTCAGTCTGAGCTTTCAATAGAGAACAGTTGGAGCCTGAATCAGCAGGGAGAGACAGGCTGGAGCATCAAGGTCTCCTCATAGAAGATATTACTACTCAGAGTCCAAGCTGGGATATTTAAGACACCTGCCGCCTTTCACCCCAGGATTAAAGCCAAATCAACAAGGGAACACTTGAACAAACTAAAGCTCAAGCATCAACCAATAACAGGAGCAAACATGCCAGGATAAGGCATGGTGGAGGAAAAAAGAGAACAAGTACCAGCTGTGACCTCATATCAACTATAGTTGATGCCCAGCACTACCTTCAGTGTTTAAAATTAATCTAGTCCTCCCTGGTGGTGCAAGGGGTTAAGATACAATCTATGAAGCTCTCTGCAACCTCTGTAGCATGAGTTCGATTCCCAGCTGGCCAGGGAGCTGGCCACATGGCACAGCAGACCTCTCCTGACTCTCCCGCTGCTCCCCCTTGGTCAATCTGCCTGTTCTGTTCCTCTCACTGTCTCCGGTGAATCCTCTCACCCTCCCATGCATCTGGCCTGTACCTGGGTTCTTGTATAAATAAATAAATCTTTAAAAAATAATCTAGAGGGGAAGCAGATATTAAGACTGAGGAACTGGCTGAGAGGAAGGGATCACTGTGAATCTCCATCACACAACTGTTACCCACTTGCAGCAGAAAGTGTGAATATTCCAGTTTACTAGAGATGATCTTTTATACTACTACCCATACTACCCTCAGACAAAAGTTTGAAAATATATTCTTATTACAATTCATAAAACATTAAAAACCAGAAGACAGAGGAACACATCACAAACACCAGAGCAAAAACTCTGAGTCTCAATCCATTAGAATTGCAGAACATTACTGAAGAGGACATAAAACAACAACAGAAAGAGAAAAATATATTAGAGAGCTACAATTAGAAACAATGGAGCTAACAAAGCCATAATAATCAAAACTGCATGGTATTGGAACAAGAACAGACACATGGACCAATGGAACGGAATAGAAAATCCAGAAATAAACCCCAGATTTCCAGTCAACTAATCTTTGACAAAGGAGCAAAGAATATGCAGTGGAGCAAAGAAAGTTTGTTCAATAAATGGTGCTGGGAAAACTGGGTCGCTACATGCAAAAGAATGAAGCGTGACTATTACCTCAACCATGCACAAAAACCAACTTACAATGGATTAAAGAACTAGACATGAGACCCGAAACCATGAAATATATAGAAGGAAATATAGGTGAAACACTGCATGACATACACCTCAGCAACATCTTGAAAGACTCATCTACCAAAGCACTGATAGCAAAGGAAAAGATAAACAGCTGGGACTACATCAAATTAAAGAGTTAATGTACAGCAAAAGAGACAGTAACCAAAATAAAGAGACATCCCACCAACTGGGAGAAAATTTTTGCACACAACGCTAATGATAAAGGACTGAGCACAAAAACCTACAAAGAGCTGAGGAGACTCAACAAAAACAAAGAAAATAATCCAGTCAAAAAATGGGCAGAAGAGCTAAAAAGGAACTTCTCCAAAGAGGAAAGGCAAATGGCCAACAGGCATATGAAAAAATGTTCAGCATCACTTATAATCAGGGAAATGCAAATCAAAACTACAATGAGATACCATCTCACACCAGTGAAAATGGCACATATGAAAAAAAAAACAAAAAACAAAAACAAACAACTAGTTATGTTAGGGGGAAAAGGATGTCCTAAAGCTAATTCCATACAGGATTTGTGGACTCCACTCCGACTCCAGACCAAAGCCAAAAGACACTAGGAACTACAAATCCCATCACCACCAAAGGGAGGGTTGCTGGAACCTGAGGGTGGGGTTAAGCAGCCAGGTTTGGTATAAAACCAGACACGTGGGCTTTAGGGGAGGCCCTTTTTTTGGCTCTCCGCCAGCTCACAGCATGTGGCCAGCTCTGAGAGTACCTTTGGGTTTCAAGGTTGGCGGATTGGGTAGGATGCATTAAAGACTTTATTTCCCCATTTTCTCCCTGAGTTGTACATTTCCTCAATTCCCTTTCCCTTGTAAATAAACCTTTTATTAACCTTTTGTGTGTGCCTGTAGTGGAGTATTAATAAGTCCCTTTCAAGCGCTGGTGAGGACCCACAGCCAGGCAACCCATTTTATATTGGGGCTGCTCTGTAACAGCTACAACAAATGTTGGCGAGGATGTGGAGAAAAAGGAACTCTCCTGCACTGCTGGTGGGAGTGCAAACTGGTCCAATCACTATGGAAAGCTGTGTGATTCTGCAACCTGCTAAAGATGGAGTTTCCATATGATCCAGCAATTCCACTCCTAGGCATATACCCAAAGTACACAAAATCATTAATTCAAAAGGGCACCTGCACTCCTATGTTTATAGCAGCACTATTTACAATAGCTAAGCTATGGAAACAACCCAAATGTCCAAAAATAGATGACTGGATCAAGATGTGGTACACAATGGAATATTACTCAGCAATCAAAAAAGATAAACTCACGCAATTTGCAGCAATGTGGATGGAGCTGGAAGGGATCATGCTCAGAGAAATAAGCCAGAAAGAAAAAAGAAAAACACCGATGGTCTCACTCATAGCAGGAATTTAGAAAACCTAAATAAGGAACCAGGAAAAAGACTAATTATAATAAAGTAAAAGTCAAAATCAACAAGCAACTATAAACCAGAGACACACTACTGGGGGGCAGGGGGAGAGGAAGGATTAGGGTCAAAATAATGGGGGGGTGCAATTGTATGGGGAATATAACCAAAATGAAAATGCATACATTGTGCAAAAATGAAAAATGATGTAAGAATTATATAAATTAAAATATTAAAAAAAGGGCCTCCCCGGTGGCGCAGCGGTTGAGCACTGGGTTGTGAAGCTGCCCGCAGCCTCTGCAGCACCGGCTCAATCCCCAGCTGCTCCCCGGCCACCAGAGGAGGATCCCAGATGGCGCGCAGACCTCTCCTGCTGCCTGCTGCTCCCCTCAGCAGTGTACTTCGGTCCTTCTGCCTGCTCTGCTCCCCGCTCTGGCTCTGGTGAATTCTCTCACCCTCCCGCGCTTCTGACTGTACCCAGTGCTTGTATAAATAAATAAATAAATCTTTAAAAAAAAAGAAAAAAGAAAAATCTTAAAAAAAATTAAAAATATATATCTATTTACCACACACACACACAAAAAAAAAAATGGAGCTAAAAAACACTATTCCGAATTAAAAAAAAAATACAGTAGAAGCCCCAAGAACAGACAAACAGAAGCAACGGAGAGAATTAATGAGCATGAAAACACAATATTGGAGAACACACAAATAGAACAGTAGAGAGAAAAAGTAAAAAAAAAAAAAACAAAAAACTGAAAATAGTATAAGAGCCCTCTGAGATCATACAAAGATAAATAATCTTTGTATCATGGGGATCCCAGAAGGAGACAAGAAAGAGAAAAGTATATAAAATTTATTTAAAGAAATAATCACTGAAAATCATCCCAATCTGGGAAAGGAAACTGAAGTTGTGATCTAAAAGGTCAAAAGAGTTCCAAACAAAATAATACCAGACAGCTACACACCAAGACACATTATAAAAAAGATGTTGAAAAGTGATAAGGACAATATTAAAAATGATAATAGAAAAAAGGGACATATTATAAGGGACCATGAATCAGATTATGATTGGACTTTTCAGTAGAAATATTGCAAGCAAAGAGGGACTGGAAGGAGCTATTAAAATTACTTAAAGTAAAAGACTTCCAGTCAGAATCCTTTACCAAGACTGACATTCAAGACAAAAGAAAGTATAAAGAACTTCATTGAAAAGCAAAAAAGAATTTATCAATACCGAGCAATGCACGAAAGAAATTCTAAAGGGATTAGTATGAGGCAACAGAACAACAAATATAGAGGCAACCTAAAACATTTAACATAGAGGGGGAGGTGGAGGAGAATAACAATGTGCCCCATCAGAACGAGTCAGGTACCAGACCATCCAACAGGTCACAAAAATAGTCCATCATATATTAAACTTAGCAGAACCCTCAAATAAAAATTAATAGAAGTAACACATAAGATAATGGTCATAGAATTTAGACAAAAAAACAAAAACAAAAACTAAAAAAAAATTAAAAAAGGTAAGACAAAACCACCCCCACACCCCAAAGAGAATACAACAACAAAAATAGCAAGACATGGCCTCCCTGGTGGCGCAAGGGGTTAAGCACAGCACTGTCAAGCTATCCAAGGCCTCTGCAGCACAAGTTTGATCCCCCTGGCCACCACGGGAGCTACCCACATGGCTCAGCAGAACTCTCTCCTGTCTCACCTGCTGTTCCCCTCAGCAGTGTATTTCAGTCAGTCTGCCTGTTCTGTCTCTGGTGAGCCCTCTCACCCCCTACACATCTGGTCTGTACCCCAGTTCTTTATGCATAAGAAAGTGAATCTTTAAAAATAACATTACAAGAGAAAATAACCTTAATTGTAAATCCACCAGTTGAAAGATGTATTGACTGAATTGATTAAAGAATGTCTAACTTTTCTGTTTTGTTTTCTTTTTTACAATAAACCCATCTCATCAACAAAGAGAATCATAGACTGAAAGATAGTAACACAAACAAATAGCAATCAAAAAATTGTGATATATTCCCAATAAAATAAGTAAGCTTCCAATTAAGGAAATAAGAGAGGGCAAGAGTGACTGAGAGAATATATTATGATTAATGATCTCATACAATAAGAATAAATAACATTCAGGGCCTCCTCTGGTGGCACAGCAGTTGAGCGCTGGGCCGCAAAGCTGCCCGCAGCCTCTGCAGCACCGTTTCGATCCCTGGCCGCCAGCGAGGGTCCTACATTGGTGCAACAGACCTCTCCGGCCGCTCCCACTGCTCCCCTCAGCAGTGTATTTTGTCAGTCTTCCTGTTCTGTTCCCCGCTCTGGCTGTGGTGAATTCTCTCGCCCTCCCACACTTCTGACTGTACCCAGTGCTTGTATAAATAAATAAATAAATCATTTTTTTAAAAAAAAGAATAAATAACATTCATAAATATATATTCACCAGGTGATGGGTGAATACATAAGTCATTTTATAACAGAAACAAAGAGATACTGACAACAGTACACTAATATTAGGAAACTTTAATATCCCACTTACAATAATGGACAGATCAAAAGTCAAAGAACATATGAACAATAGCCTTATTTGAGCAACTAAACCAAATAGGTCTATTAGACATCTACAGAACACCCCACCCAAGAAATGCTACATAAACATTTGTCAAGTACACCTAAACATTTTCAACAATAGAACATGTATTGGGGTACAAGTCAATTGTCAGTAAAACTGCACTTTGTCTGATCATAATGCCATAAAGTTAGAAACTAGCTATAAGAAAATAAAAAGGGAGAAATGGAAACTAAACAGCATGCTGCTTAAGAGCAATTGGATAAAAGAGGAAATCAAAGCTTACATTAAAAAATACTTTGAGATAAATGAAAATGATAATACAAGCGACCAGAATCTATGGGACACAACAAAGGTAGAAGATGATTGCAGTACAGGCACTCAATAAGACATAAGAAAAATCTCATGTAAACAATCTAAATAACACTTAAAGTGACATTAAAAAGAAGAGTAAACAAGATCCAACTTTAGAAGGGAAAAAATAATGAAAATAAGACCTAAGTAAATGAAATAGATATTAAAGACAGTATACAAAAAAAAAAAAATCAATGAAACTAAAAGTTGGTTCTTCAAGAAAATAAACAAAATAGACAAATCTTTAGCAAGGCTAACCAAAAGGAGAGAACACTTTAATAAACAAAATCACAAATAAAGTAGGAGATCACCACAGCTAGCACAGAAATACAAAAGATCATAAGAGATTATGATCAAAACTCTATTCCTAAAAATTCAATAACTTTGACAAAATGGACAAATTTCTAGATTAATAGGGTTTATGGAGACCAACTCATCAAAAGATGAGTCAAACAAACCAGCCACAGTATGGAATTGAAACAGTAATAAAAAGTAAATCTTTCAAAAAGAAAAGCCCAGGACCAGAAGGCCATACAAATGAATTTTATCAAACTTTAAAAGAAGAACGAATACCCATTTTGCTAAAACTGTTATTAAATATTCAAGAAGGAGTGCTCCCATATACAGTTTATGATGCTATCATTACCCTAATATTGAAATCAATCAAAGGTAGCATAAGAAAATAAAATTACACGTGAATATCCCCGGTGAACATCAGTGCAAGAATCTTTACCCAAATATTAGTAAATCAAATTCAACAGTCTACCACTAGGATTATACAACATGATGAAGTGGGATCTATCCCAGAGATGTAAGAATGTTTTAATATACATAAATCAATCAATGTAATACATCATATCAACAAAAGTAAAGCTAAAAATCAAATGATAATATCAAAAGATAAAGCTGTTCATAAGATTTAGCAACGATTTAATATAAAAATTCTTTACAAGTTTGATTAGACGCTCTCTCAATATATATAAAAGAAACCCTATATATCACAAACCAACAGTCAAATATTATTCAATTTTAAAAATTTTCTTTTTTGATCAGGAGCAAGATAAAGATACCATTGTTACTCCTGATTAATAGTCAAGTTTTTGACTAGAGCTATCACACATCCACAGGACTTAAAAGAGAATCCAAGTTAGAAAAGAAGTGAAACTATCACTATTTGCAAATGATACATTATTTAGAGAAAACCCTAAAGATCCATTAAAAATTTATTGTAAACAATAGATGAATATATTGTAGCAAAGTGGTAGGTTATGAAACCAACAAACAGAAATCTGTCAACTTTTTATGTACACAGAGAACAAGAAGCAAACGAAATTAAGAAAATAACCTCATAACTTCCTCAAAAAGAATGAAATATTTTAGAATTAACCTAAGAAGATAAGAGAGCTATACTACAGGAACCGAAAGGTTTTATTAAGTGACTTAGATGGCAACATAAAATGGTGGAAGGACACCTTGGCTTTCCACTGAGATTACCATTTACCTCCTCAATAAACCCATTCTGCTAGGGTAAGCAGGGAAAGGAAAAAAGTTATTACCTTAGTTGTTTATCCCTAAATGCTCTATAATTCATACCAACACACCAAAATATTATGACAATTTTCTCAACAATTACTTTAAGTAACAAGAATTCCTTCTGTCTCTTTTCCTTATATGAACTATAATTTCCTTCTGTGTGTATATCTGTCTACAAACACAGAATTTGGGATTATTTGAAAAGTACTTGTTTTATTCATTTACTTTAGTATGTGTGCAACTCCATGGACTATTTAAATGGGGATTTTAAAAAAACTGAATATTGGTATGTAATTTGGGCATTTCAATCAACTTCCTTTGTTGTTATCTCTGTCCCATTGCTGTGAAAAATTTAGGGTTGCCTAGTCATGAAAGACTAATGAGCAATGAATATGTTCAATCAGCTAGTCTCAATATAGAAAACAAAGAATAAACTACATATTTCATATCATATATTAGCTGTAATTCAGGGCCATAAAATAATATATATTTTTTAAAAAGTGATAGAAAGGGCTAGCTAAGAAGATTGAACTTGACATAATTGAAGTAGGTAGGTATTTAACAGACAATGTGCATTTTAAGAGGTACAGTAGAAACTTCTAGTCACATATCCAATAATCATTTTCTCCTTTTATCTTATTATCAAAATAGTGCATTTCTTTAGAGCAGAGACATTCCAAAGCAAAATATTATAGTTCATTAGATGTAAGCCACCACTGTTTGGGGAACTGAGGAAACACCAGAAAAGAAGAACAGTTAGAATTAAGTCATACCACTGCCCCCTCCCTTGTGTTCTTTCCTGTCTGGATGTGGATAGAGTGACATCACCCATTTTAGACCATAAGTCAAACTTTAGATGAAAGCTATGCTTTGAGGATAAAAAGGCAGAAACATAGAAGAAACTACATCCCGAGACCATGGCACGCCTAAAGCCCAGGACTACCTGTCACTGCACTTCCATATGCAAAAGAAACTCACTTACTTAAGCCCTGGTTATTTCTAGTCTCTATTACTAGCAGTCAAAAGCAATTCCAGATTGTATCCTGATATCTAGAGTAAAACACTGCTGTCCAAATTTGGATGGGTCTTGTTGATGTTAAACTTTGATTTCTTTTGAAGTGCAAAGTCTCCTTCAAACCAATGACCTTGATTTTACAGCCCTTTCTGTATAGTGAGCTTTACAAAGAGAGCAAAGGTAGAGATAGAAGCCTTTAGAATGGGACAACGAAAGTGTGTTTAGGTGTCATGGAGGGCACACAAATATAACTAAAAGGTAATTAAGTATTGCCTCATTTTAATAAAATTGGAGAAGAGAGACTTTCCATTGACATATTTGAAAGATTTTTTTTTTTTTTAAAGGAAGAAATTATGAATCACAGCAGCAGGGCAATTTGTACAAAGTCAAAAGAAAAGCAATGTGACACTGTTTATCTGACATGTTTTTCTCTATAGGAATGGAGAATAACTAGGCAAGATGGCTCCACCTGGGGGCACCTTCTTATCACCAAACATCCAGCCCCCTCCCTGTCTCACCCATAAAATTTGCTGTGTCATTCTCATATTGATCAGCCCCTGCTGATTCTGAGTCAGGGATGTTTACAAAAACGTTTTAATACCTTTCACTCTTCTTTCTCTTTGAAGTTTCAGCCATTATAATTCAGCTATTTCTTGGCTCATAAACTTGGCAAGAATTTCTGGAAAAAAAAAAAAAAGTCCCATCATTGGCAGAGAGTTTCTCATATGCTGACAGTTTAGCTTATATGAAATCACTGAGTATTAGGAAGGATGAAATAAGGATTGTAAGGGGAACAGGAAGCAGAATGCCCCCCATAAAGGAGTCCCAGACACTGAAATTTGCTTATATAAGGCAACACCTACTGACCTCTCATTAAAATTGTTTATTCAATATGGTTTCTCCACTGGGTGGACAGTGGTCTTGTCTTCTTCCCCAAACCTCGCGGTAAGTGCTGTTTCAAACATAATTCTTGCTGTCACACTGAAGCTGCCTTCTCTAACCCTTTCAGCTAAGGAACACAGCTGGAGGCCTAGGGCCACTTAGGATGCCTCACACTTAAGTAGTCCTTCATCTCAAAACAAATCTCTTAAAAATATTCCTTAGAGGGCCTCCCGGGTGGCGCAGCGGTTGAGCGCTGGGTTGTGAAGCTGCCCGCAGCCTCTGCAGAGCCGGTTCGATCCCCGGCTGCTCCTCGGCCACCGGAGGAGGGTCCCACATGGCGCGCAGACCTCTCCTACCACCCGCTGCTCCCCTCAGCAGTGTGCTTCGGTCCTTCTGCCTGCTCTGCTCCCCGCTCTGGCTTCTGACTGTACCCAGTGCTTGTATAAATAAATAAATGAATCTTTAAAAAAAAATATTCCTTAGAGAGAATCTTTGTAGACTATTGTATCTGACATCTCATAAAGAATGAAAAGAAGCTTGTGCACCACTGAAGAGAGCCCATCTCCATCTCCGCCTCTGAAACACATGGAAAATATTAATTAGCTAAGTCCTTGAGTACACAATGCAGGACACATCTGCCCTTGTTTTCCCCATGCTAAATCCCTTTTTCATGCTTACTATAACTAAAAAAAAAATCACAGGAAGTAAAAATGATTCAAATTAAAAACACACTCTTTCACACAACATCCTGTCCTGCTTAACAGTGCCATAATTCTACTGCACTGTAAACAATTAGATAGGGATATTGTAAAATTAGCTCCAATTTGCATAATAATGCTTTACTGTTATAATTTAGTGACTGCATTTGCACAAATTTAATAACAATTCAGCTTACATTTTTGTTTTAATGCACTTTATACAAATAATGTCAAATTTATAGATTAGTAGTTTCCCCAAAGCAAGTCAGATGAAGCCAGTGCCTTTTTGCAAGTTTAATACACCACATATGATAATTCTAGCCTTCTTAAAAGTTAAAGGTCACATCCTATCCTGATTATTTTTCCCCTGCTCAAGAAAAATAATTTGAGATTTTAATGATCTGAAACTAAGAAAAATATACCCATTACACATCCTATGGCATCTAAAGTAGCTTAAAATATTTAAAATGGATTTTTCCATTTTGTTTTCAGGGAATAATATACTTTAACCCAATATCTAATTTTAAAGATGTTTCTAAGTTTAAAACCAATCACATTTGAATCTTCTGGTTGGTGGAACAAATTGCATTAAAATCAAGAAGATGTGGTACATATATACCATGGAATATTACTCAGCATTCAAAAAAGATAAACACATGCAATTTGCAGCAACATGGATGGCGCTGGAAGGGATCATGCTCAGCGAAATAAGCCAAAAAGAAAAAGAAAAATACCGGATGGTCTCACTCATAGCAGGAATCTAGAAAACTTAAATAAGGGACCAGGAAAATGAATATAAGAAAGTGAAAATCAAAATCAACAAAAAACTATGAACCAGAGACACTTTTTGGGGGGTGGGGGCGGGAGGGGAAGGATTGGGGTCAGAATGGGGCGTTTGCAATTGTATGGGGGAATATAAAAATAAAATTTAATATTTAAAAAAAAAAACAAAAAAAAAAAACTATTTTTTATTTATTGTCACAGATGTTGATCTAAAGGATATAATTATTATTATTGTCTTTTGGATTTATAGTATAAGTCTTCTGATAGAAACTGAATTGCCACATAATCTCTGCTTTCCTCTGAGGTTTTGTGCTCCTAGGGCCACTGGGTCAATGATAAAATTATTGTAAGTCCTGCATCAATGTTTTCCTGGAGGAAAATTTCAATGATTATTATAATAACAGGGCTTCTCTTTATCACAAATGAGACCAACAGTGGGGTTTTTTTTGTAAAAAAAAAAATGGAAGAGTTATTATAAGGGTAAGTGACCTAATTTATCAAGGTAGTTGGTTAACTACTGAAAAGAATTTCTTAATAAAAATAGGTAGGATATATTCTTGATGATGCTTTAGAAATCCTTGATTCTTTTCAGGGTTATTCCACATAGTTGTTTATATTACTGGCTAAAGGAGGAAAAAAGTGAAAGCTGAAATCCAGTGTGCCCCACCCCTCCAAGGTGGATACTCTGAAGTAGAGCTGTACAAGCCCCACAGAAGACATGACTTTTCCTGCTTTTGTAAAGAAACACTGTGAGCTCAGGGCAGCCCTTAATCAGACTTCCATTTGGTATAAATGTGGTTTGGTCTAACTAAAAAAAAATACTTTCTAAATTCCTAGCGTCTCTTAGTCCCATGATTTTAAGAAAGTTCCTATGGGATATATAACTGGAATCATTTAATGCAAAATGCTAATGCCACAATATTATAATAAAGTTTGCAAAGTTTACTAGTCATAACATCCTTGTCCACCCTGGTTCAATATATTTATGTCTACTAATGGTTTGATTGAATTTAGGGTTATAGCTGTATCAGAAATATGATGTTAATACTTACCCAAAAATTGGATCATTGTGGACAACTGGTCACAATAATCAGACCAAAACCCCATTCTCTTCCGCACCTCCATTTTCTTCTAAGTAACAGCAATTTTTCTATTACCTTATTTTGTCCAAATTCTTAATAAGTACTTTAGTTGCTTATTTTGGTTTTCCAAATTATCAGCCTATCCTTTAACCTTGCCATCTTTGAGATGGTTCATACCGTTAATGGTTTCTTCATTCATAGTGATTGTATAGATAAAATGTGTTTTAGAGAGATTTTGCACTTTCTAAAACCGTTAGTTGTATGCAATTATTTGCCATGTGAATAGCTTTATTTGCATAAATTCTGGTCTTTCTAAAGATATCACCAGACAGAAAACACACACACACACACACATACAGAGAATGTAGATTTCAAACCATGAGAGAAAAAAAAAAAAAGACAATTGAATAAGTAGTAAAACAAAAGATCATGTATGGTTTAAAGTATACATTTTAATTTTATATATGTATTTTGCACATAGATATTTCATTAGCTTTCTAAAAAGTGTATTTGAATTAATCTCTCTCTAGCATGTTTTTCTATAAACAGCTTTGCAGCTGTGTAGTTTTCTCTTGAAGATTACTTCATATTATCCTTTCTTTTCCCCTATATGTAAACTCTCAAAGTGCAACTAAGACATACTGTACAGAAAGGGGCAAAGATAACATGAATTTAGATGTACATATTAAAGACATATTTTATATGTAAAAGAAAATGACTGAGGTCCTTCTTTAATTCAGCCTCAAATGCCAGCTGAATTCCTATCCTGACTCTCTTATGAGCAGTGATCATGAGCTTTCCTTATCCCATGATGAGAGCCAGCTTTAGTGGAAAACCTTTTATTGCTGGTTTGAGAAGAAAATGTAAGATTATCAGTGAATGCTAAAAAGCTAGATTTTTCTTCTACTCAGATTAAAATTTGAGGCAAACATACAAAACAAGAAAAACTGCATTCATTTACTTTTTAGGCCAGAGAGAAAGAGATTTCAGAGGCCTAAATAATGATTCTCAGTGCCTCCCTGCTGGCGCAGAGGTTGAGCGCTGGGCTGCGAAGCTGCCTGCAGACTCTGCAGCGCCAGTTTGATCCCCTGCCACTTGTGAGGGTCCCATGTGGTGGGATAGACCTCTCCTGCTGCACCCGCTGCTCCCCTCAGCAGTGTACTTCATCAGTCTGCCTGTTCTGTTCCCGGCTCTGGCTCTGGTGAATTCTCTCACCTTCCTGCACTTCTGACTGTACACAGTGCTTGCATAAATAAATCTTTAAAATATATATATATATTTCTTAAAAAAAAAAAAACAATGATTCTCAAACTTTAGTCCTGAACCACTTCCATATTTTTGCTCTGACAATTTGCATGTTGCTTGCTTGTCACTTTTCCATTAATGACTCACATAAAACAACTTAAATTTTTCATAAGAACGCCATGTCACTACTATAAAAGGACATGTCACTATCACTTGTCTGAAATAACTTTAAAATTAATATAATGAAAATAAAACAATTTTGGTAAATTCTAGCTAGATATTTTTGCTGTTAAATTCTTTGAGCCCAAGTCTTGTCATTTGTTAAAAAGAAAAAAAAAAGAGTGAAGGGATAGTTGGGACCACAGGAAAGAGACTCAATTTTGGAGATATTTTAGTAACACTTGAGATTTTCCTAAGAGCTTGAAAGACATTTGTAAGAGAAATACATGTTTTTCATAATGGTATTCAAAGTTATTTAAGATCATGTGCATTTACTACTTTGAAGCATGCACCTTTAATGACAGTGGTAGCACAGGACCCAAACTTTGGGTAATACTGAGCAGAGGTCTTTGTCTTCACTGGTATGGCTTTCTGTACACATGTGATTCAACACTGTTTCCACCTTTTTGACACTTAATAGAATGACTCCTCATTGTGAAAAGTGATTGGTAATAGCCAAAAATATCATAGCATAATACTTAACCTATTTATTATTTTTTCTCAGTAGATATAGTGGATACAAACTAAGGAGAGTACTGTTTGATTATAGTATAAGTCCCAGTAATTTAAGTGCTTAATCTAGTAGAAGACTATTTATTACCCAACACTTTAGAATTTCATTGACCAAAGATGAAGGAAAATTCCAGCAAGTCCTGATATTTTTTGTTAGATATTTTTTCTAAAATCCTAGAAAAAAAATGTTTCTGGTTCAAATGACTATAGGAGTATCCTGAACTCAACTCCTCCCACAGACACACCAAATCTACAGCTATACACAAGACAATTCCCCTTGAAGAAATCCAAATACTAGCTGAACAACTCCTACACATCAGCAAACAAAGAAACAACCCACATCAAAATGAGTAGGAGAGGCTCAGACATAATAAACTCTATCCCCAGTGCAATGACCCAAAATGGGAAAGGAAATCAAATATTTCAGCTTCTTTCTGAGGAATAAGAGGTTTGGAATATAGATCTAGTGCTCGAAGTCTCAAGATCTGTATGTCAGAGACAGGTTCCCAAAACATTTAACTTTGAAAGTTGATGGGGGGGTGGTATCCACTAGCCCTACAAGGCTATAAAGACCTGAGACACAGTTCTTAAAGTTTTCATGTGGGCTCACCAGTGTTAACATGTCCCCCTCCCCCAGAGACCAGTGCAGAGGCAGCTGACTGAAATCTGATTAGTCTTTCTGTGAAAGACTATTTGCTTATCTTCAGCTTCAGTCTGGGGAAAAGGCATATAATTTAATACACACCTAAGGGTCTACTGAAATACTCTTTAAAGGCTGTGGAGACTGGCAGTCACTAACTTTGCTCTCTTTCCCTTTCCACCTCACTTCAGGGTAACTCCCAAAAAGGAGTTTGTGCACATATCTGGCACCCCAATTTGTTTAAAGATTTATTTATTTATTTATAAAAGCACTGGGTACAGTCAGAAGTGCAGGAGGGTGAGAGAATTCACCAGAGCCAGAGCGGGGAGCAGAGCAGGCAGAAGGACCGAGGTACACTGCTGAGGGGAGCAGCGGGTGGTAGGAGAGGTCTGCACGCCATGTGGGACCCTCGCCCAGTGGCCAGGGATCGAACCAGTGCTGTGGAGGCTGCTGGCAGCTTCGCAACCCAGTGCTCAACCGCTGTACCACCGGGGAGGCCCTGGCACCCCAGTTTTTGCAGTTGCCATTCAAGTCATGCCCGTTAATTTCCTGGCTCTGGTAGTCAGGAGGGTTTACATTTGTCAATCCCACAGGACTGTAACAAGGATAGGGAGAGTTCTTAACTGACTACCTAGGGCACAAAGCAGAGGCAGTGGGCAGAAATGCCAAATATTTTCATGAAAGAGACCAATAAACATATCTTCTTAGCTGCATACTAAGGGTTATGCTTGTACTTAAACACACATCTAAGGCCCAACATATCCTTTCCAGAGACTATGGAGGGCAGGTACCACCTTTACAGTTTTTCCTTGTCCATCCCAGGTCACCAATGTCTGAGTAAGGAACATGAAAAATAAGCTATAAAATGGATACCACAGATACATGATGGATTGTAAGAGTGTACTAGAAGAACTGTACAACATAGCAATCTATAAAAAAGTAGGAAAATTTTGAAGCATATAACTTACCAAGACTGAACCAGGATGAAACAAAATCTGAATAGACCAATTACCAGTGTGGAGACAGAATTAGTAATCAAAATCTTCCAGGGGAATAAATATCAAGGACCAGATGGCTTCACTGGTGAATTTTATCAAACATTTAAAGAAAAATTAATGCAATATTTCTTAAATTCTTTCAAAAGTTAAGGAGCAGGGAACATACATAAACACATTTTACAAGGTGAACATTGCACAAATACCAAAGCTAAAAGAGAATATTATAAGATATAAAGCTATAGAACATTATACTTTCTGTGTTCATATATAGCATCTAAATTTTTCAATAAATGAAATGTAAAATTTATTATAAAATGTAAATATAAAAATTCTCAATAAAATACTAGTAAACCAAATTCAGGAGCACATTAAAAGGATAATTTAATATGGTCATGTGGAATTTATCATTGGAATGCAAGGATGGTTCCAATCAATATGACATGTCACATAAGTAGAATTTAAAAAAAATCTAAGGATAATCTCAAAAGTCACAGAGAAGGCATTTGACAAAAATCAACAACTTATGATTTAGAACATTTGTACAACAACTGAACAATCTATAATACAGAAAATTTAGAAACATATAACTTACCAAGAAAAACTTAATAAATTAAGTATACCTCATTTTAATAAACTCCATATACAATAGGCTAACATCATACTCATTGAGTATGTAAAATATTGAAAGCTTATTTTTCAAATACCAAAACAAGACAAGGGTACTCACTTTCTCCACTCTTATTCTACATGGTACTAGAAGACCTAGTTAGAGCAATGAGGCAAGAGAAATAAATGACATCATATTGGAAAGGAAAAAGTAAACTTATCTTTCTACAGATGACATGAGTTTGTATTAAAAAACCCTAAAGAATCCACCAAAAGCTGTTAAAACTAAAGAACAAGTTCAATTAAATTTTGGGATACAAAATTACTCCACAAAAGAAATGACTAGTATTTCTCAAATGACTAGTAGTAGCATCAGAGCATCCCAAAAAGAAATAAAGAAAATGTTTCTATTGACAATAGCATCAGAAAAAAAAAATACTTTGGAATAAATTAACCCACTAGGAATAAGATCTATACACTGAATACTATAAGATACTGATAAAAGAAACTGGAGAAACAGACATGTCCAATGTTTGGAAAAATTAATATTAAAATGTCCATATTACCCAAAGTCATCTACAAATTCAACATAATCCCTAGGAGACAGGTTTTTACGGAAATAGACAATGCAATCCTAACAATTATGTGGAACAAAACCCAAAAGATCCTTAATAGCCCAAGTAATCCTGAGAAAGAACAAAACAGGAGATATAATTCCTGATTTCAAGTTATATTAAAAAGTTGTAGTAATCAAAATGTTGCACTCATATAACAATACACATAAAAATGTAGCAGAATCAAGTCAAGATATAAAAGCATGCATATATAGTGAACCAATATTAGACAAGGGAACCAAGAATACTCAATGAAGAAAAATCATGTCAGTAAAGTTGATGGAAAATTGGATAATCACATGTAAATGAGTGAAAGTATATCTCTATTTTACACCAATCATATAATCAACTTGAAGTAAATTGAAAACTTAAATGTTAGACTGGAGATAATGAATTCCTTTTTCCTTTTTTTTTAAGATTTATTTTTCATTTACACAATAGCTGGGGTACAGGCCAAAGGTGCAGGAGGGTGAGAGGATTCACCAGAGACAGAGCGAGGAGCAGAACAGGCAGACCGACTGAAATACACTGCTGAGGGGAGCAGCGGGCGAGACAGTAGATGTCTGCCACACCATGTGGGCATCTCCCTGGACAGTTGGGAATCAAACTTGTGCTGTAGAGGCTGCAGAAGGCTTCACAGCGCTGCGCTCAATCAGCTGCACCAGCGCGGAGGCCCAAGACAATAAATTCCTAGAAGAAAATATAGACAATAAACTCCTTGATCTCAGTCATGGCAACAATTTATTGATTTGGATATGACACCTAAACCACAGACAACAAAAGCAAAAAAGAAAAAGTGGAATTGCATCAAACTCAAAACCTTCTGCACAGAAAAATACCATCAACAAAATGAAAGTACAACCTATAGAAAGGGAAAAAATCTTGCAAACCAAATTATCTTATTATACTAATCTTAGTATAAGAGGCTAATCTCCAAAAGTATGAAGATCACCTACAATTCAGTAGTATCACCCCTTAATAACCCAACACAAAATATTGTCTAAGGCCCTAGAGACAATTTTCCAAAAAAGATATATGTCACCTTGTGGGGTGGCAGTGTTGGGAGTGGCATGGATGGAGGAAAGACAACTCAAAGTATATGCAGAGAGAGAGACCTAGAAGGGATCACACCTCAGGAAGTGCAGTGCCTTTATAAGAACAGTCTCACATTTGTTGAGGATAAGGTTCAGGGAAGGTGGGCAAGTACATGAAGGAATGCACATTGTGGGGATGTGCATTGGATTGGGGATGCATAATTGTCTGGTGTAAGCTATGGGGGAGAAAATAGGAGCTCTTGCCTGGGGTCTCCATTGTTTCTGCTGATTAAAGCATACTACCTCTAGTTCTTGTTATCACTTAATTTTATGTTAAGGTAGTCTAGCTGGTTATGCTAATCTGGCCATAAAGTCTGCCTGATGTTTTCAGCAGATACTGGTTTCCCAGTATGTTCTTCATACCAAGACTTTTGTCCTGGTGAGAGGCCCCCTGGCCAACTATGTTTTAGCTTGACCAGCAGGAACTCTGGGTGCCTAGACAATAAGACCCTGAGAACAGGAGATCTGGGATCCCACAGATAAACAAATGACTAAAAAGTACAAGGAAAAGTACTCAAAATAACTAATAAGGGAAATAAAAGTGAAAATCACAGTGAGATATAACATTATACCTGTTAAAATAACTATTATAAAAAAAGAGAGGTAAGTGCTGGCAAGGATGTGGACAAAAGTGAAGCCTTCTACATTGTTGGTAAACAGTTTAAATTGTAACCTGGTGTAGCCACTATGAGAAGTAATAGATTACGCAAATAAAAAAAATCAAAATACCACATGATCTGGCAACAAACACAAGATCCATCTTCCATTTGTAACAACATGGATAGAAGTCAAGGGCATTATGCTAAGTGAAATGAAACAGATATAGAAAATCAATACTGTATGAAGTAAGTTCTATGTGGATGAAGAAAAAAAGAAAAAACTTATAGAAAAAGAGTAAATTTGCAGTTACCAGAGATGAAAATGGAGAGAGACGAATTGGATGAAAATGGTCAAAATGTTCAAATTTTCATATAAGATAAATAATTTAGGGATATAATGTCCAAAATGATGACTATAGTTAAAATTAATAAATGGAATATTTGAAAGTGTTTAAGAGTAAATTGCCAGAGATACTCTTACATGGAAAAATAACTCATTGTTATTTTTTTCAATTTTTTGTATTTATATTATACAATTCAATGTAGTAATCATTTCATTATATATAAATTAAATTATTATGTTGTATACCTTAAATTATATCTCAATAAAATTGCAAAAAACATTATTTCAATAATATAACATGCTTGGGGAAAATGTGGAACTTATAATGCCTTTGAACTTAATTTGCTGTCAAATACAATTAGTATAATAAAAATTTCAAAAGAATCTTAAGAAAAGAGAAAAATAACTGCTGAATATGAAGTCTTCTCCTCCTGGAAAATCTATAAGCAAATTATTTAGGAGAAAATTTCTAGGACAAAAGGGAATGGCATGAATATTACAAAACCTAATTTTACTGTACATTAAAAGGATCATACACCATGACCTAATGGGACTTATTTCAGGGCTTTAAGGATTATACTACTTTTACAAAATCAATGTGATATACCACATAAATAAGATAAAAACAATTGGAACTGGAGAGAATTATGCTAATTGAAATAAATCAGGAGAAAGAAAAATACCAAATGATTTCACTCATGTGTGGAATATACAGAAACAAAGTAAAGGAACAGAGAAAACAAAACCAAAACAAATCCTGGAAATACGACTGCAAAATTGAGGTTACCAGAAAGGGAAGTTGGAGGTGGGGAGAAAAAGGGAAAGTTACCCTAACACTATGAAGAAAGATTATGAGTGATGTGATAGTGGGTGTGGTGTGGTAACATATCTGAAAAAAGGAGAACCTGTAGTCACAAATTTATGGTTCACAGTTTTGTGAACCAATATTACCTCAATAAAATATTTAAAAATTGTATGGTGGACTTAAAATTTGCAGTGTAGTCTACCCTTTCTTTTACAGAAACAAGAAAAATCTCAAATAAGTAATCTAACCATACACCTTAAGTAACTAGAAAAAGAAGAGCAAACAAAACCAAAAGCAACCAGAAGGAAGGAAAGAATAAAAATTAGAAAAGAACTAGATGTAATACAAGCAAAAAAGAGACAGCCCAAAAGATCAACGAAATCAAAAGATGCCTCTTTGATAAAAGTAAACAAAATACACAAACCTCTAACTAGGTTCACAAATCAAAAAAGAAAAATCTAATAAATAGAAACAGAAATGAAAGAAGTTATAACAGACATCTCAGAAACAGAGGATCAAAAGGACTACTATGAACTTTTTTATGCCAACAAACTAGAAAATCTGGAAGAAATGGACAAATTCTTAGAAACATACAACCTTCTGAAGCTGAATCAGGAAGAAATAGAAAACCCAAACAGACCAATTACAAGCAAAGAAATTGAAACAGTAATCAAAACTCTCCCCCAAAGTAAAAGCCCAGGACCAGATGGTTTCAGTAGTGAGTTTTACCAAATTTTCAAAGGGGAATTAATAACTATCCTTCTTAAACTCTTCCAAAAAAATAAAGAGGGAATGTTCCCCAACATATTTTATGAGGCCAAAATTACACTGATATAAAAAGTAGAGAAGGATGTCACACACAAAAAGAAAACTGCAGATCATTATATCTGATGAATACAGATGTAAAAATCCTCAACAAAGTCTTAGCAAACCTAATTCAACAATATGCAAATAATAAAGAAGAGAAAGAAGTCAAGAAATGGAACCACATTTGCAATGGCATCAAAAGGTATTAAATATCTAGGAAAAAAACTAGCAAAGGAGATGAAAGACCTATTTAACAAAAACAATAAGACATTGCTAAAAGAAATAGAATAAGACACAAGAAAATGGAATGCTATACATGTTCATGGATTGGAAAAATTAACATTGTTTAAACATCTTACAAAGGCAAAGTATAGATTCAATGCAATTTCTGCCAAAGTTTCAGTGGAATTCTTCAAAAAAATAGAACAAGTGTTACCGAAAATTTACATGGTGTAACAAACAAAAAAGGTTGCTAAAGCAATTTTGCCAAAAAGAAGAGTGGAGGTATCACAGTTGCAGACTTCAACTATACTACAAAGCTGATGATTATCAAAACAGTAAGGCTTTGGAATAAAAATACACACAGAAAATAAGGGAAAGGACTTAAACACCCAGAAATAAAGCCACATTGACAGGGACAATTGATCTACGACAGAAACAATAAATATTGGTGAGGTTGTGGAGAAAAAGGACATTTCATACACTGTGAATGTAGACTAATCCAGTCCCTATGGAAAACAATGTAGAAGTTCCTCAAATATTAAGATAGATATACCATATAATCCAGCAATTCCACTCATTGATATTTATCCAAACAACACAAAAACTCTAATTCCAAGAGATGTATGCACTCCTTTGTTCATTGCAGCACTATTTGCAATAGCCAAGTTATTAATATAAACCAAGTACCCAACAATGGAGGAGTGAATAAAGATGTGTTGTACATACAAAATGGAATACTACTTAGGTTTTTAAAGAGATGAACTCTTGCCATTTGCTACTACATGGATGGAACTGGAGGGAATTATGCTAAGTGAAATAAAACAGAAGGAGAAAGACAAATACTGGGTGATTTAATTCATTTTTGGAATATAGAGGAAAAAAAAACAAGGGAACAGACAAAATGTAACCAAGACAAACCATAAAAATATGATAGTGGAATTTAGGCTATAAGTGTGGAACGGGGTAACAAAGGGAAGGAGGGGTCTTTGGTCTATAGTGGAGAGTTATGGGTAATTTGGTGATGGATGTGGTGTGGTAACATCTGAAGAGGGGTGAACCTCTTCCCTTAAATCATATACAATATCGTCAACCCGTGTTATCTCAATAAAAATAACAAAAGTAATTAAAAAACAAAATGCATGGCTAATATTTTCAAGGAGAGACCACATGTTGGGACACAAAACTATTCTCAGTAAATATATAAAAATTAAAATCATTGAAATAAGGTAACTTTTGGAATCATAATTGATTGAAATTGGAAATCAACCGGAAGAAAAAAAAAAGTTACAAAGTTGGGGAGAGTAACCAACATGCTCCCAAACAACTATTTGGTCAATGAGAACATTAAAGGTGAAATCAAAAAGCAGCAGGAGATAAATAAAAATAAAGACATGACTTAGTAGAACTTATGGAATGCAGCTAAAGCCATGCTAATGGACAGGTATAAAGCTAAATAGACCTGTGTTAGGAAAGAAATCCCAAATAATTTTTTAAGCATACACCTAAAGAAACTAGAAAAAGTGAAAACAAACCAGTGGAAGAACAGAAATATAATGTCGGGCATATGTAAACAAAATAGAAATTAAACAAAGGCAATGGAAAAGATCAATGAAACCATGAGCTGGCTAACACAAAACTTTAGACAGACTCACAAAGAGAGAGAAAAAACACAAATAAATAAAATAAAAAATGAAAGAGGAGAAATTAAACAGCCACTGCAGAAATGCAAAGGCGTATTAAGGACAATAATATATTGGACAATCTAGAAGGAAATAGACAAATTTGTAGCAACATATAACATTCTAAGACTGAATCAAGAAGAAATAGAAAGTTTGAAAAGACCCATTACAATAAATTAAAACTATAATAAAAAGTCTTCCAGAAAACACAAATCCAGGACCAGATGGTTTTACTAGTGAATTCTATCAAACTTTATTTTTTTTTTTAAATTATCTATTTATTTATGTACACAAGAGCTGGGAATGAAGGCCAGAGGTGCTGGAACAGGGGTGAGAGGATTCACCAGAGACAGAGTGGAGAGCAGAACAAGTGGACTGACTGAAATATACTGCTGAGAGAAGCAGGGGGCGAGACAGGCGAGGTCTTCAGTGCCATGTGGATTAACTCCCTGGCTGGGGATCGAACTCATGCTACAGTGGCTGCTGATAGCTTCACAGTGCTGAGACTTAACCCCTTGCATCACAAGTCAGGCCCTACACTGAAAATTTTAAGCCTTTTTGAAAGAAAAGACAAAGACATAAGTTATCCTGGGCTCAAGGATCAAAAGTATTATCACTAAAGTGACTTTAATACCTAAAGTCATATAAAACTTGAAAACAATCCCTATCAAAATCCTTCACAGAAATAGAACAAATCATGATACTCATTTAGAGCTATAAAAGACCTTGAACAGCAAAGGCAATCCTAAGGAAAAAAAGGACAAAAATAAAGGTATCACACTCCCTGACCTCAAACTATAATGCAACGTAATAATAATCAAAACAGCATATTAGAATAAAGGGAGACACTCAGCTCAATGGAAGAGAACTGAAAGCCTATTTATAAACCCATACATATATGGACAGTTAATTTACAACAAAAGAGTCAAGAGCTTAACAATAGAGCAAGGAATGCTATTTCAATAAATGGTTTTAGGAAAACTGGACAGATACATGCACACGAATGAGGCTAGATCACTATCTCACACCATAGGCAAAACTTAACTCAAACTGGAGTAAAGACCTGAAAGCATAAAGTACACAAAAGAACCTGAAACCATAGAATACGTAGAAGAAAACCTATCATGTTTCTTGACTTAGACATGATTGGATAAAAACATGATATACATACTAGTGCAATAAAATTCAGCTTTAGAAAATGATCAAGGGCCTCCCTAGTGGTGCAGGGATTTAAATCTCAGTGCTATCAAGCTATTACCAGCCACTGACGCATGAATTGGATCCCCGGACAGGGAGCTGACCCACATGGTGCAGCAGGCCTCCCTTGTCTTACCAGCTGCTTCCTCAGAAGTGTTATTTCAGTAGATCCACCTGTTCTGCTCCCCACTCTGTCTCTGTTGAATCCTCTCAGCCCTGCACCTCTGGCCTATATCCTAGTTCTCATATGCATAAACAAATAAAAATAAATATTAAAAAAATAAATAATAAAAAATGATCAAATCTTAATATTTATAATAAATAGCATTGATGGACCTAAAGTATATTATGCTTAGTGAAATAAATTAGACTAAAACAAAAACTGGGCTTCTCTGGTGATGCAAGGGATTAAGGCACAGCCTATGAAGCTATCCACAGCCACTGCAGCGCAAGTTCCATCCCCGGCCAGGGAGCTGCCCATATGGTGCAGCAGACCTCTCCTGCCTTGCCCGCTGCTCAGCAGTATATTTCAGTCACTCAGCCTATTCTGTTCCTTACTCCATCTCTGGTGAATTCTCTCAACCCCCCACACTTCTGGACTGTACCCTAGTTCTTGCATGCATAAATAAATCTTTAAAAAAAGAAATGATTAAAAAGAAAAAAAAACTGTGATTTAACTCATGGGTAGTATACAGGGAAACTAATGAATGAACTAAATAAAGCAATAAAAAATTTTCAGAGTATAAGACCTAATTGGTGGTTACCAGAGGGGAAGGAGGGATGGTGATGGGGAATGGTAAATCCTGTAAAAGGGGTCACATATGTAGAATAAATTGGACACTTAGTGGTGAACTTTAAGTAGTACATATAGATATTGATTAATAGTAATGCACACTGTTAAAATACAATGCTACTTCAATAAAAAATAAAGGTGTGAGATTGCAGAAAAAAAAAACACCTCAATACTGCTTTCATCATCTTTGTGCTTACCATGTGTTCACAGATCTTTTGATGACATAATTTATGCCTGGTACAATTAAATAGCCCTCTGATGAAGAGAAGGTCAATAACTCTGTAAAATGTTTCCAACTTTAGACATACTGGTTGGTTTCCTATTTATGTAATTTTTATAAATACCTCATCACTTTTCTCTAATAATATATATATTGCTTGTAACAATTAAAAACTTTTCTGAGCCCTGCAACTCTTAAAAAAAGCATTTATGATCATTTCAATACCTTCAGAAAAAAAGTATTTGACAAAATTTGACATCCATTTATGATAAAAAGTCTCACCAAATTGGGAATAGAAGGAACATTCAGTACATAATAATGACCATTTAGGACAAGTCCTCAGCTTGTCATATAGATGTATGTCCTCAAACTCTGAAGGGAAAGAAAAAATCTACTATATAAACTTATGATATAAATACTTTAACACTTTGCTTTTATAATTTTCAGAACAGTGCCATATGTATTTTCTAATTGAATTTCATACTGTTTAGATACAAAGTAGAATACCATTTTATAAAGAAATTATGTATCTAAAACATCCCCGGTTTGCTCATGGTCTCAAGGCTAATAAATGGGAATGTTAAGTCACAATTAAAACACGCTCATCGTGTACAGTTTTTTTTTTTTTTTGAGGTTTATTTATTTATACAAGCACTGGGTACAGTCACAAGCATGGGGGGGTGAGAGAACTCACCAGAGCCAGAGTGGGGAACAGAACAGGCAGACCAACAAAATACACTGCTGAGGGGAGCAGCAGGCGCAGCAGGAGAGGTCTGCGCACCATGTGGGACACTAGCTGGTGGCCGGGGCTTGAACCTGTGCTGCAGAGGCTGTGGGCAGCTTCGCAGCCCAGTGCTCAACCACTGCGCCACCAAAGGAGGCCCTCATCATGTATAGTTTTGTCTTCTTCCTCTATCTAGATTTTTGCTCCATGTACATGTCAGTATACATACTGGGCACCTAACTTATGCTAGGCACTGCAATGGGCAAGGACATGGAAAGGTAAGGTTATGAGAATGAGCACCAATGCCATCTACTTAATGTGGGTCCCCAGAAAGTGTTTAAGGCCCTTGTGTGTCACTCTTATGAGGAAGTGTAATGCCTGAGATTCGGAATCAGGACAGAGGCAGGAAGGAAGGAGAGAAATACAAAGACACATTTCTAGTTCCCAGCACTAAATTCTACTGACTGCAGATTCCTCAAAATCAACCTCCAGATGTTTTTATAACAGGAGTTATCCTGTTTCAGAACTTTATAGGGTGGGGGTGGAAGGCTGTGGAAAAAGGGGGACAAATTTGCTAGCTCTGCTATCTCAATGGTTGAATGTTTGCCCCTTAGAATATTAAGTTCTTCTTAGGGGTTGCCCATGTGTGAGCCTAGGGGGTGGGCCTCATCTCCTTTTCATCAGGGAAGCCTCAGGTGGGAGAAGGCATGTGGTATGTATGTTAATTTATGCATGTCACCCTGCTTGGTGGTGCTGGTAGAATTTGCAGGGAGTCCCCCAAAGGGATGATAGCATGAGTCAGGAGAGTCAAAATGTGTCTGAGATGGTACTTGAAAGGAGTCCTGACATAATTCAATGTGAAGATTTCAACACCTTCCACATGGCCAGTCCTCACAACGTCTGCAGGCACTCTCACAGGGGGATCTCTCAACATCTCTTAATAAGTTCCCAAACCAGAAGTCTTTGCCTTTCTCTCTTCAAAGTCAGCTATTGAGCAAATGGTAACAAAAAGTTATTTTCTTGTGACAGATATTCCCATCCTATAATGAAATAACCCATTATATAGATAAAAGGAGACATGAAATGAACTTGGATCTTGGAACAAAATTTTACTCAGTGAACTCTGAGAACTTATATTCACTGTCTTAGGCATTGTGTTAGTTGGTATTGAGATAGGAACACCTTCAGTTCTTGCTCCTGAGAAACTCCCTACCTTGTGTGCACTTGGAATTCCTCTGGGGAGCCTCAAAAAGACTTAGCTCAGGTGCTACCTTTTAGAGATGTTGGGACCTATGATCTGATGGTGGAGAACATATTACAGTTTAGCCTAGAGGATCCTGAATGTCAGTGTATCTAAGTGTTTGTTAGGCACTATTCTGCAACCATCCTAGGTCGGGTAGGTTCATCATCAGATCAGGCAGCTTGGAAGACAACCACGGAGCCCTTGGTATCATCCCCACAGGTTAGGGGAAACAAGCCAGTAGGGAGACAGCAACTTGTGCCCCCCTCCCCCATCTGTGATTCCCTATACTCTCTTTCTTCTGTGTTCTCTGATGTTCTCAACCACACTCTGCCATATGGTCTTCTGCCCACCCCACTCTACTGCTGCCCTTATATGCTCAGTCTCTCGGCTCAGGTGCACCCACTCACACACACCCACATCACACTCCAGGTGCCGCCATCAGGCACCTGTGTAAGCCCACAGGTGTGGATCATTGATGCTAATGGGAGGGCGGGAAAAAACCTGATCGCTTCCATTTACCCTACAGGCACATTGACTCCCATATGTATGGCCAGGATGATGATTCACTGAGTCTGGGATGGAGTACAGACGTCTGCATAGTTAACAAGTGCTCCAAGAGAGTCATGTGTAGAATAAAAGACTTGACTTCAAGAAGCAGTGCCAAGACCATCTCACAAGGCATGCATGTAGGACCACAGGGATCTATCATTAATGCTAATGGTGGGAGGGCGGAAAAGCCTGATAATTTTCACTTACCCTACAGAGGTGCTCACAGATGGGGCCCCTGAGAGGACACAGCAGCCACAGTGTGAAGGTGGGGCTGGTCTGCCCCGGACACTGGACCAGACAGCAATGGAGGCTTGAGCACCAGGAGATGGTGCCGGATGATCAGGATTGGTTAATGTTAAGGCTCTAGAGGTGACCTGATGAAGAGTGCTGATCACACCTGTAGGGTAAGGAAAAATGTCAGGCTTTTCTGCCCTCCCGCCATCAGGATAGATGATGGATCCTCGCGGTCCTGAATGTATGCCTGATGGCGGGCACCTGGAATAGGGTGTGGGCCTAGGTAGATGGGATTAACCTGGGCTAGATTGGGCTTTTAAGGGCGGTGTCACGGGCATGCCAGCAGAAGCCGAGAAGAAGGAGAATGAACAGAAGAGCAGAGAAGCAGAGAGAAGATCGGAGAGCCCAGATGGAGTGAAGACTTGCTGCGGGCTAGGAGGCCTGCCAGCCTTCTGGCCCTCCAGCACTCCTGCCTGCCATATGCCTGGTACTCTAAATAAAAAACCTGCAAAACCCACCAAGGACTCTCTAGGACTTCTTTACCCGGTCTGCTGGATCAGAAAACCTGCACTGTGTCCATTCCTGCCCTTACAACACCTCAACAGCGCTGGACATTAGTGCTGGTCACGAATGGTCACTAGGAGGTGACAGTGTTAGAAACACTATTAACAGCTCTTTGTAAGTTGTTGGCTTTTGCCACCAACAAACAGCTCTTTGGTCCTCTTTTCAGGCGATGACAAAGATAGTACTGGAGGTAGGTGTGGCCAGCCTGGCCTCTGAGAAGCTTTTTGATTTTTCTTCTTTTTTCCAAAGTTAGTTACTGGATGATGCTTCTTCCTTCTTTGGAGGCCAGGCACAGAGTCTGCCTCTGAAAGTCGCAGAGTCTGAATCTCCTAAGCTAGCACATGCCCTGTCTTATCTCCACTTTCCGGGTCCCCCACCTACAAGCCTGATTGGAACGTTTTCAATCCTCTGGCTGATCAGGCCATTTACCAATCAGTTTGCAGCTCACACCTGATCCATCCATTCTACGATCCAGGCACCAAATCCTCCGGCCTCTCTATTGTCTGCAGCTGGAGGGAGCCATGGCCTGGGAGCTGGTCCAGTTGGGACCCATGCTCCTCCCTGCAGCCCTCACCAGGGGCTGCATCCCCTGGGGTGATGTGGCAGGGGCATGGCTACCCGCCATCACTGATGCCTCTGCCTGCAGCCTGAGTCCCAATGTGGCCACTGGTGGTGAGTGGTAAAATGACTGCCACCTGTTACTGCTTGCACTGCTCCCAAGTACCTTCTAGGGCTGGGCACCAGACGTCCTTGGGGGAGGACTGGCATTCAAACCCTGATAGCACCAGGCTGGCCACCAAGCTTGACCAGCTCTGAGGAAGGGACTGACCACAGGTAGCAACTCTGTTGCAGGTGGAAAACTGCCACCACCTTCCCAACAGCTCCTACTCCGATTTCAAGAGTGGGGAGTTGTAAGGGCAGGAATGACCTCAGTGCAGGTTTTCTGATCCAGCAGACGGGGTAAAGGAGGAGTCAGAGTCCCTAGTGGCTTTTGCAGATCTTTTATTGGGGTTCACCAGGCATATGGCAGCAGGGGTGCTGGAAGGTTGGGAGGCTGGCAGTCTTCCCAGCCCCCAGCAGGTCTTCACTCTGTGGGCTCTCCAGCCTTCTCTCGGCTTCTGCTTGGTTTCTCTTTCGGCTTCTCTTCGGCTTCTACTGGCGTCCCCGTGACACCGCCCTTAAAAGCACAGTCTTAGCGCAGGTGTACCCACTTCAGGTGCCCACCATCAGGCATGCATTCAGGATCACAGGGTTCTCACCTATCCTGATGGCGGGAGGACAGAAAAGCCTGATTTTTTACTTTACCCTACAGTCCACCCCCTCAGGGTTTTCTGCCATATAATCCACACATACAAAACTTTGTTTCTTAGCAAACACAAACAATGCAGCCATGGCCCACAAAATACATCACAATATAACAAAATACAACAGAACACAAATAAGTCCAGGCAGGGCCCCAACCTAGTACAAAAGACAATTATTGGTACCAGCAGATGAGCCACCAAATTTGCTGCCGAAGGCACTGCTCATATGAGGGAGGGGAACCACTCACGGCATCTACTGTAACACAGCAGGAGTCGTCAGGCTTCCTGGCCTTCTCTGGCTGTAGTCTCGGCTACAAGCCACACACCGCATCCACCCCCAGGATGCACTACTCTGGGACTGGCGATTCTATGCTGTTGGGGGTAATCACCAACCCTCAGGGTTTCTGTCTGCAGTCGCTCCAACACTCGGCCTTCATAGCCACCAATGCGACTCGCAGACCCCTGCACTCAGGCCAACCCACTGGTTCAGGGATACAAGCACATGGGTCGGGGATCCAAACTCTACATTTGGCTTGGGCTCCACCCCAAGCCACATTCCCCACCCGTCCCCCAAGGAGGGTTCCTCAGCTCCTCACCCTCACTCAAGAATGAGCAGGGCATCACCCACAGGTGATTTTATGAGACTCACAGGTCTTCAGCATACTCAGGCTGCTTAACAGCCACTCAGGGCTTCTCAAATTAGCATCAGTACCAGCTTTTGCCTTCTCAGCTGGTTTTTCTCCTCCACCTGGCTGCTGGGCATGCTCGGGCTGCTTTTGGCCATCAAGGCCCACTGGCCACCCCCAGATTCCCATCTCCTGGGGTTGACAAACAAAACTGTTCCACCCACAGGGTCCCAAAACATATCAACCTGCAAGGTCCTCCGCCTTCTGGCGGGATTGTCAGTCCAAGTTCAATTGTCAGTCCATCAGTCCAAGTCTCTTGGCCTCTCCCTGCATCAGGACTGGCGAGCTCCAAATCTTGGTCCTCTCTTTGCCGATGATTCTGCTGCCTCAGGGGTCTTTGGCTGGTCCTTTCGGGTGTTGTTGGCTGGTCTTCTCGGGCGTCTCCTCCTCCAGGTGTGGTCTTGTCCTGTAGATCCTGGACCTTGTCCATCTCCTGGGTTGCCATGACGCCTCCAGCGTCATCACAGGGAAAGTCTACTCCTTAGTCCCTCCAGGTCTTCGGAGGGCTCCATACCCGTGTGCATGGATCATCTTGCAGACTTACGCCAATTGTAAGGGCAGGACTGGACACAGTGCAGGTTTTCTGATCCAATGCAGACCAGGTAAAGGAGGAGTTCTGGAGCCCTCAGGGGTTTTGCAGGTCTTTTATTGGGATTACCAGGTGCAACGGCAGGCAGGCGTGCTGGGGGGCCGGGAGGCTGGCAGTCCTCCCAGCCCCCAGCAGGTCTTCACTCTGTGGGCTCTCTGGCCTTCTCTCAGCTTCTGCTTGGTTTCTCTTTCGGCTTCTCTTTGGCTTCTACTAGCGTCCCCGTGACACCGCCCTTAAAAGCACAGTCTTAGCACAGGTGTACCCACTTCAGGTACCCGCCATCAGGCATGCATTCAGGGTCACAGGGTTCCCTCATCTATCTTGATGGTGGGAGGGCAGAAAAGCCTGATTTTTTACCTTACCCTACAGGAGTGGTGGGGAAGAACAAAGAAGGAAGTATAATGGAGTGTGGTGGTGGACTATGGGTGGTTTGGTGACGGGCACGCTATGATGGGTATGCCTATGGGGGGCTTCTGATGTTACCTTAATATAAAAGAAAAAAAAAAAAAAAACAGTGCCAGTCTTAAGAGGGTGATGGAAAGAGTGAAAAGATTTCAGAGAGAGCACAGAGGTTGTTTATGAATTGAAAAGTAGTGAGGAAATAGAAAGATTATCTAGTCCAATCAGAGGGTCAAATAGCACTTTTAAAAAAGGCTAGAGACTGCTTCTCCCCTAGAGGAAGTGTGTACTGTGTGGTGAGCACCTATCTCAAGGACAGATGAAGAACAAAGGCCCTTAAATTGGAGCATGTGAGCCTTAGGTTACATGCAAGAAAGGAATTCCTGGCAGTGAGAGTTAAGCACTGATTTACGTTATTAAGGAAGGCTGTGAATTTTTTTTTCCCTCTGGAGGTTTTCAAAACCAGTATAGAGTCTCATCTATCTGGGCTGGCTAAAGTATTATCATGCTCAAAGGCAGAGGGAATAGACTAGATAACTTCCTAAACCTTGAATGGCTTGTGATTCATGGGTTTGTAACTAGCAGCAATGGTAGTTAAATGTGAGTGTGGAGGGACTTCGAGAATGGCTGAGTGAGGAGCCTGGCAGAAATTTTCCCTGCAAAACCACCATTTAACTGATGAAAATTATTAAAAAAATCATTTAAGGTCTCTGGAAATTGTCCTAAGGGCATATAGCAAATGGAGAAACATTCACTGAAGAAAATTTACTGGATCTCAGTAACAACAGTCTGTGGCATTTGAATGTGGGCCCCCTCCTTCCCCTCAGCTCTGTATATGAGAAACTTTTGGGATTTTTGCTCTGTGTAGTACAAGACAAGGCAATGTGGGGGTGGGGTAGAGGGTGCTCTGTAGGCCTCCATTTCCCAGTCTAGGACTACCTTCTCCCCGGTAAGGTGCAGGTGCTTATCATCGACCTATCTGGAGTTGCAGAAACCATTTAGAACAGGAGTAAATGGAAGGACTGTGCTTCCCATCCCCCTCTGAGAATCTATTCACAGGGTAGAAGCTCAGGTAGGACAGATGGGTTAAAATGCCCCTGAACTAGCAGTGTGAGCATCACATACTGGAGAGCAGGCGTGCTGAGAAGACAAGGGGTGACCTACCCCCAATTCCAGCACCTACTTACAGAGCAGGACTGTCACTATGGAAGACACAGACTACCATCTCAGATCTTACCTCAGATCCTAGTATAGCAGTTTTACTCAGGGAAAGACCGTTCTGTTGGAAGGAACTGACTGCATGTAAAGGCAGGAATGACCACGGAGCAGGTTTTCTGATCCAGCAGACCGGGTAAAGGAGGAGTCAGAGTCCTCAGTGGTTTTTTGCAGGTCTTTTATTGGGGTTCACCAGGCATATGGCAGGCAGGGGTGCTGGGGGGCCGGGAGGCTGGCAGACCTCCCAGCCCCCAGCAAGTCTTCACTCTATCTGGGCTCTCTGGCGTTCTCTGCTTCTACTTCGGGCTTCTTCTCTTTCGGCATCTACTGGAGTCCCCGTAACACCACCCTTAAAAGCACAGTCTCAGCACAGGTGTACCCATTTCAGGTGCCCGCCATCAGGCATGCATTCAGGATCACAGGGTTCCCTCATCTATCCTAATGGTGGGAGGGCAGAAAAGCCTGATTTTTTTTTTTTTTACCTTACCCTACACTGCATTTGGAATGCTGCTTTCAGAATTCCAGACCTAAGGGTGTAGTTGAAAACAATGGAGATATTGGCAGGAGAAATTAAAAGCGGTTAATAGCAACAAGTGACTAGCAGAACCACCAGAATGTTAATGGAGAGAGCCATTGTAAGGGCAGGAATGGACACAGTGCAGGTTTTCTACAATCCAGCAGATCAGATAAAGGAGGAGTCAGTCTTCAGTGGCCCCCCGCAAGTCTTCACTCTATCTGGGCTCTCCGGCATTCTCCCTCTCTCGCTCGGCTTCTGCTGCTGGCGTCCCCGTGATGCCGCCCTTAAAAGCCCAGACTCAGCCCAGGTGAATCCCATCTACCTATGCCCACAACCTATTCCAGGTGCCCGCCATCAGGCATGCATTCAGGACCGCAAGGATCCATCATCTATCCTGATGGCGGGAGGGCAGAAAAGCCTGACATTTTTCCTTACCCTACAACCATAGAAAGAGACAGTCAAAAATATACCTCCTGTGGGGCCTCCCCTGGTGGCGCAGTGGTTGAGCGCTGGGCTGCAAGGCTGCCGGCAGCCTCTGCAGCGCCGGTTCATTCTCTGGCCGCCGGCGAGGGTCTCACAAAAAAAAAAAAATATATATATATATATATATATATATATATATATATATATATATATATATACACACCTCCTGGGGCCTCTGTGCTGGCTCAAGGGGTTAAGTCGCAACATTATGAAGTTGTCCTCAACCTCTACAGCCATGAGTTCTTTCCCTGTGCTTTAACCTACATGGCATAGCAGACCTCTCCTGTCTCACCTGCTGCTCCCCTCAGCAGTGTATTTCAGTCATCTTACTGTTCTGCTTCCCCTGTTTCTGGTGAATCCTCTCACCCCCAGCATCTCTGGCTTGTACCCAAGTTCTTGTATGCATAAATAAATAAATCTTTCAAAAAAAAAAAGAATGCACCTCCTGGAATTCTAGTCAGCTGTGGGTCAGAAAGGCATTGTGTGCCAGAAAGGTATTGTTGTGTGCTAGGCACCTACTCAAGAACAATCAGAGCATGAGTTGGGGTTGATTTAAAGTCATTATCCAAGCTGTGCACAGATCCATCAACACTGGGTAGAAGACATACTGCCATTGGGTTGTAAGCACAGCCTCTGACCAAATAACCCCTGAGCAAAAAATTGCTCTGTTCAGGAAGCCAAGCTTAAAAATTCTATGGCATGTATCCCCATGGGTTCAGAAGACTGTGTGCATGAGGGGAACTTCCAAGCTACCAGTTTCTGACTGATTGTGGGGCAAAACCTAAACTTGAATTGTGAGCAGCCTCTAGGCCTCAGATATCTCAGGATAAAGGGTGAAAACCTAATTGACCATGAGCACTCAACTCAAACCTTGACCAATATGTAGACTCAGGGGCAACCCCTGGAAGCCAGGGGAAATGATAAAGACAAAGGAAAAATAACCTGAATGGAGACATTGACAGCACAGGCACAGAAATAAGGCATAGTCTAATAAAAATGACTTTTAACCTGTGCCCCTCAAGAATGTGGAGCAGAATGAAAAAGAGGAGGGATTTCGTAAGTATGAGGTAGAAAATTTTCATTTGAAACAGACCTATAGCAGGGCTATAGCAGTGCTCTAGCCATCAAAAGGACAGGGGACACTAGAGGACAGGTCACTGTTTGTTGGTTCTTACCCCTCACACAATTGCAAGACCATTCATGCTCAGGGGTCAGCGTTGGGGTTTATTTAACAAAGAAGAGGAAACAAAGTTTCTAAGGGTGCAGTGCAGGACTATCTCACCCTAGATATTATTTCACTACACAGTGTTCAAAGGTACTGAAAAAAGGTTGCTCATTCAAGATGGTGCTGTCCCATCAACAAGGACCTGGAGCTTGTGGCACACTGGCAAACAATGGGCCAGGATCTACCTCACACAGCTGGAGGTGCTCACAGGTAGGGTTGCTGAGATGACACTATATTAGCCCACAGCAATAGTCTGAAGGTTGGGACAGACAGCACCGGACATTGGACTGGAAAGCAATGAGGGCATCAGCAGTGGGAGGTGGTGCTGGCCAATCAGGAGTGGTTAACAGCTCTAAGAAGTGACTTGGATACAGAGTGCTGGTCTCCCATCAACAGTGCTAGACTCCATGGTCAGTACACCATGACCAGTCAACACTGGTCTCCAGGGCATGGTAGTGTCAGAAATACCAATGTTACAGCTTTTTGTAAGTTGTTGGCCCACACCAACAACAAATAGCTTTTTGAGACACCAGGTCCTGGTGCTCCTTCCAGGTGACATCAGAGACAAGGCCAGAGGCAAGTGCAGACAGCCCAACTTCTGAGAATCTCTTTGGCTTTTCTGTGAAAACTTTTGGCCTCTCTTCTTTGGAGGTCAGCTGCTAGAAGCTTCTTCTTTCTTCTTCTCTTCTGAGGCCAGGAACAGAGTGTTGGAGTCCTTCTTAGGGACAGAGGGATTGGGGAGAGCCCCAAGCTGGTGCCTGCCCTGCTTTATCTCCACTTTCAGGGTCCCCCTCCTACAAGTTTGATTGGACTGTTTTCAACCTTATGGCTGATTGGACAATTTACCAACCAGCACATAGCTTGCACCTAATCAGTACATTCTATGAATCAGGAACCAAATCCACGGGCCTCTCTACTTCCTGAAGCTGGCATTGGAACTGACCCAGTGAGGTTCCATGCTCCTCCGTGCAGCCCTGGACAGGACTGCATGCCCTGCATGCCCTGCCATCACTGACACCTCTGTCTGCAGCCTGAGCCCAACTGTGGCCACTGGTGGTTAGTGATAAAATGCTGCCACCTGTTACTGCTTGTACTGCCCACAAGCAGCTTCTGAGGCTGGGTAAAATGTTGCTACTACCTTGCCAATGGCTTCTGTCACTTAGGCGTTGGTGGGAAAGTGCCAGTCTGGCCCAATAGCCTGAGAGCTCTGGGGCTCTGGTTTCGCCTTTCTGGAATGTGAGATAGGAGAGCAGCTATAGGGTAAAGAAAATGTCAGGCTTTTCTGCCCTTCCGCCATCAGGATATATGATGGATCCTTGTCCTGAATGCATGCCTGATGGCGGGCACCTGGAATAGGTTGTGGGCATAGGTAGATGGGATTCAGCTGAGCTAAGACTGTGCTTTTTTAAGGGTGGCATCACGGGGACGCCAGCAGCAGTAGCAGCAGCAGCAGCAGCAGTAGAAGCCGAAGCAGAAGCCGAAAGAGAAGCCGAGAAGCAGCAGAACGCTAGAGAGCCCAGATAGAGTGAAGACTTGCTGGGGGCTGGGAGGCCTGCCAGCCTCCCAGCCCCCCAGCCAGCACCCCTGCCTGCCATATGCCTGGTGAACCCCAATAAAAGACCTGCAAAAAACCACTGAGGACTCTGACTCCTCCTTGACCTGGTCTGCATGGGATCAGAAAACCTGCACTGTGTCCATTCCAGCCTCTACAGCAGCAGTCACAGAATTGGATCAATGGTTAGTCCCAAGGTAAACATGCATGGCATGGAGGAAAAAAGGACATGTGCAACAGTGTCCGTGACATGAGGAATCTTCTGTAACAAGATAATCCCCAGCGAAAGAGCAGGTTCCCTGCCTCACCCAAGGAAGGGGAGTGAGCAGGGAGGAGAAGCTAGAGAAGCTGGGAGAAGGGAGGTAAGAGATCTAGAAGGAGACCTGGAGGAGGTACATGGAGTTAAGAGACATGTGAAGTCACTGCTCTTGATTCTCAGTCTTGGGCTTGTACCAGGGTCTTGGGGGACATGGAAGGAGACACTTGAAAGAGACAGCGATGTCAGTGAGAGACCTATGGGAAGGCTGACAATGACAGGCTTTATCTTGACTTGTGTTTTGATTTTGCTCTTTTTGTCCCAGACTTGTCTGGCTCCTTCTGCCCATTTCCTGTGGGTTCTTACCAGAAGTTGCCTTAGACTTGTGTCAAGCTTTCAGGCCTCAGTGGTCCTGCTTTGGGCCAACCCTATTTGACTGGGCATTTACCCATGAAGGGATGGGTAACTTTGGGTATTTAATTGGGGATACGTTTAAGTATATTTTTTCTTCTCTTTATTGCACACTATTTGTATTAAAGTTCTTTTCTATCGAAGTGTTACACTAGAGTGTATTTTGTCTTTATGCAGTGAATGGCAAAACCCATTTAGAGCAGGCAGGTTTGGGGGCCCTGGGGTGCCCCTCATCCTGCCCTGTTACATTTCTGTGCATAACTATCAAGATTTTCCTGAATTCATGATGTATCAAACCTCCTACCCCCAACAAAAATAAATTCCTTATTATTTCTAGAAGTTTTTTTTTCTTTTTTTAAACCTGAGTTGTTCTTTCTTCTCCATTGCTTGCTAGGCAATAGAATTCTTCATCTGCTAAACTGAACTGGAACTTCATTTCTCAATTGTTGGCTTTCAATCACCTGAAAGGGGGTTTAGCAAAAATATCACAGACTACACATAATAGGGGAAAAAGATTTCACAGATTTAGTACAACTAAGTTACTGAACAAATACATAAATGATCAAGCAAACACCAATATCAACCTCCAGGGGTATATATCATATATCAGTATACAGAGTTGCTACATGGTATTATTTAAAATATCCAGTTTAAAAAAAAAATACATGAAAGGGCCTCCCTGGTGGCACAGCGGGTTGAGCTCAGTGTTGTGAAGCTGTCCGCAGCCTCTGCAGTGCCGGTTCGATCACCGCCGGCCACGAAGATTCCCACATGGTGTGTCAGACCTCTCCTTTCTCTCCTGCACGCCCCTCAGCAGTGTATTTCAGTCAGTCTGCCTGTTCTGCTCCCCACTCTGTCTCTGGTAAATCCTCTCACTCTCCCACACATTGGGACTGTACCACAGTTCTTGTATAAATAAATCTTTAAAAAAATTACATGATATACACAGAAATAGGAAAATGTAGGGTAAATGGAAGTTATCAGGTTTTTTTCCCCCACCCTTCTGCCATTAACATCAACAATCAACATCTGTGGTCTTACATGCAGGCCTGATGGCAGCACATGGAGTGTTGGGTGGGCATGCATGAATGGGGGCACCTGAGCAGAGAGCCTGAGTGTATAAGGGCAGCAGAGGACCATGTGGCAGAATGCAGTAGAAACCAATGAAGAGAACATGAGAGAATGCCAGAAAGCCCAGAAAGAGTAATGATTCCCAGGCCTCCCTGCCTGCCCTGTGCCTGGTTGCCTCACTACAAATGGTGTAGAAAGATCATTAAAAGCCTGGAAAAGCCACTGGGGTCTCTAGGACTCTCCTTCACCCGTCTGCCTGGATCCATAGAGTACCTGCCCTATGCCTTGCTCTCACTACGTGTTATATATGCACAAGAAAAATAGACAATAGCTACTATCTTTAGAGGCCAAGATATGGACTTAACAGATACACCTCAAAGATTCTAGTAAAATAGTGAAAATAAATAAAATAAACCATGCCTAAAGAATTATTGGAAAGTCTGAAGACAATGTCTTATTAAATAGACATTATCTATTTATATCAATACGGAGAATAAAATTTTAAAAAGATTCAAAGGGAAACACTAAAGCGGAAAATTGCTAAAACCAAAATAAATTCTCTAGAAGAATTTAAAAGTAGATGTGAGCTGCAGAAGAATCAGTGGACTGATGTTACATCAATAGAGAGTATGAAATCTGAATTACAGAAGAAAAAATAAGAAAAATAAAAGTAACCTGGTAGAAATGTGAAAAACACCAACATATGTGTAAAAAGCAACATTCACATGAGAGAGAAATGGGCAGAAAAAAGTATTGGTTAACTTCTTGGACATATAATGGAAGCTTTCAGACATTAGTTTTTCAAATTCCAGGTAGGATAAACCAGAGAGATCATATCTAGACACATCATAATCAAAATGTCAAAAGTTAAAGAAAGAGAAAATGTAAAAGCAGCAAGAGAAAAATGACTCATCAAATACAAGGGAAATCCAGCAAGATTAACGACTAACTTCTTCCCAGAACCCATGGAGAAAAAGGGTGAAACAGAATATTCTAAGTGCCAGTGTGCATTTAGGGGACTGAGATTTGTGGACATTATTCTCCAGAGACTTCCCACCATATATTTGTCTTTATGAACCTTTGTGTGGAAAACATTTTGCTAATTCAGTTGCTATATGTTCTGCAGCCATCCTAGGTCCGATAGTTTCATTGTTGGTTCAGGCAGCTTGAAAGAGCATCTTGGAGCACTTGGCATCATCCCCACAGGTTAGGGGAAATAAGTCAGCAGGGAGACAGCTCACCTATGAATCTGTATAAGCTCTTTCCTCTCTTAGCTATTCTCTGAAGCTCTCCATCACTCTCCTCTGCTGCCAGGCTTATATGTTCAGTCTCTTGGCTCAGATGCGCCCAGTCATGCACGCCCACACCACACTCCAGGTGCCACCCTCAGACAAGCGTGTAAGACCACAGGTGTCAATCGTTTATGCTAATGGCTCAATCATTGATGTTAATTGCGAGAGGGGTAGAAAAAACCTGATCACTTCCATTTACCCTACAGTATGATTTCACCAAAAGTTCTCAAAAACAGTTCATGGACATCTGCTGGTGATGGCCCTACACCTATTCTTTCTTTTTATGATAGTATACCTGGTGTCCTTTTGCAGAATCATCGCTCCCACTTTCTCAGTCCAGGTGTCTATCTGTTTATCTGGCTTTGTGTGTGGGTATATAACAGAAACTGCCCAATCAGATTTCCTCTGGCCAGACTTAAGTTTGACACATTCAGGGATGGGTACACACCTAAATCAAGCGAATAAGACTCAATTTGGGGACTTTAGTTAGAAAAATTCAGAAGAAACTGTCATTTCATCACTGTTAGTCAGCAAGTAGGATGTGAGCCTGGGTGTGTCATGGGATCCAGGAAGAGAATGCCTCCTGGAGATACAAGCTGACACAGCAAAGGGTAGAATAGCGAGAAAGGGAGATAGAAACTTAGCTTTGTGGCATTAATTTGAGCATGTCAAATTTGAGTTAGGTCTCTATTATTTTAAGCTAGAAGAGTCATGAATAATGATGTGCTCTTACACACTTTTGACATACCTATGAATGTGTTCATTTTACGACTGAAAAAGTAAACTCTATACAAGTGGCGAAACAGAAATAGGTACACGAAGACTCAAAAATAGCTTAAATTTTATCTTAGAAGGCTGTTCTCTTTTTGTGGGTTATTTAAAAAGCTGAAATATCTTTAATAATGCATGATGCCAATTTGATCTAACAGCTCACATGTTGGATAATGCCCAGCAGGTGACATGGATCTAAGTGTGACCATACCCATCACTGTCCACCTATTTCTTGTTAACCACCCAGGCCTGGAGAGGCTGTGGGAGTTAGGGTTGAGAACAGGGTGGGTAGAGGTGAACAGTAAGAAAACCCTGAACATTAACTCAGAGGCTTGTTGAGCTATGTAGGACATACTAAAAGATCCAAGGAGGCCACATTTAAAAATAGCTTAATGAAATTAGTACACTGCAGTCTGCCCTGAGGAGCAGACATGACCTGACTTGATGAAGCTTCACATACAAAATGGATTTTATTTTTAGGGCATTCTATCTGGGATAACAATGGCTCTGCTGATAGGAAGGTGGTGGGTATAGTTTGTCTTAGCGGCTGGCACTTGCACTTGAAAAGAACAAAATAGCATATTTAAACTGTCAAGCCCTAATTGTTTCATTAGACGGTGGTAGTCTTTGACAAAAGGGGCCAGCTAACTGCTGAAAGCAAGAATGATGAGCAGTAATTCTGGCGGGGCACTGGGGCGCTGCACTGTTACCTCTCCTTTGTTTCTTCCCAGTTCATCTCTGTTACAAGGGGAAGTCTCATTTTCTAATGTAATGACTGCTATTAAAATCAGTTAAAAGCCTTTCATGAACTCAGTGGTATATCTCCTACATATTTTTAGATATGAATGAACCATGGAGGCAAGTCCTAGCATTTGTATTCATATATCGGGTCTCCAGCATCTGGTTTAATATCAATTAGAGTAATGATGGATATTTATTTAGGACTCTGAACCCAGAAGTGTCCTAAAATGATTTACACATTTTATACATTATGGATGAAATGTCTTTACCACTAACTCGTGGGCACCTCACCTTTGACAGCAAATATCATACAACCTCCAGCTGCTTCTCTTCAACGGAAAATGGAGACCCTCCTGTCTGACAGAAATGAAGGAGGACTTTTTGGTAGGCAGAAGACAAGAATTCAGCTTAATATCTTGACTGGGCACTGTAGAGAAAGCCCCAGGCTAGGCATTTATGGTAAATAAAGCGGTTTCCACATATTAATTTTATAAAGCATTTCTGTTCTTCCCTCTAACGCTGCACATCTGTGAGGTATCAGGGGAGAGGCTAAGTGGGGGTGTGTGTGTGGGGGGGGAGTTCTGATTTATTTCTTGCTACTCAGTGGAATAAAGACCCACAGCATGTTTTCCATTTACACACATTTAAGAATTTAGAGGCTGCTTAGAATGAGAGAGTGGTTATATTTCATCAAGAGACATCATAAAAGCTTTCTCCAGTTTGAAACACAAAAAATCAGTTCCCAGAGATAGCTATTTTTTCTCAGGTACAAGGAACCGAATGTGATTAATGCTTTTTTCAAGGGCCAGATCCTGCTTTACCATGTCCAGAGAATGCTCACAGAGGATTCCTAGCAGCCCAGGCCTCTGTTCTTGGCAGGATGTAGGGAGACGCCTCCACTGGGTGGGCTGTATGGACCTCCTCTTTGTGAGGCTGCCCCTCTAAATTCAGAGAGCTGATTTATCTTTGATTCAGGATTTTAAATGAGCCTTGTTTAAAATTGTCTTTTTCTAAGGGCAGCTTTGCTTTTAGCCAAGCTTCATGTTACACTGTCTATATAAATTTCAGCTGAGTCGTTATCCACATTCAAGAGTCTGAAATGTTAAAGCCCACGTTTCTCATCATATCGACTGAGCTGGAGCAAGCTTGTCCTGTCAGATGTTGGTTCTGAGCCCTCTGGATACTCCACTTTAGTGGTTCTTGTTCAATATTAAAGAATGATGATTTGGTTGGGGAGATGGTCATCTTTTAAATGTACCTCTCTCTAACTTAGAAAGGGGTGTGGATAGATGAGGGATCCAAGTAACTGAACAGCTCCATTAAGTGAAAAGGAACCAGACCAAAAACCTTGGGAGTGTACTGAAGAGGAAAGGGACACTCTGAGTTGAACTAAAACCTCACAGGCAAGTTCACTGTTTATGACCTTTCTGCCTATGGTGCCAAAGAAGTGCTGCAAAACATTCCAGAATTCAAGGGAAAGTCACCAAGGAAGAACAGCAGTCTGGATGCAGCATGCCTTGTGGTTTAGAGGATGAGCTGGCAAAACCTGACTATACCAGGTGGAAGCAGGCTAACTTCCAGGGTGTGGTAAAACACTTTCCAGCACAGTCTGTCTTATTACCAGTGTGGGCAGGACTCAGCTGCTGCTTCCAGCATGTGCTGACACAGGACTTCTCTTGCTCTCTGACTCTTTGCCATTTTTACAGGCTTAGCTGCCACCCAGCAGGTTCCATAGAGAAGTGAAATGTTCAAAAGCTGGGCATGGGCCTCTGGCTGTAGAGGACCACTGAGGAGAGAGAAATGCCATCTCAAATGCTTTTTCAGTATGACATGTAAAAATACATTTCAGTGGTCTAATTTGGTGACCTAGTTTTCCAGGGAAAAAGACAAACAGGAACCTGTAGCAATGATCACCATTCCCCATTTCTAATATATATATATATATATATATATATATATATATATATATATTTCTAATATATGAGTTGAAGGGGAAGAAAGGGATTTATTTAACAATTTACAAAATGTTTTTAGTTCTAAAAAAAATTCTGCAGAATGAATGGTTGCATTTATTATCAATTTATTTCTTTCCTATATGCAAGTAAATATCCTAGAAATCTGGAAGCAATAGCTAGTGTCAAAGATATTAAAGCAAATTGCCTCACTAAAGATAAAATTAAAATACATGGCGATAAGTTTCTTCTAGGTTTACAAGGGCTGTACTAATGTTCACAATTGCCAGCTGTAGGTCAATAGGTACACTTAACTTTTCTTATTTTATTTTTTCATTCTGAAAAATTAGTATTCCTGTTGTATTCATGGATTGTTATGCACACAAATTGAACAAATGTTAAGTGCTGTGGAGAACAACTTCTCTAAGTTTGAATTATTATTAAGACATTAATAATAATTTAAATGTCCATAAAATTGTCAAATTATAATCTTGGCTATAAATTGAATCAGGGATCTGCCACCATGAACCCTTTTGACAGGCTATCTGAAAATATTCATGGGATTATAGAATGATGGGACTGTATATAAACTTCAGAGTATCTAGTTCAACAGAGGGGAGACTATCCTGATGCTAAACAGACAGCTACTTAGACATGGAGCTGGTCTCTATTATCCATCTGTGAAAGTTACTCCCAAGGTCATCTAGAGGTGTCAACTATGAAAGGTAACAATGGTCTTAGTGATTCTAGCACTATTTTTGTGATCTTTTTCTGTTTAATAATTTATCAGAGTTCCTCTAGGAAGCATGGTTAAGCTTAGTAACCAGTGTCCCTTGGTAATGTTTGAATGTTGTCTCTTACAAATACTCAACTATGAAGCCTGAATTTATACCCCAAGTGAGAGCAGGACAGTGCAAGAGAGATTCTACTGAGAGAATTGCTCTAACCATAATCCTTCCTAAGAAACATGAGCACTACAGGATTGCTTGGGTATTCTTCAACTCAGAGATCTAAGATTCTAGGCTAAAGGATGTACAAAAATGCTATTTGCCAAAATGCTTTACTTATGATGCATGTATATAATATTTCTTCCCCTAATCCATGTTTCTCATGCACTAAATCTCCTAGTATTGTTTTCATTCATCTAGAGCCATCCTTCTCCGATTCTTTTATCTAGCGAAAGTTCAAATAATTTGGCCAGGACTGGAAAATACAGTATCATTGAAAATAATTCTCTGTACATTTTTGGGCCCACATTTTATATGTAGTAATAGAGATATTATAGAATTGTACTGCCAAAACTCAAGTAATGGGGTTAAGAACTAACCCCATTTCCTGTAAGACACTTACAGGAAATAGTAGTGTTTATAAAAATTTAATGCTTTAGCATCACACTAGGTTGATTGAAAGTAGCATACCTGGCAGCATAGAAAAAGTAAAATGTGGTATAGCTAATGCATGATACTGATAAGCAACATGGATACTGGGAATTTATTTAAAAATACAGGAACATATTTAGAAATACAGTTCAGTTGGCTGTACTCCATTGAAGAATTACATGGAATTACATAATTCTTTGTGTAACAAATTGGTGATAATTCCAGAGTGATAGGAAGCATCTCATTGAAATAATTACTCCTGGGAAAGGGAAAAAAGATATTGGCCACTATTGAGTAAGCTGCATAGGAAGAATTTAAGTGATATTATAATTTTCGCCCTATGACGACTAGAAGTCTTTTCCAAACCCTATTCCCCATATCACCTTTGTGTCCAGACATAAAAATGAGACATCTTGCTGTCACCTAAACTGTATTATCTTTTACTTACTGTATTTTATATTTTAAAATATAAGTCTTAAAATACCAAAAATAAAAGCAAACTGCAGAGTGGAAACATAGTTTATGATGACAAACCAATGACTATGTTTCTTCATTTATAATAAGCTTCTACAAATTGATGACTCAAGGATGAGCAACCCCAAAGAAAACCAGGCTAAGAACTATAGAAAACATTTATTAGAAAAAGAAATACAAATGGCCATTAAACACATAATAAGATGTTTGACCTTATTCATGATTAATGAGATGCAAATAAAAACAGCAATGACGATGGCTTTTTCACCCATCAGATTGTCAATAACTCAAAAGCTCACTAAGATGAGGAGTAACAGACACTCTTATACATGGCTAGTGGAAATGCAAATTCAGTCCATTTTGGGGGAGGATTATTGGACAATAAAGGCAGTCAATGTACTCAAGAATAACCAGTACTGGAAAAGGGGTCATTCAAAGGAAATCAACTTATAATGTGAACTAGATAGATATTGTCTAGAATCTCTTTTTTTAAATTATATTATTTGCTATTGAGGTAATGTTGGGTTATAACACATTATGTGATTTAGATGTATAGGTTCACACCTCTTGAGATGTATGTTACTATTACCAGTCAAGTTATGGGGAAAAAATACATACTCAATGACAGGTGATTGGATAAAAACATGTTGCACATACACATGATGGATTACTATTCAGCTATAAAAAAGATGAAATCTTATAATCTGCAACAATATGGATAGAACCAGAGGGGACTAACTTAATGATTGGAGTGAAATAATTCAGAAGGAGAAAGATCAATATGGTATGATTTCATTCATTGTGGAATATAAAGAAACAAAACAAAGAAACAGACAAAACTAAACCAAAACAAATCCTAGAAATCTGACTGTAGAATGGGGCTCCCAGAAAGGGAGGTTAGGGATGGGGAGCAAGTGGGTAAAGGGGCCTAAAGGACTATGGTAGAGGACTATAGGTGCTTTGGTGGTTGTATAATAACTTTTAAGGGCCTCCCTGGTGGCTCAAGGGGTTAAGATGCAACCTATGAAGCTGCCCTCAGGCTCTGCAGCATGAGTTCGATGCCCTGGGCTGGCCAGAGAGCAACCCACATGGCGCAGCAGACCTCTCCTGGCTCGCCCGCTGCTCCCCTCAGCAGTGTATTTCAGTCAATCTGCCTGTTCTGTTCCGCACTCTGTCTCTGGTGAATCCTCTCACCCCCCACACCTCTGGCCTGTACTCCAGCTCTTGTATGCATAAATAAATCAATCTTTAAAAAAAAAAAAAACTTTTAAGTAGAACTTCTCTTTTTTTCCTTTTTTACTTATTTTTTACATCATTGTTCATTTTAACACAATATTTCCTTCCCCCTTCCAGGTGTCGTTCCCATACAATTTCCTTCACCAAGGCACCCATGCACCATCACCTCAGTCCCCTGTGCTCCTCCCTCCCTCCCTCTGATCCCTCTCCCTCCTCCTCCCCTGCAGGGGGTCTCTGATTTATGATTGTCTGTTTTTGTTGTGTTGTGTTTTGTATTGTGCCGCGGACCAGCCCAGCGGTGGCGGGAGATTGAGACAATCTCAGGGGTTGAGTGAGAACGAGCAGAAGGTGGTCGAAGGAATTAGGGCGAGGGACGAAAGAAATGACACACAGACACACTCAAGGGAGAGTGAAAATCTGAGTGCGCTTTATTGGAATCAGCCTTCTCTTTTTATACATTTCCAAAGTCATTACCTCAATATGTTTTTCACGGTATGTGGTTAATCACACGTCAGATTTATCGTAAATGCAGTGAAACATGAATAACATAACATATTGTCTATTATTTATCAAGGAATCAAGAACTCATCGTAACACCCCCAGTGGAGGCTTTTTTTAACATTATGATTTCTTACTATGATTATACATTTTTGTCATATCTTTAACATCATATTTTTATTCTTTCTAGTACTATTTATTATTCCTATAGTTCTACTTTGTTACACATTTGCTAGAAGTCATAGAACCAGTTTCTCTCACCATAATTGAATTTCTTCAGTACAAGACCTAGACTATTAATGATTAACAACATGCCTTGGTTGTGTCTCAACATTTCCCAGACTTGTTTTCCATCAGTTATTTTCCATAGGTAAAAGGTGGGAACCATTAAAATCCCCTTGGGGACTGCGCCTGTCTTAGGTCATCAGAAATCTTTTCTGATCTTACCCGTCATTGACTGTCCAGTCCAGCACACAGGGGAAGAGGGACTTATGTACTTTCATAGTACAGCTACTCTTATATTAACGATAAATTGTGGCAATGGTAACTTTGCTCTCTGGGGGAGCAGGAGCCCCCACAGTATTGTTATTATTTCCCCCCACCCCATGTCTTATTTGGTTCTCCTATATTACTCCTATAAATGAAACCATCAATGTTTTTCTTTTTTCCTTCTGACTTATTTTACTGAACATAATTCCTCCTAAGCAGAACTTCTCTTGCTGTTGAGTTTTGTTTTCTAATTCTCCATTTCTCTGATAAAGGTATTTTCAAGGTTACCCAAGTTGAAAATCCTGGTCTTACCCTGATTTATGCCACAGTTTTATTAAGAAAACTAGTGAATTTTTCTAAACATTAACTTTTTATTCATCTTTGATGGTGACATTGTTATTTAAGTCAATTTCTTAAATAACCTGTTTGTTCTCATCTCAAAAGTTTTACCATATTCACCTTTCTATGTATTCTGTATTCTATGAATCCATTAAAGTTAGTTGAAACATATTTCTGGGCCTCCCTGATGGAGCAAGGGGTTAAGATGCAACCTATGAAGCTCTCCACAGCCACTGCAGCACAAGTTCGATCCCTCGCCAGGGAGATACCCACATGGTGCATCAGACCCCTCCCGACTCACCTGCTGTTCCCCTCAGCAGTGTACTTCAGTCAATCTGCCTGTTTAGTTCCCCACTCTGTCTTTGTTGAATCCTCTCACCGCCCTGTATCTCTGGCCTGTACCCCAGTTCTTGAATGCATAAATGAAAAGTTTTTTTTTTAAAGAAACATTTCTCCATATAATTTTTTTTAGCAAATCTGACATTTTATTAAACAAAATGCAGTTGGATTAAAGGATCCATGTGCTAAAACCAAAAGCAGAAAAATAAATGAATAAATACTGTTTAATACCTTTCTCCCTCCTCCAGACAGCTGTATATTGACTCAATGAAGGAAGTAACCACTTTATAACTAACTAAAGGACACTTCTACAGTATGTCTCCATATAATTTTGCTGATTTTTTTTTAAGATTTATTTTATTTATACAAGAACAAGGGTACGGGCCAAATATGCGGGAGGGTGAGAGGATACACCAGAGAGAGAGTGGGGAATAGAACAGGTAGAATGACTGAAATACACTGCTGAGGGGAGCAGCGGGCAAGACAGGTCTGCTGCACCATGTGGGTTGCTCCATGGCTGGCAGGGATCAACTGGCACTGCAGAGACTGCGGACAGCTTAACAGCATTGTGCTCAACTGCCTGCACCACCAGGGAGCCTCAAATTTTGCTGAATTTTACCAAACTTATGACCTTACTTTTCCCCTTCTCCTCTAAATCATTACAATATTACTTTTACTAAAAATTCCCACTAAATTATTGCATACCTTATGATATGTGATGTTGTTTGCACATAGTATAATCTTCCGACTAACGTATAAGCTCCTGGATGCAGGAATTGCCTGTCATACTTATTCTAAATTTCCTATAGAACTTAGATTGTGCTAGGAAAACAGTAAGTATATCAAAATAGTACGTGTTAACTGACTTCATATTTACTGGGAACTATCAAAAACATCATTTATATTTCCCATGAAAATTATTTTCATGTCTATTATCAGAAAATTCAGAGTGGGGTATACATCTAAACAATGCCAGTTTGACTTTGGATATTTTTTGCTAGCATTCTTTCCTAGGAGATGAAGACAATACCTAAGGAGGCAAATATATGAGAGTAATGCAAGTTTTAAAAAAAATAATGATTTCTAATTTTTATAACATTTGAGAGCCCTCAGAAGATTACATAAATACATTTTTGTTTTTGTCTTAAAATCATTTGACATTTTGCCTACTCTAATTATAGGTATTTTTGAGGTCATTTCAGATTACATGTTGAGGGACAAAGAACTGATATGTGTCAACAAGATTGCTGATAGTCAGATGAAAATTGGAAAAATAGTGCAAATGCAAATGTTCTCAAATTTGTACATGTCCCATGCTATATTAAGGTTGTCTCCTATAACTGATTGTGTACATTAACACAAATAGCTTTATCAACATTTTAGAAACTCAGTTCAGTGGTATAAATATCATCCATGAGGAGAAGGGGAGCAATGATGCATCTGATTCACAATAAATCTATGTGAGACTTTGAATTTTAGGCAATAGCTGTATTTATTTTTATTGTGTTTTTTATGAGGAGCCTTTGGAAAAGCTATGTTCCATGATCTGATGTTTATGGTCAGTTCAATCTTTCTTTGAAGATGAGCTACACCCATAAAATAGGACATGACTCATCGGATACTTATGACTACATGATGCTCATTTGTAAGGTTCAAATCTTTACAACCTTATAGGCACACCTCTTCTTGACGAGCCCAAGGTGCCTGGGCTCAGTAAAAATGTGACTATGTGTCACTATAGGCTCAGAAATGAGCATGATCTTCCATCATCCAGTGTGACCTCAGTGTCTCTGGCTGTATAAACTAGTCTGCTCTGAATATTAATCATGTTGGCTTTAAACCTGGGAGTCTTTTAAAAGAGAAGCTTCCCACTCATCAACAATAACAAACAATTTAGCATTATGTTAAGCAACTTGTCAGCTACTCTGTCTCTGTCAAAGGTATGTCTTTGGGTGATTACATTTCAATCATGGTTTGAATGTGTATTATAAAGACGTGAGGTGTGCATGAAACAATGCAATGGTATTTCTTAATGTGAAGGAAAAACGAAGAGAGACAGATGAAACTAGATATAGAGAGGAAATGAAAAAAGGGGAACAAAGAGATTGAGGGATTACAGCTAACATTCCTTGGGTACTACAAGATTTTTCAGGAGCTTCTAAGAACTTCACATGGAGTGACTCATTTAATCCTTACAACAAGGTCATGAGACAACTACTATTATTGTCTTCTTTTTTTTTTTTTTCCTGACCAGGAAAAAAATACAGGTACAGTGAGTAAGTACAGAATTAGGATTTGACCTAGGCAGTCTGACCAAGAGTAATATCTTTAAACTTCTTTTTTTTTTTTTAAATAATTTTTTTATTTATTTATTTATTTTTGTTTGTTTGTTTGTTTATACATGCACTGGGTACAGTCAGAAGCGTGGGAGGGTGAGAGAATTCACCAGAGCCAGAGCGGGGAGCAGAGCAGGCAGAAGGACCAAAGTACACTGCTGAGGGGAGCAGCGGGCGGCAGGAGAGGTCTGAGCGCCATGTGGGACCCTCCTCTGGTGGCCGGGGAGCAGCCGGGGATTGAACCAGCGCCGCCGCCAAGGCTGCGGGCAGCTTCACAACCCAGCGCTCAACCTCTGCGCCACCGGGGAGGCCCAATATCTTTAAACTTCTATGGCATATGTACTCATTATATAACAATTATTGACTTCTCTTTTGAAAATAGAACAAAAATTAAATGGGAATTTGTACTTTTCATCTGTTTACATGTAGTTCCATAATATACTTAGATGATCTTTTAAACATTAAAATATCAATATTTCACCAATCATTTGATTGTGAATCCATGATGGAGCTATTTGGTTGGTGGTAGATAGGTTGAATTCACAATTTTCACACAGTGGGGAAATGAGTATCATTTGAAATCTTATAATGGTTAAGAGACGCATCTATTTTTTGGGCTTAATTGGCTTCTTTTCATCAAATTTTATTCTTGATCTCTTTCCTAATTTTATTTTAGAGTTTCATGCAGATGTGCCCAGCCTTTGTAAATGTCAAAGCATTAGCCAGTAAATAGTAATTGATTAAATTTTCCATTTTCCTCCTACTATATATGTCTGGAGAGTAGTGTCTTGTGGGTGCTTTACTGAGAGTTGATCAGGAGAATTAGTCATTCAGCCAAAAGTAAAGGGTAAAGTGTAACCATTATGTGTACAGTGTTTTATCTAAAACTATTGAGAAATTTGGTTTTGTTTTGATTCTTTTTTTTTTTTTTTTTTAAAGGCATGTTTTATTTATTTATTTGTTTGTTTGTTCGTTTTTGTTTATACATGCACTGGGTACAGTCAGAAGCGCGGGAGGGTGCTGAGGGGAGCAGCGGGCGGCAGGAGAGGTCTGCGCACCATGTGGGACCCTCCTCCAGTGGCCAGGGAGCAGCCGGGGATCGAACCGGCGCCGCAGAGGTCGCCGGCAGCTTCGCAACCCAGCGCTCAACCGCTGCGCCACCGGGGAGGCCCTTGTTTTGATTCTTAATATCTATTCATGTAATCTTGGCAGAACAAAATTAGAAGATTTTAAGATTTTATTGTCTTGCATGAAATTATTTCCAGGTATCACCTGTTAAGTACTATGTCAGCTGTAGTTAAAAATGTGTTATTTTGCTGCTTAAAAACCAGATTATATATTAATAGAACATACTCTTCTCCTGTCCTGAGTTCATGCACACTTGGTAAAGTTGACAATATTCTCAGTTTTAGGGGTAGAGGTGACCTAAACCAATCAACATATCACATTTGCTTAACACAGTTAGTGTGAACTAAAGATGTCTAGTACAATTTTTTTTAAAATAGGTTTTGTCTTTTTTTTATTTCTTTATTTTTTAATGGCACCTGTAACAACACTAGCTTCTTCTTTTTTTTTTTTTTTAAATTTATTTATTTATGCAAGCACTGGGTACAGTCAGAAGCGTGGGAGGGTGAGAAAATTCACCAGAGCCAGAGCGGGGAGCAGACAGACAAACGGCAGACAAACGGAAGACACTGCTGAGGGGAGCAGCGGGCGGCAGGAGAAGTCTGCGCGCCATGCGGGACCCTCCTCTGGTGGCCGGGGAGCAGCCGGGGATCAAACCGGCGCTGCAGAGGCTGAGGGCAGCTTCGCCACCCAGCGCTCAACCGCTGCGCCACTGGGGAGGCCCTTCTTTATTTTTTTAAAGGTTTATTTATTTTTATACAAGAACAGGGATACAGGCCAGAAGTGCAGGAGGGTAAGAGAATTCACCCGAAACAGAGTGGGGAAAAGAACAGACAGACCCACCGAAATACACTGCTGAGGGGAGCAGCGGGCGAGACAGGAGAGGTCTGCTGTGCCATGTGGGTTGCTCCGCAGCTGGTGGAGATTGAACTGGCACTGCAGAGGCTGCGGACAGCTTCACAGCACTGCGCTCAACCACCTGCACCACCAGGGAGGTCCTCTTGTACAACTTTTGAGGACTACTTGGATTGATAAGAATGGACCATGAGTCTTCAGCCAGTCTGAAGTCATGAGAATGGCATCAACGATGAGGAAATCAAATCAAGCTGAAACATGATAAAAACCAAGCCAAATAAAACCCGAAGCAAAAAAGTCATAGATAAAACCATTCAATCTTTGGATTATTCCATGCTTAAATCCAGAATTCCTCTATGTCATTCCATTACTGAGCCAGTAGATCTCATTTTTTACTTAGGCAATTTTGAATTGAGTTTTCAGTGGTTTGTAATGGAGAGGATACTGAATATGAAAAAGTGAAGTGAAAAAGGAAAGCAATAAGCTCCTTAAAATGTGTATTATTTCCCTATTGTGATAGTAAAATGTTAAAGTTGGATGGGGACTACTTGAAATGATCTTCCTCAGTGTTTAGTTTCACTTTTTAGCAAACACCCCCTCCTTTAAATTGTCACTAAAATCCTTGACAGCACTTGCTGAGGTGGTGGACCTAGAAGGTTGCACGTGATATTGAGTCCTGACACCTTTTTTTTGGAGACCCAACTAAGGTTGGGTCAATCTGAAGGTTAAGCTGAGCCAAATGCTTTATTTAATTTAAGTATTTGAATGAAGAGACAGAATTATAGTCAGAGAATGATGAGCACTTGAACTGCAGGTCATGTTGAGTCTGGTGGAAATTTTCAATGGTGTTCAAATGTGCTAGAAAGCAGAAAAAGCAACAGGAGATGTCAACTGACAAGTAGTAGACACATACACACACAGACAGAGACAGAGAGAGACAGAGACAGAGAGAGACAGAGACAGAGAGAGCAGAGAGAGAGAGAGGGAGAGAAAGAGGGAGAGAAGAGAGAGAGAAAGGGAGAGAGGGGATAGAGAGAGAGAGAGAGAGAAAGAGAGAGAGAGAGAGCAGTGTAAAAAGATTAGTTACCCCAAAATATATATGATAGGGATGGTATTTATATGCTCTGACCCTAAGGCTTGGGTCTCTAAGGTAAGATCTGATGGTTGAAGGCAGGAGCAAAGTAGACTACTGTAATAGCTGGGAGAAGGGGTCTAAGAAGTGCAGAAAAGGCTCAGTTAAAAGCCCGGATGATGTGGACAATAACAAGAAGGTCAGCTTGTCTGGAGCAGAGTAGATTAGAAGCAGATTAGTGACCCCTGAACTCAGAGAGCAATGTAGCTAGGAGGCTGTGCTTAGGAAATTTAAATAGGTAAATTGTTATTGTTTGTGTTTTCTAGTAATAATAACATGGTAATTGTGATGGGTTAGGTAGAATTGGATTGAATAGGTTTATGTTCTTGGAAACACTCCTCTGAGTAGAATAGTTGTAGAACATCGTTCATAAAAGAACTATTGCTTTTCTAATTCAATATCGTATAAAGCCTATATGCATGTTATATACATATTAAAGAGATAAAAACAGTGCTATAGTTGAAAAGGTATTTTCAAATTTCTTATTTGTAACATTTGCATCCTATAAAACTGAATCTATGAGAAAAATGACACTTTTAATGAGCACAACAATATGAACTCAGGGTTATAGATGATAGATGTCTCAATCTTCAATTTTATTTTTGTGTTTTGCATTGCTTATATTATATTGAAAAATATCTCTATTCACACCAATAAATAGGTGCAAATAGTAAATGATTTCAATAGCTATCACCTTGAAACTGACCTAGAAACTGGAAAGTAGAGAAATGGTTAATTGGATTCTTAATAATATCTAATATAATTGTACTCTTTGTAATAAATTTAAAATGGAGATGATTCATTAATAAAACAGAAAATACTGAAATTACTTATGTTATGATCATTATGGTCATTACACTTTTCTTTGTGACTGTGTAACTGATGAATGTCACCAGGTGAATCTGGCTGAGGCAGAGCTGCCATTAACTGGGGAGAACAACCAGCTTATGCTGTAAAGGGTACTTCCTTGAAATATTTTTCACAAAATGCATATACGAACAAACAAATGTATTGAAAGGCCAGGTCAGAACTACAACCTGCTCTATCAATAATCCAATATTAAGAAGTTTAAATGTATGTCCAGAGAACATTATGCAACCTGTACAAACAATTGCTAATCTGAAAGCATAAATTGTCAAGTTGCAAGTTAGTTTCCAATGGGTTGAAATTTAGTATAAAACATTATTGAATTAAGCTTTTTTGCTTTACTATACTTTAAAAATAGTTTTGAAATTATTTGAAAAAAATTTTCAAGCAAACTTTTCAAGGATTCTGGTGATACCTGAATAGTTCTTTAAAAATAATGACTCAAATTTACCTGCAATAGTATAGATTATGAAGAGAAAGTCCATGAGGGAACATGGGGTCCGAGGAAGTCTAGGACTTGTTTTATGGCTTGTGATTCTTACCACTTGCATACGGATCATTTTCTTTCTTAGTACGAAATAATGAAAATGTTTCATCATTTTTGACTCTATAAAATTTTTTTCATATCTTCTAGTATAATTTATGACACACATAATAACATCTTTTCATTTACTTCCATGATGTCTATAAAAGGATGTTGAAATTTAGAATGAACTTCTAGTTACTAGAGGTAGCTTATATTAAAAACTTTATTAGCAGGAAAAACATCAAAACCCCAAAAGGTCCTATATACCCAACTAGAAAACTGTTTCTGAAGAAACTCACACTAGCCTATTTCACCCCACTAGTATGTAATCTCTGTGGAACAGAAAGTTTTTCTGCGTTGATTATTTTTGAATTACCAGCTTTTAGAACAGTGTGTGGCACATAGTGGGTATTCATTATGTTTTAGCTGCCTTTTGGGCAATGAAATCAGAGAAAGCTGCTCAGGATATAATTCCCAGTGGCCTTACCTTAAATGAATTCGTAAGTAAAAAGTTATACAGGCCAGCTTTATTAAAAGTTGGGGGGGGTCAATCTAAGTTCTTACAGTATTGTCATGTAATATGTGGATTCAGATCTTAAAATCATTTCCAACTGAAATTTAAACAGATAAGAGATTCTTCTTTCCTTAAGACATCTGAAGTTTTTCAAGTTAATTCAGGTGTGATTACTGCATTGTTAAAAGCTACCCCTCGTTTTAATAGTGTCTACATTTCACTTAAAGACTCTCGACGTGAAACTACCACTATTAATCATTGACATTCTGAAAACTGAGGGACAGTAGATGGGTTTTTTCAGCTTATTGTGGTTGGCATGGATGTATAATATATTAATTCTGGCCAGTGTTCAATAGATGTCATGGATTACCTGAGTTTCATTTATTTAAAGAGTGTTCTAATAATTACCTACTTTGTGTTACTTGGAATCTGTGTACCTGGAGTAAAAATTAAAGATGGGAAAAATTACAGAATCAAAACTATATTTATACCTTACTTACATCCAGTTGCCATCCCAAGTTGTGATCCTTTTCAAAACTTGTCTCTCTTTTTCTTGAAAATAAGAACGTGTCTTTTAAGCCTCCTTTCGTTTGGTAATACGAATATCAATGATTTAGTGTGCAATTTACTTTGCCCCTGAGATTAGCTCCTCTCTTTCTTCCTTATTCCTGGACTGCCACTCCTCCCCCTAACAATGGTGCTTTATGTTTCTCTGCCAACGCCTTACTGTTGTGCTCATGTGTTGGATTATGGCCAAGGGTGAAACTGAAAACTTTATGGAAGTGCTGACGCCAGTAAAGCTCCCATGGAAGCACATAATCAGAATACGGTCTTAAATTTCTAGGGGCTGTTCGGTTTCATATTGACGGTGAGAGTTTTCCCTCAATTGTTTCCTTCGTTGGAGTGTCCACTATTCCACCAGTGAATGATCCCATCTGAAGGTGTCGAGAATAATGATAGCCAACACTGATATATTTTATTGCTGCTCTTTGGAAAAAGACCATTTTTGTGGGTTGACTTGTGTCCCTCCAAAAGATGTAAGTCCTAACCCTGGGTACCTGTGAAGCCGACCTTATGTGTAGATGGACTCTTTGAAGATGCAATTAAGTTAAGATGAGGTCATGCTTGATTAAGGTGGGCCCTAATTCAATGACTCTGGTGTCCTTATAAGGGAAAAAGAGACAGAGGCACAGACACACAGGGAGAATATTCTGTGAAGGTGAAGGCAGGGGATTGGAATTTTTTACCCTACAAACCAAGGGATGCCAAAAGTGGGCAATACCAAAAGATGAAATTATCTCCTAGAGCCACAGAGAGTGTAATCCTAATCACCTCTTGATTTCACACTTCTGGCCACCAGAACTGTGAGAATAAACTTCTGCTGTTTTAAGCTACCTTGCTTGTGGGAATTTGTTAGAGTAGCCTGAGAAAACTAACACATTCATTAAAGGTAAAAATGTGGATAACCTGAAGATAATGAAGTTTAACCTTCTAAGTCATTAATTATATTCTGATCTCTTTCCCAGTTAAACTTTTGAATGATTTTCACAAACCATATGTTTTCTCCTTTCTTCCTCTATTATCTGGCAGACAGGACAAAGCCCTCCTCCTCAGCCCTCCAATTAGCTGAGTCATTCAACACTCTTCCGATGGCCCTGTCCTCCAGATACTGATCCCCACCCCCACTCCCACCCCCACAGCCTGTGCATATTTAGGATGGGTCCCATTCCTTTCTTTCTTTCTTCTCCCCTCCTCTCCCTATTAAACAGACCTGCCTAGTGTCACATTCCCTCAGAAAGCTGAGCTCTGCCAGGAAAAACGTTATCTGGTCTGCTAAGTAAATATTGGGTCAGCAGATAAGTGACCATTACTGACTTAAGATGTAATGTTTCTCAACTAGTTCATTTGTTTTAATGGCGTCCACCTTCAGGCATTACTTTGGCAGAAAAATGAATTTCATTATGGGAAGCGTGGGGGGTGAATGGGAGGGTAGCTCCTTGGGGCCAACACACCTGTCATATCCTTCAGGTTATATCACACAGCAACCGCCTACTAGTCCCCATCTCTGAACTCTGCTGGTGGGAGTTCAAGTATGGTCCCAAGGGCAGGCTGCAGGAAGAAGCACCCAGGATCTTAAATGAGCACTTGTGAGTAATTGCCTTCTGAAGAATAAGAGCTTAATATCAGTCCACAATCCCTGTGCTGTTTTATTTTATTTTTTCTGTAATTGGACAATTTTTTAAAACAAAATCTCTCCTCTATAAGATGCTTTTCTCTATCACCAATGAAGTGAATGAAAACAATCACACATGTAGCAGTGACATAATCAAACATCCAAGCAAATAGTTACAAAGTCTTGTTAGTAAACATTTTTGGGGGTCTATGCATGTACACATGCACATGCACATTTCACTTATGTGTCACTCAATACTGTGTCTATCATTTTATATTTTGTCTGAATTTTTGACTGGTTTGAATGAGACTATTTACTAATTTTTTTTTCCTGCCTTTATATAGATACATCAAGCAACAGATTCCTAAAGCTAATTGCAGATCTATTGTGACCTAGTCTTATACAACTTTCCATTTTTCACCTCTGTTTTCGGGGTCCAGGTGATTGACTTTCTGTCTTCTCTCATTGAGGACCCACTCAGGAAAGAGCTTCATGAGTGTAGTGCCTCAGCAACAAGATTTAAATAATGACAACTCCTACTGATTTTCTGCCAGGGTAAATAGCTGTAAGTAATTTTTGAAATAATAATGCTGGACTAAGTGATCATCCTCAGTTAATCAATGTGAAAACATCCCAGAATCTATTTAATTCTAAATATCCAGGAGCTATCAATCTTGAAAGGAAGGTTTTTTTTTTAAGGTAAAATGTTACTCTCCCTCTATTTTTGTCATTGCTGACAGCAATCCAAGGGCTACTATAAACAAACTATTGTATATTGACAGATAAAACTAGAATCTTCTAAAGGAAGCAAATATATAACAGCACAAACTGTGGAGCCAGAATGTCCGAGTTCAAATCTCAGCTCCACTAGTTAGGGTGTGTGTCCTTCAGCCAATTCCAGAACTCATTTCCCTTGATGACCTCATTCACAAAATGGAGATAATTAGAGTACTTACTTCATAAGGTTGTAGTGATGACTAGATGAATTATTATACATGAAACTTTAGTATCTGGCACATATAAGGACTCAATAAATGTCTTTTTTTTATTAATATTGTGAGTTGCTCTTGATTCCAAAGGGACAAGCCCTTCAGACTTCTAGGTGAAGTTGGAATGGAACTGAAAAATTTTAGTCAAGTATATTCTTGCTGTTGAGAATGAAGCTTCTGGTTGAAATTTCTTCTGGCAAAGAGTCTTATGATATACCTTGAGGCCATAGGAAAGTGTGTCCTCTGACTATGCATTGACATCATAACAGTTTCTCTCCTCCTAGTGTCGGCCCATGCTGCTCTCGACTTTTTGTTCTGACACCAGGTTATGTCCAATGAAGTGCTTATACCACCAGCAAGATTTCTGCTTTGGATAAGACCTTGTCATTCCATAAGAAATGGCTGGCTTAGAAAACATTTGACCAAGTTCAAGTCTTTGCTTGTATATTGTTTTACATAATGCACAAACCAGGTGTTCAAACCAAAGGATTATCCAAAAAGTGATGTTTATTACCAAGTCAGAATTAGGCCCAGGAGCAGGAAAGAAGATGAATCAGTGAAGAGGAAGGAAGGTCAGAGTGTATGACAACTGAATCCTGTGTCAGGTAACATGCAGAAATGAAATTATTACAGAGGAATTTTTTTCTGCCAGGTGTTAGATTCAAACTCTGGCACTTGTGAAAAATGCACAGCAAAAACTAACCTTAAAAATTTCTCCTATTGGGCCTCCCCTGGTGGTGCAGCGGTTGAATGCTGGGCTGCAAAGCTGCCCGCAGCCTCTGCAGCGCTGGTTTGATCCCCGACTGCCGGTGAAGGTCCCACATGGCGCCGCAGACCTCTCCTGCCGCACCCGCTGCTCCCCTCAGCAGTGTATTTTGTCAGTCTGCCTGTTCTGTTCCCCGCACTGGCTCTGGTGAATTCTCTCACCCTCCCAAGCTTCTGACTGTACCCAGTGCTTGTATAAATAAATAGATAAATCTTTAAAAAGAAAATTTCTCCTATCTTTCATGAGTTATAAAATAGATGATTTTGTACATACAACCCTGCACATACATGGATGACATTTGAAAAATTAAATAGCATGTGAAAACAATATAATACAAAATACAATTTTACAGTATTTTATATTTTAAACTGAATCTCTAGCCTGAGTATTTGAATTCTCTTAATCTAAATGCACCTATTACATGATTCTAAAGCAATAGACAAGGCACATGGTAAATTCTATTCTTTGGGCTGTCTTTTCTATCACTTTCTTTTAGCATGCTTATGTTTTTGAGCATAATAACACCTAAAGACTAATATATTTTTTAGAAGAAAGGTCTTTGATAAAAATTATGTAAACATGGATATTTTCTTCTCCAAGGTGCTCAATATTTATTATAAAGAGTTGAAATCAGTTTTAACAAAGGTGACTTTAGGAAAGTAAAGCCAGAAATGTTATATCAATGTCTGTTACTAAGTGTATTGGCAAGATTGTCAAATTTTAGGAAATTAGCAGAACAAAGGGTGCCATCCCTTTAAGGGAGGTCACCAAAATGAGTGAGCATCTCTGCTCAGTAACTGTTGTTTAATCCCCTGAGAATCGAGATAGTTTATACATGAACAATCTTAGATGTTGAGTGAGAAAGCAAGTGAACATGGAGCAAGGCTGTCGGAGAACTCCCTTGCCACCCGAAACTGGTCTATAAACACATGTAATTTTATTGTAAGATTAATTTATTTTTTCATGGTTATGTTAGTGAGCAGGCTGAAGGGTACCCCGTGACCCCCAAACTTGTATATTCTACAGGGATTCTACCCTATGCCACATGAAACAAAACATACCCTTAATGTGAAAGATATTTAATAGAATGATTGTGCATAGAAATAGAAGAAGAGAAAGAATATTGTTTCCCAGTGAAACACTTAAAATTACCCATCCGCTCATGGGTAAAGCCCGGTCAAAAAAGGTTGGCTTAAAAAAGGCTTAAAACTCTTCAAAAAGAGTTGGGCTGATGAGGCCCAAAAGTTTGCTTCAAGTTTAAGGCAACTTTTGGTGTGGACCCATAGAAATGGTGCAGAGGGGACCAGGCAAATATGGAACAAAAGGGACAAAATTAAAATACAAATCAAGATAAAGGCTGCCACTGTCAGTATCCCCATGTGTATCGCACATGTGTCTCTCAAGTGTTTCTATATGTCTCAACTCCGTTTCTCTTCCATGTCCTCCAAGACCCTCATGCAACTCCAAAGCTGAGAAGTAAGCACACCTTCCTTAACATGTCTTCTGTTCCCCTGGTCTCTTTCCTGTGTCTCTTCTCTTGGGTCTTGCCAAGTGTTCTATATCGTCACCTGGTCACACAGCTGTGCCACTCACTAGGTGGGGTGGGGAACTTGTATCCTCCCCTTTTTATGGGGATTACTTTGTTACAATCAGTTCAATTCTAGGTTGAAGTGGTGATACATCAGAATTCAGTCACTGTCCTTTAGATGAACTCTTCCTTCTCCTTCCCAGGTAATGTAAAACTACTTTTCTTTCTTTTCTTTTTTTTTTAAAGATTTATTTATTTATTTATATAAGCACTGGGTACAGTCAGAAGCGCAGGAGGGTGAGAAAATTTACCAGAGCCAGAGTGGGGAGTAGAACAGGCAGACAAATGGAGGACACTGCTGAGGGGAGCAGTGGGCCCGGCAGGAGAGGTCTGAGTGCTATGTGGGACCCTCGAAGGTGGCCGGGAATTGAACCGGCGCTGCAGAGGCTGCGGGCAGCTTCGCAGCCCAGCACTCAACCACTGCGCCACTAGGGGAGACCCTAAAACTACTTTTCTGATCCCCCTTGCAGTTGAGTTGGGACTAAAGGCATGTCAGGACTAGGGATGGCTACCTCTTCCAGATTTGTACTTAAAACTTTTTGCTTGATCTTCAAAGAATTCTTTTTATTCTGTGGTAATTGAGACGGTTATAGTGGAGATGGTGCCATTATAAAATCTCAAAGCAACCTGAACCAAGACCTCAGTTGGAATGAGGCCTCCTCAGCAAGCTACCCATTCACATCAGACTGCGTGAAAAAGATAAGTACAATTTTTCACTGTTAAGTTGGGATTTTGAGGTTGTCCGTCATAGTAGCTAAAGTTATATATCATAAGAGACCATTTTCTCAAAAGTTAAGTTTTGCCATCAAAAATTGAAATTAGGTGCATTCACTTACTGTTGAGAAGTACGTACTGAAGAAATTGACATTGGAGTCTAGAAAGATGCTTTCCATGTGATATAGTAGCAAAATATTTAGCGTAACTCTCACCTGCAATAAACTGGAGGTCAGAACAAGTCCCTACTCAGTCTGCAGCTTTAGGGGTGATGGTTGAAATGAATCACAGCGTTGGTGTGCACTGGCTATTATAGGCTGTATTTTTCAAAGTATTAAAAAAAAAAAAAAGAGAGAGATGGCCTCAGGAAAGGACTGACAGGTTTACAAGCATAAACGAAAGGGAATAGATGGAATCCTGAAATGTTTGGTTGGAAAAGCTATTTCTAAGTTTTAAATAGGAAAAATTTGGTTTAAAAAATTATTAGTTTAATCAAGTAACTCCAGGCAAAGATCAGATTAAGGGTGTGTCCTCCCTTAGCCGATGGTCAACTACTTCTTGCCAGTGGCTTACTGAAAAGGAAGATGATTTCGACCTCTAGGTTTCAGATAGCCTCAAGATAGTCATCATTAAATGGGTAAGAGAGGCCTGAGGGTGAGAAAATAGAGTAACAAAATTCATTTAAGAATTGTATCTTAGAGGGACTCCCCAGTGGTGCATCGGTTGAGCTCTGGGCTGCAAAGCTGCCCACAGCCTCTGAAACACCAGTTCCATCCCTGGCCACTGGTGAGGGTCCCACATGGTGCACAGACCTCTCCTGCCGTGCCTGCTGCTCCCCTCAGCAGTGTATTTCGTTTGTCAGTCTGTTCTGTTCCCCACTCTGGCTCTGGTGAATTCTCTCACTCTCCCATACTTTTGACTGTACCCAGTGCGTGTATAAATAAATAAAATAAAATCTTAAAAAAAAAAAGAATTGAATTTCAGACAGAAAGTTGGAAATCTTTACCTGCTCACAGCAAATGTATTGGAAACCTATTAAGTTGTTGAGGGAATTATATTGTCCCTTCCCCCCAAAGCAATGAATACCAACTAAAATATTATTTGTTTGAATTTTAAGTAAACCTACAGCAGATACTGTCATGTATTATCCTGATTTCCTCAGTTTATTCCAGGATACAGTTGACACATCCTGTGTCTTTATCTCTCTGTCCTGTGGGACTTTGTTGCCTGTAGGACTACTTAGAATTAGTGCCCCAGGAATGACCTTGAATCAAGGAGGCAATAGTGTTTGCACCTGTCATTGAAATTGTGTCCTACATAGTCTCTTAGTGGGTCCCCAGAGATTTTGAGCTCCAATTTATTTACTAAGATCTCTTTAGTATTAATGCTTTCTTTACTAGCTTTCCTTTCTTCCAGGCCTTGCTTTATTTCCATACTTCCCACTACTCACAGTGCTTTGGAAGGCCACTACTTAGATAATGTGCTTGCATTTGAATCCTTGCTCAGGGGCCTGATTTTTCAGGGGACACATATTTAGATAGGTCTCCACCTTATATGAACAGCAGATAGGGCTTCAAAAACTCTACAGCCTTCAAGTGAGACAGTCTAGGTTAAAAAAAAAAAATTGTGATCCAGTAGGATGAGTTGTCCCAAGTCCTGTTAGAAGAGGAGGACATAATCGTGGATTGGCACGCACTGTCCAAACAATTCTGCCCTCTACACTACCATGAGGCTACATGATAGATAAAAATCATTACATCCTGACTTATGATTTTCTCACCATTTCCTGGAGGGAGAAAGCTAAAAGCCCCACATGCACAAATGGAATGTGATCCATCTGCACATGCCCGGGCATAACCCAACCCAGAACACAGGTTGGGTTTTGCTCTCCCCCTCCCCATCGTTCATGTCCTCCTAACTCCCTTGGACAGCCAGGCTATAGTCTCCTTTTTCAAATTGGCTCCCTCATGCTTGAGCCTCTCTAATAAAGCCTTGCCTAGCCCAACCACAACTAGCCATCTTTGGTAAATTCTTTCCCTAGAGGGTAAAGGACTCACTCTTTTGTGCTAGGGTCTGTAACACTAAACTCAAAGGAGACCTGCCCAAAATGTTCCCCAACTTTTTTTGGGACTAGGATGTGAGCAACAAACCTTTTATTCTTTTTTTTTTTTTTTTAAAGTCAAAATTTATTTTGTAGAAGAACTGCGGTATAGGCCAAAGGTGTTGGGGGTAGTGGTGAGAGGATTCACCAGCAGCAGAGTGAGAAGCAGAACAGGCAGATTTATTGGGGAGGAGCAGGGAAGACAGGAGACATCTGCTGCACAATATATGGGTTAGTTCCCTGGCTGGGTGTCGAACTCAGGCCAAAGTGGTGATAGCCCTGAGAAGAAACCCCTACGCCACCATGGAGGCCTTGCACAACAAACCTTGATTTTGTTAAGCAACTTAACAAAATGAAGTTTTTTGTTTTGGGGATTGTTTGTTAAGGCAGGTAGCATAATTTATGAAGACATACATATTAATGTACTTATTTTTCTCTTATTCTAAGATCTGCTTGGGGCATGCTGCAGTGGGGGGAGAAGGCTATTAGATCATGATGAGATCAGCGAGCATTAGCAAGGGAGATATTTTTTTTTCTGAAAGTAGAAGTGACCAAAGAAAGACCACACATTTTGCCTAGAGGTGACTTTTGGTTTGCTATTGGATTCTATACCTCTGTACAGGTCATTTGAGTGTGTGTTTGTATGTGTATGTGTGCAAGTGTACCTACAGTGTCTGCATACATGAGAAGAATAAAGGTGAGGTCAGCCATAAATAGTAACAAAGAGCAAGTGGTCTATTTTCTAGCTGTCCTTGCAGTGACCCCTTATTCTTCTTTGTCTGCTACCATCCCTCATGTCTCACAATCAAAATTGTGCTATTTATGACATCCATAATCCTAAATTTAGATTTCTAGGATTGCTGTGGCAAATCAGACTGGCTGGTCAAGCTCCACAAGGAGGAAATAATTCACAGATTTGGAAGGATCATTCCGGGTTACGGGTTACTCTCATCCCTAGCTGTCTACCTGCTAATTCCTACAAAACTGTGCCTTATTTTCCAGAGGCATTTGCATTTCAATTGTTATTTCCAGAAAGCTCCTATAGTTTTAAGAAAATATTTTTTTTTTATTTTAAAAACTCCCATAAGAAAGCACTTTTATTGAGTTCTTATAGAAAAATCAATCTTTAACAACAATTCAGATGCCAATAGCTTATGGGGAAATATTTTAAGGCAGGGATATTCTTTTCAAAATACACACCTTTATAGAGTTATGGCCATCTATTCCAACTATTACAAAATGGTCCTGTATTTGAGGAATACATATTGAGAAATTGTCTCAATCCTGCACCCTAACAACTAGAGACCTACCATTTGATTGACCTACCATTAAATTAAAATAGTTTAATATAGACTCTTTGTTGTTGTGCTAAACATCCAAACATTAACTCCAAGTAAATTTTAATTCTGAACAAATTAAATCTTTGTAATAAAAAATTTTGCATATATATCTTATCCTTTCTCCTCAGACATATTTCCACTCCTTCTGCTGGTATCCAAGAACAAACATGCTATAGTGATCATACGGTAATAATATCCCAGCCCTGCTGTGTTTCCCCAGCACGAATGCAATCAGCTGCACCAGACTCCCAAACTTTCTCTCTTATAGATTTTCCTATTACTTTTCTCTATGGCAACAGCCCCAGAAATTTAACCCCTCTTTTATTTAGAAAAACCAATTTGATTTGAATACAAAACCCTGAATAAATTTAGTCTCCAAGACATATTTGATATTATCTTTTCTTTCAATTCCATTTCTTGTGACAGTTTCATTCAAAATTACAAGTAGTAAAAAACAAAAATGAAGTTCTGGTAGTTAAATACTAACCATGTGTTTGAGAAGGTTAAGGGGAGGTAGGGATCTCTCGGCTTTTGGAATCTATAGAACAACAGATGTAAAGATCAAAAAGGGAAAATCAGGAGTATGAATGTACAGAAAATACTTTGAAGTATAAGCATTTTTTTTAACCAGAGGAAACCAATTTTCCCAATTTACTCACTTAACACTGGGTTGAATAAACCCTGGGCGTGCATGAGTTGATGCTGAAACGTTGATGCTGAAACGTTGGTAAACAGACTAACAGATGGGAGAGTGTGTTGTTAGTTTTCTGCCTTCTCATTTTCTTTTATTATATGAGAAGAATACAAAACCTAAGCAAAACAAAACAATAATAAAAAACAAAACCAGTGTTTGTGGGAAGATTACTTGGGCCAACTTAGAACTGGTAAAAGGACATAACGGTGTTTTGAATAACTGAGGAAGTCTCTAAGCATGTGATCAAGGGTCTGCATTTCTGAATCTCTATGCCTCTTCATGTTTTAAGCATGTTATGGGATTAGATTTGGTATGAATAAACAAAATAAATTCATTCACGGTTTAGCCTTTATAGTTATTGTCCAAAACCTTAGTAATACTGTTATTGCTCTCATTTAATGAGTATCAGTTGCTATTTGGGGTTCTTCAAAGGTTCCATGACCTAAGAAATCCTAGGGAATCTCAGGGTAAGAGTGCCATGTGGTTTTTAGAACCTTTTGTTTTTTATATTTTAAGCAGTTTCAGGATCATCTGTTTCCTCTGGCTTCTAGGAGCAACTGTGGACAACTTGCTGGGATCCTTTGGTGCATGTGTTCTGATGAGCTCAGTGAACATATTGGACTCTGAATTTACTTCCATATGGAACAAGTTAGCAGCTATTTAATTTCTAAAAATGTTTATGAAGTCCACAGTCCATTGTTATTTTTAGAGAGGCTTGTTCAGGTCTTTGCCAGACGGTTATTTCAGGACTCTGGAGATTCTTTTTGAAACTCCTGTAGAAAACACATCACCTTAAAAGTATACAAGTTATTGTGAAAATGAAAATAAAGATATTGATTCCTTGTTTTACTCACATTGATTCTCTTCTAATAGGAGTTAGTTTGTGTTTAGCTACATGACAAAACAGAATATTTTAAATTAGATTTGTCTGTAAACTACTTTGGTTTTATAATCAGAGTGAACTGTATCATAACTGACCAAAAAAGTATGTGATAGTTTTGAAATCAAATACGTCCCTACATAAACTTAAAACAAAACAAAAGAAAGGTGACAATGTAGCTGAAGCTGAGCCTTAGACACAATATTTCACTTAGGTTGTTTCTAGTATCGTGGTCCTTAAGTGATTTATTTTTTTTTTCTTTGCCTATTAGCTCAGAGTTACCCCTTTGTTCAAGGATTGATACTTTTTTTTTTTAGTATTCAGGCTTCATCTTTCCTCCTGAAAGCATCTTGTGGTTGAATGTTGAACACTTACAAAAGCTGAGAGGTATTTAAATGTGAAAATGAATTCTTATAATTAGATTTACTCTATTTAATCAAGGTTGCAAAATACTGCTTCTTGTTCTCAATGAAATTTAGGAGACGAAGTTGGGAAAATGTAAAAGTAAATGCATCTGTTTTTGCCTATTTTAAAATCTGTATTTCTCTTGAATTGTTCTTATTTGATAATGTTCTTTTCATTACATGATTACTTAGTTGTAGCTGTAAGGGAATATTTGAATTACAAAGATGCCAGTCTGGTGGCATTAGAGAAACATATTGTGGGTGACGCTTATCTCTGGCTGGCAACTCAAGATAAAACAATTCTGGAAAAAGGAAACACCATGAGAAAGGAAGTGGGAAAGGAAAATGATTCATGTAAGGAAGTATAATTTGACTCCTGATAATTTTGGTGTTAAGAGACCTTAATAAACCTTTATACACAGTATCTTGTATGGAAGATCTCATATGTAAAATAATAAAATACAAAGTCTTATTTTTCCTTTGTAAAGTTGGTAGGGATTCAATGAAGATTTTTTTCTCAAAACATTAATTTTAAAATAAAATGAATTTGTCAGTCTCTGGAACCAGTCTCTCTCTCTCAGATGAAAAATAATTTTGTTTTGATTTATGCATTTAATATTTCACACTGGAAATGTAAAACTACAGCAGTTATTTTATAGTGAGTGAAATCAAGAAATATGGAGGTAATTCATTATATTTATTATTTTTCTTTATAAAACTATAAATCAATGTTATTGAAAATTAAATGTATGGTCTACTGTGAGGGCATTTTTGAGGTATAATAGTACTTTCCATAAGGCTTTCTAGGATCTGACAGAAACCTGAATTATTCATAAATGCTTTGGATTTTCCTTCAACCTAATCAAATTAATAAAACAATTTCAATTCCAAAAGCTATTAATGCTCTGTGGAAGAGAGCAAAGAGCATGAATTTATCTTCAATTTCTTTTTGAATTTTGTATACCTCTGGGAATCACCAAAACCAGAAAAGTAGATTAAGAAAAAAAGCTAAGTACTGAATGCTATCATTGTGACTTACCAGTAAAACATATAATGTGATCATTTTTGCTCTTTCATTGTCATCCCACTTCAAAAGAAAGCTGTTGCTTGTAGTCCTGAAGAGTTTTCTTAACTCCTTTTTTAAATAAAAAATAAAATTATACAGATTTATTCTAGTTTAGGCTTAATTATCATGCTACATCCAACATGACTGAAGTCCTTTATAAAATGGAATCATAGCATGTGATAAGACAGATCTAAGTATCTGTATAAATACAAATGTAGAAAGAAACAGAGGTACTATGTTTTTAGGCATAGTAATAAGTGAACAAAATTTTTCATTGGTCACTGAACTGAATTGATTTGAAATATTTGGCTTTTAAGGCAAGAAACTTCATCATCTAATCCCAGTGCAAGTATAAGCAATAGTCTGTGGAGAAAAACATGTTTCAAGATATAAATTCAAATAATTTTTTTTATGGATCTTTATACAAGGGGTTTGTTTTCTGTAACTTTTTCTTTTAAATGGAGACAACACTGATTTACAGCACTGTGTATGATTTAGGGGCACAGGTTCACACCTCTAAAGACGTGTTAGTACACTACACCCACCACCAAAGCACCAATAATTCTCCACCGTCATCCGCTGGTCTCCCTCTTCTTTTTGTTCTTGGTTCCCTGCCCTCCTCAGCTAGTCAACTTGCTACAGAGGCATCTCCATAAAAGGGAGAAATACCATGTTACTCACTCCACTTAAAGATGGGCAAAACTGAAAAGGTAAGTAAAGTGATAGAACACGGGAAGTACTGGGTTCTGAAGAGCAAGAAAGGAAGCAAGCTCTTACTTCTGCAAACTGACTTGCACCCTGATCCTGCTGGGAAGGAGACATAGAAGGAGAGACATAGAGGAGAGACATGTAGAGACACTTGAGAGAGACATGTGGGTGAGGGGTGAGAGGCATGTGGGGAGACAGACAATGGCAGCCATTATCTTTTTTTTGAAAGACTTGTTTATGCATACAAGAATGGGGTACAGAGGTGTGGGGGTGAGAGGATTCACCAGAGACAGAGTGGGGAGCAGAACAAGCAGATCTACCGAAATACACTGCTTAGGGGAGCAGCGGGTAAGTCAGGAGAGGTCTGCTGTTTCATGTGGGTAGCTCCTTGGCTGGGGATGGACCTCATGCTGCAGTGGCTGTGGATTGCTTCTTAGGTTGCATCTCAACCCCTTGTGCCACCAGGAATGCCATGACAACCGTTATCTTGATTTGTCTTTTGATTTTATTCCTTTTCCCCCAGACTTTCTTGAACCTTTTGCTCCCTTCCTATGGTTTCCCACCAGCAGGTAACTTAAACTTATGGAAGCTTTTGGGTCACAGTGGTCCCATTTTGTTCTAACCTTGTTTGACTAGATATTTATCTATGAAGGCATGGATAATTTTGGATGTTTTATTGGGACACTATCTTTTCTTCTCTTTCCTCTCTAATTTTATTAAAGTTCTTTCACAATAATAGTCTGCTTTGTCTTTGTGCTCATGAATGGCTGAATCCCTTTAGAGTGTGCAAGTTTGGGGTACCCTGTCATCACCCACTAACAGATTCAATTCTGCAATCGTATTTCACAAGGGATGTTAATAACAAACAATGACTTCAGCTCCAACTTCACTTTACAGAAACATTGCTCAAATTGGCCCTTCTTGAATGAACCTATCCTCTTATTCAGTGAATGTATTCCTAAGGAGGCTTAGATAATAAAGTGAAAGTATTTTACTTGTTGAAGATCTGGGTTAATACAAGGGTAGAGCTGGGAGAATTAGGAAGGAAGAGATGCTTTCAAATTCCTGGGCAGTCTGTCTCAAATTTCAGATACCTTAAACAGATCATTAGTGAGTTCTCAGTCAGTACATTTCAAGATACTATTCTGAACCAGAAACTCAAAGACTACACGATAGTAGAAATGTTCTATTATGAAAACTTGACTTGTATTCTCATTCACCTAGGAAGTGCTATGTGCTTTGACACAGGCATAGGCAGCTATAACACTTGAAGATAAGACCAACATGTTTACCCCAGTTTTCCTATTTGCCTAGTTATTGTAATCATAAAGCATGATGGATTTGAATTAGTCAAAAAATGTTTATCCTACCTGTGGAAAGGTCAGTTTCTAAGCAGAATTACATTTTATACCCCTGCTAGGAAGAATTTAGCTACAAAATACCCACAACAAACTTAGCCCCCTTGAATGGTATTATTTTAAAATGTCTTTTTAATGTTAGGAGATGCTGACCAGATGTTAACAATCTTGATGGAAATGAGACCACGTGACCCCTTTTGATTTTTTATGAACTGATGAGTCCAGTGTTTAAGGCTTTTAATTGTTTTATTATCAGAGAAAATTCAACTGTTTGGCCAACATAAAGAAGATGTTTGGCATTATTTTTTGTGTGATGGGAGGGAATATAGTTTATTCAATGACAAATTCTACTATAATATACAGTTGCAAAAACAAAAGGTCAGTATGCAGCGTTCTTGGATACTGATTTAAAATTAGTTAAGTGCTTGCCGTTGTGCCCACATGTCTACTTACACACTCATAAACCCGATGATCATGTCAATTTTAGACTGTCCCACAGATTGTAAGAGGTGGGTGTGATTAAAAGTTGGCTATTCTGAAGGAGTTTGATGTCTAATTTTACAGAGATAAAAACATGGTAAGACTAGATTGGAAATAGTTTGGGGGGAAAGAGTTTTAAAACCACTGAAGTGGATTATCTAGTTATCTAGTATTTTGTCTTGGATACTGTTTTTGACTTCCATCAACTATATAAAATATGGAGACTGTATGAATTTATATATCCATTAATCTTGTAAAAAGGGAAATTATTTATAATTACCATTTTTCCAAATCTTAAAATATTGTGTATTTTATGTGTACAATGTATCTTATATATTTTATTAATATATATTTATATAGTCTGAAAATAACTTTTAATGTGGCAACGACAGGAGGGGGCTGAAGAAAAAAGGAATGTGATAGTTTCTTCAGGTTGCCATAACAAAGTACCACAAAATGGGTGGCTCTAAACAATAGATTTATTCTTTCATAAAGAATAAATTTATTTATTCTTTATTCATTCATTCGTTCATAGTTCTGGAGGCTAAAGTCTGAAATCAAGGTGTTAACAGGGTAACCTGTAGGGAGAATCTCCCTTGCTTTTTCTTTTCTTTTTTTTTTTTTTAAGATTTATTTATACAAGCACTGGATATAGTCAGAAGCGCGGGAGGGTGAGAGAATTCACCAGAGCCAGAGCGGGGAGCAGAGCAGGCAGATGGACCTAAATACACTGCTGAGGGGAGCAGCGGGTGCGGCAGGAGAGGTCTGTCGCGCCATGTGGGACCCTCACCCGGTGGCCGGGGATCGAACCGGCTCTGCAGAGGCTGCGGGCAGCTTCTTCGCAGCCCAGTGCTAAACCGCTGTGCCACCGGGGAGACCCTACCTTGCCTTTTCTAGTTTCTCAGGGCACCTGGCATTCCTTGATTTATGGCAGCGCAAATACAAGGTCTGCTGATGTCTTCAGATGCCCTTCTTCTGCCTTTATGCGTCTTCTCTTCATGCAAGGTCACCTGTGATATTAGATTCAGGACCCACACTGCTCCAGTGTGACCTTATTTTAACCTAACTTATTACATTTGCAATCAATCCATTTCCAGATTAGTTCACCTTTGAGGTATTGGGGGTTAGGACTCCCTATATCTTTTGTGGAGTCATAATTGAACCCCAAACAAATACTTTGTTTCATTTGTTAGGTGGTGGTGGTGGGGTTGCCATAGAATCAAGAGTCAAGTCAGGTATGTTTTCCCAGATAAAAAACAGGTTAAGACTGGTTTACTTCTCTATGTATAACTTGAAAATGTAGAGGCTATTTGAAGAGTGGGTGAGAGTCACCTTGTAGCTTGACTTCTTCACTGTGCTGTAATCTCCTCATCCTCTATACCACCGAGTTGTGGAGTCAGACTCAGGAATAATGACATAATAATGACATTGAAAATCAAAGTACATTTAAGAAAGAAGGAAACAATTCCAGCAGAAATGGGTAACAAGTTGAAGAGCAAAAATAAAATAAATTATAGTGTTAATTGATCATTAATGCTGATATACCTCAGATAGCCCAGAGGGTGCCATTTATGCTACAAAGTTACAGAGAATGAGTTTGACCAGATACTTTCATCAAAATTTCAAACATTTATCTCCCTAGAAAGAGCCCATGGAAAGTAATTTTCTGATGTAAATTTTCTTTGCATGGAAGGAGATGTGGTTTCACCATTCATTAGTTTAATGACCTTGGGTAAATAAACTCATTAATTTTTGAATTTTTTATTTGTAAAATAGAAATAATAGTAACTTAGCCATTAAATTAATAGGGCATTTTAATATAAAGTCATTTTTACACTCTAATGTTATGTATACATATGTAAGAATCTACTGCTGGACAATGTCTTCATGGAGGCTTTAAGAGGGACTACGGCAGTTATGAACACAGGCAATGAGTAACTGTGTTTGGCTATAATCCCAGATCCACCATCTACTAAGCTCTGATCTTGATCTCTCTGTGCCTCTGTTTACTTATCTGTAAAATGAGGATAATAGAATTTACTTACTATGTTGTTAAAAGTATTATACAAGTTAATAAACGTACAGCAACTAAGATAGTGCCTAAGACATAACAAACACTCAATAAACGTAAACTGAGGATGATGATTACCATAAAATCTGGTATCCAGGTTTCTCCAAAGAGTGCTTGGAATATACACTATTTAGAAAACCATGAAATTGGTTTTAGAATACAATATCTTAGTTTACAGATACAACATAATTATAGATACATAAACAGAGTCTATATATCAAAAGTTTGGAGATTTGTAGGTGATGAAGAGTGGAGGACAGAACCTGAAGAAGTTCACATGGGATTGAATAGGGTGAAGCTAGAGTGGTGGTCTGGGGAGTGTCAAAGAATGTTGAGAGTAATCATTGTGGTGAGCGATGAAGTGATTAAGGACAAAGGATTACTTGAAAAAATTACAAGGCTATTGTGGGCCTAACTGAGTTTGAACACATACTTTTTAACAGCAGTACCAATCATTTTTGTGTGCTTCAGCAAAGTTCTTTGGCGTTGTTGCAACAGGACACTGCAGTTTATGTTAGCTGGAAGAATAAAATAGTCATATAATGATCACAAACCCAAGTACTTCAGATTTAGAAACAGTGGATTTTTCTTTCATTGAAACCTTCAAAAATGTTTGTTTTACTGTTTGAGTCTTATACTCAATTTGTGAATCTTGTTGAGTTTAAGGGCTAACAATCATTTCATTCCTTAGAAATAATGTAGAATGGTTTAAATAGACCTGTGTCAGGTAGTTTTTTTTTAAAGGTCTATTTATTTATTTAAGAGCTGGGGTACAGGCCAGATGTGTGGGTGGGTGAGAGGATTCAACAGAGACAAAGTGGGGTGCTGAACAGGCAGATGGACCAAAAGCAGTGCTGAGGGGGAGCAGTGGGCGAGACAGCAGAGGTCTGCCACACCATGTGGGTATCTCCCTGGCCAGCCAGGAATCGAACCCGTGCTGCTGAGGCTGCAGACAGCTTCACAGTGCTGTACTCAACCCTCTGCACCACTGAGGAGGCCCAGGTAAAGATATTTTATTACAAGTGGAAGGTAACCCAACTGAAACTACCTAAAGCAAGGGAAAATGGCGGAATTTAGTGCTCAAATAACATCAACGGCTTCTTTCCATATCCTGGCTTTCCCTCTTCTGTGCTGACTCCTTCCTCAGTTCTAGTGCTGGTCAAAGAGCTGCACTGATTTCAGAGTTTTCATCATTACAAGATAAATCTGAGGAAAAAGGAGTGAGCTATCAGGCAACTCCTACAACAGATCAAAATTTCCTTGATTTAGAGATTTTGATCACATTCCATCCTTGAACTAATTGTGGTAGCCAGGCATAGATGATGTGCTGTGGGATGCCATAGAGACTGAGATTTATTTATTTTTATTATTTTTTTCAAAGATTTATTTTTATTTATTTATGCATACAAGAACTGCGGTATGGCCAGAAGTGTGGGGAGTGAGAGTATTCACCACAAAGTGGGAAGCAAAACAGTGGATCTACGGAAATACACTGCTGGGGGAAGCAGGGAGCATGTCAGGAAAGGTCTGCTGTGCCATGTGGGTCAGCTCCTGGCCTGGGATTGAACTCAGGCCACAGTGGCTAGTGATAGCTTGATAGCACTGAGATTTAACCTCTGTGACACTAGGGAGGCCTAGGACTCAGTTTTAATGAAGGGTAGAAGCCCACATGAAATTTAAGATTTTTTGTTGATGAAGGGAGGCTAGACATTAAGAAGCAAGTAGCCAATACCCATTAAAATCCAATGCAGTTTTGATTTTTGCTTAAATTATCCTTGATAAGAGTATGTGTTGAATTACTTATCAGAAAATTATATAGAATGGAAGCATAGATTTTATTCTGGGCAAGTATTAAAAGATGATGTATCTTCAGTTACTATAAATTTAAATTTTTGTTAATTACAGGCATCTAAACTAGTGCTTACTTTAAATTTATTTATATTAAGAAATGATTCAGTATTTATGACCACCTTTATTCTTTTGTTTTGAAAAATTTGGATCTAAACTAGTCACAGAATTGAAAGACTAAATTCGAGGTACTCCTGTGAATGTTCGTTGTCTAAAAACAGCTAAAGATGGTTAATTGTTTCTTTCATAAATATGATAAATTGAAATTTTTCAGGTTTAGATATTAAAATTGGGTTTATCTTTTTTTTTTTTTTTTTTGGTGGGACCCTTGCCGGGGGTGGGGGAATGAACTGGTGCTGCAGAGGCTGCCCAGCGCTCAACTGCTGTACCACCAGGGGAGGCCCAATTGGGTTTATCTTTTGCATGTTTACATTCTTAAGTTTGTGTATAGACAGTGTAAATGTAAAAGGAAGCAGATATTTAAATTGAATTAAAAACTGGGCTTGACAGCTAAAATGGAATAATTACAATTAAACTAAAAACAAAAACCATAGACATACTTTTGCATCTACAATCTTCATAGACCCCCTGCTTTATTGACTATTGACTTAGTAATCTGTAATTTTAAAGTGTAACTACACTAATATGTAAAATATAATGAATACAGAAAGAGTAAATATGGTGCCAAGTTTTCCCCATTGTTCTAAAAACAAATTGGGCTAGACTAATATCCTTGCTGAACATAGATGCAAAAATCCTTAATAAAATCTTAGCAATCCAAATCCAACAATACATTAAAAGGAATTTGTTTCAGGGATGCAAGGATGATTCAACATATGCAAAACAATTCATGTAATTCACATCAACAGAAAGAAAGCTAAGAGTCCTAAGATCACACCAACAGATATGCAGAAAGCATTTGACAAGATTCAACATCATTTATGATAAAAATGCTCAATAAAATGGGGTAGATGGAACTCATCTCAATATAGTAAAGGCCATATATGACAAACCCACAGTTAGCATAATATTTATTGTAAAAACCGAAACCTTTTCCTCTAAGATTAGGTACAAGACAAGGATGTCTACTTTCACCATCACATTTAGCATAACGTTGGAATTCCTAGCCAGAGCAATTAGGCAAGAGGAAGAAATAAAAGGAATCCAAATTAGAAAAGAAGTAAAATTATCACTATATACAGAAGACATAATGATATATATAGAAAATCCTGAAGATCGCAACTAAAAAATCTATCAGAAACAACAAGTTAATACAGCAAAGTGGCTAGCCAAAAATCAATATGCAAAAATCTGTTTTATTTCATCATGCAAGTAATGATCTAGAAGAGAATGAAATCAAGGAAACAATCCAATCTAGAATCACATCAGAAAAAGCACTAAATATCTAGGAATAAAATTTAAAAATGTGGTGAGAGACCTGCACAAAAAAAACTATAACATTGTTAAAAGAAATAAAAGGCACAAAAAAGGGACGGGTATAACATAGTCATGAATGGAAAAAATAACATTATTTAAATGGCTTGGACTTAATGATAATACTTTTATTTAGAGAAAAATAGCTTTCTTATAAAAATATTAGATAGCTGGAAAATGTCACAAAAACCTTAAAATTAGGTAAATGTAAGTATTTTTTTTATAGTTTCACCCTGCAAAGAATAAACACCAGAAATATATTGGAAGCAATAAAGTTGTTGAAGAAATAACAGAGTTGGATATTGCATTGATGTATGGGGCACTTTCAGCAAAAATATGTCCCAAAACTCCATGTGAATCATTTAATAATACAACAGTTTACTTTGTGTTCTATGGATCTAAATGATTCATTGTATTTTAATAGGTTTATTTATATGAATTATAAAGGTTATCACTTGAGGCTGCTTGAAAGGTTACATGGTTTAAAGATTTAGAAATTAAGAGAATTTTGACTTTTTGTTGCTGATCATTTCAAATTGGGGTATGGGTATCATACAAGCTCCTTGAAAGAAAGAAGTGTGCTCCTTATATGCTATCCAAGGCATATGCTGTGTTGCTTGGTGTTCAAGAATAGTAACATAAATATGCCTGATACAATGCCTTTATTACTAAATTGTTGGCCTACCAACTAATATTCACTGGCAAACTATGCTCTTTTGTACTATGACTTGGTGTCTGCATGAGGACAACAGTCTGGTTCAAGGCTGACCAGACTGAGGTGGGTGGTTTTCCGAATAGAACTGGTTTGGCTCAGTTAGCTCCTCTAGCAAAAATGTGTTATGGGAATCAGTCTATGCTCTCATGGTGAGGGGAATTTTCCAGCCAATATATTTGATTGTTCTTGTGTAAACAGCCCAAGTAGAAGAAGGGGAGAATTGACATAACTACGCGGAACCAGCTCCTGCCTGTCTGTGCTGGACACACCCAATTCAGAATGCTCTTTGTTAAATTATCCAAGGTATGGGAGAAAGGGCAATGCAGACGGAAATGTCAGTATGGACTAAGAGCTGTTAAAATACTGAATCCTATACCAGATGATTAATAACGACTGTCCTCAGTAGCTCTCCTTATGTGTAACCCCTGGCCATCTTCCCCTAGACACTGGGTTCTCAGGGTTTTCATGACACAGCACTAACAGTGTCATTTCTGGAAGAGCAGAAGTACCCTGTGCTAGTGCTATTGGCAGTATCTGTTCTGATTGTCCAGTGCGTGTTGACTTCTGGTTCTTAAATCTGTTGAATAGCACCCGATAAAGAGCTAGGAAAACGTCATTTCAGCATATCATTTGAAGACGCAGAACTAAAACTTCAGGACAGTGGCAGTATTACAACAGAGGAAAGGGATGCAGGCTGAACCAGGTGGACTTTGGATCCCCACGCTTCATTAAGGACAGTCCTGGCATTGAACATGATATCATTTGCCTTCCTTATTCTTCCCTCCTCCACTTTTGGAATTGGTTCTGTGTGTAATCCTTCTCAGGGTTTATAGCAATTGCTCCAAAGTTCCATTGCAGAGCATTTCTGCTAATGAGCATATGCCGGAAATGTGTGGGTAGAAGGATATCAATCCACCCACTTCTGAGCTTATTTTAGAAGGTGCAAACATTAGAATATGAAAATTAACTAATGAGAAAATTAAGTCAAATGCCAAATAACATGGATTAGCGATTTCCTTATTTCCTCTTTTCTTTTGCTTAGAATCTTTTGAAAATTTGAATGAAGTTCTGTGTCTGTTTCTTTAAGACCATTGATTTCCCATTGCTCTGAGAACAAAATCTTTATCCCTTATTCTGACCTACATGGTCTCCATTATCTGGATATGGCCTGAGTCTCTGATGTGATCTCATTTTCTTTTTCCTCTTTCTCACGACATTGGGCACACTGGCATGCCTTCCGCAGATATGCTGAACTAACTCATGGGCTTTGCACATGTTGCACCCAAGACACGTTCCAAGTGTCTTCCATGAGATCCCATCTATCATTCCATTCTTTCTTAGAGGGCCATTTCCTGGTTGTCCTATATGATAGCTTCCTCGTTTCAGGCACTCTAGTATACCCACAGCACTAGTTGTTATCCAAAATAATTTTAATATTTGTTTATGGCTTGTACTTCTTCAGAATGTGAGTGGTGTGAGTACAGGGACTTTCCCAGGCTTACTCACCCAGTACCTAAAATAACGAAGAGCAGTGTAAAGTAGAAGAGGCAATATAGAGTAGTGGCAATTAATACCCAGGCTCTAGACATAGAAGCCTTGCGCTAGAAACACAGTTCTACCACCTAATTGCTGACTTTAGGATGCAATAACACCTAGGTTGTAGGGTTCCTACGTATATGTAGTATGTATATCTCTATGGAGATCTCTCTCTATATATACACATACATACTAATATAAGCCCCATGAATGCAGCATTTTGTGATTTTGTTTATTGACAAATTCTCAGCACCAAGAAGAGCAGGTGGCTCATCGTCGGCACCCAAAAATTAAGTTCAGAAAATTAAAAGTACCTTTTTTGAATTGTGTTAACTGTAGGTAATAGAATATACTGTTTTAATTTCCTTTATCATACTTCCCTTCCCCAACATACACACACACACACATGTACACACACACATCTTTAAGCACATACCACAGTGTATAAATATTTGGTTTACTTATATATGGAACTTCCCACTTTTAGTCACTATTGTATATGTAAATCCCTCCAATTTGTTAATTGATGATCATGCTTTTTCTTCCTAAGTTGGCCAGGGCTTTCAAAATCCTTTTCAGTCAGAGTTGCAAGATGATAACATCAGTCAGAGTAGGCATGCAGACAAAACCCTAATGCTGTCTTAAGATCTAAGAAACATTCTGGTTCTAGAACTGATGGGCTTTAGGATCTATGGCATTAGGATTGCTATCTATGGAGTTTGTTTCTAGTCTACATTTATCTAAAAGACTTACCTGTTCCATCTTCCTACTGGTCTCTCAGAAGTAATGTAGATTAGAGAAACAAAGAATGTTAATTTTGATTTCTTCTGATATCATAGGCCTTTGTTTTATCTTTTAGGGGGTGAGGTACTCAGATCACAGATAAGAGGATTATGAAAAATTATTTAATCTCAGTGCTTTAATTAAAAGTTCTTCACCTGCCTTATAGCAGCAGAAGAGGTGCAAACTTGAATTCATTTCACACTCCTTAGGTGTTAAGACTGCCTAAATATGAAAATTAAGTATTAGTGGTTTCTCTCACTTTTAATAAATAAATTAGGACAAAATAATCATGCATGTATGGAAAATCTCAGAGACACTTATAAGGTTATCAAAAACATTCACAGGAGAAAGCTACTATTATTTGAAAATCCTAACTTTCTTTACAATCGAGTGAGATTTCATTTGCAATGTTCAAGGTGCAGTCACATTTATTTTTCTCTTGTGACCTAGGTATCATTTAAATTGGTTGGCTGGAACTTGGTGTTAATGAGATCATAATCAGAGGTTCAGTTCCGTGTCTTCCTGTCATAGTCAGTTAAATCAACACCGACAGGGCCGTTCTGTAATGTGATTCTGGTTACCTGTCTCACATGTGTTGCCAGGGGTTTACATGGTGGGGAGTTTATTCCTACACTCAATTCAGCAACATTTATTTGATTAATATTATTTTTTTAACTCTAAGAAACCACTGAAGAAAAGATGGACCATCATCTGCATATTAGGAATACATAATATTAAGAATATGAGAAATACAGCCTTATTGCATTAAATAAATCCATGCATTGAAATATATATATAGAAATTTTAAAATGTAAGAAAATATATTTGTCTTAGAATTTGGAAATTATAGTCTGGAGGACAATTCTTTATCATTATAAGAAAAAAACACAGATGTATGTATTTTGTACTTTTGTATTTTGTACTCCTTTAACTTTATACAAATTTCATTAGATCTAAAGCTCATTCTCAGTATGAAATAAAACTGTCCTATGTACTGAGATATTACTCACACATTTATAAATGTATAATTATATATTTATAACTATGTTTACATGTAAATATATATTTATGTGTATTTATATTTTATACCAAAACAATGTTTATTATGTATGCATATCATTTATATATCCATTCATATGTATGTCTATGACACACCAAGTAATGTCTAGGTTGAGTAAAAATATTCAACACCAAACTCAGATAAGATCATTATCTGACATGAAGTCATGCACCATCAAGGGAAAATGTTAAATACAAAATAATTAAAATTAAAAATTGAATAAAATTAAATGAAAATAAATGATACTGCTAAAGAACACAAAATGTAAAACAGGGCATCTGCTAACAAGCACCTGGGAAAAGAAGCAGCCTGCTTTGGAGTTGATAAGGAAAATCTCCCAGGAGGTGATAGCTGTGCTAGGACCCTGATGATGAGAAGCAGTAAATGGCTTGAAGCCATGGGGCAGAATGTTCCAGCCAGGCAGAATAGAGCAGGAGTTCTGAGGTGGAAAAGGAATCAGTGTATCTGAACAATAACCCAGTAATCACCAGAGCCAGACCATAGAGTTAAAGTGTGAGAGTTGATGACAGGGTATGAGCTCAGAAAGGTAGTGAAGGGCAGAAAAGGTAGAGTGGCTTCCAGATTGTGGGCCAGAGTTTTGTTTTATTTGACAGTCAATGGGGCACATTGAAGAGCTAAGGAGACTCAGAGTGTTGTTTTGCTTTACATTAAAATTTTTTTCCGCTGATTGTCCTGTGTGTCCTGAAGGGAGCTGGAATGGAACAGAATGCCAGTTTGGAGGTTACTACAGGGTGGAAATGATGGTGGCTTGACAAGGGTGAGAGTGGTGATTGTAGATAACAAAGGAGCTCGAGATGGCAGAATGTACTGATGGATTGTTGTGGTGGCAGAAAAGAGGAATTATTATCGAATTGTTGACTTGTTCAACAGGTGGTGGTAGTGCTGCTTTCTGAGACTGGGGAGGAATCGCTTTTTTGAAAGTGGGCAGGAGAAGTCAAATATTCTGCTTTGATTATGATTGTTTTGGGAAAAACTTATGACACATTTAAATAAATATCCTAGTAGTCATAGAAACAACACAAAGTCAAATGATAACATAAAATGTTAGTTTTGTATCAGTCTTGAAAATGTGAAATATTTACAATGAAAAAGGTAAGGTTATTGAGACTCAGATTTATTTAACAAGCTGATCCTGAAAAACTACCATGTCTGCTCTCTCATTTCTTGTCTTCAATAACAGTTCAATCAAGGATATTGTTCCATATTGACAGGACATTTTTGTATGGTAAAACATATTTTAAAGATATATTTTAAGACATACTTATAGTATGCTAGTAGGAAAATTACAGAGGAAAAGATTTCATTCTGTAATAATGGCATGTGAGCTATTGTCTGCCCATCAAGGGATGTCCTAAAGCACTGAATCCAAGTTAAATAGTGTCAGAAAAAAAAAATTAACTGATTCTGCTCTGGCAAAGATTTGTAAAAGCACCAATTTGCAATAATTTCTTTCTAAAACATGTTAGGTTGTAATCCAGCAGCATATACCACATTCTTTGACATTGTCTCATGTGTATTATATGTGTTACTATATAAATAGCTTTAGAGTTACCGAGGAATAATCAAGGATACAGCTCAGTAACCTAGTGTTGTTTACAATACCAAAAGTATGAGGTATTCAGAGTTACCAGGGCTTTTATTTGTACAGTGCTGTAAATGTACAGAAGGCTTTATAACTGATTAGACTGTGCCAAAAGTTCCCCCAAAGAAGCCAATTGTTATAATTTGGATTCCATGGGAGGCAGACTCTGAAGTGGAGGCTTGTGTGTAGTTGGTTTTTTGGGAGTGGTCTTGGAAAGGGAACAAGGAAGCTGGACTCTACCGAGGGAGGAGTTGAACCGCAATTCAGTTGCAACAGAGCCCTCAGCCAAATACATGTGGGGCTCTCAAGTTAAGATGACTGTTTAGATGCCCTGAATTAAGGTAAGGGGTCCCAGATTTTGTAATTTGCTCATTGACTAGTGATTTAATGTGACTGTATATTTGATTGAAACAATTTTCTGCAGATGCAACAATCCCTGAGGAGGCTCAACTATGGGCTGTTAGCAGACATGAATACAGCAGCTGGGCAATGAGTGTCTCAGTCCAGAATGGGAGTGCTAGAGTCTACAATTTGTTTTGCCCTGATCTGCTTGCCTTGTGCAATAGAACCTGGGGAAACTTTCTCTAGGAGAGCAATTATCTCTTTTCCAGGGGAAACCAACTGCAGTAAACTTTTCAAGATGAGCGTTTGACACCACGTCAGCCCTTGGTCTCTGGACTGCAACTAAAAACATTTCCCTACTGCACTGCCCATTCTAGATTCTTTTTAGCTTCAGCTGACAGACATCTCTGTTGGTCTAAGTGGTTTATCTGGTAGGATGACTCAATCCTAAATCCCAAGTGGTCACCATGTGTTTCTCACATCATAGCTAGCGTACTTGTCCATTTATTTTCAGAAAATTACTTCTTGAGGGAAGGGATTCCTTCCTTACCTGCTGGTCACATGACTCTAGGAGCACAAAGTAACTGGGAAATACCTTAAAACATGGCAGGGATCACCATATATTCCCTCATGGAAACATTTTACTTCAGTTAACTCCAGGTATGGTGAATCACTGCCAATAACAGAGACCAGTGCTGAGCTCTTGATATTGCATCATTCCTCTCCTTTTCTGAAATCAACTCGATTATCCTACTTTTTTAAGACTGAAAGAGGTTCAATGTAATTGACTTGCCACCATGTGATGTTTTACCATTCCAAGGCATGATGCCATAATGGGGGCTGGGCTGTTGTCTCTGTTACTGGCATATTGTCCATTCAGGAGCAGAGTGACTAGATACACTTCAGAGAGTGGGGATTTCATGCTGGTTAGATCATCCTATCATCCATCCCTGCCAATGTAGCTACTCTGCTTTTGTCACTATTGTTCCAACATTGAGGTGACTTATGACATAAGTTGTACAATGTCCTTGCTCAAGTCATCTTGTCTGCTTTGTCGAGTAGTGTCTATGGGTGGAGGATCTTTGGTGAGTATTAATATATGCTACAAAAATCATCAGACATTTTGCCCACTCCTGCATCCACATAGGTTTGTCCCTGACCTTTCAATTTTTCATTCTAGGCTCCTCATAAGTCAAGTAATTTGCCACTTTGGATGATGAACAGGCCTCAGGTTGCTTCATTTCCACAGATGGATAACAAGTATCACTACCTGCAGCTCCAGTGGGAGGACTGTCTCGGTGATGTCTTTCAGGGCCACCCTGGAAGTGAAGTGACAGGCCATTTTCTTGTATATAGTTTAGCTTTTTATTTTTATTATTATTTTATTTTATATATTTTACATCATTTTTTCATTTTTGTACAAAGTATGTATTTTCATTTCAGTTATAGTCCCTGTGAAATTCCCATCACCCATTCACTTGTGAACCATCACCATGGTCCCTTGTGCTCTTCCCACCCTTATTTTGATTCTAGTCCCTTCTCCCCCCACAGAATGTCTCCAGTTTATAGTTGCCTGTTGATTTTGATTTTTACTTTATTATAATTACTTTTTCCCCTGATACCTTATTTGGATTCTCTACATTCCTCTTATAAGTGAAACCATCCAATATTTTTCTTTTCCTTTCTGGCTTATTTCACTGAACATGATCCCTTCCAGCTCCATCTATGTTGCTGCAAAAGGCATGAGTTTATCTTTCCAAAAGGACACCTGCACCCCGATGACTATTGCAATGCTATTTACAATAGGTATGTTATGGAAACAACCCAAATGCTCAAAAATAGGTCACTGGATCAAGAAGATGTTGCATATACACAGAATGGAATATTACACAATGGAATATTACTCAGCATTCAAAAAAGACAGACCTTTTTTGATTTGCACCTACAAGCTAAGTCAAGACATCCCTGGTTTTCTCCTCCATCTGCTGATGATCATAGGGGGCACCCCAAACTCCTGCAATCAGAGGATGTGAGTTGTTGGAGAGACACTGGTGCAATAATGGAGGTATGAGAAGTAGGGCTGGGCAGAGGAAGAAATTGAACTTTGACTCAGTTGCCATAGAGGCTTATAAACCTAGTATGGGTCTTTAGATATATACTGAATCTCGAATATAAGTCAGAAGGTTAGACCTTTGTCTTCTTGCCTGGATGGATCATTTGCTATGTTTGCCTAAATGGAGAAAATGTGAGGCAGTTCCCTTTAGTTTAGGTCAATTACTGGAGAGGAGCTAAGCTAGAGTTCTTCATGTTAAGCTTCCAGTAACTGGAGGAGAAAATGCTTAAGTCTTAAAGTGGGTGAAGATCTTTACATTGATACCAAACCATACTTATTTTCCCAGGATAATTTATGATGGCTAAAGAAATAAGACAAAAAATAAAATATTGGACTGGCTGAAACCAAGAAGCACACAAGTAGTGTTGGAGACCCCTAAGGCATGAGGTGCTGAGTCAAGGAGAATATCAGGGTCATGACTGGAAGACTGGTCAACACGGGTTGGAAGACTTGCCCATGTCCAGACCACGATGTTCTTTTCTTGTGTCAGCAAAGCTAAGCCTGAGAGAGAGGCAAGATTAGAAAGGGAGTAGAATATACCTGATAACGCAGAAACTTGGCAGTGAATGTGTGCCTGGACAAGGCTAAATACTAAGAGAGTGATTCATTGTCTAGTAACCAACAAAGAGGGGAGGGGGCAGTTTGTATCAATAAAAATGATTTGCACTGCACACTTGGGACACTTGATCCTGGAATGAAAGTCTTTGCATCCCCTGGGTCCCACTTCTTTTAAATCCTATTTTGTGTCTGTCATTTCTTTATTTCCAAGGTCTTTCGGTGCCTCTCCTCAACCCTGTTTACCAGAGCTGGTCTCCAGCAAAGTAGCATTTAGAATTTAGGGGACTAAGGAGTGTTCCAATATCTCATTGTTCCAATATCACACATTGTTTAGGTAAATATTGGAACTGAAAGGCAGGAATGAAAGAGCAGAATATAGAAACAGAAATAAAATGTTTATTTCATCCATGTGCATCTGAAGCTGATGCACTTCTCATTCTTGACCCAGTGAGGCACTGAGGGGCTCCACACCCTTATGCAATCACCCAATACAAAAACACATATCATTGTAGACTATTTTTTTCCCCTCCTCATTAGACTCAATCACCCCATCCTGTGGACGGGCACTCTGAGTGTTCTTGTATTGACCCACTCTGTTTTAAATAGATTGCCTTATTTCAGGCTCTAATCACTTTTTATCTGGCTTATAAAAACAGTCTCCCTACTTTACTATGCTTTAGCCAGGTGATTTTTCTAGAAAGCAAATCTGGTGGTATTATACTCTTCCTTAAAATTCTCAAATGGCTGCTTTTTGCTGTCCTTATAAATTCCAGTTCCTTACCTAGGATACAAAACTCTTTCTGACTACAAAACTCTGACTGCCCCATTGAATCTTCTCTCATTCGTGCCTTTTTACCATTGGTTTTGGTCTTAGAAATATGGGTTTGTATTCATACTTACTGTTCTCTGTGCCTTCTGGATTTTATCTCAGCTGTTGCCTTTGCCCAGAACCCTTCTGTGGTAGGCAGAAAAGCAACCCTCCAACAATGTCCCTGACCTAGTCTTCACATCCTGTGACTGAACCTTAAATGACAAAAGGGACTTTGCAGCAATGATAAATTCAGATGGGGATATTATGCTGGATTATCCAGATGGACCCAGAATATTCATCAGGGTCCTTACAAGGAGAGTCAGCCAGAGAAGGAAACACGCCGAAGGAAGCAGAGCTCAGACAGATGTTATTACTGGAAGGGAACTGTCGAGCAAGGAAGCTGCTGCCTTTAGTAGTGAGGCTTTCAGAAGGAATGCATCTCAACTGACTGGTCTTGTAACACCCATTTCCAATCTGCAGAACTGAAAAATAATCCATTTTAATGATTTTAAGCCACTAAACTTGTAATTTTATCCAGCAACCATAGGAAACTAACACATCTTCCTTGTGGCTAAATACTGTTAATTGTTTAAGACTCGATTCAACAATGTCATTGTAGGTGAGCCTCCTCTGTGTTCCTATGGCTAACACTATTTCTTCTACATTGTCATGGTCATCTATTAACCTCTCTTTTTAACATCTTAAAACTGCTAAAGATGTGTAACAGTGTCTCAGGTTGAGTCCTGGGTATCTGTGCCCCGCACAGAGGTGAGCCAAGTAATCTGGCCTTGAGATTCCCCTCTACACTTGGAAACACTGCTGCCACCCACATGTAGGTAACCTTGCTTTCTGGTTTTAGGGTTTATGATTATTTGGGGGTTGTGAAAAAGAAGGGGAGCAATTCATGCAAATCAGTTCCATGAACTTAGAAAGTCTCAGGACTGGTCAGGGTCCTTCTGCAGCGAAAGCACAGGGATGTACAGGCAGCTCTTTGAAGGGATAGATTCTCCCTTCATGGATCCCAAAGAATATTCCATGTACACTCTTCTTCCCAGCCTTGGGGGTGTGTTCCTGGAATCCTAAGAGCTGGCTTTAGCTTCCCATGGCGCTCCTGGAACAGGCCTAAACTCCTCTCTGCCATCCACTGTGATCTCCGGTGTGATCTGGAGTCTCCTAGTTGTTCCCCTCATCTTCCTGCACATTCCCCTCACACCCACATAGAGAGCTTCTTTTACCTGTTGTTCTATTTTTATGGACTGAACTGATTTTATGCTTCCCTCAGGCCTTCTCTTTTGATACTCCGGAGACTGTTTTTGAAATTAAAAACAAAACTCCAAAATCGACTTCTCCTCAAGGCTATGTGCTTGCCTCAGGCTGACTGAGGGGAAAGTCACAGGCGTTCAGAAGAAAAACACAAATATTCCAAAAAATTATCTGGCTATGCTTGTCTTATTTTGAATAAATATTTGTGAAATGAATGCATAGAGAGAGGGTATGGGAGAGAATATCAAGTTTTTGATCAGGCTAGCATTTTCAAGTCTAGACTTTCTTTGGGGTCCATTGGTGGTCCTCATACCACTTGTTGAATATCACTGTGCTAGAAAACCTCTGGGGCTGGGCATTTTGAATGAGGAAATGAATACAAGGAAGGATGCTGTCAAAAAGCTGTAATGAATAAAACCGATTTTTAGATGAGAAATGTAGTGTAAGTAATCTCAGCATCCATTTTTCACATTCCCTTTCTTGAGTCAGATTTTCTGCATATAATGGGAAGGAAGGTGATTTCATCTTAGGCCTCCCTGTTTTTTGCGGGACCATGAGTGCACTCTCTGCCACTCCTTTCTGTTGATTCATTACCTCCTTTGTTCCTTGAACTCCTTAAATCAGGACCCAGGTGACTTGAGGACATCTCAAGATCCCTTTGCCAAGAGATCCTGTCTGTGGAAAAGGTCCTATGTTCCTTTGCTACCCCTCCCCATCATTATCCACACCACTCCAGAGGAGGAGCAGGGGAGAATGATGTTAAGATGGACTGAGCTAACTAAAGGCACTGATAGGTCAGTAGGAGAAAATTTAAAGTTACTATAAAGTAGTTCTCAAGTTCCCGAAAGGAGCTCTGTGTGTGTGTGTGTGTGTGTGTGTGTATTTTATTTATTTATAATCTAACTTCTTTTTAGGTATCTTGGTAAAACTGGGTGCTTTGTATGTTTACCCTGGGTTGCAGCACCATTTCCCAGGGAAATTCACCTTGTATTTGGAAGCCTGATCTTACCTTAGATTTTTATCTTCCTCTCTATCCTGACATCTCTCCCTTCTCTAATCCAAAGATCCATGGCTTTGAAACCCATGGGAATCTGGTCTGTCAGGACTTCATTGTATTCTTAATCTGGGGCCCTCAGTATTTTCCCTGTCTCCAGGGAGAGAAGGGAGCATCTCAGGCTTCCAGCTACATTTGTCTCATTTGAAGATGATGGAAAATTCATGGTCATTGCTAAAGCTCTATTAATAGATTCTTTTAGTGGGGGCTAAGTTTTCAGAGTATTTCCCATCATTTCACTGATGAAAGAGGGGTAAACAAGGGGAACGTAAAACCATGGTGGTGAAATCTTCATCCTTTGGAATTCTTTCTTTCTATTACTCTACTACTCAGGGCTGTTTTGGTGTGATGGTTGCCTACCTTTGTCCCCATGATGAATTTCTTTATTATTATTTTTAATTTTTTAAAAAAAGAGATTTATTTATTTATGCAGACAAGTACTGGGGCATAGCCCAGAGGTGTGGGAGGTGAGCAGGTTCACCAGAGACAGAGTAGGGAGCAGAACAGGCAGACAGATTGAAATACACTGCTGAGGGGAGCAGCAGGCGAGGCAGGAGAGGTCTGCTTGACCATGTGGGTATCTCCCTGGCCACCAGAGTCTGCAGAGTTTGGGAATAGCTTCACAGTGCTGTGCTTAACCCCTTGAGCCACCAGGGAGGCCCTCTTTATTATTTTAAAAGATGATAGAATTTAATGTAGGATTACCCCTTTTTTCTCCCCACTTTCCCACCCTGCATTGCATAGAAGCTGTTGTTTTTTTAAAAATGTATTTATTTATGCACACAAGAGCTGGGGTACAGCTGGAGGTGTGGGCAGGGGGTGAGAAGATTTACCAAAGACAGAGTGGGGAGCAGAACAGGCAGATGTACTGAAATACACTGCTGAGGGGAGCAGGTGGCGAGTCAGGAGAGGTCTGTTGTGCCATGTGGGTTGCTCCCTGGCCAGGGATCGAACCCGTGCTGCAGAGGCTGTGGATTGCTTCATAGTGCGGTGCTTAACCCCTTGTGCCACCAGGGAGGCCCTGTTTTTGTTTATTTTTTTTCTTTGTTTTTTAGCCAACTTAGGTATTTCTCCAAGAGACAAGTCCCTGGTGGGGAAAAGTCACAGCTTTATTGATTAAAATCTTGGTATAACAGCCATAATTGGAGTTTTCTTGTAATTTGGTGCCAGGTTGCCTCACCATTTTCTCTAGGGACTATATATCAAATGCTATTTTTCATGCTCCTGCTTGCTGATAAGGGCTTGATAAAACCACTAGTTTGACCTGATATTAGATTTCCGGAGATGAAAGTACTGGGACAGAGTGCCAAATGTCCTCATATACTGACAATGCATACCAATATTTTAAAAGATGTGTATGACCCGGGAGGGGGAGGGCATCTTTAGGTCTGTGTGTTTGTGTTTTCATCACCTACCTTCAGCATGTATTTTTATTCATTGCAAACAATTTTCAATCAATAATTAAAATTGGTAAACAGATCTACAGGGAAAAATATCCTTCAGTTCGAGTTTAATAGATTGCCTCTCAAAGTCACTCCCTGACACAGCAAGTTGCTGAGGGAGTTTGTGCCAGTAAATAGGGAAGAATGGGGTTGATTAAAAAGTGAAACAACACAAGACCTGACATCCTATTGTGAGTTTAAAAATATAACAAAATAACTATTAACAGCCCATGTTGATTTCTGTCAAACTATCTTTATCTGTGTGGTAAGGACAGGGGAGTAATGCAAGCCTTCTAGGCAGAGTAACTTTGCGCACATTATGAGAATTCATGATTTTTTTTTTTTTTTTTTTTTTACCTTCCAACTTCTGCCTTTTTATTTTCTTAGGATGTGTCTCCACCTGCGGAGACTCATGAGACACCTATTAGTCAGTCTGGAGCCTACAGGTATCTGTGTTGCTGCAGGAGGAGAAATGGATGTCTTTCAGTTTTCCTTTCGTGTAGATTTGTTGCATGTTTACCAAGGTGAAAGGATTAGTGCCCTGGAGATCATTTGCTTTCATAAGCTTTAAACTAGAGCAGCAAAAGTTTCAGGCCTTGATTCTCTTCCAACAGCTCTTTCTCTCAGCAAGGCATAAAGGAGCAAGCTGAGACCTACAGATTGCCAGCAGACTTTTCCAAAAAAATTGCCGTGTCTCAATCAGTTAAACAGGGTGGGAAGGGAGAGCCTCTGCCAGTTTTCTCCCATATCTTCCACCATGTGCAGAGACACCCAAAGCATTCCACAGGGCTTTATAATCAAGATGAAGTACTCCAGATTTCTAAGTCTCAGTAATACCCAAACCCCAGACCATATGTACGGATAATTCACATACTTTCTAACCTCTGTGTTTTGCATCTAACCTCCCTGTCAAATATTGGTTTTCTGGAGCATCACTGGGAATAAAAAGTTAAGAAGAAAACAGAAGCTAAGCACTATTTCCACCTAATATAAAAAAGGAAAAAAAAAAAGAGTAGGTATAGAAACTAAAAATTGTGTTCTCCAGCAATTTATAGCAGCTACTTTCCCATATGACTGGCATCTAAAAGATAATGATTTAAAATGTTGGTTTTGAAATGGAATATAATAGGAGCTAGAATGACAGCTGCAAAACAAACAATAACCCCAAAGCTGAATTGAAACTTTCAAAACCAGGTAAATGCAAGCAGGCCCCTGTTCCCAAATTACTTTACTTAAGAAATCAAATAAGAAAAGCAAAGCAAAAAGAAAGCAATTTAATTTACACTCTTCATATTGACCTCTTTACTTCCCCCCTAAGAAATTGGGGTGTGGCTGCAGGAAGGACTATGCTCTTTTACTGTTGCTTGTATATGGTAATGAATATAACATTCCCCTTTACAAGGTAGTGATGTAATTCCCAAATGAACTGATAAAGTGACCTTCTTTAGTTTGAATACTGGGTATAAGGAAATGAAGGGAAAGGTAAAAGAAATTTCTACTATGAGTGCACATGTTTCCCCTTTATATTGTATAAGCTCAGCACTGATATCTTCAGAATAAGCAATATTAGAAACTCTAAGTGTTAAACTGAGTTCCCATTGATCAAGTCTGTGTTTGTACAATCTGAATTTTCTACCACCCTTCTCATTCATAAAGAATGATTTCACCTCAGAGGGGAATAGATTAGTTCCTTTTCATATCCCAGCTAAAAAGCCTGCAAAGTTACCCACTACTGTCTATTCTTTCCCCCTGGTGAGGGTAGGGACCTTGTATTTTTAAGCCATTACTTGCATTTACATTACATCCTTTCTTTCTCTGCATCTTGACTGCCATGAACCTCTCTCTCTTCCCCCCTTCTCTTTTTTTTTCCGAAATATTTCACCCTCTCTAGCATCATTTCACCAATGTTTAAAGGTGCTGATATAGCTCTCCTTTAAAAACACAAGTAAACAAACACGAAAGCCACTTTCTTCATTATAGCTCACTCTCCCTCTGCCTACCTTTATCTTTATCTTTCCTTTCATAGCCGCTCTTCTCAACAAAATTCTTATCAAATCAAATTAACAATTCAACAATGGTCAGGTTATTTTTTTAATTTAAATATTTTATTTTATATAATTCTTACATCTTTTTTCATCTTTGCACAATGTATGCATTTTCATTTTGGTTGTATTCCCCATACAATTCCACCTTCCCCCTTATTTTGACTCTAGTCTTTCCTTTCCCCGCCCCTCCCTGCCCCCCTCCGTAGTGTGTCTCTGGTTTATAGTTGCTTGTTGATTTTGATTTTTACTTTGTTTTGATTAATCTTTTTCCTGCACATATTAAAAAAAATAGCAACAACAAATGTTGGCGAGGTTGTGGAGAAAAAGGAACTCTCCTGCACTGCTGGTGGGAGTGCAAACTGGTCCAACCACTATGGAGAGCTGTGTGGAGATTTCTTGAACTACTAAACATAGAGCTTCCATATGATCCAGCAATGCCACTCCTAGGTATTTACCCAAAGGACACAGAAACAGTAATTTTCTACTGCACCTGCACTTCTATGTTTATAGTAGCACTATTTACAATAGCTAAGCTATGGAAGCAACCCAAATGCCCAAAAATAGATGACTGGATCAAGAAGATGTGGTACATATACACAATGGAATATTACTCAGCAATCAAAAAGATAAACACATTCAGTTTGCAGCAACATGGATGGAGAAGGGACCATGCTCATCGAAATAAGTCAGAAAGAAAAATAAAAATACCGGATGGTCTCACTCACAGAAGGAATTTAGAAAACCTAAATGGTCAGGTTAGTTAGGTAAAGATCTGTAGCCACTGATCCTTAGAAATAAATGGTTCATGGCACCTCCTTATAGTCTTATTTCTAGGTGGTGTGTTATGAGGAAAACAAGACTCGGTTTGAAATCTGGTACTTACATAAATATTCATGAAAAATAGGTACAAATCTTATATGACCTGTACTTGTAAAATCATTTGAATCCTTAGCTATTTGTGTTGAAATATTTGTTCTAATGTTGAAACTGAGATCATCTGCAGGACTTGTAGCAGGATCTGATCCCAATATGTAGGGAGGACACATGAGCAAATGCAACTATGCATTTACAATCCAATTATAAGTCATTAGGCTTAGATTTACTGGATTTTTTAATTTCTTTCAGTTGGGGAAGGCTGAACCCATACAATCTCTTGTTCTCCAAATATTATGATTACTATTCATTGCACACACACAGAATTTATTTCTAATGTCCATAATGCTGATTAACTAATGGGTAGATTGAGATAATACTTGAAATATTTGCCTTAGTGTCTCTATATCTAGTCCCTCTAAAGTTAACTATTGTAACATCACATTGTGGTATGATTAAAGTTAGTTGATGTATACATGTAAGTCACACCACTTATCTGAAGAATTTTAAAACATGTCAGTACCTAGTTGTTGAATAGTCTTCTCTATTCTTTTTTTCCCAAGTTTTGCTCATTCATCTTTTCCCAATTTTTGCTCATTCACCACATACAGTTCAATCAATTCTCAACTGGCTTCTGTCTCCAAAGTCCAGTGAATTGATTCTCTCTAAGGTCGTAAATAACCTTGGCATAAAAAATTCAGTGAATTTATTTCACTACATTCCTAGTTCTTTTTAGCACTATTGTTCTGTTCTAATTTCTAAATACCATAATCTACAGGTTTTCTTCCTGTCCTACAAAGTTGTCTTGGCCTCATTGACTAACCCCACAGGCAAAGAACATATTGGATGTGCAAAATGGTCAATTTCTCCTGGGACAACTTCCCTGGTTTACCTCACTTATTATTATCTATTGTTCCTACTGGTGATGATGAAAGAACACAGAACCAAGTGCTGGCACATTCCAAAATTCAAGATCAACAAGATGCTTAGAAAATAAGAAAGGAATTTGAAAAGGACTTACCAAGGAGGTGGAAGAAAATCACCACAAATAGGAGATCAGGGAGCATGTTTCAAGAACAAGCAAATGAGCAGCCATTTTAAATGCTACTGAGAGCCCAGTTAAGGTGAGATCAGAAAAGCATTCATAGAATTAACAATGTGGAGATTTTTGGTGCTGGTTGTGATATCAGTACAATGGTGGAAACAGAAAAAAAATGATTGCACAATGAGTAGGCAATAAATATGCAAGTTTTTTTTTTTTTAATGTCCTGTGCATTGGAGTAAGGAAATGGTTTAACAGTTGGAGGGCTTAAAGGGGCATTACTTTTTTTGAACAAAGGTGAAATGGGAGTATGCTTGTAAGTTGGTAATAAAGGAGAGCCAGTAGAGGGAAATAAATTGATGAAGTAGTCAAAGAATTATTAAGTCTTAGAGACAATGAAGTGGATGCATTTACAACACTTCTATGGAGACCAGACCAATATGGTATCACAGAAGTTCCCCTGCTCTGCTCCTGGTAGGGAAATCTGAAAGGTATGCAAGAAAACACTAAACTAGAAGGTCCCAAAACTGGGGTCAAAACTGAAATATCTCTTGGGCAATAGAAACCAGTACAGGCTGCACAAAAAGGAACACTGAAAAGATTCAACTCTACTCAAAAAGATGTGGGGAGAGAAACACCTGGAGTCTGTGATTCAGGGCAGGAGTCTGCTGTCAATCTTTACAGTTGTGTTCTTTTTGCCTGCAGGACCTGGAGAAGGAAAGCTGACAAGTGTGGAGGCACACACTTGAATGAGGGGAAATTTATGTAAAGGACTGGGGATGTACCCAACAGCTAGCTTCCCCACTGAAAAGAACAAGGGCAGTGCACTGGACTTCACTCCCCTATACCACCCTTCAGAAATGGTACTGACTTTGTGAAGTACACTGAGTATGCACATGTTGCAGAGACTTGCATATGGGACACCAAAGATGATGATATAGTGTGTGCCACAAACCTGAGCCAGTCCTCCCCAAAAATCTCACTAGTGACTGGATTTCTTCCAGACTCCTCCCATACCACTCTGACTCAAGAGTTACAGATCAGGTCTCCCTGATATATAGAAACCAGGAAAGTTCAAACATCTAAATCATGTAAAGTCAGGAAAAGCTAAAGAAGAAAGAACAGCTCACAGTGCTATCAGCTGGAAATTAAAGAGCACTATAAACCTTTAACTATTAAGAACACTTAAAAAATACTGAAAACACTGACTAGGCAAGATGGGCAGACAGAAAAAATAAAGCACATGGCATCTTGAGTCTTCAAGACAAAGGAATATGCCACTGCGAGGAGAATGCAGCTTTCCAGAATTCAGCCACAAATATATGGAAGCTCTTTTATTCATTCCTATCAGATACAGAGCTCAAAGTTGCCATGATAAAGAAAATCAAAGAAATGGAAGGAAACAAAGAAAAACTGATCAAAGATGTACAAGAAGAATTAAAAAATGAATGGCTTTGAAATAAAATTAATGAACAGAAGATAGAAATTGAAGCTTTATGTAACAAAATAATGGGAATGTATAAGTAAAGATCAATAGATGAGATAAAAAATTCTGTGGAGAGGGGCGGAGCAATATGGCAGCGATGAGACGCTGCGAGTAAGATCTCCCATTAAAAAAAGTTAATAGGGAGGAAAAGCGGCAGGTCCCAGTGAGAACTGGGACACGGAAGATAAATGGGTGACGCCAGCAAACTACCCGAAGAAGAAAGTGGCCATAAAAGAGGACTAGAAGGGAGGGAAGCGCAGAACCCTGCTCCCCTCCCCCGCCCACAGAGTCGGCACTCTCCGACTGGCAGAGAGGAGGGAAACAACAAACCAAAACGACCAACAAGAACAAACTACGCATCAAGCGGGACTGTGAGTGGAAAGGAACTATTGCAGCCACCACACCCCGTGAACGGGAGCTGTGGAGAACCCTGCAGGATTCGCCGTGGCGGTGAGCGAACGGCTCCGGGCGCCATTAGAGAAGAACAAAGAGACTCTGGAGGAGACCTGCACACAGTCCCGGGCCGGCCGGTAAGCTTGCGTGGAAAAGCGGCGTGCGCTTGAAAAGCAAGCGCGGACCAGGATCGCGGCTGCCCAGGTCCCCGCGCCTGCGACCTAGGCTTGCGGGGAGACACGCGGAGGCCCTCACGGGGGTGAAAGTCCCTCCCTGAGTAAGCAGGAACCAGGCGCCCAGGCACGGGAGCTGGGTGCAAAAGGTGCCATTCCTGCACCACTGAACTGGGCTACAGCCCATGTCCTGGACCTGAGGGCTTTGAACTGAGACCCGGGGCACGAAATTCTGGGCGTGGGTTCTCCACGACGGTGGGGCACAAGGCAGACACAGCACCCCAAAGCCGTTGAGGTTTACCCTACCATTCTCGCTCTCTGTTCCCTGTCCCACGGGGGTGGGGGGGTTGAAAAACAGCCCCCCCAAGGACTATAGGAGAGATCTCTGGCGCCACCTAGCGACCAGAAAAAAAGTCACTAACACCCCATAGAACAGGAAAAATTCTTAAGAAAAGACTTCTTGAAAAGGGCAGAAGGCTTCTGGAGGACCCAGTGGCCAGCTGGGAAGTTAGCCCATGCCAGGCCCCTTCCAACCAGCAGTCTGAGCCCACAGAGGGAGCAGGCACCCACGGCCGGGGCAGACCGGGCATGCAGAAGAGTGTGCCTGAGACCAGATGCGCAGGGACTGCGTCCCGCTTCGCCAGTTTAGAACAGGGACATTTCTTCAGTAAAGACTGCCTAAAACCAGCAGAAAGCTCCCCCAGAAGCCAGAGATGGTTCCTGGAGGAGCCAGAGGGGAGCGGAGAAGTTCACCCAAGATGACGGCCAGTCCGAGCAACACAGTGTCCCAATGCATACGACAAATTAGAAAATAGACAGTAGGGAGTAGAAGAACCACACGCAACCTAACAACGCCTCAGGAAAGAAGCACACCACAAAAAGAAAACCACCCTCCAGATTGCAACGACAGTAACTTGGAAGAACTTCTGAGCCTTCCAGAAAGAGAATTTAAAATTGCCCTGATTAAAAAAGTGACAGAAGTCATAAAGGAAAACAATGATCAGAAGAAGAAAATTGAGTCCCTAAAGAGGGAAAACAATGGTCAGAAGAATGAAATTGAGTCCCTAAAGAGGGAAAACAATGGTCAGAAGAATGAAATTGAGTCCCTAAAGAGGGAAGTAAAAGAAATGCAAGAGATCAAAGAATTAATGGAGGAACTAAAGAACTCTGGGAAAAGCAATGAAAGCAGAATAGATGAAATGGAAGAACGAATAAGTACTCTTGAAGACACAGAAATAAAAAGAACCAAAACAGAAAAGGAAAGAGAAGTACGAAGGAAAAAGAATGAAGAAAGACTTCGGGAACTATCTGACTCCATGAGGAAAGGAAATATAAGAGTTATAGGAATTCCAGAAGGAGAGGAGAGAGATGTAGGAACAGAGAAAATATTCCAGGAGATAATTGAAGAGAGCTTCCCAAATGTGAAGAAGGAGCTGAAAATTGATATACAAGAAGCAAGAAGAACACCAAACTTCCACGACGAAAGTAAAAACACAGCAAGACACATAATAGTAAAGCTCGCAAGAATCCAGGACAAGGAAAAATAATGAAGTTGACAAGAGGGAAGAAACAGATAACATTCAAAGGAAAACCAATCAGGCTGACATCAGACTTCTCTGAAGAAACACTACGGGCAAGGAGAGAGTGGAGGAACATAGTCAACAGACTCCAAGAAAACAGATGCCAACCAAGAATACTCTATCCCGCAAAGCTCTCCTTCCTCTATGAAGAAAGAATATGGACCTTCCCAGACAAAGAGAAACTCCGGAATTTCATTGCGACTAAACCCCCACTCCAAAAAATACTACAAAGAATCCTAAAGCCAGAACCTCAGAGGGATGAATAACAACGAAAGAAGACCAAAAAAAAAAAAAGTTATTAAAATAATAAATAAATAAAATCAAAGGAAAGACAAACACAATGGCAAATACAGATGCTAACATATCAATATTAACTCTAAATGTAAATGGACTAAACTCTTCAATAAAAAGACACAGAGTTGCAGCCTGGATTAAGAAACAAAACCCAACCTTTTGCTGTCTCCAGGAAACACATTTAGCTACAAAAGATAAAAATAGGCTCAAAGTTAAAGGATGGAAAACAATCCTACAAGCAAATGGACCAAAAAAGAAAGCAGGAACAGCTATACTTATATCAGATAAAACAGACTTCAAACTCAAAAAAATAAAAAGAGACCCCAATGGTCACTACATTATGATCAAGGGGACAATACTTCAAGAAGAAATAACACTCATTAACATATACTCACCAAACGAAGGAGCACCAAAATATATCAGACAACTGTTGTCCTCTCTGAAAACAGACATCAGAGAAAACACATACGTAGTGGGAGACTTCAACACACCACTATCAACAATGGATAGATCAACAAGACAAAAAATAAGTAAAGAAACTAAAGCTCTAAATAAGGACCTAGAGCATTTGGGCTTCACAGACATCTATAGAACACTAAACCCCAAAAAAACGGAGTACACATTTTTCTCAAGTGCACATGGATCCTTCTCCAGGATCGATCACATACTGGGGCACAAGACAAACATCAACAGATACACCAAGATTGAAATCATACCAACCATTTTTTCTGACCATGAAGGCATCAAACTAGAAATAAACCATAAAAAGAAGGCAAGGAACTCTCCTACCTCATGGAGATTAAAAACCACACTACTGGAAGACCACTGGACTAAAGAGGAGATCAAAGAAGAAATTAAAAAATTCTTTGAATTGAACGACAAGGAGGACACTAATATCCTAAATGTATGGGATGCAGCAAAAGCAGTAATAAGAGGAAAATATATAGCAATAGAAGCTCACATCAAAAAACAGAAAGAACTCAAAGAAACAACCTAATCTCGAAGCTCAGAGATCTAGAAAAAGAACAACAAAAAAACCCCAAAACCAGTAGAAGAAAATAAATAATAAAAACCAAAGCAGAAATAAATGAAATTGAAACTAAAAAAACAATCCAATAGATCAATGAAACCAAGAGCTGGTTCTTTGAAAAAAATCAATAAAATAGACAAACCCCTAGCCAGGCTCACAAACGAAAAAAGGGAGAAAGCACAAATACACAGGATCATAAATGAAAGAGGAGAAATCACAACGGACACAGCAGAAATCAAAAGAATAATCAGTAACTACTATGAACAGTTATATGGAAACAAGTTCAACAATCTAGAGGAGATGGACAAATTCCTACAACTCTACAATCACCCAAAGCTAGATAAAGAAGAAACAGAACACCTAAACAGACCAATTACAAGCAGCGAAATTGAAATGGTCATCAAAAACCTTCCCAAAAACAAAAGCCCAGGACCTGATGGATTTCCAAATGAATTCTACCAAAGATTCAGAGACGAATTAGTGCCTATCCTTCACAAACTCTTCCAAAAAATTGAGAAGGGACAATACCAAACACGTTCTATGAATCCAACATTACACTAATACCAAAACCGAATAAGGACAACAGAAAAAAGGAAAACTACAGGCCAATCTCCCTAATGAACACGGATGCAAAAATCCTCAATAAAATTTTAGCTATCAGAATCCAACAATGTATCCATAAGATAATTCACCACGACCAAGTAGGATTCATTCCAGGGACACAAGGATGGTTTAACATCCGAAAATCAATCAACGTTATCCAACACATCAACAAAAAGAAATATAAAAACCATATGATAATATCAATAGATGCTGAGAAAGCTTTCGACAAAGTGCGACACCCATTCATGATAAAAGCCCTTGAAATTCTTGGGATACAAGGAACATACCTCAACATCATAAAGGCCATCTATGACAAGCCAACAGCCAGTATCATCCTCAATGGTGAAAAGCTGAAAGCAATTCCATTAAGATCTGGAACAAGACAAGGATGTCCACTCTCACCACTGCTTTTCAATATAATACTGGAAGTCCTAGCCAGAGCAATAAGACAAGAGAAAGACATACAAGGAATCCAAATAGGAAAAGAAGAAGTCAAACTATCACTATTTGCAGATGATATGATAATATACATAGAGAACCCCAAAAACTCCACAGAAAAACTAATTCAACTTATCAATCAATTCAGTAAAGTGGCAGGTTACAAAATCAACACGCAAAAGTCAGTAGCCTTCCTATACACAAACAATAAATCTGAAGAAGAAGAAATAAAAAAAACCATCCCTTTTATTATTGAAACAAAAAAAATCAAATATTTGGGAATCAATCTAACAAAAGAGGTAAAGGACCTATACAAAGAAAATTATAAAACACTGTTAAAAGAAATAGAAGAAGACACAAAGAAATGGAAAGACATCCCCTGCTCATGGATTGGAAGAATAAACATTATTAAAATGGCCATCCTACCAAAAGCAATATACAGATTCAATGCTATTCCAATCAAAATTTCAATGTCATTCTTCAAAGAAATAGAACAATTATTGATGAAATTCATATGGAATCACCAAAAACCCCGAATAGCCAAAGCTCTACTGAAAAAAAAAAAAAAAAGGAAATGGAGGCATCACACTCCCAGACTTCACACTATACTACAAAGCCATAATCATCAAAACTGCATGGTATTGGAACAAGAACAGACATACAGACCAATGGAATTGAATAGAAAATCCAGAAATAAACCCACAGATTTATGGTCAACTAATCTTTGACAAAGGAGCAAAGACTATGCATTGGAGCAAAGAAAGTTTGTTCAATAAATGGTGCTGGGAAAACTGGGTCGCTACATGCAAAAGAATGAAGCTTGACCACTACCTCACACCATACACAAAAATCAACTCAAAATGGATTAAAGAACTAGACATAAGACCTGAAACCATAAAATACATAGAAGGAAATATAGGTGAAACACTACGTGATTTGCATATCAAAGATATCTTTACAGACACATCACCCAAAGCAGTGATAGTGAAGGCAAAGATAAACAGCTGGGACTACATCAAATTAAAGAGCTTCTGCACAGCAAAAGAGACAATAACAAAAACAAAGAGAAACCCCACCAACTGGGAGAACATTTTTGCACCCAACACTAATGATAAAGGACTGATCACAAAAATCTGCAAAGAGCTGAGGAGACTCAACAACAACAAAGAAAATAACCCAGTCAAAAAATGGGCAGAAGAGCTAAAAAGAAACTTCTCTGAAGAGGAAATGCAAATGGCCAACAGACATGTGAAAAAATGTTCAACATCACTTGTAATCAGGGAAATGCAAATCAAAACTACCATGAGATACCATCTTTTTTTTTTTTTAATTTTTTTTTTTTTTAATAGAGGCATGTTTTTATTTTTATTTGTTTGTTTGTTTGTTTGTTTTTTGTTTATACATGCACTGGGTACAGTCAGAAGCGCGGGAGGGTGAGAGAATTCACCAGAGCCAGAGCAGGGAGCAGAGCAGGCAGAAGGACCGAAGTACACTGCTGAGGGGAGCAGCGGGCGGCAGGAGAGGTCTGCGCGCCATGTGGGACCCTCCTCCGGTGGCCGGGGAGCAGCCGGGGATCGAACCGGCGCCACAGAGGCTGCGGGCAGCTTCGCAACCCAGCGCTCTACCGCTGCGCCACCTGGGAGGCCCATGAGATACCATCTTACACCAGTGAGAATGGCACATATTAAAAAAACTAGCAACAACAAATGTTGGCGAGGTTGTGGAGAAAAAGGAACTCTCCTGCACTGTCGGTGGGAATGCAACTGGTCCAACCACTATGGAGAGCTGTGTGGAGATTTCTGGACCTACTAAACATAGAGCTTCCATATGATCCAGCAATTCCACTCCTAGGTATTTACCCAAAGGACACAGAAACATCAATTCCAAAGAACACCTGCACCCCTATGTTTATAGCAGCACTATTTATAATAGGTAAGCTTTGGAAACAGCCCAAATGCCCAAAAATAGATGACTGGATCAAGAAGATGTGGTACATATATACCATGGAATATTACTCTGCATTCAAAAGAGATAAACACATGCAATTTGCAGCAACATGGATGGTGCTGGAAGGGATCATGCTCAGTGAAATAAGCCAAAAAGAAAAAGAAAAATACCGGATGGTCTCACTCATAGCAGGAATCTAGAAAACTTAAATAAGGGATCAGGAAAATGAATAACTATAATAAAGTGAAAATCAAAATCAACAAAAAACTATGAACCAGAGACACTTTTTGGGGGGTGGGGGGCGGGAGGGGAGGGATTGGGGTCAGAATGGGGCATGTGCAGTTGTATGGGGGAATATAAAAATAAAATTTATTATTTAAAAAAAAAATTCTGTGGAAATCTATGGAGGCAGAATAGAGCAAATGAAAGGTCAAATAAGTGATCTTGAGTACAGCCATGCATAAAGAATCAAGAGGAAGAAAAGAAATAAGAATTAAAAAATGAAACATTTCAAGAATTATACAAATCCATGAGGAATGGTAATAAAATAATTGGAACTACAGAAGGGGAAGAGAGAAGGTGATGAAGAACTTATTAAAGGGGCCTCCCTGGTGGTGCAAAGTGTTAAGATGCAACCTATGAAGCTCACCACAGCCACTACAGCACAAGTTCGATCCCTGGTCAGGGAGGTGACCCACATGGCACAGCAAACCTCTCCTGAGTTGCCTGCTGCTCCCCTCAGAAGTGTTTTTCAGTTGATATGCCTTCTCTGTTCCCCACTCTGTCTCTGGTGAATCCTCTCACCTCCCAAAACTCTGGCCTGTACCCCAGCTCTTGTATGTATAAATAAATAAATCTTAAAAGAAATAATAGAGGAAAACTTTGCAAACCTGAAAAAGGAACTAAATAGAAAAGTCCATAAAGCTAACAGAACACCCGGTTACTTAAATGCAATGACACCTACACTAAGACATATAGTACTGAATTTCAAGAGTCCAAGACAAAGAGAAAATAATGAAGCTGAATGGGACAAAGCAGATAACCTATAAATGTACCCTAGCAGTCTTAAGCTGGCTTTTCTTTTCTTTTTCATTTTTTTTCAGATTTATTTATTTATGCATACAAGAGCTGGGGTACAGGCCAGAGTTGCGGGGGGTGAGAGAATTCACCAGAGACAGAGTGGGGAACAGAACAGGCAGATTGGCCAAAGTACACTGTTGAGGGGAGCACCGGCCGAATCAGGAGAGGTCTGCTGAGCCATGTGGGTTGCTACCTGGCTGGCCAGGGATCAAACTCATGCTGCAGAGGCTGTGAATTGCTTCATAGTATGGCACCAGGAGGCCCCTTAAGCTGGCGTTTCTAAGGAAACAATATGGTCAAGGAGAGACTATAATGATGCATTCAAAATACTTAAAGATAAAAAGTGTCACTTAAGAAAAACTCTATCCTGTAAGACTCTCCTTCATATATGGGAGAAAAATAGAGACCCTCTCAAGCAAACAGAAGCTGAAGGAGTTTGAAAACACTAGATCTCCCCAACAACAATAAAATGTTAAAAATAGACCTTACCTAACCAAAGAAAACAGCCACAAAAATCTAGACAAGGAAATAGAACTAAAAAACTAAAGATAAAATGGCAGTAGCAGACAATCATATCAATAATCACCTGAATGTAAATGGAAGAAACTCACCAATCAAAAGGCACAGAGTGATTTGATCAGAAAACAAAATCCAACAAGCCAATGTCTATAGGAGACCCATTTGAGCTCTAAAGGATAACATAGGTTCACAGTAAATGATTGGAAAGCAATCCTACAAGCAAATGGGACCTAAAGTGTGACCTGGAGTGCCATATACACAACCCCAAATGTAGGAGCAACACAATATATAAGGAGACTATTATCAAATCTTAAAACAGATGTTAGCAAAGACACAATGATAATAGGGGATTTCAACACCCCACTTTAAGCAATGCACAGAACAACAAGAGATAAAATAAACAAGGAAATGATAGCCTGAAATAAAAACTTAGACCGCATGGTCACAGAACATTGTATCTCAAAAAACGGAACTACTCATTCTTCTCAAGTGCACATGGGATATTCCCCAGGATGGACCACATGTTGGTCACAAAATAAGTATCAATAAATTTGTGAATATTTGAAAACACATGAATTATCTTCTCAAGCTCAAAGAGAATGCAGGAAAAATCTCTAATATATGAAGACTGAAAAACACACTACTGATGGCTTTTGGGTTTATGAGGAAATAAAAGACAAAATTAAAAAATATCTGGAGAGAAACAAATGAAGACATAACCTTCCAGAACTTTTAGGATAAGGCAGAAGTAGTACCAACAGGGAAATATATAGCAACACATCAAGAAATAGGAAAAACCTCAGATAAATATTCTTACCTATCACATTAAGATAAAGAAGACCAGATAATAGCAAAAGCCAGTAGAAGAAATAGATAAGAATAAGTAAAGCAGAAGTAAATGAAATAGAAAATGAAAAGACAATCCAAAGGATGGATGAAAACCAAAGTTTGTTCTTTGAAAATATAAACAGAATAGGGCCTCCCTGGTGGTACAAGGCATTAAGATGCAACCTATGAAGCTATCCACAGCCACTGCAGCACTAGTTCGATCCCCAGCCAGGAAGCTACCCACATGGTGCAGCAGACCTCCCCTGGCTCACCTGCTGCTCCCTTCAGCAGTGTATTTCAGTCAATCTGCCTGTTCTGCTCCCCACTGTGTCTCTGGTGAATCCTCTCACCCCCCAGACCTCTGGCTTGTACCCCAGTTCTTGTATGATTAAATAAATAACTCTTTAAAAAAATGAAAATATAAACAGAATAGACAAATGTCTAGCTAGACTCACAGAGCAAAAATGGGAAAAAAATTCTTATAAACAGGAACAGAAATGAGAGTTTTCAATAGACATTTCAAAAATACAAAAGGTCATAACAGATTAATAAGAATATTTGTATGGAAGTAAGCTGAATAGCTTAGGAAAGATGGAAAAATTGTTAGAAATAGAAAATCTAAACAGACCAACTACAAGCATGGAAGTTGAAACAGTAATCAAAAGTCTCCCAAAAGCCAAAAGGAGTGATAAGTTTCATATAATCATATCAACAGATGCCATGACAGAACTTGATAAGATCCAACATCCATTTATGATAAGAACCTTAAAAAATAGGGCAAAATGGAATATGCATTAGCATGATAAAGGTCATATATGAAAAACCCAAAGTCAACATCATAGCCAATGGTGAAAAACTGAAACCTTTTCCTCTAAGGTTAAGTACAAAACAATGATGTCCATTTTCACCACACTATTCAACATAATATTGACCTCTGGAATGTCTTTTGGATAGCAAAAGAAACAAGAGAAGATAAACAAATGTTACTAAATTAAACTTAAAAACTTCATAGAAGTAGAAAATGCTAGGAAAGCACTAAAACATAAAGGTATCTTACCAAATGGGAGAAAATATTTGCAAACAAAGTATATTTGTAGATGTTATCCAAGATCTACAAAAAACTTATGCAACACAACAGATAAAACCAAATGCAATGAAAAAATAGGCAGAAGAGTTAAATAATCACTTCCCTGGAAATGGCCAGTAGGCTCATGAAAAAATGATCATATCACCATGGATATGCAAAACAAAACCACACTCGTGAGAGCTACTGTTGGAGTGGCTCATGACAAAAAGGGTAGAATCAGAAGGAGTAGGCAGATTGTAAAGAAAAAGGAAACTTCTACACTCTGTGGAAATGTAGACTGGTCTAGTCCCTATAGAAAAAAAAAATTAAAAATAGTAGCAATTCTACTCCTACCTGTCTATGCTAAGAATACAAAAAATGTAATATGATTCCTTTGTTCATTGCAGCACTATTTACAGTATCCAAGTTATGGAAACAACCTATGTGCCCAAGGACAGATGGCAGATTAAGATGTCTATGTACACAATGGAATACTACTCAGATATTTAAAAAGTTGAACTCTTGCCATTTGTGACAACATTAGTGGAACTGGAGGCGATAATGCTAAATGAAATAAGTCAGAAGGAAAATGACAAATACCAGTTGGTGTTGCTGATGTGTGGAATATAGAGAAACAAAGGAAGAGACAAAACCAAACCAACAAGAAACCCTAGAAATCTGAATATAGAATTGAGGCTATCAGAGGGGGAAGGTGGAGAACAAAGTGTGGGACAGGCTCAGTGAACTCTGGTGGAGGACTGTGGGTGCCTTGGTGGTGGGTATGTTGTGGTGACATACATCCGAAGGGGTGTGATCTTTACATCTCAATCATCTACAGTGTTTTGAACCATGTTAATTCAGTAAAAACAAACAAACAAACACTAGAATGATTGGCACCTGATAGGAGCAGGACAATCCATCATTTGTAATAGAAGTAAAAGGAGGACATAGATAATATTTTAATTTTTGAGGTGTGATGAATACAGACCTAGGAATTTCTGAAACTATTGATATTTTTCAATAGCTAGAAGGAAAAACTGTTGTCTTCCTTCTAATTTGGGTACAGTTAACTTGTCAGTATTCTGGAGGATTTTTTAAATAGGCTCCTGGAGAAAGACTTTCCTTATAATAAATATAAAAGTAGGATAAAGAATAGCAGGTGCATGGGTGCCTGCATGTGTGTGTTTGCATATGTATGTGTATACAGCCTGTAGATTCTGGACTTTGATGTTACTGGGTTAAGTGACATATATTATCATTATTTTCAAAACGTTCATATCTTGTTATAGGATTTGAAATGCATAATGGAAAATAAATAATAACAAAGATTATAGTAATAAATAACTTTTGATTCTGTAGGAGCAAAAGTGAAATTTCTCCCCATCCCTCTAGGTTATTCTTGGGCTGACCAAACAATCAAATTGAAAACAGATAGATTAATAGGCCAAAAAAATGAATTATGTACATATGGTGAATCTACATGGATATAGATTCTAATACCTGCAGAGCAAAATGAGGGTGTTTATCTTGAGCTAAGGAATGAGGTAGGGAAATGGGATTTGAAGGAGAGGGTGGGGCACTGACATGAGAAAGATTAAATTTTCGGCAACTACATTTGCTCCGCCATGCTGATACAGGTTTCTTCCATAGATAATTTATTTCTGGCAAAAATGCTAATTTTGGGTAATCTTTCCAATTTTTACCCTTTCAGGTAGTTAGAGTGTCGTAAAAGTTCCTCGTGAGCTTGCAGGGCCTGAATTGACCTTAGCTCAAAGTTATCCACACCCGATAGTGACAAGTCTTAGGAGGGCTGATTTTGGACATCTTGGGGTGATCTATTGAAAAAGACACTTTTTTAACAGAGTGAAAATTGATGACAGCAGTGGTATACCAAGTTGATTGACCATGTCTCCTGGTCACATAAGAACTGACCTGGCAGCTGAGTGCAGGTTGGTTCCAGGAGAGTGTGCCTTGCACTGTCTGAGACCACTTAATCAAAAACCTTGAAGTACAGTGTTTTGCAAATGGTTTTGCTACAAATCACTGCTGACATTAGACAGGATATTCTTGAGTGAATGCTTTTTGAGGAGTTATTAAAAGATATTAAAAGGATACAAAAGTAACCTTGGACACTCAGCTGCTTAAACAATGTCGGGCATTATCCTCCTCTCAACTTTTAGATTCTTCATTTCCTTTTAAAGAGAAACAATAAACCCTTACTGAATTTTCCAAATACATGAGGTTTCCGCTACCATTTGGGAGAAACAGAGTCGGTGTTTAGATAGTCACACATGGGCTTCCACAAAAGTATTTTCCCTCAAAGGTAACTAGATATCCACGTTACTATTGCTTTCCATTAGAAACAGAAGTCTCCCAATCATAATTACAGGCTTAGAGCAAAGGAAACAGTAAGGAAGAAACCCAGAGCTCTGTAAACATTACTGAAGAGCCATGCTAAATATAAGCATAAGTTCAAGTATGGGAAAACTCTGGGTTCAGCGTTCTTGAGATGATATTTGAAGAATGTTTCAAAAAATAAGGTTTAATAAGTGTTTTTAAAATTTGTTCTTGAAAGAAGTTTTAGCCTGTCTGGTTGTGCAGATAATCTTCACTCCCTAAATCAGTGCCTCACTGTTTTGTTAAGTCCATGGCCCAGTGGACTGAAACAAAAGGTGTGAAGTTCTTCTCATCCATCTTAATGGGGTGTTAATGACTCTAGAGCCTGGCTGTGACCAGTTAAATGTGAGCGCTATTAATCAACTAGAAAAAATACAAACACCCAGCTTGAGTCACTGAAATGTAATCACAAGGGGCATTTAGGTCCAATTTTGATTTTGAACAAATACGTATATAAAAAATGAGCTACCCCCACCCAATCTTGGCAGATTTAAAGCTAAATTAACAGGCATCAACTGCCTAAACTTTTATTGTGATTTAAAGAGCTGATTTCTCCCATGAACTTGAAATTTAGCTGTTCTGTACCCAATGAATAACTTTTACCATGAGTGTGAGTTTCCTACCCGGCAGTCACTAGCCAAATTATAATCCCTTAAGAGAACTTTTGATGTATCCTTTGATTTGAAATGTATTTTAAATGCCTCAAGGATAGTTAATTCAAGATTTTAAATAATTTTCTATTTCAACAACTTATGATGCACTTTTCATGTGTGGAACTGATGTTTTTCTCAGTTTTATTTTTTTTTGGAGGGGGGAGAAATATCATGGCTTTATCATTGGTAAAGATGACAATATTTGCAGAAAAGTAAATAAAAAATCTGAGAAAAACATGTTTTAATTGTTGATGTTTCACAGGGTGGGCTAATACAAGAGCAGACATACACTGATTCCACTTTATGGAAAATCAGAGGTTCCTAGCTTCTGTTGTTTGTACTTCTATCAACATATCAAATTAATAGAAGCATGAATGTGCAAGGTTTCCTCAGAAGAACATGCTGTTCAGCATGTGCTTCCAGTCATCTCATTTGTACTTTGACAGAATTTTGAGATTAGCGATCAAGGAAAGGTTTATTTAATTTTACGTTTCTATAGATAGTCTTAAGACTATGCCAGAGTGCACCATCTGGCTTTGTCGCATAGGGATATAGGAGGCAAGGGGCTCTATCTGGTTCAATGTTCTTTGCCGGTGACATATTTCTCCAGCAACAGCTACTGTTGGGAGTGATAGCCTGCCTGGCATGATCTGACTTTGTTTCACGCACATGATTGAGTTTGGAGGGTATTTATCTTAACTGCTGGACATGTTGATTTTCATTTTTTGACAGGAGCAGCCGAGCCACTTTTGGTTTCACTGTTTCTTAAATTTGCCCCTAGCTTGTTGCCTGGGGCAGAAAACACATAGAAAGTGCACAAATGAAATATTTTTGTTGCTTCTGAAGTTAAAGAGAGTACTTTCTATAGGTTAGGTTTTTCCCTCTCCCATTCCCAATGGAGAAAGGCAGAAAGCTGTGGATTTTAATAAGGCTAACATTCTAGGTTTGGGAAAGGTCAAGTGACCACAAATGCCTGATAAAGTATTTGCTTTTTTTCAGTATAATATTTGAATTTTAAAATATGATATTTAAAGCAATTACTCTTCAGAAGTTCACTAACTTCAAACGATTAGGTTCTAAAGGGCTAAAATCGTCAGTGCTCTCCAAGAGTTGTCACAGATGTCGCCATAGTGTCTTAAGGGGGGATCTGATATTTAATACATTTAAAGTATTGCCAGCCCCTACCCCAATATTTGGTGGGTGGGGTTGGAAGGCATTCAGAGCTAGTACCAAATAATATCAATGCATACTTAAAAATGCGGGTTATATAGTTCTTTAACTCTACCATGAAAATTGTGGTGAATCTGGAAAAACAACAAATGCTCCCCATATCTTCTTTTTCACCTCCTGTCCTGTTGTGGGTTATTAGGTAAATTTTCACAATAGAAGGAGCTGGGAGACTGAACATTCTAGTATTTCCAAGCAGATTTTAAGATTTTCAGAATTCTTTCCGCCAAAGCTACCTGTATGTGCAGAAAGGCATTTAGAAGTGGGAGTGGGGAGGAGTGACAGAAGCTCTAGATTCTGATACTAGTTGGCTTTGGTTCTGACTGTGCAACTACCTCACTGTGTGGTCTTGGCAAGATGTTATATTTTTGTGTCAGTTTTCCTACCTATATAAAAGGGTAACTTACACTAGTTTGCTCAGTAGGTTGTAGCCCTAAGCGACAAATTAATGATTGCAAAGTATTTAAAACTACAAAAGAATGTAGAAATTATAAGTGTTACTGTCTTATTCTCTTACAGTGGATGATAAAATGAAAGTGAGGTTTAATTTGTTAATATAAACATATTGAAATTCCTAGATGAAAGGGTCTGGAGAAGTTCAGAGCCACTTTATTACTATTAATAATATGTGTTGTACCTCTCTTTTTTTACCTTCTTCATCTAATCAGCATACATTCCTTGGCTTAAAGGGAGTGTTTTTTCTTCAAATAACTTGGGGTTTATCTATAGTGTTGAGACATCTTGTTTTATGGATATTTAGTTTTGAATGACTGTAAATTACTCCCTTTTTATTATTTTTTTTTAAAAGAAGAGGAGGTAAGTTGCTTCTTGGTTCTCTTTCTCAAGCATGTGAAAATGTTTATATGAGGCTCCTTTTCAGATTCTGTTCCTTTTTGTAGGACCAAAACTCCTTGCTGTTGGGTCCATGGGGTTCCCTCTATGGATATTGATAGGCAAATTTTTCTGTGTCCATTTGGAAAGACCCCAAAAGTATATGTATATATGAATGTATATGAGTATGTATATAAATATCAATAGCTATCATCTCATATTGTATTTCTAATTTTAACACAAAACCTTTGTTAAATCTGAAAAAGTAAAGGGCATAAAAACTTTACATTAAAATACTTAAAAACTGGCAAGAGTGCAGAATGGAAAGAAAAAATTTCTCAGGAGAAAGGAATTTTGCATATCTCTGACAACTGTGAATCTCACTGCTGAGGAGATGGGAAGATACGGAGGCATTGTTAGATTTAGTCAGGGTGAGAACTGGCAAATAAAAATATTTGGCTTCCAACCACCATTGTTCTGAGTCTTTCACTCTGCCTTGTGAAAACCATATTGGATAAATGTATAAAATCTATTTGCCCAAAAGAGTAAACAATGACTTATTGAAATTATATAGGGTAGGAAGTTCACTGGTACTTTTATTCAAAGCATTAATAAGGATCTTCTTTATTGTCTCGAATTATACAGTGGTTTAGGAGTAGCTATTTATTTAAAATCAAATAAACAGACAAGGGATATAGAGACCGTTTAGACGACTGGATTAGGTAATGACAAAGTGTTCAAGGCAGGAAATAATGAAATGTCACATGGGAGCAGGTGATAAGAAATGCTGTGGGCCTGACCTACACTGGAGGTATTCAAAAAAGACTGTTGAGTGAGTTCCAGGAAGTAGATGTGACTGAAGACTAGAATAACTGCAAATTCTTAGTGGAACATGTAACCGTTGAACTGGTTCTCAGGGATTGTTGTGGAGAGATGATTAAAAAATTTCAATTTATAAATTCTGGACATCTAGCGTACAGTATGAAGATTATAGTTAATCTGTACAGTATCCTGGAAATTTTCAGCGATAGTGGGTCTTAAGTATCCTCATACCACACACAAGAGACATACATAGTCACTAAATAAGCTGAAGGATATGTTAATTAACTTGATTGGGTAATCATTTCACAAGGTATGCATATCATCATGTTGTGCACTTAACATACTTAAATTTTATTTATCAGTTGCACCTCAGTAAAGTTGGGGGAAGTGCATTCTAGGTTGGAGGACCACGGGAGTTATAAGGAGGGATGATTACCACGTGTTCATGAAAAATGAGTGAATCTGTGATTGGAGCAGAGTACATGCAAGTATTTAATGAAAGAAGCCATTGCCATGTGTGGTCTACCCAAGGAACTGTACAGTTTCTAAGTACTTAATACTTTTCCATTAGCTGCTTATTGCTACAAACCTACAGAGGGAGTAGGAATAATTGTCCTTTGGGAAGTCGATTCTGTGTTACTGACACTGAAGAGGAGATGCAGTTTTGGGACTCCTCATCAAAGAAGCAATAGCTAATAATATACAAGTGTTGCTACATCAAGATTTGAAGACTCAAGCTAAGTATTTTCCTTTTCTAAGGTAGATTCTTAAACAATTGTTAAGTACAAGCAGGTGAGCAAAGTGAAGTCGAGGTGGGTGATGCAAGAACTTCAGATTTCTTTTTTTTTAGAACGGGGGAGAGCATGAACACAGTCCCTCACTACCACAAATTATGCAGTCGAGTTTCCCACATTTGGGGAAATCGCAGGGGTCAGCACATCTGGAGTGCAATGGATAAGCTTCACCCTGGGAAAACCAGCTTCGTGATCATGGTATCTCCCCTGCCAGGTAAGTATAAGAACGTTAGAGTTCTTATCTTGCTGTGACAAAAGTCATCTCATAGACAACCTCCTACACTTTTAAGTATATAGAACTTCTCTTCGCTGCCTCTTCGTGACTGAAGGCATACTGGAGAAATAGCCGACAATTAGATTCTGGGACCAGAGTGAAGGATGACTTTGTCAGTGATGGACTCAGTATACCTGTTCGCAGTTGATTTTTACAAAATGAAGTTTACAATGTCATTAATAATTCTTCAAAACAGTGTTAAAGAAAAATACTGCTTTGATTTCTTTCAGAGTTCTAAGTCAATGTATCTGCCATTTGATGAGTGCCTGTTATATTCCAGGTGCTACATATGTGCTTTTAGATATCATCTTCTCTCTTTCCAAAATATCTCCCAAACTGTCCTCTTATACTAGCAAAGTAGCCTTCGAGAGGGTTATAGCTTCTTCATGATGCCTAGTCAGGATCCAAAACCCAGTGTGAACCCAAAGCCCCCACTCTTTCCACTGTGCCCCGCTGAGTGGTTTCTGCTAAAAATTAAGAAAAAAAAAGTATCATTTCTCAAATCTGAAAGTAATGTTGCTTTATTTTTTTGAAACCTGTTATTTAATTACTCTTGTATAAACCTGAGAAACTCAGCGTGCTTATAGCCTGCCTGTTATATTTATACCCTCTGAGGTAGTGTATCAGAGGAGGAGATTTAGTCAAGAAGGAAAGTGAGAGCCCTGGTGAAGAATCCTCCATCTTCTCCCTGCTGATCTTGCTTCCCCCAGCCTGTTGCACTGAACACAGGCTGCCAGAATCCTGTGTCTGTGCAGATATCAGTCGTTAACGCAGAAGTTGGCAATGCTCGAAGAATGGAAACGGCTGCAGATGTTGAGGGCTGGAGAGTTCAAAAGCAACCCTGCTATGCGGAATCCCACATTTGAGACTCTCTTTCTTTTGGTCGGGAAACTAATAACCCTCCAGTTTTGAGTTAAAATATTGTGCTTCTTTCAGCAGAAATATAAAAGAGCATTTGCTTTCTCTGCAGAGACTGAGACGGCCTACCCTTTGTGGCTCAGCGACCTCGTGTTTCGGCCTTGGCCCCAGATTTACACCTCCTCCTTGTCACTGGCACTGGTTGAAAGGCAGGATCAGGGCCAAGATGTGATCTGGCTGAGCAGAAGGGTGTGGTGCCAGCAAGGAGCCCCTCTCTCATCTCCAGCCCTCATCACTTCATCAGACATAAGTTATTTCTTTGGCTTCCAATTCATCCATTATTTTTTTAGACTTGGCATTTAAAAAACTCAACAGCATCCTCATTATTTATTAATTGCAATTCTTCAAATATAAGAACATTGATAGATTGCCCATTTCCACCTTTTTACTTTATCCCTTTACCTCCTTCCCTATCCCATAGGAAAAATTCGGACCCCAAATCAGTTGAACAAAACTTGACCCTGTGGTGCCTTCCAGTACTCCCACATGTTTCCCTGAAAATCCTTTTAATTATGTGTTGGCCAGGTATATGTGCCTTCTTTGTGGAACCCCACACTGTGTGCTTGTATGTGTGTTCATCTCAGGCTAGTCAATCAAATCAATCTCTCTCATGTGTGTCAATACATTAACCACACCACCCACTCATCAATTTTTCTTTTGAGCTTCAGTCTTTCATTTCTCAATTTCTCATTTATGTTAGCTGCTCATATAACCTGATGAATAATTCCTTTTGTCTTTCTTCTCAATCACCTTTTGTCCCAGCAATAAAATTGGATTCTGTGACTTGGCTCTTGAATAAGCTTCAGGGCCACGTGGTGAAACTGAGTGAGAACTATGGAGTAAAAGTCTGGAGACAAGAGTACTTTTTCTGGTTTAGCAACTTGGGACTTTCAGGAAGTCTGTGTGCCTTTCTGAGCCTCAGTTCTTTGTTCTGAAAAAAGACTGTGTGATTGATCTCTAATGTCCATTAATTCATTGAAGAGATAGCAAATGAGTGCCTATTTTATGCCTGCCCTGAGACAGATGCTGTGGTTGCAATGATGAGAACAAGGTTATGGTTTCTGCCCTCATGGATCTCGTAGAGTAGAGGGCTACCAGCTTTCAATGAAAAATTCCACAATTAAACACGTATTTATCAGATGTTAGAAGTGCTATGAAGGAACAGCACAGAGTGCTGCAGGAACAGTTAGCAAGAGATACTGACCTTGTGGGAGTAGAGTGAGAAGATATGTCAGAAGGGAGACAAGAACATAGTAGTCAGAGGAAATGGCAGGCCTAAGTTCCTTGAGTCCAATGGGAACAAGGTATATGGGAAGGAAGGAATAAAGGTAGACTGAGAGAGACCATACCTGGCAAAGTGGACTTAAGAGGAGGCTGCCTGGGTAAAGACAGCCCCCTTAGAGTTTGAAACAGTGAGGTGGCATTAGACTTGTATTTTACAGAGGTCATTCTGATCTCTAAGAAGAGGCTGTAGAAACAGAAGCAGGGAATCCTTAGGGTTCTATGGAAGAGAAACGGTGTAGGCTAGATGCAAGTACTGGCAGAACATGGACAGAAACAGACCATCCTCCTGGTTTGTCCCTTGTGCCTTTCCATGTGACCCCTGGAAGTGATTTTGACCCTCCTGCACTAAGTATTTCAACCTCACATAGGGCACATATGCCTGCCTCTGTCTTAGTTATTCTTAATTTTATTCCCCTTACTGAATAGGAAGCCTTTATTGGAAATAGTTACAATGTCTTGCTAAACTTTTTATCCACTGGAAAAACCCAGCCTTACACATACTGGGGTCATAGTGAGTTGTCAGGTGGGATCTATGTTTTCTCTTCATGGGTAACTTTATTGCAACACCCTCCCCTAAAGACAGAGTCGAAAAATCCAAGGAATACCTTAGTGGCTCTAACCTCTATATTGGCTAAATTTTCCCTGCCATCCTTGAGAAAACAAAAAGGCAGCCGAAGGGCTGCAGTGGGTGGAGGGCAAAGAAGAGCTTCTCATTTCAAGATCATGTTTCAGAGCCATGCTCTTCCTGTTCTGTGTTCTCCTGTGTCAGAACTCCTGTTCTCCTGTGTCTGTCTCCTTGTGGCGTTCTCACGGATTCACAGTTATTTCAACTGCTGCACAGCAGTGGAAGAAAGTTCTGGGATGTCAGGATCATAGACTGAGACAGATGAAGCTTCCTCACCTGGTATTGCATAAAAGGTTTAGTTCCTTCCAGGTCATTATTCACTCTCTGTTTTGAGGTGCTGTTCCTCATGGCTAGGGGTCCAATTAGCAATCTGTTCACATTTCTCACTTTCTTCTCCAGAGTTGAGGATCCTTTCAGCTCTTTCATGGTCTTTGGCAGAACACAGTCCATTCTTATTTGAATCCCAGATCCATCCAGTTTGTTGTCAGATAGAAACTCTTATTGGAGCTGCAATTTCTTAAAAAATTGAGAGCCGGATGCTGGGTTCACGTTCCATGAATGTCATTTCTGTAGGTTTCTTCTCTTTTGTACTCCTAAGTCCTTATAATAGTCATTCCCCAGGGCTGGAGACTTGAGAACAGTTCATCATGGATTTTCCCTTTCTCTCATCTAGTTTGTTAAAGGAAAAAAAAAGGGGGGGGGGAAACTTTTGCTTTCCTCGGTACCCTTCTTTTCCCCTCAGAGCCTACTGCTAACTCCCTCTACTACAGTGCTTTTATAGAGCTCTTAAGAGATGAGAATGTGTTAAAAATCAATTTCTAACGGACTCTGGGAAGTTCTCATTGGGTTCGGATAGATTCTTTACAATTCTTAAACTCCCCCAGGCATATTTAAATATAGAAAGCTAAGGCTTTGTCTGGGATCACCTTTCAGTCTATATTCATTTTCTGGTGAAAACAATATTTTTCTTGAGCTGATAGATTTTCAATCTAGAATTAGAAATTATTAGCACTGGAAGCAAACTTAGAGACCATCTAAATTCTTAACCATACTCTTATTCTATTGTTGAGAAATCTGAAGTCCCAGTGAGCCAAACAGTTTGCTCTAAGTCATTTCATTATTTAGTATTAATGACTAGAATCTTTGTCTTCAAAGGCCTAATTCTCTTCTCTGTGCTTTATAATTCTCTTCTTTAATTGTCTACTGAAATTCATACAGCAGGACAAAGACAATGTGTACTCAGAGGGCATTGCATCATTCATTCCATCAATCATTCACCAAATATTTATTGAACACCTATATAAGCAGGGCACTGTGCTGGTGCATAACTAATACGCATAAACAGCCTAATTTAAATGCAACCCAAATACGATTAATTTCTGTTAACCACTTATAAAACTTAAGTTCTTCTCCTAAGAACTGAGAGAAAAAAAAAAACAAAACAAGAGAATTTGTAGTTCTATAATAGACAATCATTTTCAGAAGGAGAGGAAGGATGTCATTTGCTAATTGGGCTCAGTTAATTGTGCTTTGTCATTTGTTAATTTAACTATGGATTTCTTGATTTTTATGTAAATTGTTCTGTACAAAAGAAGACAATTTCAGTTTTAGTGTTTGTGAAAACAAATAGTGGGAATTAAGGCCATTAATTATTAGAACAACTACATAGGGGATAAGAAGTTGGGGAGATTTAGACCTAAAAGGAAATTGCTGTAGTAGTAATTCTCCATGGAAACTGTGATCAGGCTAGTTGATTATTTATTTTACAGGGAACTTAGTAATATAGCTAGCTAGGAGTAGATATCTGAGTATGGTATGAAATTGCTTTTTACTTCATTGGAGAGAATATAGAATATAGATGGAGGTCTTGTCTCAGCAGTATAATTATTAACTGCTTCCCTTCAGATTTAGGTATTTGTGGTCATTTTAAATAGCAAGCATCAGAAACAATAATCAAGGTTGACAGAAATCACAAAGGTGGAAGCAACTCTGTCAAAACCACAATGCCCGGCCAACGGGGTCTTCGTTCCTTTGATGTGATGTGACGGTGAAAAAGTTCGGGTGCGAAGTAGGGCGGTCTGGGTGCTGTCCCTGCTGCCAGGTCTGTGTTGTCATGGGGCTCCCGGCAGCAGCATAATCCTGCGGAGACTCTCCTCACCTCTCAGAAGTGGTAAAAACCCCCACCTTCCCACAGCATGGTGCTATTTTAAAGATCAAATGAGATCATTAATGTAAAAAGGGCTTTGAAAACTCAGACTTCTGGAAGTATAAGACAATTTAATTCTAGAAATATAGAATTTTGAGCAGTAATGGAAATATTTAGCTTGCAAAAATTAATATTTATTTCCTTTGTGCGTGTTGGGAGTCTGTGCGCATATTTTACTTTGTTGAAAGGTCTTCTGTTATCCTTTCTTTGAAACTGGCAGGAAGGAGACTTAATGCTGGTGGAAAATAGCAGGTTTCTCTTCTGTCAGAGAAGTGAGAACTGGACTGATTTTTATTAGAGGGGCCCAATCTGGTGGGCGTGATGAGCCAACAGTCATTAGACGGCCACCGGCCATTTCCTTTCCTCGCAGAGTAACAGGGACACTTCACAGACACCTGATGTGAGGTTCTGAATTGTGATCTCAATGTTTCCAGGTGATGGCTGATTCCTAACAGCCCATGCTTGAGTCTGTTGTGGCTTGTTCAAAAGACCTAAAAATCCCTTTGCGATGCTGAGTTGTGAAGAACACTTTTTCACTTTCCACCATTACAATCAATAAGTATTCATAGAGTGGATACCCTACTGGGTGCTAGGGACAGAGGCAAATATGGATGGGAAGACAGATGCTATGGCATAGTTATAGCTCATGGTGATACAGTTCCAGGCTGAGGTGGTAAGGGCTGGAGTACTTCATCCATATCTGTGTCTCGTTACTGGAGCCATCCAGCTTGGAGAAATGACCCTGCGCAGTATGGCCTTACAACCTGGGGCACTTGGGACAGCTGGGACAGGCTCCTTAGCTGGGCACAGATCTCACCATTTTTCCTGCCATGTTGAGGGTCTGACCTCTGGTCCCTTATGTCCTGATACTGCTCAGACCAGGTGAGACATTTCCGCAGTGTCATGGTCTTAATTCCACCCCAATGTCCTGGGCAAGGGAGCTTCTGGGAAAGGAGTGGAGCAGCCAATTTTTTTTAAGGATTTATTTTATTTATACAAGAACCTGGGTACAGGCCAGATACGCGGGAGGGTGAGAGGATTCACCAGAGACAGAGCAGGGAACTGAACAGGCAGACTGACTGAAATACACTGCTGAGGGGAGCAGCAGGCGAGACAGGAGAGGTATGCAGTGCCATGTGGGATTCTAGCCAGCTGGCCGGGTCGAACCCATACTGCAGAGGCTGCGGACAGCCCCGCAGTGCAGCGCTCAACCACCTGCACCACCGGGAAGGCCCGGATTTTTAAAAATTGAAAGACACATACTGGCTCACTCTTTTTCATGTGAACTGTGACTGTGATATATTTGGATGTCTCTGCTTTCTGATGGATGATGCCAGACCCCGGGATGCTCTGGTCTTCTCTATAGCCAGTCATGTGACTTATTTTAAGTGCACGGTTGGCTCCAGGTTGATCCCCTGCTTTCAGCGGATAGGTGAGCCTTCTTCAGTAGACCAGCCAGCTTCTTCTCCCCAATTCACAGCCGGGTACTGGCTTTCACCCCAGGCCTAGGTGGGCTGGCGGTCTCCATTAAAGACTAGTTAATTCCCCCATGTCCACAGCTGGCTCTTGTGTCCCCTGCTGAGGGAGCCAGCAGCCATCTTGTTATGGCCAGCCTGTAACTGACTCTCTATTCCTCCCCCTCCCTCTGTCTTTTCTTTCCTATTGCCTTCATTTTTTCTTCCCTTAGCTAAATACTTTTATTGTCATTTTTTCCCGTTGTGTGTTTTTGACTTCTGTTCTGCTGTCATTAGCACACAGGTGAAGACCTACCAAAGGGGTCATCCCCGTTCCCCCCAAGTTTGCTTAGTTTCAGCTTGGCACCTACTGTGGAGCCAGTGGTTGCCAGGTCTCTTTCTTGTTTTGGCCACTCTAAGTGCGCTGCCATTGCTGGACTTGTGGCATGATGTTTAGAGATAATGTAGAGATGTTTGATGTTCAGCAGAATTCTTGTTTGTGTGTTTTGAATTTGACATGGGTTTAAACTTAGTTTAGAGTCTTCTCTGCTTCCTCTTCTCCACCTCCTTTCTTTCTTTGTACTCTTCCTCCTTTTCTTTCCCCTCTTCTTTTATGTTTTGGTTTGGGGAATCTGGTAAAGTTTGGTGTATGGCAGTTGATTTTTGTCATATGAGAAATTTTTTTTAAGATTTATTTATTTATGCATACAAGAGCTGGGTCACAGGCCAGAGGTGCGGGGCGAGGGGGGAGGTGAGAGGATTCACCAGAGACAGAGTGGGGAACAGAACAGGCAGACAGACCGAAAGCACTGCCTGAGGGGAGCAGTGGGCGAGTCAGGCGAGGTCTGCTGCGCCATGTGGGTAGCTCCCTGGCTGGGCTCGAACCCGTGCTGCATCAGCTACGGATAGTTTCATATGTTGTGTCCCAACTCCCTGCACCACCAGGGAGGCCCATCATATGAGAGATTTCATGGGAATATATCTGAGGTTCATTTACAACTTTGAACTTCAGATTTTTCCTTCTGAGGGCTCCGTGTGTGTGTGTGTGTGTGTGTGTGTGTGTGTGTGATCTACATTGGATAAATTCTGACTGATTGGGACAAGCTCAATTGTCAACTAGAAGAATTTTGTACTTTCATGCCCCTCTATAAATTAGATTTACAAAAGACAGAGGTTCATTTGATGGCAAAAAGAAGAGGGGAATAGTCTTATTCACCTTGATAATAGTAAAGGGGAAAGTAAGAAGACATTCACTTACTAGAGACCTTGAAGCACTAGCTCATGATCCCTTTAAAGAGACCAATGTCATTTCTGGAGAGACTACAGTGTTCTCACAGGCTTCACTGCCATCCACTCACTCCCCAGGATGGGTCTGAAGCAGCTTCTCCTTCTCATACCAGATTTGACACCTAATTTGGCCAAAGAAGTTACTTTGGTTTAGGACAGTTCCCTCTTTGCCATTTCTTGATGGGTGAGTTGAACAAACTGCCAACCTGTCAGATACTATTTATCTCACACCCCTTTTTCTACCCAAGACCTTCTTAGTTGGAGAAATTCCATATTGGCAGGATCCTTGAAGGATGGCTGATTTGTTTGATTCTATGTTTGTCCCTTGGTAGACATACAATCCATGTTCCATTTACTATTAATGTTGGATAAAAAGAGAATATGTTCAGGGAATATTGGTGAAAAAGCTCATCATTTCTGCCAGGAGGATCTATAAACAATAGAACTGAAAAAGGCTGTCCCACTGATAGGCCATAACTGGGAGGACCACAGTAATTGGGGGAATAGAAAGACTAGAACATTTTAAGATTTGCCTATTAGTACAGCTCATAAGCAAAAACACTTTGGCAATCTAATAAAGATTTTTAGTAAGATAATAGATGTTCAATTAAGGAAAAATGAGGATTCATGCAAATTTTTTGAAATGATTGTCGAACTTAATCAAACTTACATAAACAACAACCTAGATGGCTCCAGAAATTTACTCAAATGATTAGCATAATACTGATTAGGCAGAGTAGATATGAAGAGGTAGAAGAAACTATGGAGATGAGTCTTTCCCAATTGATGCCTATAGCTTTTAAATCTTACAATGCAAGAGAAGAAAGGAGGCCTAGGCCTGCCTCTGCATTCATAAGAGGACAAGACAGGGTATGGGAGGAAGAGAGAAGGAATGTAGAGAGAGAGCAGAAGAAGCCAACCTTTAAGGAAGAATTAGTATGCTTATTGCAAGGAAGAGACACTGGATGGAGAGGTTCCCCAGGCTGGAAGTAAGGAAGGGCAGAAGAAATGAGAAAGTGGGAAGAAAGGAAGGACGTTGAAGATAGCTAAATAAGTATTCAGACAATTGGCACACGGTGGAACACAGGCAAAGTAAAAGGAATGAAAAAGCAAAAAGAGAAGGAAACAAGGCAAGTGGTAGTCCAGAAAGCACATTCAAGTAAAGAATAGAGTGGCCTAGAGACTCCACTCAATCTGAAAAAGTCTATTATGATAACTCTCTTAGAGCCCAGGGTAACTCACTCTGGGGGATCATTTGATTGACTTTTTGCTGGATACTAGAGCGGCCTACTTAGTTTTGAATTCTGATTTAGTTCAGGCCAGCAAGGGACGGTTAATCTATAGGACAGACTGAGAAAACGAATCTCACTCTGAAGATGATCTTGGTGAAACTATGCCAAGAAAACCATCTGTGTGGGGACCAGGTGTTGTCCAGTTCCCTCCTTTGATAAGAGTGGCTGTAGAGTGGGCTAAATTTAAACCCTCTTGCAATTGTTTTTGGAGGACAGTTACAAGCTGAGATTTTGAACACCCTATTGGACATAGAACAAGAATGAAAACTCAAACAGGATATCAAGCATATCCAGGGAATTCTAGCTGAAACTCATAATTTTGCTCTCTCTAAGATTTCCATGGCTTCAGATAAACCATTGCAATATTTCAGATCTGGTAATCTGTCTCACTCAAGACTTGGCAGAGTGGAGATGACCAAGCTTAAATTTGGAGAAATTGTTTAGTACTTTTGATGTTTTGTTAATCACCCACTCTTTTTTGAAACTTGCAGGCATAAAATGCTGGTTGCATCAACCAGAGTAAAGAAAACCCTGGAAGGATATGAACCAGAGACAAAAACCATTGATATTGTGACTTTTGAACTTGTTGAATGCCTGAGATAAAAGATAAGAAAAAGATAAAAGCTTAAATATTTTTTTCCTTTTCAATGTCTGTTTCAGGATAACCCAGGATTTACTTCTTGATAAACACTGGAAACCATGAGATGATAAATAAGGCTATGAAAATTCCTTGGTAATTTCTCTAAGTTTTTTCCCCCTTACAAAGTCAGATGTAAGATGCATCTGAAATCACATGACCCCAGCTGTCATATTATCCATTAATGGGAATTTTTCTTTCGAACTTGGTTTTGATTTTGTTTTTTAAATTTTTTAATAACTCTTAATTTTTAAAGTTTTTTGCATAAGGGCCTATGCTTCATTTTTCCTTTTAATCTCTTTGCATTATCTTTACAAATATGAGTAAATTTGCAGTTTTATAGGATATTCCATGTGGGTAAATGGAAGCTAAGGGAGTGTTAGATTTTAACATATGTGTCCATATGTTGTATATCTTGGATATACAAGAAAGTGAAGACCTGTCTTCCCCTTTGAGTCTAATTATTTTGATGTCTGGAGGATATAAAATTTGGTATAGACTGTGCCTATAGAAATTTTGAGCTCAGAAATATAATGGGAACTGGTATAAGTGCTTCCAGAAAGCCTGATCTGGGATAATCTTAAGTTGATGATAAATTTAATTTTGAATTTAATGGCTTGAGTTGAAACATGTATCTTGAAGTTGTTCTATCCATTGCAATTTTTTTTTTTTTTCACCCAGGCTATTGTGTTGAGTACATGGTGTGCAGAAGAGGTAGCCTAAGGCGGACTAGTTAAGTCTTTAAACATCAGGTGTAATGGGAGTTGGGAATTTAAGCATTTTTTTTTTGAAGGTTAAGAGTTCCAATTATGGAATGAAAATGGCAGGTTAAGGTTTGGCTGTTGGCATTGTACTGGTTAGCTGGAGGCTTGATAACTTAAATTGTCACTGTTGGATAACAAAATGGTTTTTTTCCCCTAATATTTATGACAAAATTTCCCAGAAATCTAAATTAGGAAAAATTGACAATCTTGTGTTTGATTGATCAGAGGAAATTTATGGAACCTCAGCAGAGCTCTTGAGACACTCCATAAAATCTCTCCCTTTCCTTATAGGAAAGAAATTAGATGAAGTCAACCTATTTGGATTTAATTGTTAAATTGAAACTTAATGGGAAGCACTGTCACTTGACAGAAATGTTTTACCTTAGCATATACATATGCATGTGAATATTGGTATTCTCAAAACTTTATGTGAATAATCTTAAGTATTTGATATGTTCTGACATAATAGTGCTTGACATTTCTGAGTGTGTTATAATTTTGAACAAATCTCCTTGTCAATTATATTATTATTAGGTCTTTAATTTTGGTTATTTCAAAGTTTTGCCATTTGTTGAAATTGTTTCTGGAGTAATTAGCAGGAAGGAGACATTGTCCTGCTCCAAAAAAACTAAGCTAACTTTGCTTATGGACTTGGGTAGAAGGTCTTGTGCATAAGAATGGAGTTGTGAGTACAAAACACAATAAAGCAGAAACAGACAATTATAAATCAGAGACATCCTGCAGGGGAGGAGGAGGGGGAGGGATCAGAGGGAAGGAGGGAGAAGCACAGGGGACTGAGGTGATGGTGCACGGGTGCATTGGTGAAGGAACTCTATGGGGACTACACCTGAGGGGGTAGGGGGAAGCAAATATTGTTTAAAAATGAACAATGATGTAAAACATTTTAAAAAAAATTAAAAAAAAAAAGAATGGAGCTTTGAGTGTTGGAGCCTGGGAGGCTGGTGTGTTCAGGCAGACCACATAGAGTTGCTCATGTTTTTGCTGAGTGTAGGGATAAGGAGCAGGCCTGAACCTAGGTCTTGGGACCACATTTGGCCTCCTGAGTTCTCATTGGTTTCTTAGATGACTCCGAACTGCTCCAAAAACAATATGTATTACTGCGGGTGATGGCTTCTGTGGAGCTGAGCTCCCTGTGCTGCCTGTCATTGTCATGGGATGCTTGCAGCAAGGGCTGGTACCTACTGCCATTCTGAGCTCTGGCCTCTGTCAGGTCATAGAAATATGGTCACTTCATCAGATTTATAACAGAATTACATGATCATGGCTTGTTCCAATTCTTCTTGTTTGCATTTTCTTCTACCTGTGAGGTGCAAAGATCAAGGCTTGATATAAACTCAACCCCTGCCACTCCCCTACCCCATCCCTGCTTTCTTTCCAAATTCTAGAGAGATCTCATGTCGTTGTGGGATCCAAGCTAAGTTTTTTACATAAGATTGAATGGACTGTCAAAGTTTGATTTTGAGGCTTAATGTGGACATCTGACTTTCATCACCTAGAAATAAACACAAAAAATAAAAGTGGTGAAATTATTGGAGTGACCTGGTTTAGGGAGGATGGCCTGGGGTAGTTAAGCACTGTACCCTGGGTCCTCAGGGTGGCTGTGGTGGCGTTTTGGACTAGTACAGCTCTTGCTGCTTTTCCTGCCAGGAAGAAGAGCCAACCTCCCCTGAGGTCCAGACACCATGCAAACCAGACTGAATGCTGGCTATGTATGGTGTGGTCTGAACTCTGCTCTTGACATCCCAAGTGAGGGGCTGCTGGGAAGGGGGTGGAACAGAGTGGCCATGGGGTTTTAAAAGCCAGAAGACTTGTGGCTGACCCTCTCTTCTTCACATGGATTCGATAAGTATGGACTTGCTTCCTTCATTTTCTCACACACACACACCCCTCTCTGATCTGTCAGCCACCAGTTGCCCGAATTCTTCCCAGATGTGTGCAGCCGGCTGGCTCCAGGTTTGTCCCCAGGTTTTGGCAGGCCAACCCTCTCCACTAGTGGCTGGTTTTTTCCTCCATGTCCAGTGCCAGCTCCTGCTTCCTCTACTAAGGGAGCCAGTGGTCATCATGCCATGTCTGACCTATAACATTCTCGCTGTTACCTCTCTCTATTTTTGCCTTCCTGTAAATAAACCCTGTGAGTGCTGTTTCCTCCTGTGTGTCTGTTTTTGAATTATTCTTGTAATCACAAAAGTGAGGACTCACAATTGGGCCATCCCATCCTCCTTCCCCCCTAGGGTTGGTTGGTGTCACCCACATTTGGCAACCTCAGAGGGTATGTGTCACAGAGCACAGCTGCAAGAGGGTGGAGAGTCTGTTAGCTTGATCTTTTCAGGATGTTTTCATCCCTCCTTCATATTATGTCTAGATAATATTCAGCATTATGAAGATAACAGAAGTAAGAAATGTGGGGTTTGTCTAACATAGGAACAAGCAGTTGTTTATCTTAATATATATATTTGGCAAGTATTTAATTAATATGTATTTGTCCTCTATCAGCTTAAATATTAGTTAAGGACACAAAGGTCACAACAATGCAGAAATGACTAACCTATGGCAGAAGTTTTATTGTAAAGGGCTTGCATAATACATAGATTGAACAATGATGTGCTTTTGAATATTATGCTACTATTTTTTAAATGCATATAGCAATTATTATGATTAATAAAATACAAATACACTTAAAAGTCACTATATTCATTGCATCTTTTTATCACCTTGTATTTTAATTTTGCTTGTGTGATTATTTTATCATGTGTCTCTCCACTAGAGTGTAGGTTCCATAAATATGCTCTACTAAGTCCTTGGATATACAAAGAATATATTAAATGTTGATTAAATATATGGTCTTGGTGAATAGGTTGAGAACTTACAAATGTGCTGTCCCTTGAAAATTTTAATGTTACAAAGGTATCTTCCTTTGGGTTGAGGTTGAGACTCCTAGTGTGGGTCTATGAATGAAAGATAACAAAGGTACCAAAAAAGGAAACTGATATTAGAAGGGGCAGGGCACAAAGACTTAAAGCTAATGGGTTAAAGATAATTAGCTGTGGAATGTGACCTCTTCCTTTGTCTCTTTTTGTCTTGCATTGCTTCATACTCCATACATTTCCAAAATTCCTGAAAAATGAGGATTTTTTCAATAACACTATGAAATAACCAGGTGAGAAGAGGGTCAGAATGACTGCTGTTGACTTATTTGTTCTTCTAGCTTTACACAATTGCTGATACTTTGACGTTCTGAGCAGTAAGGGACTAAAGAGATTACATTGTCTTACAAGTGTAATTTTCCATTAAGAAAACAGAATTTCCAAAACACTAAGGTTCCTGTCCAAGCTTCGACAGCTATGTGATGACAGAGGCAGGGCTAGAATCTAGTCTCACTCACAATTGGCTGTCCCTTTGTTGGGTTCATAATCATTCAAATATTTGATTTGGGAGGAGAATTTGGTACAACTTATGAGTGAAGAAAGTATGGATTCAAATGTATAGTTTATGCCATTAATTTTCTGTTTTCATTCACTTCTTCAAAAATATATACTCCTCCAAGATAGCCCAAGATTCAACCAAAAATACAACTTGACTCTAAAATTGATGTTAATGTTTAGGTCCTTCTACAGAAGATCATAATCATTAAGTCAACATATTTTTATTCTAAGTCATTGTAAATATGCTACTCATCTAAATAAATGAGGAAGACTATTCTTGTCTTCATCATTTGGGCATTGTTTCTGTACTCTATACCCACTGAAGTCAATATCAGTGCTAACTCTGCATTAAGAAAGATAAAGACATAAAACAGTGTATTGCAATAAATATCTGACATGCCACAGAGACACTATTTTAAAGGAAATTTGTTTCAAGACACTTTAATGCTTCCTATTGCTATGGTTGCAGAATTGCTTGAGGTCACATTGCTAAGGAACCTCTATTACATCTATTAATGAGATTTATAAGAACACTAATAGGTAAATCCAAACCTAACTCCATCATAGTGATGGAAATTAATGTAATTCTAACTATTCAACTTGGGGTTATATGCAAATTGTCCATTATAATGAACACGGACGCTGCATGTTCTAAATATATGTGCAAAAGGACATGATATATATGCTGATATTGTGACAAAAAACAAGCTATCAACTACAGTGTGAGTATTCTGATCTCAGTTAAACATAGAAACTCTACTGATACATCTGTTCTCATCGCTGAAGAAATATGTACTACCAACTAGAGACCTAAGGTTTTAAATATTTAATCAACAACTTGCAACACCATTGACACAGTCTTTGCCACCATTCTGAGAAGTACATGTAAACTCATCTGCTGGCTTTAGAGCAGCAACAGTCTGCTCTGATAAAGAGTGATGTGATTGTAAAATGGTACTGAGCAATAATAGTCCAGTCATGGAAGAACTAGAAAAATGTATCATGACCGCCTGACTAATTAACATTCTGTAGATAACTGAAGGGAGAGAGCATTCTACATAGGTGGAAGTGACTGTGAGTCCATGCTGTAAAATATGTGATCATAACACTGAATGTCTTAGTGAACTTTGCCATTGAATGATTTAAGAAATTGAATCATTTCAAAATATTTTTTTCTATAACTGATCTCCTTGGAGTTCCTGCTTGATAAATAACATTACCTCATTATTAGGTCTCTGTGGTCCTTCAATATGAAAATTCATTTAGATGAAGATGAACACAGTGTGATTTTCACCTAATCCTAGTACCACATTCAGGTTTTGTGGAGTTTATTTCAAGTATAGTTTCTGTAGCACTATATGGTCTCAAAGAGTTAATATTTTTGTTCCAAGTCAGAATAATTAAAAGACTATATTGTACTTTCAGGTTTATTCAATAAGCTAGTTCATAAACTGTGTGTTTTTAAGAATAATTATTTACATGTATAAAATTGTCAGTTATCTTATTTTCCTTTATGGAATATTTAAAATATAATAGGAGACCCTTATGTTTATTTATTAATATATGATCATGATTGTTTAATGTTTTCATCTACATTTTGTCTCTAATATGCAAATCATAAATGGTTCACAGTTAGCCATTTATCTTGATGCTGTATGTACACTCAAGGTAAGTCATGTTGTCCAAAAATCTTAACACTCTTAAATATCAATACATGATCAATTCATATATGTTTGCATATTTTTGTATATAGCCATCATTTTCTCTTTACATCACATATTTATATCTCTTGATTTCTCTTTTATTCATGTTTCTTCTGAAAATGATTTATTTGATCAAGTGTTCCATCATGGGCATCTTGCTTCAATGATGCAATCTAGTTAATGTGCGCATGCCCTTCTGTGCCAGAGCATGCACTTCTGTGCCAGAGGTCTTCCAACTGGGAAAGGATCTTCTGCTCATGACAATATTTTTTGGCATTTAATCCACACATATCTGAAAATCAGACACTTAGCAAATTGTGCCAAGCTACCTAAAGTCTAGAAAGAATCTATGCAATGAGGGATAGAAAACTAGTTAAATCTTAATTTACTTTCAGATTTTTCCATAGTTAATAATCACTACCATCAGTTTAAATAAACTCAATTGCAGAATGGTTATAAAGAAATAAATTTTATGTCTCTCTCCAGAGTTTGTTGAAAGTATGTCTTTTTAATTTAAAAAATATATACATTGTGCAGAAACAGCCCCAGCTACTCCAAACCAGGAAAAAAAAAAAAAACATGAAAAGGGAATAATGAGATATAGTGAAAGAATCCCAGATCAGTACCAGATGTTTAACAATTAAGTTCAACTGCTAACAGGTGTGTAAATGAGCACACCCACAATTTACCTATTGTTATTGTGCCTTCTGGAAGGAAATGTGGTTATAAAATTCCCAGAGTATTTGGATTGTTTGGAGGAAATGCTGTGTGTGTGTGTGTGTGTGTCCAACCAAGATAAAGCTTATTTTCTTTATAGATCTCCTTTTTAAACTAAAAAATTTTCGTATCATATAGGTCACAGAGTAACACCTGTGTGGGGGACAGAATCTGTGATCTTTGGACTTATAGATTTACCTGTAGGACTTTTAAGAAAACATTTTTTGGCATTAATTTTTGGGTGAAGCTTCAAAAGTTACATCAGCTTTGCAAAAGAGTCTGTGAATTCCCTCCTCCAGTCTTAAATTGATGTAGCCTCAAAAGCATACATTTCTGTCAGTGAGTCTTGTTAGAAATTCTGCTACTCCATGATCTTTCAAACATGTTCATAAGATGTGGATTAATAAGATGTGGATATTGTCGCTGACCCCATTTGTTTATTGAATTTTTTATTTATTTTATTTATTTTTTATTTTTTTATAATAAATTTTATTTTTATATTCCCCATACAATTGCAACCCCCCCATTCTGACCCCAATCCCTCCCCTCCCGCCCCCCACCCCCCAAAAAGTGTCTCTGGTTCATAGTTTTTTGTTGATTTTGATTTTCACTTTCTTATAGTTATTCATTTTCCTGGTCCCTTATTTAAGTTTTCTAGATTCCTGCTATGAGTGAGACCATCCGGTATTTTTCTTTTTCTTTTTGGCTTATTTCACTGAGCATGATCCCTTCCAGTGCCATCCATGTTGCTGCAAATTGCATGTGTTTATCTTTTTTGAATGCTGAGTAATATTCCATGGTATATATGTACCACATCTTCTTGATCCAGTCATCTATTTTTGGGCATTTGGGCTGTTTCCAAAGCTTAGCTATTGTAAACAGTGCTGCTATAAACATAGGGGTGCAGGTGCTCTTTGGAATTGATGTTTCTGTGTCCTTTGGGTAAATACCTAGGAGTGGAATTGCTGGATCATATGGAAGCTCTATGTTTAGTAGGTCAAGAAATCTCCACACAGCTCTCCATAGTGGTTGGACCAGTTTGCACTCCCACCAACAGTGCAGGAGAGTTCCTTTTTTCTCCACAACCTCGCCAACATTTGTTGTAGCTAGTTTTTTAAATATGTGCCATTCTCACTGGTGTGAGATGGTATCTCATGGTAGTTTTGATTTGCATTTCCCTGATGACAAGTGATCTTGAACATTTTTTCATATGCCTGTTGGCTATTTGCATTTCTTTTTCAGAGAAGTTTCTTTTTAGCTCTTCTGCCCATTTTTTGACTCACTCATAGCAGGAATTTAGAAAACCTAAATAAGAGACCAGGAAAAAGACTAATCAATACAAAGTAAAAATCAAAATCAACAAGCAACTATAAACCAGAGACACACTATGGGGGGTAGGGGAGAGGGAGGGGCGGGGAAAGGAAAGACTAGAGTCAAAATAAGGGGAGAGGTGCAATTGTATGGGAAATATAACCAAAATGAAAATGCATACATTGTGCAAAGATGAAAAAAGATGTAAGAATTATATAAAATATAATATTTAAATAAAAACCAAACCAAACCAAACCACACAGAAAAGTTTCTAGTGGTATAAGAATTGAAAAGATTGCTAGGTTGAATTCCATGGTGCAGTAGACTTACTCAGAGACTAAGGGTGTGTTTTTGTGTTTCTGTTCCTCATATTTAAATAATTGGGAAGAAATGGAAAATATGCTTTAAGTTTATAAAAAACATTGATATCCATGGAAGAAAGGGTATTTGAGACATTTAAAGTGTACAAAGGGAAAGAATGAATACTCTCAAAATGTTCATAATTGACTAAAACAAGGACAGCTAATGTTGGAACAATAAAGAAGACAGGTGATGGTAGAGAGACTGTTGATGGCTTGTCTTTAGATGCTTGGAGAGAACATACAAAATATTGGTTCATTTTACTAGCTTTGATAATTTTTATGGTCTTTCTCTTCTAGTGAGAACTGAAATTTCAACTTGGGATCTCAGTTTTTGAAGTTTCTTACTCAGGCACAGGCTATGGGAGCCACCCCTGACTAAGCTGTTATTATCACCAGTCCTTGCCAGAAAGAACTCTGAGCTTTCATAACTGACCCTTTGGGAGTGTTTAACACAAATGCTTTGAAATCTGTAAGTGTTGATCTCATTTATGAGTGTCCAAATTCCTTGAGAGTGAAGTTCTTTGCCGTTACTATAAAACATCAAATATTTGGAAAGGCCATTTATTGAGGCGGGGTCCAACATGGTATGTGTAAAGGGAGTGAGTGCCTGTGTGCCCTGGACTCAAGTAGATGGAATGTGGAGATAGGGATGCCAAGTCAGACATCTTCAATTGACCCTTCCAGACCAAATTCCCACTTCATCTTGCTTTCATCCCTGGGGGCTCACATGCCCAGGCTCCAGGAATGGGTTCCTTTGTCTTCTGGTCTCAGGCTGGGTTTGGTCAGTTGGGCATCCAGGCAGAAGACACAGCGTGAAAGATAATTCGTTTTTATTTCTCTAACTCCTTGCTGCCAGTTTGTCTTGCATTGACTGCACTCCTTGACCAAAAGTTGCATCTCCTGTCAAGGTAGCTCGCTCCAAAGAGCTCTTTTCTCAATTTAGCACTTTCACCTTCTCCCCTCTTCCGATTTATGATATAATAGTTTATTTTTTTTTAAACTGAACCCAGAGTACTGCACCCTTCCTTATAATTTCCCTCCATTCTCCCCATGATTTTGTAAATGGTTCTCTAGGAAACTTCCTTAGATTTATTTTTTTATTTTGCACAAATAGAAATACTGTGAAATAATAGCTCTCTCACTTGCTGTATCTCCCTCTTATGCTGTTGTGTTTTCAGCAGTATTTCCACACTGAACAAATAAATAAATTTTCGAGCCTATTCTTCTTTGGCTGCATTTATATACTTGACTTAAGGATATTGATTAGTTATCAGGGGAGCAGCTCTGTAGGCAATGACAGTCTCCCTGTGGTTAAATTTATCTAAGAGTTAAGGCCATATATAGAAGCTTTCTATGTTCCTTTTGCTTATATTTATTATTAAATTCTTAAAAATTATATGAAATTTTAAAAAATAGGATATAGCCATTGCAGTAAAATAAATATTTGTTTTTAACCTTCCTTCTCTTACCTAATCCAGTAGATTACTCTCAGACACAAACAGTAATAGGCAACACAAAGTTGTTAAGCAGTATTCAGTAAGCATGAGAGTCACATCTCTTGAACTCCATTCTAGTTGTCCTTTCAACTTCCTGCTTGCACATTTTCTCTCCTTTAGCAATATAAATTGCACGCATAATCTGAGATTATGATTGACATGTTCCTATTCCCCCATTTTGGGGTTAAAAAAAGTCACATTTTCATTGGCGTTTGAATATTTGTTCAAATTAACAGGCAATTCAAACTTCCTCTAGTAAATCACCTCCTATATTTTTCAAAGGAACAGATGAAATGTTTGTGAATTAGGGTTCCTCTAAAGGGGTTTTGATGCCCTCCTGGGGTCAGGTTTCTGCTGCTGCTGCTGCTGCTGAATTTTGGACAGCACATGCCTGATCTTGCCTGCCTTTTTCTTGCTACTGTCCCTGCCAGAAATCCTATTGTCATTGCTGGAAACTGGTTTTGGGTAGTTCTTACATTTGAAGATAAATGTAGTATTGTGCGCCAGATATTTTTTAAAGATTTATTTATTTATGCATACAAGAGCTGGGGTGTAGGCCAGAGGTGCGGTGGGTGAGAGGATTCACCAGAGATAGAGTAGGAGGCTGAACCAGGGGACTGACTGAAATATACTGCTGAGGGGAGCAGCGGGTGAGACAAGAGAGGTCCTCTGCGCCATGTGAGTCACCTATCCTGGCCAGGGATTGAACTCATGCTGCAGTAGCTGCGGTTTACTTTATAGTTCTGATGTTTAACACCTTGTGACTCCAGGGAAGCCCCTCTCTGCTGTATTTTGTGTCCCACAAATTAATACACTGAATGCCTGACAAACAGAATGTCACTGTATTTGGAGATAGGATCTTTATTTTTTTTAAGATTTATTTATTTATACAAGAACTGGGGTACAGTCAGAGGCATGCGAGGGTGAGATGATTCACCAGAGACAGAGCTGTGAGCAGAACAGGCAGATGGACCGAAGACACTGCTGAGGGGAGCAGCAGGCGAGGCAGGAGAGGTCTGTCGTGCCATGTGGGTTTCTCCCTGGCTGGCCAGGAATGGAACCCACACTGCAGAAGCTGTGGACAGCTTCACAGTGCTGCACTCAACCAGATGTGCCACTGGGGAAGCCCTGGAGATAGGGTCTTTACAGAACTTAAAGTAAAATGAAGTCACAGGCTGGGCCTTCATCTAATATAACTGAAATTCCTTATCAAAAGAGTTTAGAACACAGATATTCACAGAGGAAGATCAAGAAATCAAAGAGAGAGGCCACAGGAGAAACCCACTCTGCCATCACCTTGACCTTGGACTTGTGCCGGCGTCCAGCTCGGGTGAACAGGGTTGGGAGAGGAATCTGATTGAGCTGTAGAAATTACCAAGAGATGATAGACACAAAATAGAGTTTAAGGGGGAGCCAGGGGACACAAGGCCTCTCATTGGTGCTCAAACATCCTGAGTGCCCGATGCAGCTCATTTTTATTGATACAAGCAGCTCCCCACCTTGGGTTAGTTACTGGACAATGAAGTATTCTCTTAGCATTTGGCCTTGTCCGGGCACACATTACTGCCAAGGTTCTGTGCCATCAGGTCATTCTGTTTCTTTTTCTAATCTAGTTTGTCCCCCAGACATAGCTTCACAGACACAAGAAAAAACATCCTGATCTGTACACAGGCCAGTCCTCCCACCCGAGCTTATCAGGAGCTTATCAGTTTTTTAGCCATGACCTGGATGTTCTCCTTGTCTCTGCACTGCGGGCCTTAGTCGACTCTAACAGACTTGTAGACTCCAGAATGGTGAAGATAAATTTAGTGTTGCTTAAGTACCCCCAGCCTGCAGTAATATGTTGGGGTAGCTCTAGCAAACTAAGATACCTGGTATCTTTAGATCTCCATGATCATGGATGAGAACGTTGGCCAATACACCAAGACTTTGATGGCACATGCAGTTTATAAAGAGGTATACCATATTATCCACAGAGAGAAAGCTTTAGTACCCGAGTGTTCAGTTCTATTGTGCAGCCACTTTAGTTTACCCAGAAGATGAATTTTATGTATGTATGTATGTATGTATGTATGTATGTATGTATGAATGTATGTATTATGAAGTGCCACTAGTATTTTGGGAATGTAGGATTTTCCCCTCAGGTGTAGTCACTGTGGAACACCCACCACCAAAGCACCCACCATCTTCCTCTGTTGTCCATTGTGCTCTCTCCCCACCCTGTTCTCTACTCTCCTCCTTCCCCCCTCTCTCATGCATCAACTTTCAAGGATTGGTTTTGAAGTTTGTCTTTGCCATTCTGTCTGGTTTCTCTATATTCCACTTATAAGTAATAACATTCATTATTTATCTTTCTCCTGGCTTATTTTGCATAGCATAATCCCTTCCATCTCCATCCATCTTGCTGCAAATGACATAAGTTTATCATTTTTGATCACTGATTAGTATTCTATTGTGCACCACATTGTCTCAAACCACTCTTCTTTTTGAGGACAGTTAGGTGTTTCCATGTACTGGCTATTGTAAATGGTGTTGCAATAAACAGGAGAGTGCAAATTTCCTTTTGAATAGTTGTTTTTGTATTCTTTGGGTAGATACCTAGCTATGGAAATGCTGAGTCATGTGGCAGATCCATTTATAGTCTTTTAAATATGCTTCCCATAGAGGCTGGACCAGTCTACATTTCCACCAACAGTATATGTGAGAAGACTCATTTTTCTCCACATCCTCACCAACACTTGTTGTTTCTCATCTTTTTGATAATGGTCTATTCTCCCTGGTGTAAAGTGGTATCTTATGCTTTTGATTTGCATTCCCCTGATGATAAATAATGATGAACATTTTTCCATGTGTCTGTTGGAGACCTGTATATCTTCTTTGGGAAAGTGCCTGTCTAACTCTTTTGCCCATTTTTTGATTGAATTATTTATTTTCTTTTTGTTGAGTTGTAGATCTTTGATATCAATGCCATGTCAAATGTATGGATTTAAATATTTTCTCCCATTCAGTAGGGTGTCTCTTCATTTTAGTTATAGTTCCTTTCACTATGAAGAAGCTTTTTAGTTTGATGTAACTCTGACTATTTATATTCTCATCCACTTATTTATATTTATAAATACTTATTTATAAGTATTATAGTCTCTTCTACTTATTTATAAGTATATTTATATTATTTATATTCTCTTCTACTGAAGACAAATCCACAAAGGTATCACTGAAGCTTATGCCATAGAGTGTTTTGCCTATTTTTCCATCTATTTATCTTATGGTTTCAGGTTTTACATTCAAGCATTTTATCCATCTTGAATTGTTTTCTTTTTTTGTACGGTGTGGTCCAGTTTCATTCTGTTGCATGCAGCTATTTAGTCTTCCCATTATTGAAGAGTGTTCCTAATTCCATCATGTATTTCTTTTTTTTAAAAAAAGATTTATTTATTTATGCATACAAGAGCTGGGGTACAGGCCAAAGATGTGGGGGGAGGGGGGAAGTTGTGAGAGGATTCACCAGAGACAGAGTGGGAAACAGAACAGGCAGACCGACTGAAACACACTGCTGAGAGGAAGAGTGGGCAAGACAGGAGTGGTCTGCCTCACCAAGTGGGTTGCTCCCTGGCTAGTCGGGGATTGAACTCATGCTGCAGAGGCTGTGGATTTCTTCATAGTGTGATTCTTAACCCCTTGCGCCACCAGGGAAGCCCATCCAGCATGTATATCTTAGCTCCTTTTGTCATGATTAACTATCTATATATGTGTGGTTTTATTTCTGTGTTCTCAATTCCATTCTACTGCTTTGTCTGTCTGTTTTTCATTCCAGTACTTTGCACTTTTAATTTTTATGCCTTTATAGTATAGTTTGAAGTCAGTCAGTGTGATATCACCATCCCCCCTTTTTTGTCAGGATAGCTTTGACTATTTGGGGTATTTTGTGGTTTGATATGAATTTCTCTAATGTTTGTTCCATTTATTTGAAGAATGCCATTGCTATTTTAATTAGGATTGCATTGAATCTGCAAATTTCTTTAGGTCAGATGGTCATTTTTACAATGCTGATGGAAGATGAAAAATGACATATCCAAGAGTTTTTAGAATTAGATCCCTTGTGCCTACTCCTGGAATTATGTGACCTTTTGCTTCTATGATGGAAATAGAGATCCAATCATATTGAAAATATCTCCAAGGGTATATCTCTTGGAAGATAAAGGTTTAATTCATAAAATGTCTCTTTGTTGCTGTTGTCACTTGTACTGTTTAGCCTCTATTCCTTGAAATCTCAATCTCAACACAGGAAGAAGTCCTTTCCTCCCTCTAACCCTGAGGTTTGTCCTATTTTCTGACCTAGTAAGAGTTACCACTGATTGACAGTGTAGTTATATCCATTTTCTTAAAGGGAAACTCCCACCTGCCATGACCAATGTTATTGTGTTTCCCAAGATTTGTACAGTTTCAGAGATTTTAAATTCCTCATTAAGGACCACAGTGAAAAAAACATGGAATTCGATTACATTGTCCTGGAAAGAAAAATGTAATAATCCATACTTTTAAAACCAATATCTGTATTGGGCTCCACATTGGTTTAATTAAGAGAAAGTATCAATCAGTCTTTATATGCTCTTTTCTTGTAATGTGAAACTCTCATCAATGATTGCATCAAATTTTGTTTCACAATTCTTGGCTATTTTTCTTGTTTTACCATGTTCTGAGTGAATTCTTCAGAAGTATCTTGGAGCTCATTATTTTCTAATGCTTTCTTATCTAGAGTATGCTTTCTAATGCTTTCTCATCTATTGACTTTCTTATTTTAGTAATTAATTTTCATTTCCAGCAATTTTATAGTCTTTGTAATAACTATTTTTTTGCTCTTTTATTATGGAGAGTGTTTCTTTATATTATTGGGGATAAAAATATCCCCATTTTAAAAGTATTTTCAGATTGCTTTATTATTTTAATTTGGTCATGAATAAATTCATCTTCCAGTTGGTGATTTTGTTGGCTTCCTCTTTTGCTACTAGATTTTGTTAAGTGTTTTGCAATTTTGGTGTGCAGGCTCATCTTAAATATGATTCCCCAGTCCCTCCACCCCAACCCCTTTCTGGACATACCTAATCCTGTCCAGATTTCATGGTTGAATCAACTCAACCTCCTTAGAACCCATTTTCCTCAACTAAGAACATAGTTTCATGGCAGTGTTAGGTCCCCTACATATTCAGTGGTTGACTAATAGACAGCTTGACTTAGATTGCGTTAACATCACACTATCTCTATAGGAATTATAGCAGTATTGCTGCCATTAACAAAAAATCACAGACTATGTGTTTTAAACAATATAAATATATTCTTTCATAGTTCTGGAAGTGGAAGTGCAAAATCAAGATGTAACAGGTTTGGTTCGCTTGCATACCTTCTCTTTTGCTTCTTTTTTTTAAAGATTTATTTATTTATATAAGAACTGGGGTACAGGCCAGATGCGCAGGAGGGTGAGAGGATTCACCAGAGACAGAGCGGGCAACAGAACAGGCAGACTGATGAAATACAGCTGAGGGGAGCAGAGGGCAAGACAGGAGAGGTCTGCTGCGCCATGTGGGGTTCTCCCAGGCTGGCCGGGATTGAACCCGCACTGCAGAGGCTGCAGACCGCTTCACAGTGTGGTGGTCAACTGCCTGCACCACCAGGGAGGCTCGGCTTCTTGATGGCCATATTCTCAGAATGTCTTCTTCACATTGTCTTCCCTCCATATTGTCCTATATCTTCATACAAAGACAGCAGTAATATTGGAATAGAATCCACCATAATGCTCTCATTTAATCTTAACTACCTCTTCAAAGGCTATCTTTAGCAATCTAACATTAAGTTAGACTGGTAGTTAGGGGTTAAGACTTATATTTATGAATTTTGGATGGACACATTCAGCCCTTAACAGACATGACATTTTAATATAAGTGTAACCTCAGAAAATGTTCAATTGCAGTTCTTTTTAGCTTCCTTTTGTGTCATATAAACCTTTATTCCTATTGTTAAACAGAGAGAGAGACTATAACCCCCACATCCATGTGAATTTAGTACCATTATTCTGTAAGTTATCGAATTACTTGCCCATACCTGTTTCTAAACAAAAACCAGCAAAATTGCTGAGTCCCTGCAGATTTCTATTTAATTCTAGTCAATTAAAGATTCTTTTAAGCTTAGTTATATTTTTCCATCTTTCTTTTGTTATATTTATTTATTTTTAAATTTTTTACATTGCTGTTCATTTTTAAACAATATTTGCTTCCCCCCACCCTCTCAGGTAAAATCTCCATAGAATATCCTTCACCAATGCACCATCTGATCCCTCCTCCTCCCCTGCAGTATGTCTCTGATTTGTAATTGTCTGTATTTGCTTTGTATTGTTATTTTTTTTACACTGCTGTCTTATTTGTTTCCCCTATATTCCTGCTATAAGTGAAGCCATTCAATATTTTTCTTTTTCCTTCTGACTTATTTCACTGAGCATAATTCCTTCTAGGACCATCCATGTTGCTGTGAATGGCATGAGTTTATCTTTTTTGATTGCTGAGTAATATTCCATTGTGTATATATACACATCTTCTTGATCCAGTCATCTATTTTGGGGCATTTGAGTTGTTTCCAGGTTTTACCTATTGTAAATAGTGGTGCAATAAACATAGGGGTACAGGTGTTCTTTTGAATCAATGTTTTTGTGTCCTTTGGGTAGATCCCTAGGAGTAGAATTGCTGGGTCATATGGTAGCTCCATTTTTAGTAGACTGAGGAACCTCCAGACATCTTTCCATAGTGGTTGGCCCAGTTTGCACTCCTACCAGCCTGGACCACCACATGCAAAAGAATGAAACTAGAACACTACCTCTCACCATACACAAAAATCAACTCAAAATGGATTAAAGAACTGGACATAAGATCTGAAACCATAAAATATATAGAAGAAAACATAGGTAAAACACTACAACACATACATCGCAGTAACATCTGTAAAGACTCCTCACTGAAAGCATAGAAAGTCAAGGAAGAGATAAACACCTGGGATTACATCAAACTGAAAATTATCTGTACAGCAAAAGAAACAAACCAAAACAAAGAGACACCCTACTGATTGAGAAAAATTTTTCACCCTCCATACAACTGATAAGGGACTGATCACAAAGATAAACAAAGAACTCACATAACTCAACAAAAAGGAAGTAAACAATCCAGTCAAGAAAAGGGCAGAAGACCTTAAAAGACACTTCTCCAAAGAGGAAATGCAAATGGCCAACAGGCATATGAAAAAATGCTTTCTTGTTATATTTTAACTATCATTTTTGCGTGTGTGGATTGTGACAGAGAGTTGTCAGTGTGTGACTTAATAGTGTTATTTAAATGAAGTTCCCTTTTTTTATGGCGGTATCATTAGTTTACAATGCTACAAGATTCTAAAATTACATATCTCCATATGCCTCCAAATGCCCATTCACCATCCACCACAAACCAATTGGCTCCTTCTCCCCAATACCTTCCACCTCTTTTTACTCTGGTAATCACTGTCCTATTGTCAGAGTCTAAACATTTGTTTTTGTTTTTGCTTTCTTTATAATCCACAAGTGAGTGGAATCATACAATATTTGTCTTTTTCCTTGTGACTTACTCACTTAGTATAATTCTTTTTTTTTTAATGCATCATCTTTTATTTATTTTTTTAAAAAAAATTTATTTATTTATTTATTTATACAAGAACTGGGGTACAGGCCAGATTTGCAGGAGAGTGAGAGGATTCACCAGAGAGAGAGCAAGGGACAGAACAGGCAGACTGATGAAATACACTGCTGAGGGGAGCAGTGGGCGTGACAGGAGAGGTCTGCTGTGCCATGTGGGACCCTCGCTGGCCAGCCAGCCTGGCTTGAACTGGTGCTGCAGAAGCTATGTACAACTTCATAGCACTGCGCTCAACTGCCTGTGCCACCAGGGGAGGCCCCACTTAGTATAATTCTCTCAAGGTCAATTCATATTGTTGAAAATGGTAAGATATCATCTTAATGGCTGAGTGGTGTTCCATTCTCTTTGTATGAGTGTGTGCATAATACAACTTCTTTGTCCATTCCTCCATCTTTGGGCATTTATGCTGTTTCCATATCTTGGCTACTGTAAATAATGCTGCAATGAAAAGAATGGGTACATGTGTCTTTTCCAGTTAGTGTTTTCATATTCTTCATTTTAGATACACAAAAATGTAGTTACTAGGTCATATGGAAGTTCTACTTTTAATTTTTTGAAGAACCTCCATTCTGTTTTCCATAATGGCTGCACCAGTTTATACGTTCCCATCAACAATGAATGCATGTTCCTTTTACTCTACATGCTCACCAATATTTATAATTTCTTCAAAAAGTATGTGTTAGATGACATCTTAGTGTGGTTTTGATTTAACTTTTCCAGTCACAGAAAATGTAGAGCACCTTTTCATGTGTCTGTAGGCCATCTGTATATCTTCTTTTGTGAATTGTCTATTTAGATATTTATCCCAGTTTTCAATTGGGTTGTGTGAGTTTTTGTTGTTGCTGTTGAGTTGTATAAATTGTTTATATATTTTGGATATTAATGCCTTGTCTTAAATATAGTTTGGAAATTTAGTATATTGCCTTTCAACTTGGATGATGAATTCTTTCTTGATGCAGAAGCCTTTTAGTTTGATGTAGTATCATTTGTTTATATTCTCATTTGTTTATTTCACTGTGGAAGACAAATCCACAAAGATATCACTAACTGTGATGTGAAAGAACTTTTATCTATCTTTTCATTATGTATTTTACGGTTTTAGATTCTATCTTCAAGACTTTAATTCTTGGGTTAATTTTAGTATATGGTGCAAGATAGAGGTCTAGTTTCATTCGTTTAAATTTGGTTGTCTGATTATTTTTCAGTTCAATTAATTAAAGAGACTCTCCTTTCTCTACTGTATGCTCTTGCTTCCTCTGTTATGAATTAGTTACGCATATATGCTGTTCCTTCTGGGCTCTTGTTTCTGTTCCATAGATCTGTGTGCCTGATTTTACTCTGTTACCATACGTTTTGATTACTGCAGCTTTGTAGAATAATTTTGAGCCAGGGAGCATGATACATCCATTTTGTTCTTTTTCCCCTGAAGTGTTTTAACTATTCAATGTCTTTTGTCATTCAATACAAATTTTAGAATTGTGTGTTCTATTCTTTGTCAAGAATGCCATTGGAGCCTTAATAGGAATTACATTGAATCTGTATATTACTTCAGATTGTATGGCATTTTGACAAAATATTGATTCTTGCTATCCATAACCTAGAATGTCATTCCATTTCTTTATGTCTCCTTCAATTTCTTTCAACAGCATCTTATAATTTTCAATGTACAGATATCCATTTTCTTGATTAAATTTATTCCTAGGCATTCTATAATTTTCACTGAATAAAAAATCTTGAATAGTATTATTTTCATCATTTTTCTTCCTGCTCATTGTTTGTGTACAGAAGTGCAACATACTTATGTATATTATTTTGTAGCTTGCAAATTTATGGTATTCATTTATTATTTCTTCTAATTTTTATTTTTTTAAAGATTTATTTATTTATACAAGAACCAGGGTACAGGTGAGAGGATTCACCAGAGATAGAGCAGGGAGCAGAACAGGCAGACAGGCCAAAGACACTGCTGAGAGGAGCAGCGGGCGAGGCAGGAGAGGTCCACCACACCATGTGGGTTTCTCCCTGGCTGGCTGGGAATCAAACCCGTGGTGCAGAGGCTATGGACAGCTTCACATTGCGACACTCAACCCGCTTCGCCACCGGGGAGGCCCCTCCAGTAATTTTTAGTGAAATCTTTAGATTATCTATGAATAATATCCTCTCATCTATATATAGTGACAGTTTTACTTCTTCCCAATCTATATACAAGAAAATTTAATTTTTCTGCTCTGGACATCTAATACTATGTTAAATCTCAATGGTGAGGGCCTCCCCTGGTGGCGGAGTGGTTGAGCCCTGGGCTGCGAAGCTGCCGGCAGCCTCTGCAGCACCTGTTCCATCCCTCGCCGCCTCCGAGGGTCCCACATGGCACACAGACCTCTCCTGCCGCCCGCTGCTCCCCTCAGCAGTGTACTTTGGTCCTTCTGCCTCCTCTGCTCCCCGCTCTGGCTCTGGTGAATTCTCTCACCCTCCCGCGCTTCTGACTGTACCCAGTGCTTGAGTAAATAAATCTTAAAAAAAAAAAAAAATCTCAATGGTGAGAGTTAGCAACCTTGTATTTGTTCCTGATCTTAGAGGAAAAAACCTAATTCTTTTCTTATTAAATATGATGCTGACCGTGGACTTGTCATGTATGGTTTTTGCTATCTTATAAAAGGTATACTTCTATATCCATTTTATTGAACATTGTGTCATAAATGGAGGCTGACTTTTTATCAAATTATTTTTCTGCATATATTGAGATGATCGTATGACTTTTAAACTTAATTTTGTTGGTTTGGAATAAATCTAGCTTGGTCATGGTGTATCTTTTTAATGTATAGCTGAATTTAGTTTGCTAATATTTTCTTGAGGATATATGGATCTATGTTCATCAGAGAAATTAGGATGTACTTTTCTTTCTAGTGTGCTATCTTGGTTTTGATATTACCTTTATGTTTCCCTCAGAAAAGTATTTAGGAAGCGTTTCCTACATTTTCATTTTTTGGATGAATTTGAGAAGGAAGAACTTTCTTTGTGTGTTTGGTAGAATTTACCAGTGAAACGACCTGGTCCTGGACTTTTTTTGGGGACAGACATTTTAGATACGGTTTCAATTTCTTGTCATAGGTCAGTTGAGACTTTCTGTTTCTTTCTGACTGAATCCTAGAAGATTGTGCAACTCAAGGAATGTATCCATTTCTTCTAGGTTGTCTGATTTGTTGGCATACAGATGTTCATAATATATCTTCTTTTTTTTGTATTTCTATGGTATCGGTTGTAGTCTCCCCTCTTTCATTTCTAATTTTATTCAAAATCTTTTTTCTTTTTTTCTTGAGTCTAACCAAAGTCTTGCTATTTTTTTTTCAAAAAACTACCCCTTCATTTTCATTTTTTTATTATTATATATACTGTTTAATTCTGTTATGATTTTTTCTATCTTCTCCTTTTGCAGACTTTGGGCTTCATTTTTTTTTTTTTTCTAGCTCCTTTAGGTGTGAGCTTATTTATTGGATTTTTTTTTGTTTGTTTATTTCTTGAAATCCTGTATTTCTATAAACTTATATTTCAGTACTTCTTGTGCTTCATCCAAAAGATTTTAGTATGTACTATTTTCATCCTATTTATCTCTGATTTTATTTCTCCTTAGATATCTTTAGTGACCCAACAGTTGTTTAATAGTACATTGTTTAAACTTCACACTTTGCGGTCTGCCTATTTTTTTTATATGGCTGTTTTCTAACATTACACTAGTGTGTAAAGGAGATGCTTGGTGTAATTTTGATCTTTTAAAATTTGTTGAGCTTTATTTTGTTTCACAACATGTAATATAACCTGAGAATTGTCCATGTGCACTTGAGAAAAATGTTTATTCTCCTGCTTTTGTATGAAATGTTCTATACATTCCTATGTACATCTTGTCTAATGTATCACTTCAGTTCAATGTTTTCTTATTTATTTTCTGTCTGCAGTATCTATTCATTGATGCAAGTGTGTTAAAATCCCCCAGTATTATTGTGCTGCCATTAATTTCTACGTTTATATACATTATTTTTTTTGTTTTATATATTTTAGTACTTCTATGTTAGGTGCTATATATTGGTGATTATTACATCTTCCTGATGGATTGCCCTCTACATAATTATATAATATACATCTGCTTTTTGTTAGAATATATGTGTTGTAGTCTATTTTGTAAGATATCCCAGAATATATTTTGGTTTTTTTAATCCACTCATTCAATCCATATCCTTTGATAGGAGAGTTTAGTCCATTTACATTAAATGTGATAATTGATGTGTATGTATTCATCAATGTTTTTCCAGTTAATTTTCAATTGTATTCAGAGTTCTCTGTTTCTGTTTTCACTCCCCACCCTTCCTTTGAGATTTGATGTTTTCCTTTAGTGTTGTGATTAGGTCCCTTTTTCATTTTCTTTTTTTGTATTTGCTATAGGTTTTTGTGTTATGGTTACTGTCAAGTTCAGAATTAAATCTTACATATATTGGATTGATAGCTATCCATATATTTGAACATTCCTAAACTGCGCATTTTTATTCCCTGCTGTTTCACATGACTTATGTTTTTAATGTCTCACTTCATTTATTTGTGTTAGTAATTTACTTTGATAGATTATTACAGAATCATTTATCTATCTATCTATCTATCTATCTATCTATCTATTTATTTATTTTGCTACACTTGTCTTTTAATCCTTAGCTTGCTTTTTTTTTTTTATAGAGGCATTTTTTTTTTTTAATTTATTTGTTTGTCTGTTTTTGTTTATACATGCACTGGGTACAGTCAGAGGCGCGGGAGGGTGAGAGAATTCACCAGAGCCAGAGCGGGGAGCAGAGCAGGCAGAAGGACCGAAGTACACTGCTGAGGGGAGCAGCGGGCAGCAGGAGAGGTCTGCACGCCATGTGGGACCCTCCTCCGGTGGCCGGGGAGCAGCTGGGGATCGAACCGGAGCCGCAGAGGCAGCAGGCAGCTTCGCAACCCAGCGCTCAACCGCTGCGCCACCCGGGAGGCCCTCCTTAGCTTGCTTTATATTTGGTTGGTCTACTACTTTGCTATATGTTTCAATATGACAGTTTTTTTCTCTTTCATATATTTTCTTGCTTTTACTTAGTGTCTTTTCTTTTAAATTTAAATGAATCTTTTTAGAATTTATTGCAGTGTTGGTTTAGTGGTGATGAATTCCCTCAACTTTGCTTATCTAGGGAGTTTTTGATCAAGCCTTTTAATCTATATGACAATATTGCTGGGTATAGAATTCTTGGTTGAATTCCCCTGCCCCACCTTTAGCACTTTGCACATACCATACCACTCCCTTCTGATTGGTGAGATTTCTGTTGAGAAGTCTTATAGCCTTATGGTGTTTCCATAGTATATTATATGTTGCTTTTCTTGTGTTACTTTTAAGATCCCCTATCTTTGAATTTTGCCACTTTAATTATAATGTGTTTTCTGTGTGGCATTTTGGGGTTCCTTTTATTTGTTTTTTTTAAAGATTTATTTATTTATTTATACAAGCACTGGGTAGTCAGAAGCATGGGAGGGTGAGAAAATTCACCAGAGTCAGAGCGGGGAACAGAACAGTCAGACTGATGAAATACACTGCTGAGGGGAGCAGTGGGTGTGGCAGGAGAGGTCTGTCGCACCATGTGGGACCCTCGCTGGTGGCCAGGGATCAAACTGTTGCTGAAGAGGCTGCAGGCAGTTTTGCAGCCCAGAGCTCAACCACTGCACCACCAGGGGAGGCCCAACCTTTTATTTGTAAATATCTGGGTTCTTGGTAACTAGATGTCTGCTTCCTTCTTCATATTAGGGGACTTTTTAGTGATTATTTCCTCAAATATATTTTCTGACCCTGTCTCTTTTCCTCCTGGATTCTTACAGTATGAATATTGTTCTTCATGGTGTTGTCTCAGGGGCCTTTGGAGATCTTCATTTTTAAAAACTTTTTATTTATTTATTTTGCCACTTTGTCTTGCTATTATCTTTCTACTTCTGTTGCTATATCTTTCTCTTTTTTTACTTTTTTATATATTTTATTTTATATATTTTTACATCATTTTTCATTTTGTACAATGTATGCTTTTTCATCTTGGTTATAGTCTCCATACAATTCCCACCTCCCTTATTTTGACCATAATCACTCCTACCCTTCCCCATGTAGTGTGCCTCTGGCTTATAGTTGCTTGTTGATTTTGATTTTCACTTTATTATAATTAATCTTTCTCCTGGTCCCTTATTTACATTTTCTAAATTTCTGCTATGAGTGAGACCATCTGGTATTTTTCTTTTTCTTTCTGGCTTATTTCGCTGAGCAAGATCCCTTCCAGCTCCATCCATGTTGCTTCAAATTGCATGTGTTTATCTTTTTTGATTGTTGAGTAGTATTCCATTGTGTATATGTATTACATCTTTTTGATCCAGTCATCTATTTTTGGACATTTGGGTTGTTTCTGTAGCTTGGCTATTGTAAATAGTGCTCCTGTAAACAGGGTTGCAGGTGCCCTTTTGAATTAATGATTCTGTGTCCTTGGGTAAATACTTAGGGGTGGAATTGCTGGATCATATGGAAGCTCCATCTTTAGCAGGCTGATGAATCTCCACACAGATTTCCACAGTGGCTGGACCAGTTTGCACTCAGTCCAGCAGTGCAGGATAATTCCTTTTTCTCCACATCCTCACCAACATTTGTTATTGCTAGTTTTTTTAAATATGTGCCATTCTCACTGGTGTGAGGTGATATCTCATTGTAGTTTTGATTTGCGTTTCCCTGATTGCAAGTGATGCTGAACATTTTTTCTTATGCCTGTTGGCCAACTGCATTTCCTCTTTGGAGAATTTCCTTTTTTAGCTCTTCGTCCCATTTTTTGACTGGATTATTTACTTTGTTTTGTTGAGACTCTTCTGCTCTTTGTAGATTATTGTCATTCTGTCCTTTATCATTAGTTTTCTATGTGAAAATTTTCTCCCAATTTGTGGGATGTCTATTTGTTTTGGTTACTGTCTCTTTTACTGTACAGAGCTCTTTAATTTGATGTAGTCCCAGCTGTTTATCTTTGCCTTCACTATCAGTGCTTTGGGTGATGAGTCTTTAAAGATGTTACTGAGGTGTATGTCATGTAGTGTTTTGCCTGTATTTCCTTCTATATATTTTATGGTTTTGGGTCTTATGTCTAGTTCTTTAATCCATTTTGAGTTGGTTTTTGTGCATGGTTGAGGTGGTAGTCAAGCTTCATTCATTTGCATGTAGCAACCCAGTTTTTCCAGCACCATTTATTGAGCAAACTTTCTTTGTTCCATTGCATATTCTTTCTCTTTTGTCAAAGATTAGTTGACTATAAATCTGCGGGTTTATTTTTGGGTTTACTATTCAGTTCCATTGATCCATGTGTCTGTTCTTGTTCCAATACCATGCAGTTTTGATGATTATGGCTTTGTAGTACAGTTTGAAGTCTTGGACTGTGATGCCTCCATTCCCTTCTTTTTTTTTTTTTCCTCAAGAGAGCTTTGGCTATCGGGGGTTTTTGGTGGCTCCATATGAATTTCATCAATATTTGTTCTATTTCTTTGAAGAATGTCATTGAAATTTTTATTGGAATAGCATTGAATCTGTAAATTGCTTTTGGTAGGATGGCCATTTTGATAATGTTCATTCTTCCCATCCATGAGCAGGGGATGTCTTTCCATTTCTTTGGGTCTACTTCTATTTCTTTTAACAGTGTTTTACAGTTTTCTTTACCTCTTTTGTTAGGTTTATTCCCAAGTATTTGATTTTTTTTATTTCAATAATAAAATGAATGGTTTTGTTGATTTCTTCTTCCTCAGATTTATTGTTTGTGTATAGGAAGGCAACTGATTTTTGTGCATTGATTTTGTGTCCTGCTACTTTACTAAACTGATTGATTAGTTTGATTAGTTTTCCTGTGGAGTTTTTGGGGTTCTCTATGTATATTATTATATCACCTGCAAATAGTGATAGTTTAACTTCTTCCTTCCTTATTTGTAATTCTTGTATGTCTTTCTCTTGTCTTAATGCTCTGGCTAGGACTTCCAGTATCATATTGAAAACCAGTGGTGAGAGTGGACATACTGGTCTTGTTTCAGATCTTAATGGAAATGCTTTCAACTTTTCACCGCTGAGAATGAAATTGGCTATGGGCTTGTCATATATGGCCTTTATGATGTTGAGGTATGTTTCCTGTATCCTGAGAATTTCAAGGGCCTTTATCATAAATGGGTGCTGAATTTTGTCAAAAGCTTTCTCAGCATCTATTGATATTATCATATGGTTTTTATATTTCTTTGTGTTGATGTGTTGGATTACATTGATTGATTTTAGGATGTTGAACCATCCATGTGTCCCTGGAATAAATACTACTTGGTTGTGGTAAATTATCTTATGGATACATTGTTGGATTCTGATAGCTAAAATTTTATTGAGGATTTTTGCATCAGTGTTCATTAGAGAGATTGGCCTATAGTTTTCTTTTTTTGTGTTGTCCTTGTTTGGTTTTGGTATTAGTGTTATGTTGGCTTTGTAGAAGCCAGTGTTTGGTATTATCCCTTCCTTCACAATTTTTTTTAAAGAGTTTATGAAGGATAGGCACTAATTCATTCCTTAATGTTTGATAAAATTCATTTGTAAATCCATCTGATCTTGGGCTTTGTTTTTGGGGAGTGTTTTGATGACTATTTCAATTTCACTGCTTGTAATTGGTCTGTTTAGGTGTTCTATTTCTTCTTTATCTAGCTTTCGGTGATCATAAATTATAGGAATTTGTCCATCTCTTCTATATTGTTGAGCTTGTTTGCATATAACTGTTCATAGTAGTTTCTGATTATTCTTTTGACTTCTGCTGTGTCTGTTGTGATTTCTCCTCTTTCATTTGTGATCCAATTTATTTCTTTTTTCTCCATTTTTCCTTTGTGAGACTGGCCATTTTATTTATTTTATTTTGCCCATTTTATTTGTCTATTTTATTTATTTTTTCTAAGAACCAACTTTTGGTTGATCAACTTTTTGTTAATCTTTTGGATTGTTTTTATAGTTTCCATTTCATTTATTTCTGCTTTGATTTTTAGTATTTCCTTTCTTCTACTGGTTTTAGGGTTTTTTTTTTTTGTTGTTGTTGTTTTTTTTCTAGTTCTTTAGATGTGAGATTGGGTTATTTCTTTGAGTTCTTTCTTGTTTCTTGATGTGAGCCTTTATTGCTATATATTTCTCCCTTATTACTGCTTTTATTGCATCCCATACATTTAGGAAATTGGTGTCCTCCTTGTCATTCAACTCAAAGTATTTTTTTAATTTCTTCTTTAATCTCCTCATTAATCCAATGGTCTTCCAGTAGTGTGGATTTCAATCTCCATGATGTGGGAGGGTTCCTTGTCTTCTTTTTACAATTTATTTCTAGTTTGATGCCTTCATGGTCAGAGAAGATGGTTGGTATGATTTCAGTCTTGGAGTATCTGTTGATGTTTGTCTTGTGTCCCAGTATATAATCAATCCTGGAGAATGATCCATGTGAGCTTGAGAAAAATGTGTACTCAGATTTTTTTGGGTGTAGTGATCTATAGATATCTGTTAAGCCCATGAGATCTAGGTCCTTATTTAGAGCTTTAGTGTCCTACTTATTTTTTGTGTCATTGATCTATCCATTGTTGATAGTGGTGTGTTGAAGTCTCCTACTATATATGTGCTTTCTCTGATGTCTGTTTTCAGAGATGATAATAGTTGTCTGATATATTTTGGTGCTCCTTCATTTGGTGAGTATTATGTTAATGAGTGTTATTTCATCTTGAAGTATTGTCCCCTTGATCATAATGTAGTGACCATCTGGGTTTCTTTTACATTTTTGAGTTTGAAATCTGTTTTATATGATATAAGTATAGCTGTCCCTGGCTTCTTTTTTGGTCCATTTCCTTGTAGGATTATTTTCCATCCTTTTACTTTCAGTATATTTTTATCTTTTGTAGTTAAATGAGTTTCTTGGAGACAGCAAAAGGTTGGGTTTTGTTTTGTAATGCAGCTTGCGACTCTGTCTTTTTGTTGAAGAGTTTCGTTCATTTGCATTTAGAGTTAATATTGATATGTTAGCCTCTGTATTTGCCATTTTGTTTGTCTTTTCTCTGGTTTTATTTATTTTATTTTTATTTATTTTTATTTTTTTGTCTTCTTTCGTTGTTATTCATCCCTCTGTTGGTTCTGGCTTTAGGTCTCCTTGTAGTATTTTTTGGAGTGGGGATTTGGTCGTAATGAAATTTCAGAGTTTCTGTTTTCTGGGAAGTTCTTATTCTTTCTTCATAGAGGAAGGAAAGTTTTGCAGGACAGAGTATTCTTGGTTGGCATTTGTTGTCATGGAGTCTGTTGACTACGTCCCTCCACTCTCTTCTTGCCCATATTGTTTCTTCAGAGAAATCTGATGTCAGCCTAATTGTTTTTTCTTTGTTATCTTTGTTATCTATTTTTTTCCTTCTTGTCAGCTTCATTATTTTTTCCTTGTCTTGGATTCTTGGGATCTTTACTAGTATATGTCTTGCTGTATTTTTCCTTTCCTCATGGAAGTTTGATGTTCTTCTTGCTTCTTGTATGTCTATTTTCAGCTCCTTCTTCATGTTTGGGAAGTTCTCTTCAATTATTTCCTTGAATATTTTCTATGTGTATCTCCCCTCCTCTGGTATTCCTGTAACTCTTATATTTCCTTTCCTCATGGAGTCAGATAGTTCCCGAAGTGTTTCTTCATTCTTTTTCATTCATACTTCTCTTTCCTTTTCTGTTTTGGTTCTTTTTATTTCTTTGACTTCAAGAGTGGCTTATTCATTCTTCCATTACATCTATTCTGCTTTCACTGCTTTTCCAAGAGTTCTTCAGCTCCTCCATTAATCATTTGATCTCCTGCATTTCTTTCACTTCTCTCTTTAGGGACTCAATTTCATTCTTTTGATTGTTGATTATTTTCCCTTAACATTGTTTTCCTTTATGACTTCTGTCAGTTTTTTAATCACAGCAATTTTAAATTCTCTTTCTGGAAGGCTCAGAATTTCTTCCAAGTCTCTGTTGTTGCAATTTGGTGGGTGATTTTCTTTTTGTGCTGTGTCTGTTCTCTGAGGACTCGCTTGGTAGCTTATAGTTTTTCTTCTCCCTGCTGCTTGTTTTCTAATTTGTCCTATGTGATGGGACACTGTGTCACTTGTACTTGCTGGCATCTTTTCAGTGTGCTTTTCTGGAATGTTGGAAATTGGTGGTCCAGTAGAGTCAAATACTGTTATGCCAGAAGTCCGGTAGGGCAGTGGTATTATGATTATGTTAATGGTCACTGTCACAGAATATCTCCTCCTTCTGTATTTGTTTAATTCCAATGGTGTGTCTTGAGATCCCACAGACTGCCCTGGAGGTGATGTGGCTGGATTGCTGGCTGGGGTCCAAATCACTGGATCCCCCTCTGGGCTCCAACTCCCTGCCAGACAGGGCCTGGCATGTGGGGAATTTCAGCTCACCTCTGGCTTTGGGGGCATCCCTTTCCCAGTTCCAAGCAATCTTGGTGGAAACAAAGATCCCTATTCTAAAATGGCGAGTCAGAACCGCACTTCCCTGTGCCCGCGGTCTGCCCTCGAGCTGGCCAGATCCCCCTCTGTGCTCCGACTGAAGGCCAGATGGGGCCTAGCATGTGGGGGCTTTTCAGCTCACTTCTGGCTGTGGGGGCAGGCCTTTCCCAGTTCCTGTTGCTGTATCTGCTGTATCTTTCAACTCAATTATTCCTGTGCATTATACAGTATGCTTTGGGATGCCACACTTGTATTTTCAGTTCTATTATTGTATTCTTCAGCTTTATGACTTCTCTTTGGAAGTTCCCTAAATTTCTTGCTCATCTATCTTCTTCCATATTTATGTGGAAACATGTTAACTATTACTTTGAATTATTCTGGAGGTAGTTTTCTTATCTTCATTCCTTTGCTCTCTTTTTTCTAGAGTTTTGTTTTGCTCTTTCATTTGGGGTATGCTCTTTTTTCTCCCCTATTTATCTAACTTTGCCTGTTTGCTTCTATATTTTAGGCAACACTATTAACTGTTATAGTAGTCTTATGCAAGACATGTCATATGAGTTCCTGTAACACAGTCTCCCTGGTTTCCCAAGTTAGTCACTCAAGGTATGTTCCTTTTGTGGGCTGCACACAACTACTTACTGTATTGGGGAAGTCTTGTGTATAAGGCTTCAATCCTGCCAGCCAGGTAGTGGTATTTTGGGATTGATCTTTGTCCTGTACAATATATGCTCAGTTGGTGTTGTTGAGTCTAGCTTTGGCATATGGCTGCCTGAAGTTTCTGCTGCATGTGCACTAGTGTGTCTAAGTTGCCTACTGTGTTGGTGTTCACTGAGCTAGCAGCAGCCCAGGTGTGAAGAGAGTGACTTCTTGAAGGAAACATGACCCTTAGTAAGCTAGCTAAGCTGTTGAAAGTGAAATTGAGTAGCTGGTCTGTTGGAGTTGGTAGCTACTGTATGCTCCTATTTAAGGTCTACTGGTTGTGTACTTGAAGACCTGCTTTAGGCAGAAAGGTGGGACTTGTACTTGCATATTTTTTAAAAGATTTATTAATTTATTTATACAAACACTGGGTACAGTCAGAAGTGCAGGAGGGTGAGAGAATTCACCAGAGCCAGAGTGGGGAGCAGAACAGGCAGAATACACTGCTGAGGGGAGCAGTGAGCACAGCAGGAGAGGTCTGTGTGCCATGTGGGACCCTCGCCATTTGGCTGGGGATTGAACCAGCACTGCAGAGGCTGCTGGCAGCTTCGCAGCCCAGCACTCAACTGCTGCGCCAGCAGGGAGGTCCTGTACTTCCATTTGACCTTGTGAATGTAGGTAGGAGCACTACATGGGATCCTCCATGTCTGGGGCCTTGCTGTAGCTCTTGTAGGAACAATTGGTCTTGCTGTTACTTTTAGTGAGGGGCCACTGCTAAACTGCAGTTAATGTTAGAATACAGGGTCTGTGATAATATCTGCTGACTGGAGTTCTAAAACCATATCATCAGCTGCGTCCATGAGCTATGGTTTCTGGAATAGCCTCCATTGCAAGAGTGTGTGTGTGTGTGGATCTTCTGGTGCCATCTTAGCTGCAATATGTTCCTTGAGGCACTGACACAGCTGGTAGAGGGAATATCTAGGGTTTGGCAGGCCTGGGACTGTCAGGAAAGCCTGATTGGAAGTTGTGTCTACTTCCTAGCAATTAATATTTTGAGAATTCATGGGATGCTCAGTGATTTGTGGCAGAGAATCCTGTAATGTGAATGTTGGCTTGATTGTCAGCAGGTAGCTAGTAGCTATCAGAGGCCTCGTCTAATTGTTTGCCAGGGGTGGACCTTCATTCTTGTTGTTTCCTGACTTAACTAGTTTGGTTACTTCCTGGAGGTCGATGGTGCTCTCATAAGGGATTTTTCCCTCAGTGTCTAATAGTTTGAATGGTGGCTTCCAAGATGGTGACTGTTCTGCTGTTGTTGCCAAGGTTGTGAGGTTACCAAGATGGCAACTGTTGTTGACTTTGAGCCTGGGTTATTTCCTAGTGTTCCTTGCCTCCCACATCAGTGCTGCAAGAATAGTATCAAGGGTTCCTTTACCTATAGGTCAGGTGTTGTTCAGACTGGTGTTATTGTTTTGTGTGTCCTGGGGCAAATGAGTTTGCTAATTTGCTTATTAGGGGTTGGATCTTAGTCTTTGCATTTTCCTTGACTTTTCTGTGCCTACTTCCCTTTGGCCACCAAAGTAGTAGGTCTTGGGATTTGTCTCTACTCTGTTGGATCATAGGGTTGGAGTGCTAGGTATTAGGCACAGTCCTACCCCCCTCCCCAGGTAAAAGTCATGTGTCTTAGATATGTCTTCCATTTGTGCTTCTTTGTTTCTGCCATGAAATTTCATCCTTGGGAGAGAGTATCTCTATTATCCATCTTGGTATTGACTTTCTCCTCTTTCTGCTGGAAGCTCTACTGTGTGGTTTCAGGTCTGCATCTTCGTAAATTAGTCCATACTTAGGTGTAGATTTGCTTAATTGTGGGAGAAGGTAAGCACAAGTACTCCCTATTATGCTATTTTGGGTTATATTTCTTCCTTAAGATTATTTTTTTTAAAGAGAAAAATAAACTTTTTGTTGATTGCAAACTTTCATAAGAAGTACAAATGTGGGGCCTTCCCGGTGGCGCAGCGGTTGAGCGCTGGGTTGCGAGGCTGCCCGCTGCCTCTGCAGCGCCGGTTCAATCCCCGGCTGCTCCCCGGCCACCAGGGGAGGGTCCCACATGGCGCGCAGGCCTCTCCTGCCGCCCGCTGCTCCCCTCAGCAGTGTACTTCGGTCCTTCTGCCTGCTCTGCTCCCGGCTCTGGCTCTGGTGAATTCTCTCACCCTCCCGAGCTTCTGACTGTACCCAGTGCTTGTATAAATCAATCAATCAATCAAAAAAAATAATAATAAAGCCATTTCAAAAAAAAAAAAAAAAAAAGAAGTACAAATGTGACCATTTGATCAAGTCTGTGATTAGATGTGAATTTAGATAGCCTGCTAAACTAATAAGATTACTAATTAATATCAGAAATTAAGTGGAATCTAAAAAGTTCTAAATATCTATATAGTTTATCTAAACACATGGTGGTACAAATTTAAAAATTTCAAGCATAGCCCAAATTTTAAATACTGTATAAAATAGTCACTTAATTTATAATCTGAACAACTGGGACAAAAATCATTTTTGAAAGTTTGAATTTTTTATGTTAATACAAGGGAAAATTGACAAAGGTAATGCAAGAATGCAAGTTGCAAACAATTTATATTTTGCTTTGCTCTGTATATTTCTCTACTCTATTTAATCCAGGTGTTTGATAATTTGGGAGTTTATGCCATTTCCATTCAAATGATAAAAACACATTTTGAGTATCTGCGGAAATTTCCAGCTTCCCATCCTATTTTATCACTTGCCATAGTTTATCCTGTTACTGATTCCATGCTCAAGAGAAATTCTGGGTTGGTTCTGACTGATTCACAACATCTGGAGTTTACTTTATCTCTTTCTAAGTTCAACCACAGTCTGACTCACACCTTCATTAAAGAACATATTGGAAGGCAATGATGTGTTTTGGTTTCCATGACTTCATGCAATGTCTGACCATAGGAGAATGAGAGAAAAATGCTGTAATATTCTGTATTGGCTAACTGTAGACAACTAACTGTAGTTGACAGAACACAGAGCCCATACATCATCTGTGAGTAAACTGCAAAGGGGCTAATTTATTCATAAGTTTGGCTGATATATTGCTGCGAGTTTACTGGATGCTTTTGTCAAAGACTTCAAATTATTTTGAACCTGCTTGAGTTTACCTGCATAATAAAAGAAAAAAGATAAGTAAATAAAATAATACTCTGAGCTACTTTGGTGACCACAAATATTACTCATTATCCTGACATGCTTTGTCTGTTTACTGATAAGCAATCCCCTCACATATAGAAGAATGAATCTACTTGACTCATCCAAACAGTACATGATCTTTGACCTTGATCAACAAGATCTTATCTAAATAATATGTGTACTATCATACATACATATTGAGCTTCTACTACATGTTATAACAGTTCTAGGCACTGAGATACAGCAGCCAATAGGATCATATTCCAATCTAGGAGGTGATGAGCTTGGTGTTAATGTTTTTATTTTTTAAAGATTTGTTTATTTATGCATAAAAGAATGGTGTGTAGTTCAGAAGTGTGGGGGTGGAGGGGTGAGAGGACTCACCAGAGACAGAGTGGGGAGATGAGCAGGCACATTGACTGAAATACACTGCTGAGGGTAGCAGCTGGCGAGACAGGAGTAGTCTGCTGCGCCATGTGGGTTAGCTCCCAGGCTGGGGATCAAACTCAGGCTGCAGTGGTTGGCAATAGCTTGATAACACTGAGACTCTGATCCCTGTGCCACCAGGGATGCCCATTGGTGTTAATGTTTCTAATTGGAAAATGACAAAAAGTTTGGACCTATTCATAACAGAGCAACCTATGCAATGTTTCTATAAAAATTCTTATTAAATGCTTTGCAACCTGAATTTTGAATTCCAGCTAAGAACTTTTTTGTACATGTAGAAAAGTTGTGATCAATTTTTCTGATAGAACTTTACATTCTATTAGTAACTTTTTGTAATCCAGTTAGTGATAAATGCAATATTTTTTACTTAGGTCATACACATTAAATAAGTAAGAAAACTGCCCAATTTAGAAAAAAAGTAAGTTGTTCAAGAAAATATGAGATTTTCTTTCTCAGTCCTGAGTCCATTACTCAGATTCACAGGATAATTATATAAATTTCCTTTACACTTCATGCCTGTGAACAAAAACACAGAGAAGAGAATAACTTTCAGCTTTTGTAATACAAATAACTACTTTTTTCATAACCTCAGTTTTATTATTCAACACTATGCCAATAATTTACCATGATTGAAGTGTGCTATAAAAACATTTCAAAAAGGACATTGGTTTCTGAAGTTAAAAATGTAGAGCCAAGTTTAAGAATGGACTGACTTAAGTTTGAGTAGAAATTTTGTGTTTCTGAATTGTGTGTGTGGATTAAAGATTAGCTTGCAATGGATATTTTAGAATATTAGGTATGAATATAGTTGCTAGGTTATTATAAAATATCATGTATATCTTTGCATAGCCCAAATTTTCTCCAGTGTTTTTCAAACTGTGAGTCCCCCCTTCAATTGGTGTATTGTGAAATAAGGAAACAAAGTTTTCTTGTATGCTTTGCAATCTCTCTGTTCTTTCTTCTTCAGCCAAAGATAAAATCTAACTCCTTCCTTCCTTCCTTCTTTCCTTCCTTCCTTCCTTCCTTCCTTCCTTCCTTCCTTCCTTCCTTCCTTCCTTCCTTCCTTCCTTCCTTCTTTCCTTCCTTCCTCCCTCCCTCCCTTCTCTGTCTCCCCCACTTTCCCTTCCTCTACCACCCTCTCCCTCTTTCCTTCCCTCCCTCTCTCTATTCTTTCATTCTTATAATATTTCTTTTTTTAAAAAAAAGATTTATTTATTTATGCATACATGAACTGGGGTACAGGCCAGAAATGTGTGTGGAGGGGTATGAGAGGATTCACCAGAGACAGAGTAGGGAGCAGAATAGGCAGATCCTACTGAAATACACTGCTGAGGGGAGCAGCAGGGGAGACAGGAGAGGTCTGCTGTGCCATGTGGGTTAGCTCCCTGGCCTCCCAGAGATGGGGCAGGTTCATAGAGCTGTGCTTAACCCCCTTGCCACCAGGCAGGCTCTCTGATAATATTTCTTATTGAGTTAACATTGGTTTACATCATTTTTTCATTTTAGAAGCGCAGTTTTAAAAAATTTTCATTGGCTAGATGATTGAGTTCCACATCATTCCTTCTGAGTCAGCACTTTCATAACTATTCTGAAGCCTGGTCTCTACATTTGTAGCAAAATGTGCAGATGATTCTAATTCTAATAATAAAGTTTAGAGCTCCTTTCTAAAACTCAATATGTCTTAAGGCATTTACTTTGTTGCTTTTTGAAGTTGGCTTCTGGCTTACACATATTTAAATTGTTTTTACTATTTTTTTAAAAATGTCAATTTTAGACAATCAAGAAACATCAAAGAAAAATACATTACTGAAAGTTTTTATTTTACATCTCAAAGGATATTTCACATGATGTGAAAAATGGCTGCTTAATTTCATGTCATTCAATTAAAAATTATTATAATTCAGTTTGGAAAATAGAGACATGTGAACTGATATTAGATTTAACTCCTAAAACATAAGAATTTTGTCCTTTGATGTATATAATAAATAGGGAAGGGTGGATAATATTACATTTGACTAGAGTGATTAAGATATAGTTTATCTAAAAACAGATTTCAAACTCAAAAAAATAAAAAGAGACCCCAATGGTCACTACATTATGATCAAGGGGACAATACTTCAAGAAGAAATAATACTCATTAACATATACTTAGCAAACGAAGGAGCACCAAAATATATCAGACAACTGTTGTCATCTCTAAAAACAGACATCAGAGAAAACACATACGTAGTTGGAGACTTCAACGCACCACTATCAACAATGGATAGATCAACAAGACAAAAAATAAGTAAAGAAACTAAAGCTCTAAATAAGGACCTAGAGCATTTGGGCTTAACAGACATCTATAGAACACTAAACCCCCAAAAAACGGAGTACACATTTTTCTCAAGCGCACACGGATCATTCTCCAGGATCGATCACATACTGGGGCACAAGAAAAACATCAACAGATACACCAAGATTGAAATCATACCAACCATCTTTTCTGACCATGAATGCATCAAACTAGAAATAAACCATAAAAAGAAGGCAAGGAACTTTCCTACCTCATGGAGATTAAAAACCACACTACTGGAAGACCACTGGACTAATGAGGAGATCAAAGAAGAAATTAAAAAATTCTTTGAATTGAATGACAAGGAGGACACCAATATCCTAAATGTACGGGATGCAGCAAAAGCAGTAATAAGAGGAAAATATATAGCAATAGAAGCTCACATCAAGAAACAAGAAAGAACTCAAAGAAACAACCTAATCTCAAAGCTCTAAGATCTAGAAAAAGAACATCAAAAAAACCCCAAAACCAGTAGAAGAAAAGAAATAATAAAAACCAAAGCAGAAATAAATGAAATTGAAACTAAAAAAACAATCCAAAAGATCAGTGAAACCAAGAGCTGGTTCTTTGAAAAATTCAATAAAATAGACAAACCCCTAGCCAGGCTCACCAAGGAAAAAAGGGAGAAAGCACAAATAAACAGGATCATTAATGAAAGAGGAGAAATCACAACGGACACAGCAGAAATCAAAAGAATAATCAGTAACTACTATGAACAGTTATATGGAAACAAGTTCGACAATCTAGAGGAGATGGACAAATTCCTACAACTCTACAATCACCCAAAGCTAGATAAAGAAGAAACAGAACACCTAAACAGACCAATTACAAGCAGCAAAATTGAAATGGTCATCAAAAACCTCCCCAAAAACAAAAGCCCAGGACCTGATGGATTTACAAATGAATTCTACCAAACATTCAGAGATGAATTAGTACCTATTCTTCACAAACTCTTCCAAAAAATTGAGAAGGAAGGGACAATACCAAACACATTTTATGAAGCCAACATTACACTAATACCAAAACTGAACAAGGTTAACACAAAAAAGAAAAACTACAGGCCAATCTCCCTAATGAACACGGATGCAAAAATCCTCAATAAAATTTTAGCAATCAGAATCCAACAATGTATCTATAAGATAATTCACCACGACCAAGTAGGATTCATTCCAGGGACACAAGGATGGTTTAACATCCGAAAATCAATCAACGTTATCCAACACATCAACAAAAAGAAATATAAAAACCATATGATAATATCAATAGATGCTGAGAAAGCTTTCGACAAAGTGCGACACCCATTCATGATAAAAGCCCTTGAAATTCTTGGGATACAAGGAACATACCTCAACATCATAAATGCCATCTATGACAAGCCAACAGCCAGTATCATCCTCAATGTTGAAAAGCTGAAAGCAATTCCATTAAGATCTGGAACAAGACAAGGATGTCCACTCTCACCACTGCTTTTCAATATAATACTGGAAGTCCTAGCCAGAGCAATAAGACAAGAGAAAGACATCCAAGGAATCCAAATAGGAAAAGAAAAAGTCAAACTATCACTATTTGCAGATGATATGATATTATACATAGAGAACCCCAAAAACTCCACAGAAAAACTAATTCAACTCATCAATCAGTTCAGTAAAGTGGCAGGATACAAAATCAACACGCAAAAGTCAGTAGCCTTCCTATACACAAACAATAAATCTGAAGAAGAAGAAATAAAAAAAAAAACATCCCTTTTATTATCAAAACAAAAAAAAATGAAATATTTGGGAATAAATCTAACAAAAGAGGTAAAGGACCTATACAAAGAAAACTATAAAACACTGTTAAAAGAAATAGAAGAAGACACAAAGAAATGGAAAGACATCCCCTGTTCATGGATTGGAAGAATAAACATTATTAAAATGGCCATCCTACCAAAAGCGATATACCGATTCAATGCTATTCTAATCAAAATTTCAATGTCATTCTTCAAAGAAATAGAACAATTATTGATGAAATTCATATGGAATCACAAAAAACCCCGAATAGCCAAAGCCCTCCTGAAAAAAAAAGGATGGGAATGGAGGCATCACACTCCCAGACTTCACACTATACTACAAAGCCATAATCATCAAAACTGCATGGTATTGGAATAAGAACAGACATTCAGACCAATGGAATTGAATAGAAAATCCAGAAATAAACCCACAGATTTATGTCAGCTAATCTTTGACAAAGGAGCAAAGACTATGCATTGGAGCAAAGAAAGTTTGTTCAATAAATGGTGCTGGGAAAACTGGGTCGCTACATGCAAAAGAATGAAGCTGGACACTACCTCACACCATACACAAATATCAACTCAAAATGCACTAAAGAACTAGACATAAGACCTGAAACCATAAAATACATAGAAGGAAATATAGACGAAACACTACGTGATATGCACATCAAAGACATCTTTACAGACACATCACCCAAAGCAGTGATAGTGAAGGCAAAGATAAATAGCTGGGACTACATCAAATTAAAGAGCTTCTGCACAGCAAAAGAGACAATAACAAAAACAAAGAGAAACCCCACCAACTGGGAGAACATTTTTGCACACAACACTAATGATAAAGGTCTGATCACAAAAATCTGCAAAGAGCTGATGAGACTCAACAACAACAAAGAAAATAATCCAGTCAAAAAATGGGCAGAAGAGCTTAAAAGAAACTTCTCTGAAGAGGAAATGCAAATGGCCAACAGGCATATGAAAAAATGTTCAACATCACTTGTAATCAGGGAAATACAAATCAAAACTACCATGAGATACCATCTTACACCAGTGAGCATGGCACATATTAAAAAAACTAGCAACAACAAATGTTGGCGAGGTTGTGGAGAAAAAGGAACTCTTCTGCACTGTTGGTGGGAGTGCAAACTGGTCCAACCACTATGGAGAGCTGTGTGGAGATTTCTGGACCTACTAAACATAGAGCTTCCATATGCTCCAGCAATTCCACTCTTAGGTATTTACCCAAAGGACAGAGAAACAGTAATTCCAAAGGTCACCTGCACCCCTATGTTTATAGCAGCACTATTTACAATAGCTAAGCTTTGGAAACAGCCCAAATGCCCAAAAATAGATGACTGGATCAAGAAGATGTGGTACATATATACCATGGAATATTACTCAGCATTCAAAAGAGATAAACACATGCAATTTGCAGCAACATGGATGGTGCTGGAAGGGATCATGCTCAGCGAAATAAGCCAGAAAGAAAAAGAAAAATACCAGATGGTCTCACTCATAGCAGGAATCTAGAAAATTTAAATAAGGGACCAGGAAAATGAATAAGTATAAGAAAGTGAAAATCAAAATCAACAAAAAACTATGAACCAGAGACACTTTTTGGGTGGTTGGGGGCAGGAGGGGAGGGAATGGGGTCAGAATGGGGGGGTTGCAATTGTATGGGGAATATAAAAATAAAATTTATATTAAAAAAAAGATATAGTTTATCTGTTTTTTTTTTTCAGTCAGTTGTATTCCTTTTTAACGCAAATAAATCTTGGAGTCACATGTAGCACAATTTCTAAAGACAATCATATTCAATGAAAAATGTCCAGCTAAATTATATAGCTAAAAATGAATCCCAATTAATCTGTACCTACTTCTTTCTAAGTCCATTTCAGGAAATTCCTTAATTAGGCTTCTCAAAAAATCCTTGTAATTGAACAGTGCTTTTATTACCCTGGAGCTGTTATTGAACATCCTACATCATACATCCTAACCTTCCTTTCCATCTCCAGCCTTGCTATTTTTCCTCCTCTTCCTCTCCAATCTTCTTTTTATTTAGTCAAATATAATCTCTGTGGATCCCTTCCTTTTTCTCTTCAGTTGTATCTCACTAATTAATCTTTTGATTTTTATAAGACAGGAGATCTGAGAGCAAGATTTGCTGAACCTCTATTACTCACTTCTAATGTAAATAATTAGGATTTGACTGAGCATAGGATTATAGACCTAGAAGGTCTGATGGTGACTTGAGATTAAAAATACCATATTCATCAATATGTGGATCCCTTTTGTATTACTGTTATGAAATGAAAATTTACCTTTGTGTATTCTAGTAAATAAAAACACTTTCATTTTTGTCATCTTTGTACCTATTACATGTTAAAATTTTTGTGGTATATAATTTCAGTATCTACTATAAAATAGGATATGTAATTAAAACAGAATGCTTCACAGTATATATTCATTTCTGATTTCATACTACCGCTAAAATATTTTAAGTTAATGTCGGTGCTCTCACAGTTAAATGTGATCTAAGCATGGTAGAACCGTATGTGGACCTCAGATTTTTGCCACAGGGAAATTTTTATTACATGCTTTGCCTTCAATTTACTTTAATAACCCTTAATAATAAGACATTATATTTATGTAGCACATTCTGTCCAATGATCCCAAAGCACAATATAAACATTAATTCATAAAACTCTCTAGAAAATCAGTATTTTTATTCTCATTAAAATTTCTAATAAAAATATAAATGCATGCAATAACTGGAGCTAACATATTAAATGACCTAGTTTACTAGAGAATAGAAGCTTTATGCTTTTTCCTCCTGGATTTTGAAATTCAGTGTTTATTGGAAATAAAGGCCTTTATTTTGAGTACAAGGTACTATGTAATCATTTTAGAAAAATCTGAAAAGGACTTAAACTATGAAGAAGAATATAAACATTATTAGCAATCCTACATTAGAACTATAAGCACTTTTAATATATGCTATATTTTCTACAAGTCATCTTTACATTCTCACGTACAAAAGTATGTCTTTATACCATTATATTGCTGATAAGTGTATGTGTGTGTATTTTCATCTTATATTGAAAACATTTTCTAGTACTTTATAATACTTTCCAATGTATGATTTTTCAATGACTACACAAAAAATCAGGTGAATGAATCATAATTTATTTAACTAAACACTCATTTTTAGATATTTACTCCAGATTTTTCAAGATTATGAGTAATTTTGTAATGGATCTTTCCTATGCAAAGTATCCTTATCTTCTTTTTTTTCTTAGAGTAGATATTTGCTGGGTCAAATGACATTAAAAATTCATTTATACATATTAGTTTTCAAAAAGGATGTATTGATTCATTTAACTATTTGTCAAGTCTTCTATTTACAGTTAAAACTGGGTTTAAAACTTCTGATAAAGAAGTCTGGCAAGACAGTGATAGAATGAAGACACTAGTCTCACCTCCTTCTGATACTTACAACTAAATTGCAGTAAAACAAAGTTAAAAATCATGTGAGGGGGAAAAAAAACCCCACAAAATAGCACATAGTAGGAGCAACGGTCCAGACGAAAGGGGTAGGAAAAACTTCAAGATAACTTCGTTTAGAGTGATAATGGGGCAGTCCAACCCACAAGAGGGAGTAGTGTCTACTGCGCAGAGCTCCCTGTTGCAATTGCCTTGAAGACATACAAACACCTGGGACTCCTGAGACCCATTCAGCATTAAATAAAGGGGGTGCATGAGCTGGCACCTAGGATGGAGGATGCACTGTTGGAGAGTTGTGGGGATGCAGAGTAAGGATTACTGACTTGAACATGATGCCTTCAATATACAACAGGGGGAGCCTGAATTGGCAGGGTGGAACATGTCAGAGCTCCTTGGTCTCCTTATTGGAAAGGCTACTACTTGAAGCCCAGTTTGAGATAATCAAGTCACCTGCCACTTCCCAACCCATGGATAAAATCAAACAAAGAAACAGTGGAACAAACTATAGCTCAAAATCTTAACAATAACAGGAAAATTGGATAAATCAGGATAAATCTCTGTGATGGAAAAGAAAAGAGACAACTACTGTGACCCCATATAACTATAATCCACATCCACCATTGCATCTAGTGCTTGAAAATAGCCTGGGATGGAAGCAGACACAAGACTGCAAGAGACACTCAGATCAAATAGCTGGCTTAGTGGACAGGACCACTGTAGATCCCTGCCACACAACTCTGGCACCCATGAACAGTAAGAAGTTCAAATTTTTGAATTAGTGGGGATGATTTTGGTGTCCTACTGCTCCAGTCTGCTTTTACACCTACTATCCCTGATAGGTACCAATCCTCAGATTACTTCTAAAGGTTCAAAGAGAACTGTCTGATTTATCCTTATTAAAAAAAAATTTACATAAGGGGGCCTCCCTGGTGGCGCACGCGGTTGAGCGCCACACTGTGAAGCTGTACTCAGCCTCTACAGCTCGGGTTTTATCCCAGCCGGCAAGAATCCCACATGGCCCAGCAGACCACTCTTGTCTCACCCGCTGCTCCCCTCAACAGTGTGTTTCATCAGTCTGCTGTTCTGTTCCCTGCTCTGTCTCTGGTGAATCCTCTCACCCTCCAGTGCATCTGACCTGTACCCCAGATCTTGTATAAATAAACCTTTAAAACAATTTATATAAGGGATAATAAAATTTATCCTTACATAACTCAAATATTTAAAAATGAGGAGACTGGAGAACATAACACCAATGCCTGAGCAAAAGCCCGGAGGGGGTCCCTGACCCAGTGAAGCTGCAGAGCATGACAGGAAGTCAAAGTTCTGACATTGCCTGTGAAATTAAATGAAACAAAACAAACGACCAGAACAACGGATGATATAAAAACAACAACAGAATAAAGATGGAAAATATGAGGCACATACAATTTGGAATAATAAAGCTAAGAAATACAATAGCTGATAAAAAATAAATTGAATACCTCAATAACAGAAACAATGAATAGAATTAATGATCACAAAAAAACTCCACAATTCTGGAGAAAACATAAATAGAAAAATGTAAAGAAAAAAGAATTAAAAAAAAATGATGTAAGAGGGCCTCCCCTGGTGGCACAGGTGGTTGAGCACTGCGTTGTGAAGCTGTCCGCAGCCTTTGCAGTGCCAGTTCGATCCCGGCCAGCCAGCTGGTGTCCCACAAGGTGTGGCAGACCTCTCCTGTCTCACCCGCTGCTCCCGTCAACAGTGTATTTCATCAGTCAGCCTGTTCTGTTCCCTGCTGTCTCTGGTGAATCCTCTTACCTCCTGCGTGTTTGGCCTGTATGCTGATTCTTGTATAAATAAATAATAATAAAAAATGATGTAAGAGCCCTTCGGGATAACTTAAGAAAAATAACATTCATATCTTGGTGACCTAGGGGAGATGCGAAAGAGAAAGAAGTAGGACTTTTTTTGGAAGAAATAGTTACTGAATACGGGAAATTAGCCACAAGCTGTGATCCAAGAAGCCAAAGAGTTCAAAACAAAATAGTATCAGACATACACATAGCAAGACATTAGAATAAAGTTGTTGAAAATGAACAACAGGGACAGAATATTAAAAGCATCAAGAGAAAAAAAGGGTAGCCTAAAAGGGAACACCAATCAGACTGTCATTGGGTTTTTCAGTAGAAATATAGCAAGCATGAAGAGACTGGAATCCTTTACTCAGCAAGATTAACCTTCAAGACAGAAAAGTAAAGGGCTTGACTAAAAATCAAAAACTAGAATTTATCAACACCAAGCTGCACATGAAAGAAATTCTATAGCAGTTGTAAAGTAACAGAACAATAGAACAAAGCAACAGACACTTAAATCATATGATATGAAGGAGGCGGAAGAAAGTAACAATGTGGACCATCAGAACCAGTCAGAGAACAGACCATCCAATGGATCACACAATATATATAATGATGTATTATATATACTGTATATACTATTATACTAAACTAACTTCAGTACAACCTTCAAGCAAAAATTAGTAGAAGTAACACATAAACAATGGAAATCAAATTTAAACAAAACTTAACAAGAAGTCCTTTAAGAATAATAAAGACAAGACAAATTATAACAAAAAACATGAAACAGAAAGCAAAAACAATAAAATGGCAACGAGCACTTATGTTTTAATAATCACTTTAAGCTTAAAGGACTGAGCACACCAGTCAAAAGATATAAAGTGGCTGATTAGATTTCAGAACAAAGTCTAACCTCCTATTATTTATAAGAAACTCACTTTACCTACAAAAGCAAGCACAGATTTAAAAGAAAAGGTTGGAAGACTGTTATACATACAAAAGGCAACCTGCCCCTGTCCGTCCAAAATCAGGAGCAGCTATACCTATATCTGATAAAATAGACTTTCAATTAAGAAAGGTAATTGAAGACAAAGCTGGACACTATACTATGATTAAGGGTCTAATACAAAGAGAAAACATAACAGTCATCAATATATATGTACCAAATAATTGAGCAGCAAGATACATAAGATAATTAACACACGCACGCAATGGAAAGAAAAATATTAATAACAACATAGTAAAACTAGGGACAATACCACACCACTTGCAACAATGGACAGATCAGCAAGACAAATAATAAACAAACAATAGCCAAATAGATCTAACAGACATCTACAGAATGTTCTACCCGAAAAATTCTGCATATGCATTTTTGTCAAGTGCACATGGAACATTTTCAAGCATAGATCATATGCTGGGACATAAGAGGGCTGAGCTCCAGAAGGAGGGTAATCCTGCGGAAACCTTGATTCTGGATTTCAGAATTGTGAGAAAAAAGATTTCTGTTGTTTTATGTCATCCAGTTTGTAATACACAGCTGAAGAACTTGGTATTAAAGGCTTTATGTTTCTACATTTTGAAATATTGGTGGTGAATTTTTTAGCAACACTTTACTATGAGAATGTTCATATCATTAAAATCATTACAAGTGCTATTTGTTTAAAATTCCAACTTTACTAATTGAGAAAATAGACTGCTAGGTCATAATATTCATCATCACCACACACATACACAAACACACACACATTTACACTTATTTACTGAAATGAGGTATGTTTTCACTTTTCTTTATCTTTTTATATTTGTGATTCTTACTTTTATAGATTTTTCTTACCTAAAATAAATACATCAAATATTGTGAAATGGGTTCCACTTTTCATTGTGTGGAAGGGGAAACTAAATATAAACCATGACTTATAATGAAATAATAATTGTCACTATTTAATACAAGAATATAATGTCAGTATCTTTGTTAATTGTACAAGTGAGAAAATGGAAGCTCAGCGAGATTAAGTAAACTGCAATATCCACAGCACTAGAAGCAGTAAAGATTGACACCTAAATTGAGGCCTAACCGTTGTGTATTCTTAACAAAGATATCATAATCCATGTGGTGAATGTGTTTCATGGGAAGTTACTTGAAAAACTGATTTATTTTAGGGCCTCCCTGGTGGCACAGGCAGTTGAGCGCAGCGCTGTGAAGCTGTTTGCAGCCTCTGCAGAGCTGGTTCGATCCCTGCTGGCCTTGGAGCAATGCACAAGGTGAACAGATCTCTCCTGCTTCGCCCACTGCTCCCCTCAGCAGTATATTTTGTCAGTCTGCTTGTTCTGTTCCCTGCTCTGTCTCTGGTGAATCCTCTCACCCTCCTGCACATCTGGCCTGTACCTCGGCTCTTGTATAAATAAAATAAATTAAAAAAAAAACTGATTTATTTTAATGGATTAGAAATTTAATGCGATTCCTGCAAGAAAACATGTTTTGAAAAAATGCCTGGGCCTGAAACACTAATAGAATATGATAGGGAATATATTTTTAGGATATTCCTCTTGAATTAAGGTCAATCTAGAAAATGAAAACACAGTTCACACAGTAAAAAGGTTGACTCTGAATCTGTAAGATGCAGTTCACTTGGGAGCCAAAGAAATTTTGAAATATGATTCAATGATATAGACTTATTGTACAGTTTTAGTCAACTGTTTAGCCATATATATGATATATGTGCAATTCTTATATATAGTGTACAATTCATTCTATACAGGACAAAAAGCCTCAGAGAAATTGTTTCCATGTTTATTGCCAAAACTTTCTCATGATGTGTAATTACAGTGATCAATATCAAGTAGCTCAAATATGATAGTGTGAGAAACTTTCATTTTTCTAAAAAATCAAAATTCTCTTAATTAGAATATTTTTCTAATGATTGAAGCCATCACTTCAACTTGCCACATGAAAAATCTTTATTGTAGGAACATTTTTAGTTTGTGTTCATATTCTCACATTCCGACTATGTGATTTTAGCAGATTCAAGAATTTTGAATTTTGGTTTCCTCATCTTTAGCATACAGATGGAAAATGTCCTGGTGTTTCGTTTTCTTTTTATAAATAAAAGTAAAGAAAAGGTCCAAATACTGACTTAGCCTAGTACATATTTATGTACTCAAATCATGTTAATTTCTTTCTTTGAATCATACAATGAATACTTTTTGAAACCTAATAATTGCCAGTCAGAAAGAAAACTCATTAGTAGGCATGATGACTGGGTGATGTGAAAATATGATCAGAACTTTTAGGGAGACCCATTTTTTTTTTTTTTTTTTTTTGCCAGGTCCAACCACCCAGCTCAGGGGATGTCTCAGAAAATCAATTGGAACACAGTGGCTCTAAGGGAAGTCTTGCCTGGTAACCTGTCATTTGCAGCTCCAGTTTCCCTCTGCCAAGCCACCTAGTGGGCACTGCACTAGTGACTAGGGTGTTCAGTTTCACTTTGTCAGTAATGTTTTTTGACAACTGTTGAATCCCAGGAAATTCTGTCAGTATCACCCAAATTATGTAGGATCACAGACATATCTGTAAATGACATTTCAAAGCACCCAATCACATCAACGGGATGGAGTTGGAAACAGTGCTGGATGATGTTGGCTTTATGTCCTGATAATATTTTCGCCCTAATGTTTTAATTTCATCAATGTTGGTGAGTTATAATTTCAACTCACTATTTTGACTAAATCATATGATCATATTTTCTTTAGTTACATAATAACTTGGTCAAAATATAAACTATTAAAATTGCTCTGTGACTATAGGTAATTCAAAATTAAAAAAAACTCAAACTGGCATATATTTCTAGTAGCAATAGAGTTGGCTTGTCAAGAATATCCATTGAATGAATATTATATATGTTCAATAAAAGAAGAAACAAGTTTCTGTTCTCTGGGAGCTTGTAACATGATACAGGCATGGGGAGAGTCTCATAAACCTGGTAAATTTTTCAATGATAATGAGTGGCAAAATGACAAGAAAAAGACAGTGTGAACCTGTAATGGTTGCATGGAAAGTGTGAATTTTGAGTAAGGTTTTAAACAGATAAGTTTTGGCAGAAAGATTTTTTTTTTTTTGGTAACATGGCAACGAGAATGTCCTAAACAATCTTTGTTTTTAAGTTTATACCATTTCTCTATCCCTAGGCAAAATCAAAATTTAAATACTTATATGTTGAGTACTCCCAAATTTGCATATACAGCTTGGCTATCCCATTGCCTAATGTATTTACTGGACAGGAATATTCGTAAACACAAACTCTTCCTGTTCCTTCTTTGTACAGCCTGTCTCAAGAAGGGGCATTACCATTCACCTAGCTACTTCAGGAAGAAATTTGTGATTCATTCTTGATACACCTATACCCTCACTTTTACTTCCAACAGGAGGTGAAACCTATTAACTTTACAGTAGAAATAATCCTATCAGCCCTTCTCCATTGTCACAGCAGCTATAAGAACCTCCAAATTTGCCTTTCTATAATGATACTGATCCTTTCCAGTTTACTTTTTACCTTTCACTTAGAGTGATCTACAAATGCTGATCTGATCATATTAGTCTTCAGCATAAACTCCTGACTGCCTTTCCATTGTGACTTGGTTAATTTCTAAACTTCTTTCTGTGAACTTTCAAGGTGGCACCCCACAATGCAGCCTCACCCACCTCTTCACTCTCATCTAGTTCCATGCTACTTCTCACTTTCTCTATATCAATTATGTGGTACTCCTTCCAGTGACACTAATGGACTACTACTTTTCTCATATCTAATCTTTTGCAAATGTTTTCTTTTACTAGGGAAAGCAAGCAGGGGGCCTCTCCTGGTAGTGCAGGCGGTTGAGCGCCGCACTGTGAAGCTGTGCTGTGAAGCTGTCCTCAGCTTCTGCAGCCCCTGTTCGATCCAGGCTGGCTGGCAAGGGTCCCACATGGTGCAGCAGACCTCTCCTATCTTGCCCACTGCTCCCCTCAGCAGTGTATTTCATCAGTCTGCCTGTTCTGTTCCCCGCTCTGTCTCTGGTGAATCCTCTCACCCTCCCCTGCATCTGTCCTGTACCCTGGTTCTTGTATAAATAAATAAATAAATCTTAAAAAAAAAGAAAAAAGAAAAACAAGCAGGGCTATTCATTCATTCAGAAGTAAGTAAGTACTTACTTCTGGTCTTACGGACTATGACAAATGTCATGAAAGGTAAGTTCAGGGTACAAACAGGGAAACTAATGAGAGTGGAAGCTGGAGGAAATTGACACAATGGTCATAGGCTGTGAGACAGAAAGAACATGTCAAGTTAGGTGACATGAAAGGAAGAAAAGGATAGTGAACAGGAGGACAAGTAGCCTGAGTTGAGACTGAAGTAGTAGATGCCAGAGAATCACACTGAAGTTTTTAGATATGAAAAAATAGCAGTTATTCCTATGTAGTATATAGAAAGATTAAGACACACAGAAATAGAGATATTTGTTTGTAAGCATCAAGTATAAATGTTAGTGGTATGGTTTCCCTGTGGGAACAAAGAGGTGGAAATGGGAACACACATATCCCAAATTACAAATAGTGGATGGATAAAGCTATTGCTGGATCTTCGGTGTAGATGAAAGTGGAGAGACTGAAGAGGATTCCACAATTATATCTATCCTGGGTGTCCAGATGGGTAAGGGTATCCCTTGATCATAGTAGTGAAGTTGGAATGGGTCAAAGGTTTGAGCAAGAAGATACTGGGCTCAGTTTTGTCATAATTAGTTTTAGCTCTTGGTGGATAACTAAAAATAGTTATTTTGTTAACATGTAAAATATGTCATTAAGAAGAAGATGAGAAGTCAGTATCTAAGATATTGATCTGAGAGCCATCTGTGCTCAGGGAGGAGTAGTTATGTTGCCCTGAAGTAATCAAGACAGTGTGGCAATATAGGATTTATTAAACAAGGTCAGCTGGGTTCCTGGATTTTCATTAATACTACTTAGCTGCATCAGTCTTGGACAGAGAACTATGGACAGTGGTGCTTGCAAGGGAAAGAGGAAGCCTGAGGAAGGGGAAGTTAAAGACAATGAGAAACATATACAAGCCTAGTGTCCATTGCCAGTGTCAGCTTTGGGTAACACAGGGCTATCTTTTAATGAGAAAATCAAGTTCACATGAATATTTAGGAAAGCCTTGAATGGTTAAAGGAAGAATGACAGTATCAGAATAGCTTGGGGATCGTGGGAAAGTCATTTATCCCTATTGTATTTTATCACCCTCAACTTTAAATTACAGGAAATCCTATTAGGTTGGCTATAAGCTTTAAGGGAACCAGTGTCTGAGAGAGTGACCAGCGGTCTGTCTGCCCCCATTTCATCTCTCCAAATTCTAGCAGGTGATTTCCACTCCTGTTGCCCACAGCTGTTGGAAGGTTTTACACTATTTTGCAAGGTCTCTTCACTTAAGAAAAAGTCAGAAGCCATCTGCTTGGCAACCCCATAGATCTATTTCCATAAAAGAGGTTATTGGCACAGTATTTTATGAATTCATAAGGATTTCTTCCATGCAGCAATGAGCATCAGTGTCCTTGATAACTCTTTCATCTCTAGGTTATACAGAATAAGACTGTACCTGTAAACTCATTGTAATTTGCAGAACTGTACATATCTTTGAAAAATAATTTGTAATTCTCATGGCTAGCTCTCAAAGTATTTTTTTAAATGACTCTGAGCTGAGCAAGGACAAGCCAACCATGTAAAGCTTTAAAGAGATACCTGTAAGACACAGATATCATACATCTGTTTTGATAGTCACTGAAGAAAAGATCTAATTCTGCTAATCACAAATCTACTTCACAAGGACTGATGCTTGGATTTTTTTTTTTTCGCGTTCCTCATATATTCTATGAAAATGTGTTACTTTTGGAATTTTGCATTCATTGACTTAAGAAAAAGTAAGCAAAAAAGAGATTTTACATCTTTTTTTAAAGATTACCATGGGTTCCAAAAGCACTTACAAGCATAGTAACAATGCAAACAGAGATAATGTTATAAGGATTGCTAAGAATGGATGCTCACTTATTTCTGACAACAGCCAAAAGATGCCAAATAATAATCCCCAAATGGCCTTGCCAGAACAAATTTATTTTTATTCTGGGAGCATTTAGCATTTCTACATTTGGATGCGGCAAATATATTTTATTTTTTTGAACTTGAGATCAGGGCAAAGCATATGCTAATGACAAAACCCACATCCTTGAATGAGCAGAACATATGTAGCATTTAAATAGGCACTGCTGGAGGATTTGTTGTTACATAGGGTGAGAGTTTTAGGGGATCTCTGCTGTGGCAGGATAAAGGGCTGGACCTGACCTTGTGAGGCAGAACTAGGGCAAGAGATGGGGTGAAAGAAGGTCTTACTCCTCACTTTCCTAGAGATAATTACTGTCAATTGGTCCAAGGCAAAATTGTTGCCATTTACCCACTTCTTCAGACTAGCCTCAGGCTGCAGATTTTGGTTTATACACACTCTCTCTGTGTTGGTCCCCTTTAGTTTTTCACTGTGTTCTACTACACAGTAATTTTGTAAGGATGGTCAGTATTACCAATAATTAATTGTAATTTTAAAACAAATAGGTTTCCCCCCTTGACTATTGTATTTTTTCTCAGCAATAAATTGTAACAGTTTGATCTAAAAATTATGAATAGATAAGTATCCCCTCATTCTCAAAATGGTAACTTTAGACTTACTAATAGTTAGCAGAAATAGCCATAACAACAAAAATCAATTTAAAAAAATGAAAGGGCCATCCACATGTAAACATCTTTGTTATTAATTTGTAGGTTTTAGTCGATTAAAAGTCATTTTTTCCTAAAGAACCAGCTGTATATTTCCATTGTCTTCTTTTGAAATCTGTTTTCTTGATGCTAGCTAAATAATTCATTAAAATGCAGCATTATTTAAAGCATATAGTGTTCACATAATTTGCTTTAAGGGTGTTAACCTAATTTTTAAAAATTTTATATTTAGTTTTAATATCTCAGTAGTATTATGCTTTGTTAAAATTGCATTTCTGTAAAAACAACTCATCTGTAACAGTTTAAACATGAACACTTTACCCATATACTATATTAGCTAAGTAAAAAATGAATTTCCTTTTTACTGTTTTTCTTTTCAATACATCTTGTGAAATCATAAGAGAATTCTACAATTTATATAGGGAAATTTGGCTGCCATTTGCTTGGACTATGACATATGACTATAATTTGTAACTTTCCTTCTAACACTTGGTTATTTGTTATCTGAATATCTGACTTTCAGAAATATGAATTAGTGTATGAACAATGGAAAAAGAAAAAAGGTATTCAATAATTCTCAGGGGCATTGTGTGTTACCGTCCTTAGAAATATGGACTGGGAAACACATTAGGTACAGAATTTGTATTCTGCTCACCTCAGTGATTTACATAACTCTGTGTGATTTGCATCTTCATTTGATTTTTGCATCTTTTTATTTGTATATTATTCATTCCGTTTTGTGCAGGGATTGTGGATGTCTTTGACTGTTTCCAACTGTCTTTGAAACTTTTCAAAATGATAACTGTATTCTATGGGCTCATTTGAAAGAAAAATATATTAAAGGCATATAGGTCTTATAAAGTAGGGCATTTATTCTTTTAACAAATATTTATCAAGCAACTGCTCTGTCTCAGTTACCATCCTGGGTACCGGGTATACAGATTTTAAAAATGGCAGCTACGGTACTACCTCAGAGAGCAAATGGTTTAGTGGTGTTTACAAAGAACAGGCAATTACAAATATGATCTAGTAAAAGATAGGTGGCAGTATTGAGGCATTTAAGAGTGGTACCTTCACCCAGATTGGTAGGTAAAGGAGAAAGCGACTCTACTGATAATTGAAGAATGAACAAGAATTAGCTAGAGAAAAGGAGTTTAGGGTTTGGATGGGATAATGGACAGGAGGATAATGTTTTAGGGAATAGTTTTATTATACAAAATACTTGGGGATATTAAAATTAGTTCATTCTGGTAAGAGAGGTGGAGCACTAGAAACATAGTTTTGAGATTTGGGAAGTGATCTTCAACAGAAATTGCAATTATTGATTGTATATGAACCAGGGAATGGTAAAAATGAAGGATGACACTCTAATTTATTATTTGAACATTGGATAGTTGAGGAAGAGTACATTAATTGGGCAAAAAGAGCTTAGACATGAAGAATTTTAGCAACATTTAAGAGACCTAAAATAACTCTGGAGCATATAGGTGGACAAGAGTTATATAAATTCATGTTTAGGAAAGAGATCTGAGCTGGACTTATACTGTGGGATACCTTAGGATAGAGAAGTATTTGAAGCCCTGGGAATGGACTTGATAAAGAGGTTTCAGGGTCAGTATAATTCATTGAAATATAAGCCTAGAGAATAATGTGTAAAAGAGTTGTTTCAGATGCCCCCTTCCTCCCAAACAATTTAAGCTCATGCACATGATGTCTTATGAAGTTAAAGTAAATTGCCATTAAAGAGCTTGTAAGATCCATGGAGTTCCTCTCATGGCTCTTGCTTAAAGGTCTGCATGAAGCAAATATTTAATATTATAATATATGTAACAATATAGTCTTAGCTTGATTTATGTTTCAGAAGGAATGCACCCTCAAAGATGAACTACTACCATGATTTGCTGTCAAAGGATCCTATTGGATCCTATCAGTATCTTCCTTCTGAGGGAAAGTACATTGTCCACAATAGGCTGTGGGAGCCACCCTGGGGAGCATGAGTGTCCTGCTTATAGACCTATCTGAGTTGACCAGGGTGGTCCTATTCCTAACCAATTCCTAGGCTGGCCAGTGTCCTAGGAGATGGTTTGGCATGAAAAAGTGCCCAGATAGGCAAAATGGTGATTAGTTGGGTCAGATGTTCTAGCTCAGGAATTTGAACTAGGGCAACTGGGGAGGGAGTCATTAGTTGGTTTTGGGAGGGAATCTACACCAAAAAGAACCACAAGAAGAGGCCTTGTGGCAGCAAGGAGAGATGAGTAAACTAATGGTATAAGTAAAGAGAATTTATGAGCAAGCAGAAATTGAAACAGAAATGACAGAGAGTAGAGGGTAAGGTGGCTAATTGATACCAGTAGGAGGAATAGATGCAGCCAGAAAGGAGCTGAGTCACAACCATAAAAGTGAGAGATCAGAACAAATTTCTGAAACTAGTGGGCCAATAAGTTTAGTGAGCACTGGAGCCATGTTGGATTTTCTTATTCGCAAATATCTATCTCTAAGGGTGTCTCATGGTACTCTCATTTCTTTTATCCTTGAGTATCCTTACAATAAGCTCTAATTAAGATAATCAGAGAAAGTTTTCCTTTATTGGAAACAAATTACCTTAACTATTAGAACCCTTCAACCCCAAAATGGCTGCTGGACTGACATGATGCACAGCATGATGAGATACATCATTAGAAATGTATCCCTTTGGGCTGAGACATTGGGAGCCCAATTTTTTACTAAAATGTAAAAACTATTACTGAGAGTATAAAATAGTCCCCTTTAAACATAAAGAGCAATTATTGAACCAGTATTATGTATTCAATTTATTGTGTGTGTGTGTGTGTGTGTGTGTGTGTGTGTGTGTGTGTGAATGCCTGCATGCCCACTGAAGTGAGGATGGGGATGAGGGAGATAGAGGTAGGAAACTCTGAGGAACAGTGAGTATGCATAAGACAAAGTCCTTTCCTTTAGAAGTTACAATTCAGCTGGGGGAATATTAAGGATGAGTAAGGACTTTAAAGGTAATACAGACTAGGGATTATAAACTCCGATATCTTCAGGGAGAGGGCCATAGACTGTTGAATGAAGTGGAATGCTGTAAGAAATGGCAGAACACACTTACCATGTAGGGGGCTATTCACACAATGGTTTCTGGGCAGAAGGCCTACCCAGTGCTTATACATCAAATTTTTCAAGAGAGGCTCAATTTATATGCAAATACCCTAACATTTCAGTGTTGGCATGTACTCCATGTTTAAGCAAAGCCAAACAAAAATCTTTGAGGGCAAATAATAAAATATACAGGATACCTTTGGACCATGGGTCAGCAGTTTATGATCCCTGTTCTAGAGCACTGGGTTTCAAAATATTTAAAGATTCAGAACTTTCCTACAAAAGAAATTTCGTGCTGAAATCTAGCATAGATAAAGATGGTTGGAGAAGGATTGGGCGAGAGAACAGAGTTTACTACCCTCATCTTCCACTTTTACCTCAATCAATCACAAGGAAACTTGAATAAATCTTAAAAAAAAAAACCATTAAAATAGTTCAACACCTTAGTTTTACAGATGAAGGAGAAGTGGGGTCCAAAAGCTGCTGGTTCAAGCTGTTAATATTTATAGAATAATGCTGGTGATGTCTGTCCTTCCACTATGGATTGTGAGCTGCTGATTAGGAGGTAATTAAGAGTTCTAGCTGTAGGGCCTCCCCTGTGGCGCAGCGGTTCAGCGCTGGGTTGCTAAGCTGCCCGCAGCCTCTGCAGCGCCTGTTCGATCTGCGGCCACCAGGCGAGGTCCCACATGGCGCGCAGACCTCTCCTGCCACGCCCGGGGCTCCCCTCAGCAGTGTATTTCGTCAGTCTGCCTGCTCTGCTCCCTGCTCTGGCTCTGGTGAATCCTCTCACCCTCCCAAGCTTCTGACTGTACCCAGTGCTTGTATAAATAAATAAATAAATCTTAAAAAAAAAAAAAAAGAGTTCTAGGTATAGAGACACACTGCCTGGATTTGAACCTACTTCTTAAGAGCACATGTAAGAAAGTGGCATTTGGTCTCTCTACCTAAAGTTCTATATCTGTCAGATGGGAATGATAAATTATACTAGTGACTTCATTAGGGCTTTGAGAAGATTAAATGAAATAACTTATGTAGAGCAGCATGTGGTGTTCTTCCAGGCACATAATAAGTTTTCAATGAATGCTAGCCACATTGACTGAACAGTGTCTGCTAGTCTTTAACATCATGGCAATATTTAGTTCATGCAACAATTAGCAGTTAGCTACAAAATTGGTACAAGGGAGGTACATTTTGATTAGGGCATCTTGAATCTAGGGCATGGGGATCTTGTGGAAAGGGCAGAAATGGAGGTGCCATTAGCAAAACCTTATACTTGAAAACTTTACAGGTTACTGGCAGAGTTCTGAGCTTAACACAAATACACAACCCATTATCATGATCTAAGGTACTGTGAGGATAACCAGTTCAGACTTAATAAGCCAATCAAAGAGCTTAAGTATTTGGGAATTCTTAAGAATTAGTTGATAAAAATGTCAAGAAAGAGTCAAAACTAGCAGCTGACCATAGCTCTGAGGCATACAACAAAAGAGGGGGTGGAAGGTGGGCACAAAACAAGGAAGGGATGAACACAAAGGAATATGGTGATGGTGCATGTATGACATAGTGATGGGAGAACTATGGGGACTACAATGATGTAAAAAAAAAAATAATTAGTTGATAAAAAGAACATGTGGATTTAGCCTAATTTGTGGGTCCATCTTCCTTCTCCATTTACAAAGTCACACATGGAACATTATACCTATTATCAAACCCTTGAGGAAGGGTTTGATAAACAACTGTAATTGTTTACTTGTCCAGTTTAGAAGTCTTTATGAGTAGATATGGTCTCAGCTGAGCTTTCCTTGGGATAATCTCTAGCACCGGCATTCAACAAATAACTACTAAATGTGTAGCTATGTCCAATTTAGGGTGCTTAGGAATGACTTCATTCCTAGAACAGAAGACTTTGTCAGCCTCAAGGTGGTTTGGGTGGTAATTCCGGAGCATGGGCAGCCCCATCCTGCACTAGCCCCCCTCTGCAGCACATGATTCTTTTCAAGGCAGGCCCTTCAGGAACATCTGGTCAAAGGAGATAGTGGAGCCTCTTGGCAAAGGGAAACTTAACAAACAACCATAAAAGGATTTTCTAAATATGTCCACAATCCAATATAACCCTTGGTAATTTGATTTGTAGGAAATGGAGAGCAGAACATTACATACTGAGTGCTTATCTATAATTCATAATAATTACTGTAATAGGGAATCTATCGTATAGATAGATGTAGGAACACAAATTATACCCCCAGAAGAATGAGTTTTTGGCTGCAATAGCCCTACTTGTCCTGCTAATCTACCTAACCTTTAGTGCTTGAGCTTTTTCATCACTGAGCTGCCCAGTAGATTTAAAGCTTTTCCAGGGCACCTGTTGAAAGCTCAAGAGTTTCTCTTTTTGATGAGATTACTCACAGACCCATTTACAGGAGGACTCAACTACTTTCCTAGCCTAGTTGTTCTCTAGTATTTCAGACTTTGGGCAATCACAGCATAACATTTGATAATTTATATATAAATATATTTGTTATATTAACGATCTAGTAGTATGGCAGGGACATTTTCTCTTCAGTGGAAATGATAGGGCCTCTCCCGTTGCTTGTGCATGGACAGCTCACATTCAGTTGGGCTGACTGATATGCCTTTAGGAGAAGTGAGGCCTTGCAAGGCCTGTAAAAAATAATGGAGATAGGTGGCCTTTGTTTTGAATTTAGACTTTGGAATGGCAAATTCTGTGCTATGTAAGTTCATAAATCTTTGTTGAATTGATACATATATATATATACATGTTTACATATGGATATACATAATATATCTTTCTGAGAGTAAGGTAATGGGTAAAAGTTGCTACATCTTCCACCAAAAAATTATTGCAGCATTTTTATTCTTTCATTTTAAGCATTATTTTCATAACTCATATCTCTTTTTCTCAAATACTCCTCTTGATGCTCATGTTCTACCCCAAGAGAGATTTTTGTGGTTGTTACTTCAAACACTGATCACAGTTTCTTTTAGTTGTTCTTTTTACAGTTTATAATTGTCCATCATCATTTACTTTAGGTCTGTCTGGGAGACATTCAACATCTAGCCACTGCTTTATTTTTAGTGCAGTGTGCCTACTCCTCAGCTGTTGGGAATGCTGGTCCTGGCTGCGAATCTTGTTTGCTTTAAGTTGCAATGCTTTCAGTCCCATGTGTTTTAGTTTTTGGAAGCAGCTGTATTGGTAAAGCTTCTGGCTGAATTACTGGACAAAGCCTGCATTATAAAAATCCTCAACTTGTTTGCCCTTCACTTCAAAAAGACTGTGGGCTGCTGGCTTGTCATACTCATATTACCCACATGCCTGCCTAAGTTTTCACCAGCAGGCATGAATCTCTTGGTCTACACTTTTTTTTTTAATTTGTTAGCCCATAGCTATTTGGTTTTGATACTGATCTGTTAAAGACCAACCATAATGGGGTTGGCACAAGACAGCTGGCAATCTATGGTCCTCCCATTAACAAGGATTGGGTTTTGGAGAGAGGATTTTACTTTTTCCCCTGGTCAGCATCTTAAAACTAGAGCTGAAACTGGCATAAAAAATTTCTGCTGGTTTTTGGAAAGCTGAGTGCTCGATCCTTGAACTCAGAAGGTGTGTGGGGTGAGGGCGTGTGCATATGTCAGCATCACGGAGCCCAGGGCAGGATATGGTAGGAAACACAAACATCTGATGGCTCATTAACAGTCATATATGCCTGGACATCAAGAGGAGGAGGAAGTTTCAGTTGGTTGGTGGCCCAGGAAAGCACTGCAATTCCATTAAAGCTATGTAGTCGTTCAATTGCTTAAATTGCCACCACATTACTGCTTTCATTGCCCCTAACCTAATCCTTGTGTTTCTCCAAATTTCAAAATGCTTACTGGGCCTTTACTACCACTTCTGATTTTTATCATCACCACAACCCAACTGTCTTTCATCTTTCCATGTGATTTTTCCTCTGTCTTAAAGAACTTCTGGATTGTTGAAGAGATTAGTGGACGGAAGCTGAATTGATCTGTAGTTGGTTCTTAGTACTTTTATTTGATATTATGGATTCCATCCTGTAGTATGCAAGATAAATGATAGACAACTAGAGAATTAGCTTCCTGTAAGACTTTATAGATTCTGGCTCTGACACGGTACATCAAGGCAGATTTAAATAATAGAACTTCAGTTTTAGTTTTGGGGAGTGTTCTCTGCATCAAAACCTTAGTTTAAATAGTAGTGAATCTTGTGCTTGACTTAAAATCAGAGATTGTTATCTGAGTACTGCCAAAAGTAGAGGTGCAAATTCAGATTGTGGATCTGATTTGATCTACAGATAGATTTTGTAGGAGCTTAACATTTATTTTCCGCCAAATGACTATCTTTTTTTTTCTGTTAGTTGACTTAGTTATCATCATTTAACAACTGAGAGAATTCTCATTCCCAGCTCTTTGGAAAACTGTGGTTCTGAAAACACTGAACTTATATTCGTTCCTGCAAATTAATTGGATGGAGCTTAATAATCACTGACCCTTTTAGATGGACAAGTTCAGTATAGGCTCCATGAATTACTGTGACTCCCCAGCCACTAAGGCCAGTGCTAATTGTCACTCATCCTATTTGCTGTTTTGCTATTTTAGAGGTAATTTTAGGGACCTTTAACATTATGCCCATGTCACCTTGCACTCTTCTCCCATTGGACTTTATCTGCTGGGCTCCTTAAAATACTTGCAGCAGCAGTGTCTTCCTTCATGCATGAGGCACAGGGAGGGCAGGCCAGAGTTTGACAGTGCCTCTTATCAAGACACTCAGGCAATAGGGTTTCTTGATTTAGTTTGTGTGCTTTGCTTTTTGTAAAATTCTGAAGTTGGAATACTTGAAGAATCAGGATATTGTCTTAGGCAGATGCAAAAGAGAGATTTTGTTATCTCTATTAGATATAAGTGATTCAGGCTGGCAGCAAAGCATGAGGGTAGGGAGGGAGTCTGATGAGTCACAGGACTGTGGAAAGCATAAGTATAATGAACTGTGAATCCTTTGAAGAAAAAACCAAGCCCTTCATAGCCTTCTTTATGCTGGAGATTACAAAGGAAAACCCAGGCTTGAACCCAATCTCCTTTAAGACTGTATCAAATAAGGAAATATGAGAGCTATTGCTATTGTCTTGGGGGGCCACTGAAGTACCCAATTCCCACCTGAGTGGGGTGTGTGTTTGTGGGGAGAAGGCCCTGGATGGAAGAGCCTGCTAAAACTTCATTCATTTTATAGTGTGTCCCTTCGATTTGGAGCCCTCTACATCCTTCTAATCTCTTTATGAAAAGAGGCACATTAAGGGGAAACTACTAAAATAGCCCTTGGATGTTTGATAAATAATTCTAGATGAATTTGTAGCATAATGTTTGTTTACTTTTAAACCAGGAAATCAGGGACAAAAAGTGATCAACTCCTGGATTTTAAAAGATTGGCTCCCCAGGAAGATATTGCCATTTGAAATTACTTAACATTTTTTCCCCAATATAAATGCTGAAGGCTAGAACTAGATTTTATACCCAGCAAATAGCAATGTAAATGTCAAAGAACATATTCCAGAGCATTACACTTACAGCTCTTAAAATGGCATCTTAGAATGGTATTAATCACTGTCAGTTTTGTGTATAACATTTCATCAATTAAATAGCAAGAGGACCTGTCCTTTCATGGAAAGCAAATAACACATATGGATTTCCTCTTAGCAATTAGCTGAACATTCTGCATTTCCTTCTTGCTTGCAAAAAGAGTTTGGACTGAAACCATCAACATGTTTGTGTTCTTCACTGGTAAAGCAAAGCAGATGTGTAACAGCTTCAGTAGAATCCAGATTCATTTATAAAGCATCTTGTGAAACATCTTGATGTGGAAGCATTTCTGTATCCTTAGATCTTTTAGAGTTGGATAGAAGATGACACCCTATAAAAGTTGTGAAGTGCTTAAACTGTGTTGCCTCTTGAGCAGAGGTTTTCAATACTGTCACTATGTGTATGTAGAGGGGAGTTTAAAACTTTCAAGCTAATGTGAAAAATTTGTTTGCAGCAGGAACTAGTTTCAACTAGATCTATGGATTTATAAAATGATGAGGCAATTTTATGCAGCGAAGACTGATGATAGAAATGTAGTTTACATAAATGGCAATGGATTAGCACTTAAACCACTTTTCTTGTATGTTTAAACAATCTTCCATGACCCTCAAAAATCTCCTTTTATAAACTTCATCATTTATCTGGGATTAAAAGGGCAATGTTTTGACAACTTTGTTGATTTACATGTAACTCATCATTTGTTTATCATTTATCTGAAATGATTAGTGCCTGAACTTCATATGCCTGGAATGTGTTTTGCACTTGTTTATATTTTTGGTAGATGATGCCCTTTTTAATGTACTTTTTTAGGACTTAGGACAGCTTGGTGACTTTGATGATCCTTCCAGTAATCAGCCCCATCGAAGCCTGAGGGAAGTTGAAGATTTACGACCTTTAACACAGTTTAGTTTTTGTGATAATCCATCAAAGTTTTTTGTATTCTTCTCAGACCCAAGTTTCAAACCTAGCTGGACAAGATGCATTGGTCTCCGAAAATTGACCCTCAGGGCCATGAAATCCTGTAGGGAGTCAGGAATACAGCACCAGGCATAGATATTCCCAACTGTGTAGATATATAAGTGAGCAAATAGAACTAGAAATATCAAACAGCAAGAGAATTTCTATATTGGGCAGATGCCTAAACAGATAAACACATGCCCGGTGCAAACACACACACACACACACACACACACAGAGCAAAATGTAATTATTATATGCCAACATTTTCTATTCATTCAAAATAGCTTTTTCACTCATTCATATTTTCAAAGACAAAATATGCCTGTAGCCAACAATTTCTTAAGAGTTTTCATCCCACTAGGACCATCTCAAATTGATTTTGTTCTTAAAATAAGAAGAAACATCCAGAAGTGATTGAAAATAATTTCTTTTGCAGAATAATTTTGGTGGTTGGATTGCAGGTGAATGACTGTACACTTTATAAATTGAAAGTTTAACAAGGTAGAGAATTTTGTATTTTTAGTCAACATAATTTTTGTGAGAGCTATTTCTTATGAAAAAAAAAAAAATCTTCATTAGAAGACAAACTGCTCCATGGGGACTGCAAGTGGGATGGAGAGTCAAATGTTGGGGGTTCTGGATATGTTCCAAGTGAGGCAGAGTGAGAAGGCGAGAAACATGCAGGAAGTGAGCATAGAGAGATAGTCAGAGACAACTTCCATGAGAAAGAGAACTGACATGAAAGATAACCAAAAACAATTTTTAGAGAGAATTTCTGTAAATTCTCCACATTGCCCATTAAAGAAAATTCACAGTCTAGATTTTTTTCAGACCTCCTCTAGTTCACTACCATTTTATTGAATGCAGTGCTATATAGAGGCAGGTCCAGGTGGAAATCAGCTATATTTGGCATATAAATGGTATTGTGGATTCAAATCATTACCCTAGAACTAATTTAGAATTGCACCTTCAGATGAACTGAGGTGTCTTGCATGATTGTTTTTGTAATCTGGTCAGTTAATAAACAGTATCTGCGCTCAAATTGAAAAATAATTGCACCTTCACTATGATTACCTGTGTTTTGGAATTACATAGAAATGAGCACTATGAAATTTGGACTGCATGGTTATCTCAAAGAAATTGCAGAATGTGGCATTATGTGGTTTCACAAAGTTTGGATTTGTAGCATATTCCGTCTACGAGTATATATCTATTGGTAGAAAATATTTATATTAGGGAAAGACAGATACAGTGGTTTTGAGGAAGGTTAGGAATAAGTCATCTAGTTCTGGAACTTGGTCAAAACCAGAAAGAATTAATCAGTATCCATGTACACAATATCCACAGGGAACTTAGATTCAAAAGATAATAGTTACTGGATGATGAATTAGCCAAAAGTATCAAGAGGAGAAGAGCTTAGTGAAAGGACCCAGTCTAGCCTCTTATAGAAGACAAAGCTCTAGATGAGAAGGTCATGACACATCAATAGGAAACGGGTGAAGTAAGTTTCTTAGTCCTTCTTATAGTTCTTAGAACTTAAGAGGATAGAACGGTGCATTGTTGGGGGGAAAAACTGGAAGTGAGAAAAGGGAAACAGGGCAAGAGATTTCATTATATTGTGTATAATATAGACCACTCTGTCACTGCTTCTTGGTCAGACTCTAGCTGCTAAGGATTACTTTTAAAGACAAACATCTCAGATGATATAGAGTTAAGGCAGTTCATGTGATGGCTCCAATTTCTTAACAGGGAGGATGACCGCTGCCTCTGGCTTGCCAGGGAACACCCCTCTGATAAGGGTGAATCTGGTGCCATCTGTCTGTATTAAGTAGCATCATGTTAGTTGGTGTGAGATTAATGGCTGAGGGTCAACAGAGGAAGTCTTAAAAATTCTCTTGTGAACAAATAGGCTGAAAATTGATTTTTTAACTTAGCCTCAATGGACACCTATTTACTGAGGAAATTGTAGTTGTTCTTGGAAAGGGAGAAGAGGTCAATGACAGCCATGCTTGGGCTCGTTCAGTGCTTTTGTGTTACCTCACTGGATGAGAACAAGTCCCAGAGGACTTGGCTGCAACTGTGGACTGAAATTAAGCAGGCTTTGAGCCCTCAAGTAGAGGCCAGCTCTCCTAGAGACTTGAGGAATTAGTAGGAGGTGCTGTGCCAGTAACTGGAGTAAAGGTCTCTAAACATGATTAGAAATGCCACTGAAATGGAACAAAGATAAATAGCCTGGGAGCAGGGAAATGCCAACTGCTAAGTGAGAGTTCATGACATCCAGGTTATCTATAGATTCAAACTCACCTAGAATTGCTGTGGAGGACGGTTGAATTCATATTTGAATTGATAACTGTGAATCCACCAGAATATTTAGAACTTAGAGTTCAGAGTGAAGCAACTGGGACTGTGGGCATCCACCAGGGGGCAGTATATTGAAGCATGGTCATTTGAACTCTCGAAGCAGATTTATGATTTATTAGCAATCGTTTGGATTTATTATCAAACAAAGGAGGCATCAAAATTCTTTTTGAAGGAAAAATAGGCAGCTCAAACTAATCTCCAGGAATACAAACAACGATTTACGTTTCAACCTGAGGTGCTGATATGATTTCGGCGACTAGAACGATACGATTATGCTTGCGTGTCATGGAGACTGACCCCCAAGCGAATAAGGTCTCCCTAGGCAGGGATAAGGAGATTGCAAACTTAGAAGGGACTGGTTATGGTCAGGTTGGAGAATTGCCCCTTTGTTTGTTTGAGGAGTAGTATTGTGATCATAAGCAGAATTATTTGGTTTGCTTGCCACCTATTCCTCAGTGTTTTACAGATTTCAACACCCTCAGACTGGGAAACAAGAGTCATTATCTATGTTTGCTTTCGTTATTGCAATAAGGGCTTTTAGTGGCTGACAGTCCCATGAGGAAAAGAATTAAGTGAATATGATTTTCCTTATAGATCCAGCAACGCAGACTCTTCAGGAGACTGGTATCACCTCAGAAAGCTGACAAGTTTTGCCCCTAGACATACCATCAGGAGTTTCTGGGTCAAGGTACCCGAGAGGAATCATGGTCAATGCAGTAAAAGAAATAGAGTATGAGGTTCCAGAATGTGAATAGAAGGAGTCCCTCTGCAGGAAGTATAGAGATTATGTTAGTTTAGGTGGAACACAACCAAGATACAGCCTTAGAGATGCTGTAACATTGTATGTATGCCAGCGAACACCTACTTTGCATCTACCATGTGTCAGGCATATTTCTAAATTCTTACTTAGAAGTTTATTTAATCCATATAATAACCCTAGAGTGATAGTGTATCATTACTGAATTGTGTAGGTGAAAAAACTGAGTTTGGAAGAAGTTAAAGATCCCACAGTAGGGTCTGGCAGCTCAACTTGTGCTTTTAATATGCTGTTTGACTTCAAACAGAGGCAGACAACTTTAATCAAAGTTTCAGGGACTGAGTGCCAGAATTGGTTATTATGAGAAAGATGATTGCAAGGTTTGGAGAGAGGGGGACATGTCAAAATATTTAGAAAGCATTTTATCTTGAATGTTATATAGCCCCCACCTCTGACACCCCCATATTTTGGTGTTAAGAAATTATGAGTAAAAATCTGTTTTGTTTTCCTCAAGTTTTCTGGAACTGAATTTCTCTTTGAATGTTGCATTGTGTAAAAAACAAACAAACAAACAAACAAACAACAAAATCCACGTGACTATATTCAGGTTGCAATAGTTAGTATCATTTTTAAGATATTTTTTAAAAAAGATTTATTTATTTATATAAGCACTGGGTACAGTTGGAAGCATGGGAGGGTGAGAGAATTCACCAGAGCCAGAGCGGGGAACAGAACAGGCAGACTGATGAAATACACTGCTGAGGGGAGCAGCGGGCAGCAGGAGAGGTCTGCGCTCCATGTGGGGCCCTCACCAGGTGGCCAAGGATTGAACCGGTGCTGCAGAGGCTGAGGGTGGCTTCACAGCCCAGCTCTCAACTGCTGCGCCACCAGGGGAGGCCCTCATTTTTTTAAAGATTTTTTAAAATTATTTTTTCTTATCTTTTACGTAACATCTTTTCTCAGTTACTAAATCTCTATAAAATTTGGAAGTGGAGAATAACAAAGACTGCATGCTGTGAGGTAGCATCACTAGGGCATGGTGATAAGCACAGAGTATGGTGTTATTCTGTGCATATGTACCAGTTCCTCTTCTTTTAATTGCATCAATTTTTATTGAGGTAACATTGGTTTATAACACTGTTACGATTTAGGGTTATATTTTCATACCTTCATATGTATGATACTATGCCACACTTAACAAAGCACACATAATCCTCAACCACAATCTACTGGGCCCATCCTTCACCTTTCCCTGCTGGTAGCCTCAATTCTATAGTCAGATTTCTAGGTTTTGTGTTTGCTTTAGCTTTGTCTGTTCCTTGGCTTTGTTTCTATATATTCTGCATGAGTGAAACCATCTGGTATTTGTCTTTCTCCTTCTGTCATATTTTCCTCAGCATAATGCCTTCCACTTCAATCCATGCTGTGACAAATAGCAAGATTTCTTCTTTTTTATAGCTTAGTAGTACTCCATTGTATATAAGTATGACATCTTCTTAATCCACTCATGAGTTGTTGGGCGCTGAAGTTGTATCTGTAAATTGGCTATTGTCAATAGTGCTGCAATGAATAAGGGATGTGTACACTCCTTCAAATTAGTGTGCTTGCACTCTGGGTAGCTGCTAGGAATGGAATTGTTGGATCATATGGTAGATCTATTTTTGATATTTTGAGAAACTGCCATACTGTTTTCCAGAGATTCATAGATATTAGACCAAAGTACATTCCTGACAATAGTGTCTGACAGTCCATTTTCCTCCATATTCTTGCAACATATTATTTCTGATCTTTTTGATACAGGCCATTATCACATGTATGAGATGGTATCTCATTGTGGTTTTGATTTGCATTTCCCTGTTGATAAGTGATGACGAGCATTTTTTTCAAGTGCCTGTTGGCCATCTTAAGAATTGTGTGACCTCAGGAAAATCACAAGAACCACTAGAAATATGACGACTCCCTAGCTGAGCTGCAGTATAGATGTTTTCTGTAAAAGGAGAAAAATAATCTTTATTTGAAAGGGCTTTTGAGAGTATAAATGATATTGTGACTATAAAATGCTTGGTAAAATGCCTGGCATAAAGTAGGAATATAATGCAATGTATCATTATTGTTATTATTAGCACTTCTCTTTTCTGATTACTGTAATCGGCTTTAGTCTGAATTGCAGATAATATCAAGTTAGAATGGATGCCAAGTGTTTTGACTACTGCAACCAACTACTGTAGTAACCAACTGCTCTAGTCTTTAATAACTGTCAAGAGTTTTCAACATATAAACCTCCATTAAAAATATATATTTTACCTGTCTTCTGATGTCCCTCTTACCACAATGAACAATTCTCTTCTTGCCTAGTTCTTGTTCATTTTCTCAATTTCTTTATATTGAAGTGTGCTGAGACCTCATTCTTAGGACTCTCCTTTATCTGCCCTCGCTCACTTGGAATCTCTTTTAAATGTCACATTTATCTTAACTACTCTCAAATTTATATCTCCAAACATGAAATCAATTTAGACACATATTCAATAGCCTATTAAAAAAAATTTATGTCTATGTCTAACTTACACATCAAAATAATCATGTTCAAAATTGAACCCTTGATTTTCTACTAAAGCTAACTTTGCTCTTAGTTTTTACAATCTCTGGTTGATTAAAGAGCAAACCCTAATGCCAAAACAAATACAAAATGAAAAATCCTGAAACAATTCTTCATTTCCTTCCCCACTCAGATACCATATCCATTTCATCCAAGACATCCTATTGACTCCATTTTCAAGATATTTCCAGAAGCTTACCACTTCTCATTGCTTCTGTTGCCTACCAGGTTCAAACTACCATCATCTCTTGCCTAATCCTTAAGTGGCTTTAGTGCAATCATATTTGCCTTCTGAGGTCTCTTCTTAACACAGTGTCCCAAGTGATCCAATGAAAACTTAATTAAGACCCTGTTATACCTTTATTCATATACAGTGGTCCCAATCTCACTCAGACCAAAGCTAAATTAAAGAAAAAAATATCTAAAACTTTGTACAATCCTGGTCACTTGGTCCTTTGTTTTTCTGATTTTTCTCCATTTCATATCTTTCTTTTGTCACACTGACTTACTTTTCCTTGAGGTTATCTGGTTCTTTCTCAGGGCCTTTGCATTCTCAGGGCATTTTTCTCTGCCCTGACTACTTTTCTCCTAAATATAACTAAAACTAACTCTCTAAGTTCTTTGATCACCCCATTAACCAGGTAACAGCTCATTATCCCTATCTTCCTATAGGAAGTTAAATTGGATGTAGACACTTGACTGTATTATTTTTCTGCAGAGCAATTATCATATGCTCTATATTTCATTATTTATTTTGCATATTGCCTGCTTCCCCAGCCTCAGTGTTTAAACTCCATCAGGGAAGTAATTATTATAATTATGGCCACTGTAATGTTCCCAATGGTAAGGTCTAGTTTTGGTAAATGATAAAAACAGTCCCTGAGTGTAGGTATTCCATAAGTGCTGGTAGAATAAACAAATAATGTATTTATTCCTTTTGAACTAGATATCTTACTGTATCAATTTTTACAGCTTTGAGGAGCTTCAATAAATAGCCATATAGGCATTCTATATGATGATCATTTAATTTTCAAGGCTGATTTCCAATTTGTCATGTGTGAGTATATATCATCAAAGTTCTTTGCCCTGGGATCTAATGTGTAGGATAACAATTTCCTTTTAGGATGTGTAGTTAGAGAAATCATCCTATTACTTAGCTGCTACACCTCACCAAAAAATAATGAAGAATGGTTTAGCAGAGATTAAAAAAAAAAAAGTCATGTATTTGTTTTTCTTTTTTTGACATTTAAAATATTATATATATTTTTTCATTCTCACTTGTAACACCACTGGTGCTACAAGCCACAGAACCCAATACTAAAATTTTCCTGCTATTTGGAATTCAAGGCAATAGTTGCTTTTACCACCTGCTCTTTCCTTGCCAACAATTGGAGAAGCTATTACATTACATTCAAAGACTGTCCAATGAGCAAAAGGCCAGGTGTCACTTTGAGTGACAGCCTTCTAGTTTGCAAAAACTGTAATTCTGTTCATTCAATTGAGTGATTGTGTGGTTGTATGTCACTTTGCCTTCAGAATATCTCCTCTCAACTTCCACTGTTTTGACTGCATTCTGGAGTTGATACTGCAAGGAGAGGGTGGTGTAAAGCAGAGAGCACTGACAGTTTGAAGCATCTGCAAGCTGGGGCATATCTCCTGTTGCAATATTTATAACTTTGGCTAATGGTGATATAATTCCTCTTTTTTTTTTTTTAAAGTGACAGATAGATGGGGTTTTGAGCTTTTGTTCTTAAAAGGAAAATCATGGTGTTGGAAGGGTAGGATACATCTAGTTCTAAGATTTGGATCTAATTACTCAACATTTTTATATTAACCTTGTTGAATGGAAATAATAAAACTATGCCTGTGTTATCCTGATTATATCTGAGTTCTCTACTTAGAATCAAAAACTCTGCATGGCTGATTTGGCTGCAGTTGTTCTCATTTGATGTTATGGAGTGTCCAGACTGTCACAATCATGAGCCTGAAATAAGGTCTGGCTAATTGGACACAGGTCACCATCAATGGTCTCGTGTTTTTCTTAGTAGTATTTAGCAGCATTGTATTTTCTCAAGTGTTCTGTGATATTAAGTAGAAATATCTACATTGCGGCTGACACAGAGTGTAGTATAGTTGCTTTGGTTAATTTACCAATCTCTTAAGAATTGGGAAGACTTAATAGTTGTTAGGGTCAGATCTTAAGTAGGGAGAAAAGACATCTCTTTTCATACTTTAAGTGGGCTAGGACTAAGGCAATTTTCCTCTGTCCAGACAACAATGGAACATATTATGATGGTCTTGACACTTAGACTTGGGCCTGGGGTGTCTTTTTTCTAAACCTTGGGCTGGTTCCTGTGTCCTGTTTTAGAAAAATGAATGTGACAGAGACTGCTATGTATTTACCAAAATTCATTTCCTGCTCTTCTTGGGAACACAGCTAGACTTATTTCCCAGTCTTTCTATGGTTTCATGAGACTAGATGATGGGGTTTTGGTCAATGAAATGTTAGTGGAAGCGATGAGTGTCATCTCTTTGTTAAGAGGTTAAGAAGTGGGAGTATCCTTAGTATCTATTGACTGAATTGAGGCAGTCTAAGGAACTAGAAATGGGTGGGGCCACAAGGCAGAATGTTCTTGGATTCCTGAATGGGTGTTGCTTGACAAGAAATACCTGTATTGAAGAATGACTTGAATGTATGCCATTGAAATATTAGGATTTACCTACAAAGAACTGATAGCATTCCTGATCAGACTCTCAGCCATAGGCAGAATAAATAGGGAAGATAATAAAATAAATTGCACTGTTCTTGTGATATGTAGTAGTATAGTGTGATTTTAGAGTTGAGGCAATAAAGAATTTTGAAGAAATACTTATCATATTAGATATAAAGGGTGAATTGAAAGAAAGACACAAAAATGACCTCAATATTTTAAGCTGGAAGGTTTATAATGATTATAAACCTAGATACAGTGAATGTTGCTTGGCATTTGAATAATAAGGGGAGTTGGAAATAAAGGACTGGAGAGTAGGTGAGAGGTCAGTGTGTAGTTTTAGATTTATGAGTCACTAATATCTGCAAAGACACTGGTAGGTGTGGTAGATGAGATGTGCCAGACTAGCATAGATGAGGCTACTATTATTAAGAAAGGAAACCAGTAAAGAAGGCAGAAAAAAATACTAAACAAAAAAAGTAAATAGCAACATGGTGGCAGTCTAGAGAAAAGAGTTTGTTAAATTATCTTTTTAAACAGATAGTGATTCAGGTAATCAAAAATGACAAGGCATGGGTCACTTGTTTTAGCTCTTTTAGGCTTTTCTCTGGAAGCTCCATCTGTAGGACTATAGTTGATCTATATATGTATAACTTGCTGCCTTATAATTTTGAAGGAGTGGTCCCTAGGCTAACCTAGTGTGAGCCCAGGGCAAAGAAAGTTTGGATAGGTATAAGACACATTTTCAATTCAGTATAATTTTTCAAAATGTGTCAGATGCTTATTGAACATATTTAACATACTAACCATGAAATATAATGGCTAGAATGGGAGGTGACCACACTGTTAGCCATAATCCAGAGTCATGTGTGCTCCAACGTGCTCATAATCAAGTGTCCTTGAGGACACAGGAGTAGGGTTGACGGAGTTTTTGTCAGCCCTGTGGGGATTGAAAGTAAGAAGGTGATATATATAAAAAAAAGTGAATTTCAAACAGAGTAAAGAATAGGTGAAAAAGAACCGAAGAATGATAAGAGGTCATATGTGCTGAGAATTCTGGGTGATGAGACTGGAAAAAGAGGGTTTTGAGAATCTGTTTTGTATCAAGGTGATTCCATTTAGGATTTTTAAGTAAGGAGCAGTAGTAACAGCTGTGCTTTGGAAACAAGATTCTGGTAGCTTTCTGGAAAGTAAAGTAGAGGTGGTAGAAATTAGACACATGGAGATACATTAAAAGATTATAACAATTGTGAAATAAGAAATAATGAGGGTTAGCAGGTAGAGTACTAGGCATGGAGAGTAGAGAATGGATTTGAAAATATTTCAGGCTGGAAATGGTAGAATGCTGTGACTCACTGGATTGGAAGTAGGTGGAAGGTTTAAGAAAGATTCAACAGTATTACCTAAGTTTGAGGATGCCATTACAAGTGTCATGGATAAGGAGTTGGCATTATGTATCTAGATTATTAAAAACCATATACAATCTGGGGAAAAAAACTGCCTTAATCTTAAAAGAATATCCAGATTCTGTTTCTCATCACTTATTCCTCCACTACTCTAGACCAAGCCACCTGCCCCTGGGGTCTGGATTACTGCCATGCCTGCTAGTGTCCCTGCTTCTACCCTTGCCTTTCTATAGTCCATTCTCAAGCAAGTAGCCAATTATCCTGCTAAAATTTAAAGACAAGCCTTCATTCAATATCTTTCAATAGCTTTCTCTCAGAGTTAAACCAAAATTCTTACATGATCTACAAGGGATTATCCATCTCCAAACCCCTCTGTTTGCCTTTATCCTCCCCACTCACACATCCACACACCCCTGGTATCAGCCACCCGACATGAGGATCAGACTTCCTTGTGTTTTTGTAACACAGCAGGTATACCTCTGCCTCAGACCCTTTGCACTTGCTTTGTCTCTGTGGGTAATGCTTTCTCTTAGAAATCTGAATGAGTCCACTTTCTCACTTTTTCAGGTCTTTACTAAGATGTTATGTGTGCAGAGGCTTTTCTTGGTTATTTTACCTAAAATGGAAGCATATTCTTTCTACTTTACCGAATTTTGATTTCTAGCACTTTTCATTAGTTAGCTTACTTGATTATTAATCACCTTTTTTATTGTGTATCTTCCTTACAGAATATAAGCTTCATGAGAGTGTTATTTAAAAAAAAGATATTGAAAAGTTTTATTGAGTGCTTGGCACATAGTCATTGCCCAATATTTGTTTAATGAATAAAACCTCCAGGAAGATACAACTCGTAAATAAAAGACTAAAATTGGAGAAATTATGTTTCTGAGAACAAGAGATATTGAGAAAAATTGTCATATCAATTGAACAATTTTATTCATTAATATTTCTCCAAAATAGACCTCCCCTGGTGGCGCAGGCGGTTGAGCACTGCACTGTGAAGCTGTACACAGCCTCCGCAGCGCCAGTTGGATACTGGCTGGCTGGCAAGGGTCCCACATGGCACGGCAGAACTCTCCTGTCTCGCCCGCTGCTCCCCTCAGCAGTGTATTTTGTCAGTCTGCCTGTTCTGCTCCCACTCTGTCTCTGGCGAATCCTCTCACCCTCCCGCACATCTGGTCTGTACCCTGGTTCTTGTATAAATAAATACATAAATCTTTAAAAAAAAAATTCCTCCAAAATGCCTTATTTATTTTTTAAAAGATTTGTTTACTTCATGCATACAAGAACTGGGGTGTTGACCAGAGGTGCGGAAGGTGAGAGGATTCATCAGAGACAGAATGGGGAGCAGAACAGGCAGATCCACTGAAATGCACTGCCCTTGTTTAAGGGTAGCAGCGGGTGAGACAGAAGAGGTCTGTTGCACCATGTGGGTTGCCCCCTGGTGGGGGATAGAACTTATGTTGCAGTAGCTGGAGATAGCTTGATAACACTGAGACTTTAACCCCTGTGCCACGAGGGAGGCCCCAAAATGCTTTAAATAACATTTAAAATGCATTACTTAACTAATAGTTACAAAAAAAATTACAATTAACATTCACTTTTAAATATTGAAACTGAGATTACAAGAAGAATATTTGAAGACATGTCACAAAATATGTAGTGGCCTAGAAACAGGTTTCTTGGATATGGTGAAGAGTGAAATCAGAGGGTCAGCCTTGTTATCTCATGAATCCCACATCTACACTGGAATTCTGGCTGCAGAGAGGTGAGAGGTTGCAACTTGTTTAAGGGCTCAAAGACTTCCTTATATTTATAATTCTTTGAGAGAGTGAAAGGAATTAATTGTTGGCTGTTCTCCACTCTAAACCACCACATTGAAAAGTATAAGACAACACAAATTCTTGCTCCTCTAAAGTCTTTGAACATTTCACCAGCCATGTAACTCTGAACTGTTAACTTTAGAGAAACTCGTTATACAATGAATGAAGTGTAGGTGGAATGGTTGTCATTGTATACCGTCTCAGCTAAAGAATCAGATCAATGAAAAAGGTAAAGATCATAAAGTCAGTCTGGTGAATTGCCTGATTAATTCATCCATTTGTCAACACTGAAGTTATACTCTATGCTAGGCACACTATTCTAGGTGGTAGGGAAGCAAGACTAGTAAAAGAAATCCTCATCACAGATAAAATTCTTGTTTTAATGGGGAACACATGTAGGGAAATGAATAATCATATCATTGTATAAATACTTTGATAGAGTTGTTCAAGAGATGCTGTGAAAAGCAATGAGAAGAAAATGCCCAATCACAGAGGCCTTCTGTTTGCAGGATCTAGGATGCAGCTGGGAGGAGAAAAAACAGTATACATGGTTTCATGCATATATAAATTGATAACTGAATTTATGAATTATGCAATATCTTTGTAGATGACTGGGTGTTCAGCAGTTGAAAATTTGACTCTGAGGTTCAGGAACAATGTTAGAACTGGAAAGCAACATTTTGCTGTTATTGATTTATAGTTGATAACTAAAACTGTGAAAGTGAGAAAGGTTACTCAGAGATTGTAGAGCAAGAAAAGGGTCTCCTCTCTGTCTCTATCTCTCTCTCTCTGCAGAAGAACAGATATGACAGAAATTGTGGAAAGAAAAAATATCCAGGGAGTTGGAGTCAAATCAGAAGACCTGTTTTAAATGTCAAGTAGGGAAAATCTGATTAAAGAAATTGTCAATCTTGTCAAATGCTTTGTGGTATCTAATAAGAATGACTGGAGTAAATATTACTAATAAAAGAAAATATTGCAGAGAGTTTCTTTAACTGATAGGTAGACTCAAAGTTTAAAATGGTTTTCTTGGGCCTCCCCCGGTGGCGCAGGTGGTTGAGTGCCACACTGTGAAGCTGTCCACAGCCTCTGCAGCATCAGTTCGATCCCTGCCAGCCACCGAGGGTCCCACATGGCCCAGCAGACCTCTCCTGTCCTACCCGCTGCTCCCCTCAGCGGTGTATTTTGTCAGTCTGCCTGTTCTGTTCCCTGCTCTGTCTGTGGTGAATCTTCTCACCCTCCCACGCATCTGGCCTGTACCCTGGTTCTTGTATAAATAAATAAATCTTTAAAAAAAATTAAAATGGTTTCTTACCCTATTTAGAGTATTGGGAACCTGTATTCCTACAAATTGTCATTCAGAAACTAAATAAAAAAATTATTAGGGCCTCCCGGGTGGCACAAAGGGTTACCATACAACCTCTGAAGCTGTCCGCAGCCACTGCAGCACGAGTTTGATCCCCAGCCAGGGAGCTACCCACATGGCACAGCAGACCTCTCTTGCCTCGCCCACTGCTCCCCTCAGTGTATTTAATTCAGTTTGTCCTTTTCCCCATTCTGTCTCTGGTGATCCCTCTCACCTCCCAGCCCCACATCTCTGACCTGTACCCCAGTTCTTGTATGCATAAATAAAGAAATCTTTAAAAAATTGTTAAATATAAAGTTTCCAACATGATATTTGCATTTTGTAAGTAAACATGTTACCTGTTTTTTATTAGTCCAATAAAATCTATGGCTTTTTCAAAACTTTAGGTTTGGATAATGTCCACATGATTTCTGGAATTTAAAAATCTATACTATAAAACCATAAAGAGTGTATAGCATGAATCCAATTTATGGTATCTATATATATTTTTTGCAGGTCACTTGCTTCTTGCCCTCTTCTTTCCTATTATTTCCTATAAAGTTCCTCTGTGGCTTTCAAAATCCCACTGGCATATTTTTGTTGTATATGACATTCATCTTGTTTTGTGCTCAGATATTTCTGAATGATCAAATCACAGAGCATAATAAAACACAGGTAAAGGCATTTTTGCCTATGTGGCACATCCATTTATTAATGAGTTTAAGGGCCACATTATCTGGTAAATGGAAGAGTTGTTCTAAGGACGTTTGAGCTGCTGTCGGGCACAATATGATTACTGGATGTAAGAAATGTGGATGCGTTGGTCTATGTCTAATCCTTTTGTGGCTTCCTGTAAGACACACTGTAATGAAAACATCACCACAAATTATAAGAATTGTCAAAATAGGTTACCAGAAGAATTTTTTTCTCTAGCAATTCTGACCCAAAAATGTACATGCATTGCATTATGCATATAGGTACCTGTTTCTCATTGAATGTACACAGAAACTAAGCGATTAACATGTGATAAAAAAATTAAACCCTCTTTAAAGTCAGCAGATTGGGATCTGTTAAAGAACTGGAATATATGTCTATATTCCAATTGGAATATAGATGTTTAAAGTCAAGTCTAGTTAATTAAATACCTAACATTCACTCATGGGACTAAAATATTGTTAGTGAATGTTAGGTATTTAACTTAAGTATAAAAGACAAGTATGCCATTTCTATACTTACTATTATTTATTTAAGAATTTGGGGGTATATGATATAATAACTACACACAGACACTTTCTATAAAACTGTTTAATCAGTTGGGTTCTTTCAGGGAATTTATATAGTAATTGTTTGCTTGGATCATGTAATGTAGATTGAAGTTCTTTGAGAAATTAAAGGATCTTAACAAAATCCTTTTGAAACCAAATCGTAATAAACATAATGCTCAGAGCTTTTCTCGCTTTCTCTCACAAGAGCTCTAGTACTAAGGACCATCATCCTCCCATTTTTACAGATACAGGCATACATCAGGAGCAAGGGCAATATCGTGATCCATGCCCAGAGAGTCTGCCTCCTGAGCTCATGCCCTTAGTCGCTCATTCAGTCCGTGTTCACTGCTGTATACCTTCTCAAGTACTGTCACAGAGTTGATTTCATTTCAGCTTCTCAGCACTGGAGACAGGCAAGTAATAGCAAATATCCCCACTTTGAAGATGAGCTTCGTAGACAACGGACTTATACTGGGTCTCATAAAAAAAAAAAATCTGTACTATATTCTACCTTTTGTAATTCTATTTCAGGCCTTTTTATCTATTAATCAGTTCACTTCTTTTTGAGAGACTAGACTTTTTCCTAGAAAAGAAATGATGAGATGTTCTAATCTACTATATGCATATTTTAAAAAAATACATGTCATTAACATTTCTTTTAAAGGTAAAGAAATATGAAAGCAAATTAACTTTTCTTTGATCACTAATAGAACAAGTAGATGTGAGGTAGTATTGAGGGGCCAGAAATAAAAATTTCAAAATATTTGATTTAAAAGTAGTAGCTGAAATCATCAGGAAGAATTCTCCCCTCTCCCCCAGGGCAAATTACTGTGTATTGTAATAGTATCATGCCAAAGACAATAAGAATATGAACACCCCCACCCCAAAAGATTTTGATTAAAAATTTGAAATTGTTCAACTAGTACTATATTTTAACTGACTCTTATGACCCCTCCCTGCCAATTAAAAAGACCAAATCAGTTAAGCACATACTTAATGCATGCTTACCGTGTCCAAAACCATAGGCAGGGGGCACCAGCCCTGGCTTTCAAGGAAGGTGTTGTTAATGAGGAGTAGCCAAAATGGCAATAGTGTTAATATGAGACAGAATGTGAGAAGTGCCATAAGAAAAGAAAACAGCACCATGCAGTTCAAGAAAGGGTGAGAGAACATCTGGCTGGGAACATTCCAGAAAGTTTTGTAGGGAAACATTTTGTTAGGTGGGTAGGGTTTCAAATGGGAAAGAAATGAGTAGGGTGAGAATGGTGATAATTTCCACAGACTGGTTTTCAATCCATGAAATGAGAAAGGATAGAAGGAAGTTTATATTTTACCCTAACTTCTTAAAAATATACTTTTTTAATGGTTCTCTGCAAAGAAGAGAACCACGAATTGCATTATAATTAAATCTAAAATTTATATAGCAAGGCTTTTCTTTAAGGCAGTTAAAGAATTTTGTGATCAAGATAATCTGAATGATTATAATGTCCTATGTAGTAAGGTGGGGGTGGGGGTGGAAATTGAATGCCTAAGTAATTGGCCTTTCATGAAAAAGTCACTGGAAAGTTAAAAATAGAGCTAGTGCCATCTTTGGAATTTCATCTACTTCTCCACTTAGTATAAAATGACAGAGATTATGAAAGCTTAATTCTGTAATTGAAAAATGGATATTAATGAAATGAGTGGAAAAATGTTTCATAATATAGTTGCAATCTATAACTTTTTATAACACTTTCCTCCTGCTTATATTGAAATATCAATGGTCCTCTGCTTCTTACAAACATCCAAAAGTTATTTTCCACCTGATGAAAATCTTTCAGCTCATCCTGCTAGAATGTCTGAGACTCATTAGAATATAGCAAATACATTCCACTTATCAAATGAATGAAAGCACCAGAAGGTTGCAATGCTGAACACAACCTATATAACAAACATGTGTGGCAATTCCCTGTGGACCTATTGGATGATGGTGGGAACAGATGGAGAATTCAGTCTCTGGTTAACAGCATGAGCTCCTCCCTTCTCTCAGGGTACAAAGCACCATCACTCAGGAATTCCAATCTAAAGTGTTTAAATTATAAGCATTTAATTATGTTTTAACTAAAATAGGCACTATTGTGGTTAGAATGAGAGAAATTAGAAATTAAACTGTGAAGAATCCGCAGTAAAAGAATTTGAACTTGAAGATGTCCAAATAGTTTTTATACAATATTGTGTGGCTGTTTGAGGTAAACCTTGATGATGTTTTAGTGAATTAAAATTTCTTCTCCTGAGAAAGAAGAATGGAATTTTCTTCTGCATGAACATAATCTTCTGATCATGTGATTTAGGTACCCTTCCAGTCTGGTTTTCTGTTGAACTAATAGCAAGAATTTAGACTAAGCTGAGAAAGAACTAACTGATTAATCCATAGTATAGAATTCTTGGAAGCCTTATATTTAAATAGCTCAACTGCATTATTTTAACAGTTTAACAAAATGATTTAAGGATAACTTTTGGGTATTACTGTTTTGTTATTTCCATAACTGGTCTCTAGTTTCCATTTATTTAAAAAAGACATCATTTTTCACACCAGAACTGGGCAGAAAGTAGAGTTCCCTTAGATCATTGTCCACAAACACAACCTTCCCTGTTATCAACACTGCATTAGAGTGGCACATTTGTTACAATCAATGAACCTACATCATTATCACGACTAGTCTATATTAGGGTTCACTTTGGTGTTATACAGTCTGTGGTCTGGATAAATTAAAATGCTATGGATCCGTATCATATAAAATTATTGCCCTAAAAATAGCTTGTGCTCTGCTTATTCATTTTTCCAACCTCCCTAACTCCTGGTAACTATTGATCTTGTTACTGTAGCCATAGTTCTGCCTTTTCCAGGACATAGTCTAGTTGGCATCATATAGCATGTGGCCTTTCAGGATTGGCTTATTTCACTTAGAAACCTACATTATGTTTCCTCCATGGTTTTTCATTGCTAGGGAGTACATTTCTTACCAACACTGAGGAATATTCCAATGTCTGGATGTACCACAGTTTATCTATCAATTCACCTACTGCGGGATACCTTGGTTACTTCCTAGTTTTGGCCATTAGGTATAAAGTTGTTATAAAAGTTCAGAGTAGTTTGGGTGAAGACATAGATTTTCAAGTCTTATGAGTATACACTAAAGAATATGAGTGCTGTGTCTATTTCCATAAGTATTTTGTTTTTATTTATTTATTTTTTCACTTTTTAAAAAAAAGATTTATTTATTTATTTTATACAAGAACCAGGGTACAGGCCAGATGTGCAGGAGAGCGAGAGGATGCACCAGAGATAGAGCGGGGAACAGAAAAGGCAGACTGACGAAATACACTGCTGAGGGGAGCAGCGGGCAAGACAGGAGAGATCTTGCGGTGACTTGTGGGACCCTCGCCATCAGGCCAGGATCGAACCAGTGCTGCAGAGGCTGTGGACAGCTTCATAGAGCGGCACTCAACTGCCTGTGCCACTGGGGAAGGCCCAGTATTTTGTTTTTAAAAGAAATTGCCAAACCAGTCCCTAAAGTAGCTATACCACTTTCTGTTTGCACCAACAATGAATCAGAGCTGCTGTGCTCCACATCTTTGCAAGCATGTGGTGTTTTTAGCTCTGCTTTATTCTAATAGGTTAATAGTGGTATCTTATTTTAATTTGTAGTTCTCTAATGATAAATGATGTTGAACATCTTTTCATGCTACTTTGGAGAGATCTTTGTTAATTTTTTTTTCCCATTTTAAAAATCAGATGGTGTGCTTTGTTCTTGCTGAGTTTTGGGAATCCTTTGTGTAGTTTGAATACAAATCCTTTGTTAGATGTGCCTTTTGCAAATATTATCTCCCAGTCTCTGACCAACCTCCCAATGTGAATGGTGTAAATCTATCTAGATTCATTTTTCTGCATGTGGTTATCCAGTTGTTCCAGCACCATTTGTTGAAAAGACTGACTTTTTGCCATAGTTTTGTCTTTTCTCTTTGTCAAAGATCAGCTGACTATATTAATGTGAGTCTTTTTCTGGGTTCGCTTTCTGTTCTGTTCCATTGATCTGTTTGTCTATACTTTTGCGATTATTGGCTAACTTTTAAAAACAGTACACAAGGGCCTCCCTGGTGGCACAAGGGATTAAGTCTCAGCACAATGAAGCTATCCACAGCCACTGCAGCACGAGTTTGATCCCCCACCAGGGAGCTAACCCACATGGTGCAGCAGACCTCTCTTGACTCACCTGCTATCCCTCTCAGCAGTGTATTTCAGTCAATCTGCCTGTTATTTTCCCTACTCTGTCTCTGGTAAATCCTCTCATGCCCCTGTACCTCCGGTCTACACTCCTCTTGTATGCATAAATAAATAAAATAAATCTTGAATAAAATAAAAACAGTATACAAATTATAATTAGTTTTTATTCTCGATTTATGAAAACAAAAGGGAAAATACTTCTTACATGTTCTTCAAATACAATATTTAAGTTTTACTAAATGATTTTTCAAATTTGTGAATTTCAGTGGGGAGAACAGAACTAAATTCTCTTGCCAATAAATTGCAAAATGGGATGCTTAAATTTCCACATGAGGCCTGGAATTTTGGTCCTCAGAAAGAGGTTGTTTCTTCCTTTTCCTTTGATTGTTGGCATTCAGTCTCTGCACTGGACAGACTAACTTTCCCATGCTCCACCTACTGAGTGGAGCTGAGTCAGAGAAAGTTCCCTGCCAAAAGATTGTAAATTTGAATGTGAAAGAACCAATTCTGTTGGAAAGAAAGGGTGTGGTGGGAGGGTTTCTACAGTGAAAGCCCGAGGGATTGCTCCAGGGCAGAATCCCTTTCTTTTAGCTCTCTCCATATTGCTTTTGATTTAAGATACCATTAAATACCCTCACTGCAAATATAGTGGTTCTAAGATTTGAGAGTTCTAGAGAAGCATCTTTTTTCCAAGTCCAGATTCCTAGGCATCATCAGCCAGAAATTATGATTCTGCATGTGTGATTGGGTTACAGGAATCTGCAGTTTTGAGTAAGGTCCTGCCAGGTGTTCTAATGCAGGTGGCCCCAGAATACATTTTAAAGTTATGATATAGAGGTAGTTTAGTACCAATCAATCAAGGGCTAGAATGTTAAATAAAGTAAGTAAAAATAAGCAGAAAAAGATGGGTTAATACCATTTAAATTTTAAGAGCTTAAATTAAAAATGGAAACAAAATCAAATAGCAGTAGTGCTTCTGAGAGATTACTACTGCTAAGATTCTGCATGAGAAACAATGGACATACAAAGATGTTTTCTGAGTGAATTCATAATTAATAGGCTTAAAACGGAAATTACATATTTAGAGAATTGTTTCCAAGTGCAGCTACTTTTGTTAGCAGAATTTCAGGTTTTCAGATCTAGTTCCCCAGCCAGGAATTGATCCCAGGTTGCCCTGAGTCCTGGCCACTAGGCCACTACGGGTTGGTGTCTCATGAAGCTGTGGCAGTTGCTTTGTTTACTCTCAGGCAAACAAGCAAAAAGAGGAAAATTTGTTTAGAAAAAAAGACGTAAGAGAAAGTTTATTGGGCCTCCCCTGGTGGCACAGGCAGTTGAGCGCCGCTCTGTGAAGCTGTCC